>NC_133332.1:151956621-153156621 GCF_042186555.1 Aquarana catesbeiana | reverse complement strand
TCCGTAAGATCTCTGAAAAATGCCCCAAACCAATTTGGTCTTAGAAGCCAGCACAAAATGCAAATGTTCCCATTAGATATTCCAAATCAGCTTTTCGATGCAAATTAGACAGGAAACACAGGGAGGGAATTCTATTTTTATACAGGCGGTGTGTGCCGTTGTGGAGTGCTGAAAAAGGCATCTGTGACTATGATAGAATAGTTTTAGCCCTGATTGATATTGCTTTTGCATAGAAATAGGGTTCTTGCTATATAACCATCACATATTTATAATACATGTATGTAAAGTAAGCAGTCTTGTTAAAATCCGCATCCTGAAGATGTAATACCCTTGTAAAATAGGTTATGGAAAATGTCCTTAAAATTATTTAAAGGACTGGTAAATATGAGATGCGTTTTATTTTTCTGCAAATAATGGGTGTTTTTTTACTAAAGGCAAATCCACTTTGCACTACAAGTGCACTTTCAGTGCACTCAAAAGTGCACTGAAAGTGCACTTGGAAGTGCAGTCACTGTAGATCGGGGGGGACATGCAAGGAAAATAAATAACAGCATTTTAGCTTGCACATAATTGGATGATAAAATCAGCAGAGCTTCCCCTCATTTCAGATCTTCCCCTCAGATCTACAGCGACTGCACTTCCAACTGCACTTGTAGTGCAGAGTGGATTTGCCTTTAGTAAATCAACCCCAATGTTTCCCTACCAAGAGCCAAATTTAGATATGCACCAATTAGTCCATATAAGCTTTTAAATTCTTTCATACAGTGATTGGTTGTTTTAGGCTAAAGGAAACTTACCATGGGCTGGCTGCAATGCCCATCACTGAGATCACTGTCAGCTGGTTAGGAAAATTTCTATCCTGGAGATCAAGTTTTACTACTTGATCTCCAGGATCAAGGTTGTTCTTACAACCAAAACTGTATGGAGAAACTACGTAGGTTGCCATTTTTAACTCTCCTTTGGAAAATGCTAGTCAACTGGCTTTTATGCTATTACCTTTTGTATCTCTTGACTCTTCCTCTTAGAATGTAAGCTTAAACGAGCAGGGCCCTCTGATTCCTACTGTATTAAATTGTATTGTAATTGTACTGTCTGCCCTTATAGTGTAAAGCGCTGCGTAAACTGTTGGCGCCATATAAATCTTGTATTATAATAATAATAATAATATGCTGATCAAATGGATCACACTTTAATACATTGACCAAGAACAAATACTACAAGCAGGATATCAGAGTTCAGGGTGCTCCTCATAACTGATGTGCTCTTCCCTCTGCTCATTCAGTTGTCTCCTCTTATTATCATCTTCCTTTTTAGCATATTATTCTGGCCTGGCTACTGTCATTTAAGACACTCATGTTACAATCTATCTGTACAATTGCTGTACACCCTTAAGTACTTACCAAAAATTATATTGGTCAGGGCCTAACCAAACAATTCCTTAATTCTTTTTGTGTACGGCCTGTACATAGTTCTTTGTAAATCTAAAATAAAGGGCCCAATCATAGAAAATTGTGATTGACCAACTAAAAATGTTCCTGTGTGTTCAGTTAGTGAATAGACTGCTCCAGTCTACCACTTGATACATTAACCTCACCTCTTGCTCATGTGGTGCTGCTCCTCTCAGTCAGTCCTACTAGCAATCAGGTTCAAAGACAGGCCATTCAGGCACTCAATGAGCATATTTTGTAGTTACTGGTAATTGATCCTCCATTTCATGACACTTCTTTGATGGGATGATAAAGTGCTTGTTACTGGAAGGATCAGCTGTCCCTTTCTAAAGACTGTTCATGCAACTAAATTGTCAACTACTACAGATGACAGAATTGAAGGGACAATTTAAAAATAATGGTACTACATGGGTAGGCTTTATGAACTGGAATCTGGTCCTTCCAGTAACAAACACATCATTAGCCCATCACGAAAGAAAGAGATCACTCACCAGTGGAAATTAATAGATTGGTTTGCCTAAACTAATATCTGATACAGTAGATTTGGAGCAGAGCATTTTGGCACACACCTCATCGTCATTATATCACTATTAAACTCTCTTTCTGGTGTTTTCCTTACCTGTTATGCACTGATGAGACAACAATAAGCAATTTATTTCATATGCACGTTGTCTGTCATCCAACTAGCTAAGATGTTAGTGAGTGTACATCAATGTACTACATCTCTGATATAACAAATTATCAGTACAAAAAGTGCCTTGCGAAGGGTAATGAGATGTTCATTTGCAGCAAATCGAATAGCTGAAGGTGGATATAAAGCAAGACAAACAAATGTGTATCTGCAAATGTAAGACATGCCTCTTATTATTTATTCTAAGTACTAACTATATAATTATTTATAACTGTCCAGGTATATACAAAAAATGGCAATGCATTAGTTAGGCGTGATAGCTTGGTGTACATGCATGCCATATTTGTATTCCCTTTAATTTCCCTCCTGCATACCCGTAGATCCTTCCAGTAATGATAGTGTAGGGTAAATTCCTTCAGAAAGGTGACAACACTGTAGGATTGTTGCTGAATTTACTACCGTGCTCCTGTACATCTCAATGGAAGCCCAAGTCTGTGCCTTAACCCCCAATATCACATCTTGAGCCTAATACACACTAGCCGAATGCCGGACGGCATCGGCCGGTTCAATAGAGACCGGCCGACATATGGCCTGTGTGTACTGGAGTCGGCCCGACAAAAGCTGGTCGTTCAGCTGGCTTTTGTCGAAGGGGTATGGCCGAAAATGGTCTGCCGATCCACTCCCGGTCAGCGCTCTCAGCCATTGGCCACCCCCTGTCAGAACAAAATAGCACAGCAGTGGAGATCGCTGTACTAACATCAGGTTGTTAGTTCACCTATAGGCCATATATATATGGCTTATAGGGTTATAGGCCACCTTCAGGTGATGGACACCGGCACACCCAAGACAGGAAGTTCACTCCCTATATAACCCCTCCCATAATGGGAGCACCTCAGTTTTTGTAGCAAAGCAATATACATATATCCCAAAAGAGGGGAGGGACCTCTGTGTCCCGTGATGTACTCCAAGAAAAGGATTTTACAGGTAAGCTGTTATAAAAATCCTATTTTCTTTATCATACATCACGGGACACAGAGCAGCATAGTAATAACTATGTGGGATGTCCCAGAGCAATGCTATCTGAGGGGAGGGAGACACAAAAAAATCAGGGCATCATCAGACTTGAGGACCTATACTGCTGCCTGCAGCACACTGCACCCAAAGGCGGCATCCTCATGCCTTTTTCACATCCACCTGATAGAATCTAGTGAATGTATGGACTGAAGATCGTGTTGCGACCTTGCAAGTCTGAGTCATAGAGGCTTTGGTGATGCACTGCCCATGAAGCACTTACTGCTCTGATAGAGCGTGCTATAACTCGAAAAGGCGGAATCCTCCTTTTCAAACCATAAGCCTGGATAATAACCTGCCGAATCTACTAAAAAAATAGTAGATTTCGACGCTGCCTGCCCCTTCCTGGGCCCTTCTGGGCCCTTCTGGCAGCACAAACAAAGCAGTTGTTTTCAGATAGACTTAAACCGCTTTCACTACATCAAGAGAGTGTAAAAATCTTTCTTCTGCAGAACGGAGTTCTGGAAAAAAACGAAGTTTAGAGAAACAACTTATCCTTATCCTTAAGAATGATTAAGAATGGCTTTTTACAAGAAAAAGCTGCCAACTCTGGAACTCTTTTTGCGGAAGTTAACGGAATCAAGAACACCAATTTCCCTGTCACAAGAATCAAGGGGACATGGCGCAAGGGCTCAAAAACAGGCTGACCTAGTAAAGCCAACAAAACTACACTCAAATCCCACGGGGACAAAGGGCGACCTAACTGGCGAAATTAAACACGTTACCCCTTGTATAAAGGCCTGGACCAAGAATGCAAAGCAAGTGGCCGAGATTTGACCCTTGATAGTACTCATGGCTAACTTCATTTCTACTCCTAATTGTAGGAAGGCAAGAACTCTACTTATGACATACTTCTGAGGATGCCATCTTTTGGTTTCACACCAAGAAACGTAGGCCTTCCAGACCCTATAGTAAATGGTCATAGAGGCCGGCTACCTTGCATTAATCAGGGTAGTTACTACTGAACCTGAAAACCCCTACTCCTTAGAATGTGGGTTTCAATAGCCAAACTGTCACATTTAGTGCTTGTAAGGCAGGATGGAACACTGGCCCCTGTGAAAGCAGGTCTGGCTGAGATGGAAGAGACCAAGGGTCCCCTTACTGACATCTTTAAGATTCCTGCATACCAAGATCTACTGGGCCGCGCCGGGGCCACTAGAATTACCTGCTTCCGTTTCTCCCTGAGCCTGAGTTACAGTCATGGTAGCAGCTGAACTGGGGGGAGCACATAGATCAGTGCGAACTGATCCCAAGCAGTCATTAAAGCATCCAGCCCGTAGGTGAGGGGATCCCTTGTCCTTGAAACAAAGCTGTCCAACCTCTTGTTGAACTTAGATGTTAATAGATCTATGTCTGGGGTACCCCCTTTCTGGCATATGGCTAGAAAGACATCAGGATGTACAGACCATTCCCCCGGGCACAACTTTTGGTGGCTCAGAAAAATTTGCCTGCCAATTCTCCACCCCTGGGATAAAGATTGCAGATAGGCAAGGAACATGTTCCTCTGCCCAAGAGCAAAAACAGCAAAGTGTAGCGCTAAAAAGTGATATACCAAAGACAGTGTAGACAGTGGGTCTTGATGACACTGAATTAGAAAAAATATGTACAATAGGTGAATGAAGCCAACATACATATATGTAAAAAACTCAAATAAAGTCCATGTGGATAATGGTGCAAAGAAGTAAGTATGTATATAGTCCCAATCTCTATGCTTGAGGATGTAAAATTCATCAATGAAGACCTCTAAGTGAGGAGATCTGGCAAGAGATGGGTTATTGGGTTATGTGATTATGAAGAGAACCACCACCATGTGAAGAGGAGGCTTACCGGATTGTTTGAACACGTCAGAGCATACGCTCTGCGTGTCAAACAGGCTTGGTTAAGGTGGATGGACTCTGGATCTGTGTCCTAAGGCAGGGACTCCCAATTCTCAGCCGGATGAAAACGTGAAGACCTTGATATCTTATACGGACCAAAACTCAGGAGTCCACAGACATGTGGAGGATACCAAAGGAGGAAGCAAAAGGGGACCACATAGCGTTATTCCGTAAATCAGGGATAACATTTAATAAAGTAAAAACACTCACATGATAGAGAATAAAACAGCGCTGGTGTAAGATCTATTTAGCAGCAGTGGAGACCGTCCCACTGCTGCTAAATAGATCTTACACTGGCGCTGTTTTATTCAATATCATGTGAGTGTGTGGACTCCTGAGTTTTGGTCCGTATAAGATATCAAGGTCTTCACGTTTTCATCCGGCTGAGAATTGGGAATCCCTGCCTTAGAACACAGATCCAGAGTCCATCCACCTTAACCCAAGCCTGTTTGACACGCAGAGCGTATGCTCTGACGTGTTCAAACAATCCGGTAAGCCTCCTCTTCACATGGTGGTGGTTCTCTTCATAATCACATAACCCATCTCTTGCCAGATCTCCTCACTTAGGGGTCTTCATTGATGAATTTTACATCCTCAAGCATAGAGATTGGGACTATAGACATACTTACTTCTTTGCACCATTATCCACATGGACTTTATTTGAGTTTTTTACATATATGTATGTTGGCTTCATTCACCTATTGTACATATTTTTTCTAATTCAGTGTCATCAAGACCCACTGTCTACACTGTCTTTGGTATATCACATTTTAGCGCTACACTTTGCTGTTTTTGTTTTTGTATACCATTTATCTAATTTGGTATGTTATCCGCTGACTCTGTGAGCAGCGCAGAATTATTTATTTACATCCTCTGCCCAAGAGAACATGGTTCACCCCCTTCTGGGCTGTGTGAATTTTTTGGTGCCCCCTTTTTGGTGATTGAAATAAGCCACTGCTGTGGCATAGTCGCACTGAATGTCCAGGCTATTAGAGCCAGATGTACTGCCCAAATCTTCAGGATGTTGATGGGCAAGGACTCTGCCCATTTCCTTTGAACAATGGTCTCTTCTAGGACTGTTTCCCAGCCCCATAGGCTGGCATCCGTTACTATTTTCCAAGTAACCGGAATGAAGGATTTCCCTTCCTGAAAATCCCTGGTTATCAACCACCAACTGAGACTCTGGCGCACTCTTGGAGCCAGATTAATTGGATAATCAAAGGCTTAGGCCTTCCTGTTCCGAGCAGACAGAATACTGTAATGCACCAATCTTGAAACTGGACATAGGGACCTGCTTCGAATGAAGCCAGCATCTTCCCTGGCAACCTCATGCCAAGGCGAATGGAAGAACCCTTCCTTATAGCCTTGATTTTGCCTGGGGCGAAAATAATCCTTACTGATCGCAAGGATGATTTCTCTAGGTTGAGAATCCAGCCCAGGTGTTCCAGATTACCAACTGTACTGGACATCCTTAGTTTAATCGTGCTAACGACAGACAACCTGCTGCTGTAGATCAAAGTATGCCATTACCGCTATACCCTGGCCTCTTAGTCTTGCTAGTACTGGGGCCAGAACTTTTGTAAATACCCGGGGAGCGGTGGCTAACCCGAAGGGCAAGGCTGCGCACTGAAAGCGGCGCTGTTCCATCGCAAAAAGCAGAAATTTCTGATGAGCAAAATTGGCACATATAGATATGCATCTTTGATGTCTATTGCTGCTAAAACTTCTCCTCCCCGTAGGGTGGATACGACTGACCGGACTGACTCCATGCGACAGGAGCGGATGTTTAGGAAGTAATTCAGATCTTTGAGATCTAAAAATGGGTCTGACATCTCCAATTGGTTTCGGTATTGTGAAGAGATTTGAACAAAACCACATACCCTGCTTCTTCTGAGGGGGTCTCTATGATTACACCCTGAGACATCAATCCCTCCTAGGCCGTGAGCGTCCGGACGTCCCTCTCGCGAAGGGTGCCCAGGCTTGAGGCTTCCAAACCTTCTGAGCCTCCTCCGCCCCTCACGAGTAAGGGGCGGTGGGGCCCATGCAGTACCCAGCTCGGTCTGCCGGCGAGTGGGTACTCCTTCGCTGGAGGGGAGGGCCGCTTGAAGCAATTTAGCGACAGACATAATGGCTTACTTTCATAGGGTCTTTTTGGAGTAACCTAGGGCTACCACAGAGATGACCGATCCATCAAGGATCTCTGCTTGCCAAGCCCCTGAAAAAACTATAGAAGTCTTTCCCCACCTTGATCGAGCGGGGGCACCCCATCATAAGGAGGCCTTGAGACTCTGTTTTGTAGGCTTCTCCCCTGAGGCAGTTCCGTAGTTTTATGCAAATAAACATAGGTAAATAGTTCCAAAAGAAGCAAGTACATACGTATACAGCTTTAATGTATGCAGCATGTATCAAAGCAAACTTCTAGAACGCTTAGTCTACAACCGTCTTAGCTCCTACCTCAGTGAAAATAACCTCCTTGACCCCTTACAGTCTGGCTTTCGCTTGCAGCACTCCACGGAAACTGCCTTACTAAAACTCACTAACGATTTACTAACTGCTAAAACCAACAGCCTGTACTCCATACTCCTACTACTTGACCTCTCTGCGGCCTTTGATACTGTTAACCACCCGCTCCTTCTCAATAAACTACATTCCCTTGGCCTCCGAGATTCTTCTCTATCCTGGTTCTCTGCCTATTTATCACAGCGCTCCTTCAGTGTCACCTACAACTCTGTCTCCTCCTCTTCATTGCCCCTTTTTGTGGGGGTCCCCCAAGGCTCGGTTCTTGGACCCCTTCTCTTCTCTATCTACACCTCCTCCCTTGGTCTTATACGCTGATGACGCCCAAATCTATCTGTCTACTCCTCACCTCACTCCTTCAGTCTCCTCTCACATTACTAACTTACTAACTGACATATCAGCATGGATGTCACACCACTTCCTTAAACTAAATCTCTCTAAAACTGAGCTATTAATATTCCCCCCCGCCCGTGCCCCCCTCCATGACTTTTCCATCAAAATCAACAATGCAACCATCAATCCCTCCCCTCGCGCCAGGGTACTAGGTGTAATCCTAGACTCTGACTTGTCATTTCAGCCTCAAATCCAATCGTTGTCAAAAGTTTGTAGAATTCACCTCCGTAACATCTCTAAAATTCGCCCCTTTTTAACAAATGAAACCACCAAGCTCCTCATTCACTCCCTTGTTATCTCTGGCCTTGACTATTGCAACTCCCTTCTCATTGGCCTGCCTCTCCATAGGCTATCCCCTCTTCAGTCTATCATGAAGGCTGCTGCCAGACTTATCCACCTTACCAACCGCTCAGTGTCTGCCAACCCTCTACTCCAATCCCTACACTGGCTCCCAATCACCCAGCGAATTAAATTCAAAATACTAACCACAACATACAAAGCCATTCACAACACTGCCCCGAGCTACATCACCAATCTTGTCTCCAAATAGCACACAAATCGACCTCTCCGCTCTTCTCAAGACCTCCTGCTTTCAAGCTCTCTCACCTCCTCCTCCCATGCTCATCTCCTGGATTTCTCCAGAGCCTCTCCCATCCTCTGGAACTCGCTACCTCCATTTATCCGGCTATTCCATACTCTTGCTACCTTCAGGCGATCCCTGAAAACTCATCTCTTCAGGAAAGCCTATCACGTCTCCCAATAATCTCCTACCACTTCCAACAGCTCATTCCCCACAGTTACAACCTTTTGTACAACCTGCCCCACCCTATTAGATTGTAAGCTCTTCTGAGCAGAGCCCTCTTAATCCTCTTGTATTGTATTGTATTATAACTGTATTGTCTCCCTTTTATATTGTAAAGCGCTGCGTAAACTGTTGGCGCTATATAAATTCTGTATAATAATAATAATAATAATAATAATAATATGCCTTTATGGAAGCGTGCGTTCATGGAAGCATGGTCCATACAAATATGCTTTTAGGCACAAAATGAAAAGTGCACACTGTACAGCCGCATCCATGTAACACGTGCCATGGAACAAGCATCTTTTGCAAAGTAAGCATGCGTTTATGAAACGTGTTATGCCACTTTATGCAACACGTATCTATGCAGACATGCGTTCCTATGTGAACATGAGGAATCCTGTATATTTTAAGTAAACATGTATTAACATGCCTCAAACCATAATTCTACCTTTCAAACTATAGGCCTGAATTATAACTTGCCTAATACATCTAGAAATAGTGGATTTTGATGCTGCCTGTCCTTTCCTAGGACCTTCTGGCAGCACAAACAAGACGTCAGTCTTTCGAACCTGAGCAGTCGTCTTCGAATAGACCTTGATTGCTCTCACCACATCAAGACAATGTATTGACTTTTCTTCCCTAGAACATGGTTTTAGAAAAAACGATGGAAGAACAATATCTTGATTCAGATGAAAACCTGAAACCACCTTAGGCAGAAAACCTGGATGAGGACACAACACAACCCTGTCCTCATGAAAAATCAAATATGGCTCTTTACAGGAAAGAGTGCCAATTCCGAAACCCTCCTAGCTGAGGATATAGCAACCAGAAACACCAATTTCCTTGTCAGAAGGACTAAGGGAGTACGCTGTATCGGTTCAAAAAGCTGTTTTTGCAACACTGACAAAACCAAGTTCAAGTCCCAAGGGCACAAAGGAGACTTAACTGGCAGATTTATCTGCATTACCCCTTGCATAAAAACCCGGACCAAAGAATGCGAAGCAAGCGGTCTTTGAAATAAAACCAATAAAGCCGAGACTTGGCCGTTAATAGTACTTAAGGCCAGCTTCAAGTCTACCCCTAATTGTAGAAAGGCAAGAATCCTGCCTATACTATACTTTCGAGGGTGCCAACCCTTGGACTCACACCAGGAAACGTAAGCCCTCTAGACTCTATAATATATGATTCTGGAAGCTGGCTTCCTTGCATTAATCAAGATAACCCGGATAGTCCACGTTTCTTCAGAATGTGGGTTTCAATAGCCAAGCTGTTAAATTTAGAGTTTGTAAGGTAGGTTAGAATATCGGCTCCTGTGAGAGTAGGTCTGGACGCAGTGGAAGGGACCATGGATCCCCCACCGCCATCTTTATGATCTCTGCATACCAGACCCTTCTGGGCCATGCTGGAGCTACAAGAATTACCGCCTTTCTTTCCAGCTTGATCCTGCAAAGAAGTCGTGGCAGTACCTGAATAGGGGGAAATGCATAAGGCCCCTTTCACACGTGCGGACTGTATGTCTGTATTTCATCCATCCGTTTTCGGATGAAATACAGACATACATGCATCCCTATGGGATAGCGGGTGTCAGCGGATGAACATCCGCTGACACCCAATATCATCCATCCCCGCTATCGCCCGATTCTGCAGACGGAGGAAAATCCTATTTTTCTATCCGTCTGCAGAGCGGATCGGATGAACATGGACAGACGGTCTGTGTTCATCCGATCCCCCATAGGGGAGAGAGCGGAGATCTGACAGAGCAGTCCCTGCAAAGTGTGCAGGGACCGCCCTGTCATCCGCTGGCTCAGCGGGGATCAACGGAGCGATCCCCGCTGAGCCAGCGGATGTTCACGGGGTGGATCATCACGGATCCATCCCGTGTGAAAGGGGCCTAAATCAGTGAGAACTGATCCCATGGTGTTACCAACGCATCTGTCATGCGAGTGGATCCCTTGTCCTGGACACAAAGTTGACCAACTTCATGTTGAACCTGGACTCCAAAAGATCTACGTCCGGGATCCCCCATCTTTGGCAAACAGCCTGAAAAATGTTGGGGTGCAGGGACCATTCCCTCAGGGAATAACTGCTGGCGACTCAATTAGTCCACCTGCCAATTCTCTATTCCTGGAATGAAGACTGCCGATAGGCAAGGAACATTCCTTTCCGTCCAAAGCAGAATATGATTCACTTTTCTCTGAGCAGCGTGACTCTTGGTGCCCCCTTGGTGATTGATTTAGGCTACAGCTGTGGCATTGTCAGATTGGATTCTGACAGGACAACCCCGTAACCTGAATGTCCAAGCCTTCACAGCCAGACGGGCTGCCCGAATCTCTAGGATGTTGATGGGCAAGGCTCTTTCGGTCCTGGACCACTGTCCCTGGACAGTTGTTCCTTCAAGTACAGCTCCCGAACCTGAAAGGCTGGCATCTGAGGTAACCACTTTCCAGATAACTGGTATGAAAGATTTGACCTTCAGCAGATTCCTGGTTACCGACCACCAATTGAGGCTCTGGGACATCTTCGGGGACAACCGCATTGGCAAATCCAGAGCTTAGACCTTTTTGTTCCAAGCAGACAGGATACTGCTTTGCAACAGTCTTGAATGGAACTGGGCATAGGGAACTGCTTTGAATGAAGTCACCATCTTCCCTAACAAGCTCATGCAAAGGCGAATGGAGGGATCTCTCTTTGACCTGACCACTTGTACTAGCACTTTTATGGCCCTGACTTTTCACCTTTTTTGGACTGTGTCTATGACCAGACCTAAGTACTCTAGCTATTTTAGTGGTTTTAAGGAAGATTTCTCTAGGTTGAGAATCCAACCTAGGTTTTCCAGGTATCTGGTCGTATCTCGCACGCTTTGCTTCAAGCGGGTAATCGACCGATCCACCAGTAACAGATTGTCCAGGTATGGCAGGACTGTTATCCCCTGTGCTCTTAGTCTGGCTAGAGGTGGAGCCAGAATTTTTGTAAATACCCGAGGTGCTGTAGCCAGCCTGAAGGGTAGGGCCACAAACTGAAAATGGTGCTGTTCTACCTTGAACTGCAGAAATCTTCGGTGAGTGGGAAATATAGGTACATGCAGGTATGCATCCCTGATGTCGATGGACACCAGACGTTCCCCTCCTTGTAGGACAGACAGAAACCACTGACCTGATCGACTCCATGTGAAAGGAGTGGACCTTAAGGTATTGATTCAGATTTTTGAGATCTAGAATGGGTCTGACATCTCCATTTGGTTTCAGCATGGTGAAGAGGTTTGAATAGAACCCCAAACCTTGCTCTTCCATGTCTCACCCCTTGAGACAGTAACCTGTCTGATGCCCGAAACAGAGATTGCCTTTTCCCTGGGTCTTTGGGAACGTTTGATCTCAGAAAACAAGGTGATGGAAACTTTAGAAACTCCAGTTTGTACCCTAGAGTTATAGTGGAGATGACCCATCTGTCCTGAATCTCATGCTGCCAGACTTCTGAAAACTGCAGAAGTCTTCCCCCCGCCCTGGAGAGTGGGGACGCCCCATCATGATGAGGTCTTGGAATTCTGTTTTGCAGATTTCCATCCCCAGGACTTCTTCTGTCCCTGGAGCTGACCCTGAGGTTTCTCTCTGGACCCTGACGGCGGAGGCCGTCGCAATGGCCTAGTGGCTGATGCCCCTGGCCCTGGAGAAGAAGTTTGTTTAAATGAAGAATGCTTATTTCTTCCTTTAACTGGCAAAAGTGTACTTTTCCCAGAAGAAATCTTTTTGGATGTATTTGTCCAAATCGTCCCCAAATAGTCGATCCCCATGAAAAGGAAATCCAGTCAGGAACCTCTTGCATGGTATCTCAGCTGACCAATTTTTCAACCATAGAACTCTACGCATGTGTACCAACACAAGTGCAAGGCGGGACGCCTGGTGAATAGAATCCTTAATGGCGTCAATGGCAAAACATAACGCCCTTGGCAGTTCAGCCAATTCCCGGGGCTATTGAGCAGGAATCTCCTTAAGGGCCTGTTTAAACTGGTCCTTTAGGGATTGACTAACGCCTATTGCAGCGACAGCCAAAGAAACCAAAGAGATTTTAACAGGAATTCCAATCTGTTATCTGTTGGATCCTTAAGCATTTGAGTATTGTCCACAGGACAAGTTAGACTTTTATTCACACCGGCTACCGCGGCGTCAACCGTGGGAACACTCCACCTTTTGGTGAATTTTTCCTACATGGGGTAAAGAACTGAAAATCTTTTAGGAGGGAGGAAATGCTTATCTGGGTGATCCCATTCAGCATATATAAGTTGTTCCAGTAATGCATGGACAGGAAATGCATGCAAAGTCTGAGGGGGTTTTAGGGAACCCAAGGCCGAAACTGAACTTTCGACTGACTCAGTTAAAGATAGCTTGAAAGCGGACCGGACCAACCCTGTAAGAGACTCTATCAGCAAGTTCTCGGATTGCGAGGCTGAAAATGGTTCTTCCACAGTTGATTCCTCAGAAGAGAAATCATTAGACTGTCTTTCCTCCTGATCCCCTTAGGGTAACTCATCTTCCCCCGTCCATTCCTGCCCTGATAGAGCCTAAGGCGGGGGAGGGGGATCTACCACGCTTTCTTTCCCTTTGAATGGAAGATGCAATTAAGGCCACTAATCTTTCCTCTAGACCCAGCAGGGTGGAGGAAAAGGTATCTTCAGTAACATAAACAGGAGCTGAGATGCTAGAAGCGGCTGTAACACTTACAGGACCCAATGGCTCACCCTGGCTAGCCAGTTCTGGTACTTCAGGGGAAGAAGACAATGTGGAGGAATGACTAGAATCCCCAGTGCCTGAGGGCGATATTTTAGGTGCCTTTTTCAAGGTTTTTGTACCATCCTTTTTGGGAGGCATAGTCCTAACCACAAAAGCAGAGGTACTTTAAATAAATGCACTATTTGCTGAGCTATAGTTCAGCAAAACAAAATGCTGCTATTAAAGCTCAGCCTGGTGCTGAGTAAAATGTATTCCACCTGTAGCAATAACTCTCGGGGAGCTGCTGGTTTAAGCGGGCTTGTTACCTTCACTCTCCTTCCCTCTGTTTCACCGGCACCGGGTCTAGGGTTCCGTTGAGTTTACCTCTGGACGATACACGCACCAACACTTGAGTACGTTTTCAATGCTTTATTAAACAATTTACTAAGGAAGTAGCAGGAAAGAGGCAGAAAGGAAACTGCAGAAGAAACTCAAATATCTTCTTGTAAGATTCTTGACAAATGTCCTGGTATAATTTGGATATTACAATAGAATGCGCTCGCCTTGTGGGACACACTTTTTGCACGCCTGGATAGGCCTCTCTCACTTGCCTAGCAGCCAGTGCGTAGCACGAACAAAAGTCTCTGCCACAGACTTGTTTGGGATAAACCTGTACAATCCTCTGCCACAGGATGTATTGGTCTTTCTGCAATGAACATCAGTCACAGTGCTTGAACCTTTAAGCCAACCTGGCAACACTATGCTGTATAGTTACTTTAGGATACGTCCTCCAACCGACTCACCAGGCCCCTCTCCAGACCAGCACGCTGCGTGATCCTTCCATGAAGGGTCCTCCCCTGGGATCTCCTCGGTTGTCCAGCTTCTCCACTCGGGATAGACAGCTCAGGACCATTCCTCGGCTGCTGTGGTAGGCCCCAGACAAGCTTCTGGGCCCACCCCTACACCACAGCGACGTGGGCCTCCGGAACGGAGGACCACGAGATTGCTCTCTAACGCATACCTGTCGGCCAGGAGGGCCAGCAGGTGGCTGTAAAACAAACCCCACAATATTGCATCTGTCCCATAAATACCCTCGCCCAGAATGCAACTCGGAGGACCACCTCCACCGAGTTGTCTCCGGGACAGAAGAGCATCCATACGCTTCGACACATAGCCCTTCCAACACTGACCAGTGATAACAGCGACACCCACCGGTCAGTATGGAAACACACACAACGTCAGCCAAGCTGGAACAGAGGCAAACTTAACCTTCCTAACGAACAAGTTACTAAATTTACCTAACATATGGTAGATCGCAAATCTACCAGCGCTACATACTCCCACCACTACAGTAGACGTTGTCCCCAACATCTGTCCAAAAACAGTAACAGTAACTCCCAAGCCTGGGAGTAAGTATTTGAGTTTCCTATAACTTGGATAGACAAAGAGAGAGGAAAAGACAGTGGAAAGGTTTTATAAGACTTACATATATAAAACATTATATTCACATCCGCAAACAAAACCATCCTATGATTGTACACAACCTTGCTATCTATCTAGCTGAAAAGCCTCCCAGCTTGATAGGAGATCCAATAATTCCTGATAAGGAAAACTTATTAAACACACACATATATACTGTACAATATCAGGAGCAAAGCCTCATTTTTAGAGAAAATGAGCCTCTCTTCCCATCATCTAATATCAACAAAAAGAAAAAATCTTTAAGGAGTCCATCCCTGTAATATGATCTCTTCATATAAAGAAAAATCCGGCTAGCAAAAAGAAGTCCTTGGATTTAAAACACTGAACAGAATATGTAGATCTTGACCACGCAGATCTCTTTACACTGACACTAACTAACTAACCCAAAGTTCTTTTGTCCAACGTTACCAATAAAACCAGGGATCTGGCAATGTCAGTGGTTTTCCCGTTTTATCCACGGTGGTGATGAAATAGACAACAACATCTTTTCCGGGCCTGCAAATGACCACTTTGTCAGCATAGATGTGCCGACCGAAATTCCAGTGCATGAAACATCCACTAAAACGTTCATCCATCTTAACGGAACATCCAGTCTTTTGGAAAGGCTTAGGCACAGACAAATAGTCCCAAACAGCTTCACTGTACCAAAGTTCCCAATTAGTTTCAATCACCTGCATTATATCCTGGGGCACATAGGGAAACTCCAAACCATACTCGGCAGCTACACGCTTGTTCAACATTCTTTGCAAACGTGCAAGTTTGGGCAAAGATCTGTCCTTCCGCATACCAGGCGGTACACAGGAATCCAATAATTTGCTCACCATAGACCCAGCCGGTGTCTGTAGTGAACTAGCAACTTTTGGCAAAGTCCCAGTAACAGTAATGTGTGGCTCCACACAGGGTGACGTCTTCCCAGAACTCAGGGCTGTCCATTCAGGGAAAGTCACAGCAGAGGCAATATCTTCACCTTGTGTTCATAACAGCTCTTGTGACATAGTCTCAAACAGGTCATCATCCCCGGACAGATCCGACATGGATTCTATTTCCGAATCTCCCAACTCTTCCGCTGGTAGATATTTATTTACAGTCCCAGATACATTCCCCATCGATGGCTTACCCGTTCCTGACGTGGACTCTGGTAGCTCCGGTTCAGGTAACCTCTGAGGTAGGCCTCGACAATGGCTGCGGGAAGCCTTCACATATCCCACCTTCCTTTGAGCAGGTACAACAGGAGTAGGTGTAGTGGACGCAGAAATCAAAGTAATGTCCCCTGAGGAGACAACAGCAGCAGTGTCTCTTTCTGGAACATTCTCAGCCACAACAGGCGAAGTGGTGACCTGTTGTCCTCTCTCTGTAGCAGTAGCAGCTTCTACTGTGGCGGTACCTGTTGCCCAATCCATCCGATAAGCACGGGGCAACGTGGTAGGTTGCTCCACCAAAAACAAGTACTCTTCACATTGCGGATATTGGCCAAACGGACGGAGATGTACGGCCGGTCCTTCACATTGGTGGCAGATCATGCACAGTCCCTCAATATCTCCTGAGGTATACAAGACAAACCTCCCCTGCGGCTTCAAACGAACTCCAGTATCTGTAAGCAGAGTTCCAGATAGCACAGTATTCATCACGGTGCTTGCAGGGAACATTCTCGGTCCCATGACTCGCTGCATCGCCGGAAAAGACATAGCCACACTCTGATCTTCTCAGCACGATCACGAGTCTCTCTTCTCCTCTGGCGCCAAACACACATATGCGTCCCATGCGGTAACAAGTAGGGTAGACTCCTCCCACTTGTTCTTCTGGTCACGTAGCTCCTGGACCTTCACTGGTTACCGCTGTCTACGCATTCAGAAATAAAGTCCTGCAGTTTAACCTTTTCTCTTCCTGAAGGATTTTTTCAAAGTCCAGCTCTCTCCGTAAACTCCCGGTAAAACACTTCTCTGTGTTGCGAGAATTGACGGTCAACAAATCCCGGACGACGCCCCCACATGTAGCAATAACTCTCGGCGGAGCTGCTGGTTTAAGCGGGCTTGTTACCTTCACTCTACTTCCCTCTGTTTCACCGGCACCGGGTCTAGGGTTCCGTTGAGTTTACCTCTGGGCAATACATGCACCAACACTTGAGTACATTTTCAATGCTTTATTAAACAATTTACTAAGGAAGTAGCAGGAAAGAGGCAGAAAGGAAACTGCAGAAGAAACTCAAATATCTTCTTGTAAGATTCTTGACAAATGTCCTGGTAGAATTTGGATATTACAATAGAATGCGCTCTCCTCGTGGGACACACTCTTTGCACGCCTGGATAGGCCTCTCTCACTTGCCTAGCAGCCAGAACGTAGCACGAACAAAAGTCTCTGCCACAGACTTGTTTGGGATAAACCTGTACAATCCTCTGCCACAGGATGTATTGGTCTTTCTGCAATGAACGTCAGTCACAGTGCTTGAACCTTTAAGCCAACCCGGCAACACTATGCTGTATAGTTACTTTAGGATACGTCCTCCAACCGACTCACCAGGCCCCTCTCCAGACCAATTTCCTGATCCAGGAATCCCCCCTGCTGCTGGCCGTGATCCACATGCTGTTTAGCTGCTGACACAGAGCTGAACTGAGAGGCCAACATAAAAGTTATGTGCATTTACTCCCTCTAGTGGAGACATTAGGCATGGCAACATTTTACTCAAGGAAGAAAAACCATAGGTGGACGTCTTACAGTTCCTAGGCTTCTTCCCTTACCTTATCCTCGCCGCGGGATTTCTGCTGTATATCAGACAGATCCAACCTTCACCCATCACGGCGGGCTGGGTTTAGTAAACCTTCAAGGACTGGGTCCCTTTTTATCGGAGTTCCACTCCCTTGGACCCATATAACTCTCCGCCAGGAAAAACTTATGGTAATGTAAGCATGACCAAAGCACTGGGTCCCGGGGTCCAGCCCAAGGAGAGGCGTTACGGGCAAAACCTTGATCTTCTTATGTGAGGCCCGGGTAACATCCACCTTGGCCTCAGTGGCACTTTGGATGGATCCAGTCTGTAGAGGCTGTTTCAACCCAGAAAGGATTTATCCAGTGGAGCTCCTCAGAGCACATCTACACCCGTGACCAACACCTTAGACACTGGCGAAAAAACTGGGGTTCAGTTTATATACTATACATTTTAAAGACACGTTTCTAATGCCTCCTAATGAAATATTTTTAACCAAATCGCATCATTTGCTAGATCCAAACTTAACCAAGTGGTGGGACCCCTTACACTCACAACATTTGAATTGACATGCCAAGCCAGAGGCTTCCAGAGGGGTCGGATATCTGCGATATACACTTCTCTTACTGAGCCAGATTCGAAACTTGCCTATATGAACCAGTGGGAAAGGGACTTGAACCTTACCTTTGATCTGACCGATATCGCTTATCAGCTATCCAAAATTTCCATTAATACCATTCTTATAGAAGCCAACTATAAAACGCTCCTGCGTTGGTACCTGGTACCAACTAGGGTAGCTAAGATGCATCCTTCTACTTCACAAAATTGCTTCCGACGATGTTGGCAGTTGGGGACGATGCACCATATTTGGTGACAATGCCCCCTCGTAACTAGGTTTTGGATTAGGATTTTCAATTTAATCAACTCAGTAACGGGGGTAAACATTCACAGATCTCTAAAAGCCGCTCTCTTTCACAAACTACCTGATGAAACACCCAAAAAATCGGTAAAATTGATTAATTATATATTGCTGGCGGCCAGAATCACAATCGCTAGGCACTGGAAACAGTCTATAATTCCTCTTGACCAGGTTAAAAGTAAACTCAATTGGATTATAATTAATGATAAACTCACTCATATACTTTGTAATAAAACCAAGAAATTTAACAAGGTATGGGACCCGTGGATCGATTACATCTCGACTCCATAGAGAACTCCAGGATGACCCTCCCTTTCCTCATCTCCCTCTTTTACCCTTGTGGGTTTTTTCCCCTTCTTTCTCCTCCTGTTCTCTCTTCCCTTCTCTTCACTACTTGTTTCTTCTTCTAGAATTTTTATACACAATACAGATGACTGCACATGGGGCCTCATACGGCCATGAGTCCTAAGATTAACTTGGGGATCGCGACCGGGATTCCCCATGACTCCGGATCTCTACCATTCCTTACACTTTGTGGTACTATGGATCATAGCTGGGAGACTATTATTAAACCCCATTAGTATTTAGATACATATCGCATACGTTACATTCTGTTATTGTGATAGATGATGGATATGTATTATGGCCATACCTTCTATTTCTCTGTATTGTGATGTTGACAATCTGAAAAATTTACTCCATTCTGTCAATGTGTCTGTTCATTCTAGACTTTGTTTTCTTTTGAAAAAAAAATATTGAAATATAAAACTGAGGTACTCCTGGTAAGAGGAGGGGTTATATAGGGGATGAACTCCCTGTATTGGGTGTGCCAGTGTCCATCACCTGAAGGTGGCCTATATACCCATGTAGTAATGACTATGGCTCTGTGTCCCGTGATGTACGATAAAGAAAACTAGTAGTGTGTATGAGGCTTTAGCCCCTTCTCTGTAGACTGATAGCTGAAGCATCCAATGGGAGGAGCAGAATGGGGTGATGGGATTTGAAGTTCTGTCCCCATCCAGTAATGTCTCAGGGGCTACTACGCTTCACCCCATGATCCAGGAATGGAAAATTAGTTCATGTGATCACTGCTTAAACTAAAGGCAAACTAAACTAAACTAAAGGCAAAAAAGTACATTCTGTATGCTTTTTAATAACAGTCTGAATAAGCAACACAGAGGGTGTTCTTTGTTATAAAAATAGCTTTTGCTTTGTGTTTTTTTTTAAATGCAAATACCTGCATCTGTCTTTATATTAGTCTTCTGTGATCCTCTGCATAATAGATCTGACATGGAAAAAACAAAGACCAGCATCAAAAGCCATTTGGGTTCTGCTACTGACCAGGACATTTTATAGATAGGCAACTCCTATCCTCATATTGATTAGTGGTTCCAAATTAATAATAACTACTGCAGTAGGGAACAGACACAAAATATACGCTCAGCATCTTTCCAAATAACTGTTCTGCTTTATTATGATGCAATTGAAGGTTTTTATACACATGATTACGTAGGTATCACATTAATATTACAATTGTACGTTTATGGTAACAAGGGGCGTTACATAGGCAGGCTAATTCTAATCAGGTCTCGAAAGGATGTAAACATGTACTGAAAACATTATTAGTGCCGTGTGCACAGTGAGGGCAGTGTGCAATACATACAAAATATAATACAATTATATACAGAACTTACAAATGTCCATTACAGTTTCCCCTCGTTTGATTAATATTTTGATCACTAACCACACCTGCTATCACCTTCAACCTGGAACCTCCACGCGCTTAGGTGGAGGTAGTCCTGGCCAAAGAGGAAAAAACTCTATTGTGGAGAAAATAATAGCTGAGCAGCTTTTTCATTACAAAATGACTTTTCATTGTGAAAAAACAAATGATTGATAAGACATATTTACAGAGTACTGGCTGTACACTCCTGTGGCCAGAATGGCCTTCTAGCTGAATTGTTGGCATACTGACTTATCAGCACATGTAAACATAGACAATTCTATATAAAATGGAAGACGTACAAAAGACAAATAGGACTTCAACATGTACATATATATATAATCCCTTACAATTAAAGTAATTGAATCAAAAAGTACCCTAGACTGTGATTGCAAGAGGGAAACAAATCAAACATAGAGATTTCTTTAATTTAGTCATTTTTGCAGTGTCTGGTGTGGATCCAGGTGACTTTTCCTTCAAGTTTTGCGAAACTGTACATGAAATAAATGCTGTATTGAGTCTCCAAACATTTCCTTATATATAAATGTCTCTTAACAATTCACAAGTCACCTGGCTTTAGTTTTAGATCCTTCCAAACTTTTAGGATCTGGAATTGGGGAGAAAACACATAAATGAGTTTGTCAAAAACCTTAAAAGATCAGCAACATTCTCTGTGAAATACAAATGGAGGACTTCAGCTGCTGAGACAAAATATAAGCAAGTGAATAACACACTTCCAAACAAAATCTCATAGGGAGAGAGTCCAACAACCCCTTAGGGGCTTGATAAAATATAAGAGAACATTCATTTTTTTTAAATCAAATAATTTTTTTAATTTCTTTTATATACAAACATAATAAACAATGATAACAACATACAACCCAGCATGTATAGAGAGGGAATTAAAAAAAAAAAAAACAACCCACCCCTGGCCCCCAGCCCCCCCCTCTCTCCCCATCACTCCCACATCTATCTGGTCCCCTCTCATCATACATCCAGAATATCAAACCATCTTCTCCATATTTTTTCAAATTTCCCTAGTCTGCCTCTATGTAAAAAGGTATATTTTTATTTAATTATGGTTTCCTTTACTTGCATTTTCCATTCTGCTACTGTAGGTGCATATGGTGACAACCATTTTTGTGCTATAAGCTTACGAGCCTGAAATAAACTTCTGTTTATTGATACCATATATTCCCCTGGAGTTCTTAGTTCATCCATGATACCCAGGAGACATCCCCCCGTTCTATAGACATCTTAATCTCAAATACATTATTAATCATAGATACCACCCTGTACCAATAGCGATGGAGTTTAGGGCATCTCCATATAAGGTGTATTAGGTTGGTTGCCCTCCCTTTACATCTAGGGCATTGGTCTGTATCCCTCTGTTTCCATTTAAATAATTTCTCGGGTGTATAATGTACCCTATGTAGGATGAATAATTGTGTTAAATTTCGAGTTGGAGATAGAGAAGCCAAAGGTATTGCAGACAGTGCCAATGCCCACTGTTCATCAGAAATTGGCCCTATATCGCCAGCCCATGCTGATCTTGCAAGTATATTCACAGCACCTTTAGCTTTCTCATATAATATATCATATAATTGTGATTTCAAACCCTTTTTTCTTT
The DNA here is from genome assembly GCF_042186555.1 of Aquarana catesbeiana. Lineage (NCBI taxonomy): Eukaryota > Metazoa > Chordata > Amphibia > Anura > Ranidae > Aquarana > Aquarana catesbeiana. The sequence goes on along the minus strand of NC_133332.1, from coordinate 153,134,721 downwards.
CCATCTTATTAAGCAAGGCTATTACCACTGATTTATTAAACTTCAATTCATGCGATCGACCCTGAGCTTTTAATGCATGCCTAAGTTGTAAAAATTGAAAAAAATCTTTGGTTTGGGATATTATATTCATTTCTTAATTCACTAAAGGTTTTCATCTCATCTTCCTGAAATAACTGTATCATGTACCTTAGTCCCTTCTGCCTCCAAATTTCAAACCCTTCCAGTTTCAACAGTTCCGTATAACTACTATTGTTCCATATTGGAGTATATGACGTATATCCCTTTATTCCAATAATTCTCCTCATTTCCTGCCATACCTTATCAAATAATATTCCCGTAAAAAATCCTTAATCAGACAATTGATTTCTTGACTCTAATAGGGAAATGAATGGGTAGTCTTCATAAACTGATAGTAACAGCCTCTGTATAGGATCAGAGTCTGATACTGTTGTTCAATCATAAAAATGTTGTAATTGGGAGGCTAGAAAATAATTTTTGGGATGGGGGGATCGCCAGTCCACCTTCTTCTTTGGTTAGCATTAATGTAGTTATCTTTATACGTGGTTTCTTTTTCCTCTAAATCAGTTCTCTACATAGAGATTCTATTTTTCTAAACCAAGGTACTGTAATCCATATAGGTGAATTATTAAACATATAAAGTAGTTGCGGGGTCCAAATCATTTTGATAAGATTTGCTCTACCTATCACAGTCAGGGGTAACTTACACCAGCTATGGCTTCTATCCTTAAATTTTTTTAATAGAGATTCAAGTGAATATAGTCTTTTACATGCCGAGAGATCTCTATCCCGAGATATTTCACTGTATCCTTAATTTAAATTTTGGAGGCTTGATTTAATAGAGGGGTTTGTAACTCATCTAGGGGTAATAATATGGATTTATCCCAATTAATCTGGAAACCCCGAAAATAGCCCAAATATGGAGACAAGGCTCATAAGTTCCATTAATGAGTTTGAGGTGCCCCCTGGGAAAATAAGAGCGTCATCTGCATAAAGGACTATTTTTCCTCTTTTCCTGGCCGACGGAATCCTATTATTTCTTTTGATTGTCTAATGGCAAGCGCAAGAGGCTCCACTGCTATAGCAAGCAATAATGAGGACAGGGGGCAACCCTGCCTTGTCCCTCTTGATAGAGTAAACGGATTGGATAGTGTATTATTAATTCTTACCCTTGCTTTAGGGTCCCTATATAGTATTTTGACCCATTTTAGAAATCCCGGGCCTATACTAAATGCTTCCAATACAGCCCATAGGTATTCCCACTCCACCATATCAAAGGCTTTTTGGGCATCTAAACACAATATTGCTCTAGATCCCATATTTTCCATAGGTAATTGCAAGTTCAAGAATAACCTGCGAATGTTTGTTGATGCAGCTCTCTTTGGAATAAAACCAGTTTGATCCTCATGTATCAAACTGTTAGTGTCATTTGATAATCTGTTTGCAAGAACCCTAGCCAGAATCTTGACATCTGAGGTGATATATAGGATATAGGGGAAAAGACTCAGGTAACATTGGGTCCTTTCCCTGTTTAGGAATCTCTATTATTATCATTTCTTGATTCTGAAAGTTTTTGTTTTTGAAATGCGTCGTTTAGTACCTCTAAAAGTTCTGGTAGCAGAATCTTATCAAATTTTTTATATATCTCTGTCGGTAGTCCATCCATACCTGGTGCTTTATTTTTGTGGGTTTGTGTAACTGCAAGTCTTAACTCTTCCAGGCATATAGGACTATTGAGAGATTCTCTATCCTCCGTTTTAAGTTTTGGGAGAACCAATTTATCCAAAAATTGTTTGGCTTGGTTCATTGACTTCGACACCTTTGACTCATAAAGTGAGGTGTAGAAGTCAACAAATATCTTCTGGATGCTACTCATATCATGCATCACAACTCCTTCCGGGTCTTTGACCGCTGCAATAGTTATTGGGCCATCTTGCACCCGAACTATCACCACCAACATACGATCCACTTGTTCCCCCATCTCATAATGTTTTTGCGTTTAAAAAAATCTGCTATTTTCTGCTTTAGTTAAGGCTAAAGTTTTATAAATTTCCTGGGCATCCTGCCATGCTGACCGCTTTTCTTCTATGGGATCCATAATGTAATCCTGCTCTGCTTGAGTTACTTTTTGCATTACTTCCTCCTCTCGCCTTCTAGATGAAATCTTAATTTTATTAATTTCTTTAATCATTATTCCCCGCATAAATGCCTTCATACTATCCCAAACAACTAATAAAGATGTCGAGTTTTTATTTTATTTTTTAAATTCAATCAGCTGTAGATCTAACTTGTGTTCCTCCGTCATTAATAATAGCCATTGTGGATTAATTTTCCAAGGAAGAGAGAGTGTCTGTCCCTCAAACTGTATGCTCATTATAAGTGGGGAATGATCTGAAAGCCCCCTAGGACCGTATTGAATTGCCTCTACGCAAGGGAGAAAGTTATAATTTCCCAGAGCCAGATCTATTCTTGACAGAGAGCCATATGTACTCGAGCAACATGAGTATTCTCTTCTTAATGGGTATCTAATTCTCCACAAGTCTATTAACCCCATCTCTTGCAGTTGTCCAGCAAACCTTGTTCTCTTCATTTTTTGTTCACCTTTTTTGGTACTATATCTATCTTCCTACTCATTCATTATGTTATTAAAATTTCCCATTACTAGGGTTGGTAAGTTCGGCCACACTTCATCATTATAAGGGGGGGCGATATAGGTATTCACCAACAATAAGTTTGGGTCATTTAATAAACACCGTAGCAAAATGTAATGACCTTCTGGGTCTAGAAAACTCTCTTTGCATGAGAACCATACCAAGCGAGAGATCAGGATACTAACACCTCGTGAATAAGTAGTATATACAGCATGGAATTGATACGGAAATCTTGAAATTTCAAAAAGCATCGTGTCCTCTTGCTCAAGATGGTAATACTTCATATTCCCATCGCACACATTCCTGGATGAGCTCACGAGTATGGGTGCTGCAGCAACAACCAGCTGGATACTGGCTCAAGTCACAATGGAGATATTTGCCAGCACACCATGGAACGACATAGATAGCGTCCAAACATGTAATTTATTGCATGATCACAACACAAGGAGAGTGCAACGTTTCGGAGTCACGCAGGACCCCTTCGTCAGGCATTGCTCAGATGGGTCAAGATGGGTCTCCTGCAAAAATATTATTTCGGGTTTGTAGAACTCAATTGACTCAAAAACTGCCTGTCTCTTCCTCTCTCCCAACCCCCTCACATTCCATGACAACACCGTTATTTTCCTATTAATTATTTCAGTTCACCTAAAGGTATTGAACTAGAACTCCAGCAGACCAAACAAGATATCCATAGGCCTCAAAAAAAAAAAAAAAAAATCTCTCAAATAAGACCATGGCAAAGAGGGTCCCGACAGAATACTAGGAGTTAAAGAGAGAGAGAGAGAGAGAGAGAGAGAGAGAGAGAGAGAGAGCACGGGGACAAAAAAAAAGGAAACACCCACCCAACCCAATCCTCCCCCTCTTATGTGCCCAAACATTCCTGGGAATACCCACCACCCATCCTGGTTGGTAGTGACCCCAACCTCTTACTACATTCCACCTGGGACTCATACAAGGGAACTATCTAGTGGCCCTAAAACAGTTACAAATGTTATGCTTGTGCCTAAATGGAAAAAAAGGAAAAAATTGTCCACCGTTCCAATATTCCGGTATATGTTTCCAAAGGTGGGAAGGAGAGAGAGAGAGAAAAAGGAGAGAGAGAAAAAAAAATATTCGAGAAAGTTCAACAAGTTGATTAACATTCAGGAAGTTATTTTGTTCTCCTTTGTGTGTCTCTCATCCAACCAAGTGTTAACCGCTTCAGGATCTTCAAAGAAAAAAACATTTTCTCCATCCATAATTCTCAATTTAGCTGGAAATAACATTGAATATGTTTTAATCGCAGACTGCGCTTTATCTCTTTAAATTTTGCTTGTTTCTTCTGTACCTCCATCGAAAAATCTTGGAAGAAGGAGATCTTATTACCATTATATTCGATATTTCCTATTTGACGTGCTTTGAAAAGAATTGAATCTCTATCTCTGTAATTTAATCTTAATAATCTTAATTTAATCTTAATAATCACTGATCTGAGTTTGCTTGAGGAGGGAATTGGGTGGCTGGGAATGCAATGGGCCCTTTCAATTGTATAAAGCTTTGAAAAATCCTCCATACCCAATGTATCCATTATCCATTTTTCAAAAAAAAACGGTCATTGATCGACCTTCTTCATGTTCGGGAAAACCCAAGATACGGACGTTGTTACGACTTTGTCTATTTTCCAAATTTTCCAAACTCTGGGCTTGATCCTTTACTTGAACTTTGGTTTGTTGAAGTTCCCTTTTTAAAAAAGGCAAGGCATCCTCTGTTGTACTGACCCTATTTTACAGGTCCGTTGTACGTTCACAAATTTTTTGATTTTCTTGTCTTATAACCGTAATATCCCTCTTTAAATCCAACATTTGATTTGTTAGAGATAATAAAGAGTTATTGCATGCCTGTATAGCAGAAAAAACATCACTCAATGTTGGTTCCCTTATTGTAATGTTGCCCACATTGCTGCCGTATTGATTTAAGCTTCCAGTGGCTTTATTCCCTCCTACACTCTGTTGGTCGCATTCCTCCGTTCTTTCTTGTTGCTCTTGGATCTGATCCTCATTGGGAGTGATGTCTGGTGTTATATCCAATATACATCTTCCCTCCATACCCCAGGATACCCGGGAAACCCTTGGGGCTGCGTTTTATTAAGGTCCTCCTGTATATTATCCTTTAAGATCAAGTCTTTTTCATCCCTGGGTCCCAACCTGGACATACTGCGGGTTTCAGGCATCAGCTTTGTCATATCCTCTCCAACACCTTTTTAAGGATATCCAGCATTTGTATTTTATTTATACTCCCAACGCTTTCCTGGAATTGTTCTTCCCCCACATGCATTTTCTTTTGATCTTTTTTTTCCTCCTTCTTCCCTCTTTTTGCTTGACATCTTTCGAATTAATACTTTCACCTTCTCCTCTTAGTTTAAGTCAAATACTAAGCGCAGCTCTATCTTTCCCTTTCCTTTTGCCTCCTCTCTCCTCCCCCACTCCTCTCCACTCCACCCTTCCCCAACTTCACCTACCCCTCAGTATCTCCAGACTTGCCTGTTGGTTCTACCCCAAGATCAGGCTGTTTTTTAAAAATTTTTTTTAAAAAAGTAATACCCGTTCAGTGATACTTTCAATATAGTATTCAAAATTCCATATTCAGTGCTGTATACAGTATTGATAAATATTTTTTTCTATTTTTAGTAATCACTACTCAGCACTGTACAATGTTCATAAACAATGACTTTTCAGTATTCAATGCTCGGATTTCAGTATGCGTTATGCAGTGTACAGGGCTCTACACAGTAATTATAACCGTATGTTATTCACTGGAGTATTCCAAAATCCACACACAACTTAATATTCCTTAACCGTGTCCTGTTCAGTTTCCAATGTTCAGTACTCAACACGGTAATCTGAAATATTCTCAAATTAATATTCAGTACTTAGCATACCGTCCATCCAGTCTGCTATATTCAGAGCTCCGTACCACACTCATTTATAATATAGTTTTGGTGTTCAGTTATCCATCACAATGTATAATGTCAGCGCCAGTTCTGAATTCACTATTCAGAAAACCATATCAACCTCACTAATGGGTTTATTTCAATATTCAGTGTTCTTTATCCCGCACAGTATTTAGTGTCCATGCCAGAACAATTTTTATTGTTTGACGGGATGTTCAATGCCAACAAAAACCCATCAGCTTCAACAGTTTATATAATTAAAGCCTGTTTGGATATTCACAGTGGATTCCTCAAAGGTTTTCTCTTATGCCCTGTACACACGGTCGGACATTGATCGGACATTCCGACAACAAAATCCATGGATTTTTTCCGACGGATGTTGGCTCAAACTTGTATTGCATACACATGGTCACACAAAGTTGGTAACGTAAAACACGTACGTCGGGACTATAAACAATGCAGTAGTCAATAGCTTTCATTTCTTAATTTATACTGAGCATGCGTGGCACTTTGTGTGTCGGATTTGTGTACACACGATCGGAAATTCCGACAACGGATTTTGTTGTCGGAAAATTTTATAGCAAGCTCTCAAACTTTGTGTGTCGGAAATTCCTATGGAAAATGTGTGATGGAGCCTACACATGGTTGGAATTTCTGACAACAAGGTCCTATCACACATTCTCCATCGGAAAATCCTATCGTGTGTACAGGGCATAAACCTGTGTAAGTCCTTGGTAAGTTCCCTGGGAATTTTAGACTGCATCCATTCAAACTGTTTTGAAATGATTTTGTACAAACAGCAACCCACAGCCTATTAACACACCATTCATGAAACAGCTGGGTTGTGACTAATTTAATTTAGTGTGTTATGTCCCCTGTGGGTAGATACAGATATATAGCTTCTCAACTTCATAGCCCCTACCCGGGTGCCAGAGTCCTCCAAATAGACCAGCAACCTAACAGGCAAGTATAATGAAAGCGAATATCCAGAAACAGATTGCAAAAATATAGCATGAATTCTTAAATGGATATCTTATGGCTGCAGTGTTGCCATTCCTCTCCAAACCCAGATGGATCCTGGATGGCACCTGGAAGACTCCTGGTTAGTAAGCCGGCGATCCACTTGCACTTACATTAATGCTTCTGCTCTGCCGACAGGATCAGGGAGGTTTAGAGCAGGCTAGGTTAGGAAAGCAGGATTAGTGCTTCCATACTCCAGTGGCATTCATCCTCTCAGGATGGGAATGACTGCACAGCACAGCACGGACTGTTGAAAACGCCCACTCACATTGCTCCCGTCTCTGGCCACTTCCCCTCCTGACCACTACATCCTTAAGAGAACATTCAGGCAAAAGTTTTCTAGTTTCTTACTCTACTTTGTCCGCTACATTGTAGACAGTAGGGGGTGTAAAAATAAAACCTCAAAACTTCTAGTAAGGACTCTCCTATAAAAATCATTTCCTCTGTTACTCTCTGTAGATTCTGGCACTCTGTACTTACAAACTACTTCTGATAACACTTTTTACTGTGGCCTTTGCAGTAGCATTTGCCAATGGACATCCAGAAAACTAAACTTAACTAAACTGTAATGCTGCTGCAGTGAATTTTGGAAGTCTGGCTCTGCTGCCTGACAGAGATACCTCACTCATAAGGGAGTCTAAACAGAAATACAATACATACAATGCCAATAAAATGTAATTTGTGTATTTATAACTTGCTTAGTGTTTACATGAAATATATTCACTATCTACAAGTGCTGCAATGTTTATTTCCATAAGGATTCAAGCGCAGCAGAGTCTTCTTATAACAAAATGTATCTACAAGTATGTCATCACTTTCAACACAAATGCAAAAAAAAAGCAATTGATTCCTTGTTAAAAAGTGGGTGGAGCCATGAAAATAATTTCTTTCTACCCTTGGGTTAATGTTGCAATCAGAGCAGTTAGTTTTTAGCACAGACACTACCAAAAATGATACCTTCCAATCATTCTAAAGCACAGAAGCCCCGGGAGACATTTGCCGGTTCTAAAAAAAAAAACAGCCGACATTCTGCCCATGTGTATGTTGGTCTGTTTGACAGAAGCTGGCCGTTTGGCCAGCTTCTGTTGGACGTTCATGTTGGAAAACCAGCAACCGACCACCTCCCGTTCAACGCTCTCAGCCAATGGTGAAGAGCGCTGATCAGAGTCTTCTGTCCGAACACAACAGCTCAGCGGGGGGAGATCTGTGAACTAACCTCGCATGGCTAGTACAGCCGCTCTGACCGAAGCTGACACCAATAGCGTGTAACCTGCTTTACCCACATACTGCTGTTCCTCACTTTTGGCCATCATCATCAGTGCAATGTAGGGATGAGCTTTGAGTTTGAGTCGAACCCATGTTTGACTCGAACATCGCATGTTTGCCTGTTCGTCGAATTTCGAGTGGTGCGTCACAGCCCATAATTCACCGTGGCATTGCAGTGCATTGCTGGCTGATGATTGGCCAAGCATGCACTATGAACCGCATGCTTGGCCAACCACAGCACCGTCTGTACAGAGAGCCATAATTGGCTAAAACCATGGTGGCTTTGGCCAATTATGGCTCAGGGGGTTTAGTACACGCCCCACACTATATAAGGCCGCCTGCGTGGCGGAGAGATAGACAGAGAGACAGTGTAATTTGATTTAAGTTAGACAGAGTAGGCAGGTGAGTCAGTTAGCCGCACTTACAGTGTATTGTGTATATATATGCATCCTAGGTGTTGTATATATATATATATATATATATATATATATATATATATATATATATATACACATACACTGTATTCAGTTTAGCTAGATTCGTTCCTGTTATTCTCTTCCTACTGACAGGCAGGCAGGTGTTTTTACAGTATTTACAGCTACCTGAAAAAAATTGCTGGTGTTCTTCTGATCCTATTAGTCCTATTAGCTACAGTATTTACAGTTAGTGTAGTGCGTCCTCTGCACAGTGTGCACCTAAAGCTACCTGAAGAAAATTGGTGGTGTTCTTCTGATCCTATTAGTACCACAGGCAGCTGCAGTATTTACAGTTAGTGTAGTGCGTCCTCTGCACAGTGTGCACCTAAAGCTACTTGAAGAAAATTGGTGGTGTTCTTCTGATCCTATTAGTACCGCAGGCAGCTGCAGTATTTACAGTTAGTGCAGTGCGTCCTCTGCACAGTGTGTACCTAAAGCTACCTGAAGACAATTGCTGTTGTTCTGATCCTATTAATACCACAGGCAGGCAGCTGCAGTATTTACAGTTAGTGTACTGCGTCCTCTGCACAGTGTGCACCTAAAGCAACTTGAATACAATTGCTGTTGTTCTGATCCTATTAATACCACAGGCAGACAGCTACAGTATTTACAGTTAGTGCACTGTGTCCTCGGCACATTGTGCACCTAAAGCTACCTGAAGACAATTGCTGTTGTTCTGATCCTTTTAATACCACAGGCAGGCAGCTACAGTATTTACAGTTAGTGTAATGCGTCCTCTGCACAGTGTGCACCTAAAGCTACCTGAAGAAAATTGGTGGTGTTCTTTTGATCCTATTAGTACCGCAGGCAGCTGCAGTATTTACAGTTAGTTTAGTGTGTCCTTTGCACAGTGTGCACCTAAAGCTACCTGAAGACAATTGCTGTTGTTCTGATCCTATTAATACCACAGGCAGGTAGCTACAGTATTTACAGTTAGTGTACTGTGTCCCCTGCACAGTGTGCACCTAAAGCTACCTGAAGTAAATTGGTGGTGATCTTCTGATCCTATTAGTACCACAGGCAGGCAGCTACAGTATTTACAGTTAGTGTACTGTGTCCTCTGCACAGTGTGCACCTAAAGCTACCTGAAGAAAATTGGTGGTGTTCTTCTGATCCTATTAGTACCACAGCCGGGCAGCTGCAGTATTTACAGTTAGTGTACTGCATCCTCTGCACAGTGTGCACCTAAAGCTACCTGAAGACAATTGCTGTTGTTCTGATCCTATTAATACCACAGGCAGGCAGCTACAGTATTTACATTTAGTGTACTGTGTCCTCTGCACAATGTGCACCTAAAGCTACCTGAATACAATTGCTGTTGTTCTGATCCTATTAATACCAGGCAGCTACAGTATTTACATTTAGTGTACTGTGTCCTCTGCACAATGTGCACATAAAGCTACCTGAAGACAATTGCTGTTGTTCTGATCCTATTAATACCAGACAGCTACAGTATTTACAGTTAGTGTACTGTGTCCTCTGCACAGTGTGCACCTAAAGCTACCTGAAGAAAATTGGTGGTGATCTTCTGATCCTATTAGTACCGCAAGCAGGCAGCTACAGTATTTACAGTTAGTGTACTGTGTCCTCTGCACAGTGTGCACCTAAAGCTACCTGAAGAAAATTGGTGGTGATCTTCTGATCCTATTAGTACCACAGGCAGGCAGCTGCATTATTTACAGTTAGAGTACTGTGTCCTCTGCACAGTGTGCACCTAAAGCTACCTGAAGAAAATTGGTGGTGTTCTTCTGATCCTATTAGTACCACAGGCAGGCAGCTGCAGTATTTACAGTTAGTGTACTGCGTCCTCTGCACAGTGTGCACCTAAAGCTACCTGAAGACAATTGCTGTTGTTCTGATCCTATTAATACCACAGGCAGGCAGCTGCAGGATTTACAGTTAGTGTACTGTGTCCTCTGCACACTGTGCACCTAAAGCTACCTGAAGACAATTGCTGGTGTTCTCATACTAATAATACTACAGGCAGGCAGTTGATTCTGCTAGCTGCAGTATCAGTATATATATATATATATATATATTTATTTATATACATCCCAGCTTTGTGCAGCTACAGCTCACTGCAGGCCATTTGTATGTCTGGAAGGCCAACGAGGAGAGGCAGACAGTCACAAGCCAATAAAAGAGGGCAAGCAGGCTCTGTGTCTAGAGGCAACAGTGCTGGTCGTGGAGACCGTGAATCCTCATCAGCACGTGGCAGTGGGACACGATTGTCCTTTTTGTCAACAGCTGGCTGTGTTGAGCCGCAACATGCGGAAGATTTAGTAGAGTGGATGACCAAGCCATCCTCATTCTCCTCATCCTCCCTCACCCAGGCTCAGGGTACTTTGTCTGGCAAAGCAGCTGCCAACGCGGCCTCTTCCCTTACCTCAATGGCATCAGTCACTCCTTCCCTACCCCCACCATGTCCTCCTGAGGAGTCCCCCGAACTGTTTGACCACTGTGTTGGGCACATGCTCCAGGAAGATGCCCAGCGTTTTGAAGGCTCCGATGATCATACCCAGCTAGAGGAAGGCAGTAACGTGAGCCCAGAGAGAGGGGATGCCCAAGAAGGACAGCTATCTGGCAGTCATGTTCCCCCAGCTGCAGCATACTGCCAGCTTTGCTCCAGTGATGAGGAGGGAGGAGATGATGAGGTCACTGACTCCACGTATGTGCCTGATAGGAGAGAGGAGCGGGAGGAGGAGGTACATCTCCAACAAGGCAGGATGCCCTCCAGGGGCCAGCTTAAGGGCAGCACACTGACTGCATCACACTGCAGAGCTCCGCATGTGCAGGGCGCTGCTGTCTCTGTGCCTTATTCCAGAAGTTCTTTGGTGTGGGCCTTTTTTGAGACGAGTGCATCAGATCCCACCGCTGCTATTTGCAACATATGTCTCAAGCGTATCTCGCGTGGCCAAAACATCACCCGCTTTGGCACCACATGCTTGACCAGACATATGTCGACCTGCCATGCAGTTCATTGGCAAGCGTACCTAAAAGACCCACACCAAAGAATAAAGCAGACCTCTCCTTGCTCCTCATCAGCTGGGATCTCCAACCCCACTATACCTTCAGTCCAAGTACTTGCGGGAAATCTGCTATCGCTACACCGACGTCAGATTGTACCAGGCAAATTTCCCTGCCCCAGCTGCTGCACCACCGAAAGAAGTTCGCTCTCAGCCATCCACATGCCCAGCGGTTGAATGCTAGCTTAGCTAAATTGCTAGCACTTCAACTGCCGCCTTTTCAGTTGGTAGACTCTGCCCCCTTCCGTGAGTTTGGGAACCTGCCACTGAGGAACCGCACATTCCACAAACGCCACTTTTTCTCACGGAAGGCGATTCCGGCTCTCTACCGCCATGTGGAAGGCAATGTCTTGGCCTCGCTGGACAGGGCGGTCAGCGGTAAGGTGCATATTACCGCTGACTCATGGTCCAGCAGGCATGGACAGGGACGTTACCTATCTTTCACCGCGCACTGGGTGACTCTTCTGGCAGCTGGGAAGGATGCAGGACAGGGTGCAGTAGTGTTGGAGGTTGTTCCGCCACCATGCCTCCAAAATTCTACTAGTGGTGATTCTGCCACACCTCTCTCCTCCACCCCCTCCTCTTCTTCTTCCTCCATGGCCTCTTCCTGTGCTGATTTGTCCTCGGAACCAGTGGTGCTCCATAGGCGTTCAAGGGGCTACGCAAGCACGCAGGCAAAAAGATGCCATGCAGTGCTTGAGCTGGTGTGCTTGGGGGACAGGAGCCACACTGGGGCAGAGATTCTGTCAGCTCTGCAGGGGCAGGTTCAGAGGTGGTTGACGCCACGCCAGCCTAAGCCAGGTATGGTGGTTTGCGACAATGGCACCAACCTCCTCTCCACCCTCCGACAGGGACAACTGACCCATGTGCCCTGTTTGGCTCATGTCCTTAACTTGGTGGTGCAGTGGTTCTTGGGCAGGTACCCGGACTTACAGGATGTCCTGAGGCAGACCAGGAAAGTCTGTGTGCATTTCTGTGGGTCATATAATGCCAGTGCTTGGCTGGCTGACCTCCAAAAGGAATTTAATCTGCCCAAGAACCGCCTAATCTGTGACATTCCCACCAGGTGGAACTCAACGTTGGCCATGCTGCAGCGGCTGCACATGCAGCAGAGGATCAGCAATGAGTACCTATGCGACTATGGCTCCAGGACAGGGTCAGGGGAGCTTGTTTTTTTTTCCCCACGCCAGTGGGCTATGATCAGGGATGCATGCACTGTCCTGTCACCATTTGAGGAGGCCACGAGGATGGTGAGCAGTGACAGTGCATGCATCAGTGACACCGTCCCTCTTGTCCACCTGTTGGAGCACATGCTGCGTGGAATAATGAACAGGGCACTTGAGGCAGAACAGAGGGAGGAAGAGGAGGACTTCTTTACCTCTCAAGGCCCCCTTTATCCAGACAGTGTTCCTGCCAGCCCGCCGATCACACAGGAAGAGGATGAGGAGGAGGATTGTGTCAGCATGGAGGTGGAGCCTGACACTCAGCATCAGCAGCAGTCTTCAAGGGCTCATTTACAGTCCGAAGAAACCCATGGACTTGTACGTGGCTGGGAGGAGGTGGCTACGTATTAGGTCGTCGTTAGAGGACTCTGGACATGAATGCCTCAGCAAACCTACGCTGCATGGCCTCCCTGATCCTGCAAAGCCTGCGGAAGGATCCTCGTATTTGTGGTATCAAGGTAGGGATGATTACTGGCTGGCAACCCTCCTTGATTCACGTTACAAGGGTAAGGTTGCGGACCTTATCTTGCTGTCGCAGAGGGAGCAGAGGATGAAACATCTTCGGGAGCCCTTGCAGAAAGGTTTGTGCAACACGTTTCCAGAGCCTGGGAGGTTACAATTTCCTGGTCCTCCTGGACAACGTGTTGCTGAGGTTTCGGTCAGTCACAGAAGGAGCGGTGGAGAAGGTGGTCGTCTGACCAATGCATTCAGACAATTATTTAGTCGGCAGCCCCAAGGTCTGATCGGTTCCAGCAACCATCGCCAGCGTCTGATTCCAATGGTGCAGGATTACCTAGGGGCAAGATCAAACTTGGGACACCTTTCCCACCGAAAATCCTCTGGGTTACTGGGTCTTGAGGATGGATCGCTGGCCAGAGCTTGCACAGTATGCAATTGAGCTACTGGCCTGTCCTGCATCCAGCATTCTTTCGGAACACACATTCAGTGCTGCTGGAGACTTTGTAACCAATCACAGGGTGCAACTGTCCACCGAATCGGTCGATCGGCTAACCTTCATAAAAAAGAATCAGTCTTGGATCACCAGCTACCAAGCACCTGATGCTGATGTAACCAATTGATTTTTTTTTTTAATGTGAGATCCCTTCAAGACTGCCTATGCTGATGCTGAGTGACTATCCTGTTATGCTGAGTCACAATCCTCTTCCTCCTCTATTTTCATGCTGATAGCTTGTAAGAACAGTTTTGGTTCTGGGCACCGCCACCAGTGGCCAAGGCCCAATTTTTCTGCCGTGTTTAACAGGGGCGTGTAATTACAATTTTTGATGCAATACTTTGCAGCAGGGCTCATTCCTGCGCTCCAACTAGAGTATCTGTGAGGGGTTGCAGTGTTGTGTCACCAGCACCAGTGCCCAAGGTCCAATTTTTCAGCCCCTGTTTAACAGGGGCGTGTAATTACAATTTTTGCAATACTTTGCAGCAGGGCTCATTCCTGTGCTCCAACTAGAGTATCTGTGAGGGGTTGCAGTGTTGTGGCACCAGCACCAGTGCCCAAGGCCCAAATTTTCAGCCCCTGTTTAACAGGGGCGTATAATTACAATTTTTGATGCAATATTTTGCAGCAGGGCTCATTCCTGCGCTCCAACTATAGCATCAGTGAGGGGTTGCAGTGTTGTGGCACCAGTGCCTAAGGTAACTGTGAGGACTTACAATGTTGTGGCACCAGCACCACCACCACCACCAAAGGCCCAATTTTTCTACCACTGTTCAACAATGGCATGTAATTACAATTCTTGATCTAATATTTCACAGCACGGCCTGTTCCTGCGCCCACCAAGAGTAACTGTAAGGGCTTACAGTGCTGTGGCAACACCAACACCTAAGGCCCCAATTTCTGCAGAATATATAGGGCAGGCCCCTACTTTCAAACTTCCAACTTACAAACGACTCCTACTTGCAAATGGAAGGAGACAACAGGAAGTGAGATGAAATCTACCCCTAGGAAGGGAAATTCTCTCCTGTAACAGTTAATATGGGAAAAATGTGTCTCCTCTTCACTGATGCTTTATCACCAATCCTTGTTTCACTAAAAACTCCAAAATTTCAAAAAACACTTGTCATTGGGACAGAAAGTGATGTGAAATCTTCAGAAGAGGTGCACAGACAACAAAACAAATGTTACAGGGGTGATAACCCTTCCCTATGTTTTCCAAAAAGCTTAAAAATAGATTTTTTGACTGGAGCTACACTTTAAAAATGTACCAGTTCAAAATTACAAACAGATTCTACTTAACAACAAACCTACAGTCCCTGTCTTGTTTGCACCGCCTGTATACTGCTGTTCAGGGCCTGGGGGCCCCACGCCTTTCCTTTTTTTAATTTGGGTGCGGGGTTCCCCTTAATATCCATACAAGACCCAAAGGGCCTGATAATGGACTGGTGGGTGGAGGGTACCCATGCCGTTTGTCTCACTTATTTTCATCCATATTGCCGGGACCCGACATTACATTAAAGCCGCAAGCAGTTTTAAATTACTTTTATTCCTTTAAAAATGTCATTTTGTGCAGGGACTGTTCTAAGCAAGGGAAACACGCACCACTTTACAGGCATACTATAGACACCCCCCAGGTACGATATTTAAAGGAATATTTCACTTTTTTTTTCACTTTAAGCATCATTAAAATCACTGCTCCCGAAAAAATGGCCGTTTTTAAAACTTTTTTTGCATTGATACATGTCCCCTGGGGCAGGACCCGGGTCCCCAAACCCTTTTTAGGACAATAACTTGCATATTAGCCTTTAAAATTTGCACTTTTGATTTGAACATTCGAGTCCCATAGACTTTAATGGGGTTCTAAAGTTTGCGTGAACTTTTGGTCTGTTCGCAGGTTCTGGTGCAAACCGAACGGGGGGGGGGGGTTATCCCCAGTGCAGTGTATGGAAACCAAGGCTTTTATGGAGAGGCTTTTGGGGGAACAATGAGAAAATATGGCTAAAAAGGTCATGGTAAGGTAGGCTTAGAGAAGGCAACATGCATATTTTTTATAATATCCCTTGAAGCCACATTCATTAGGCTTTTCACTAGGTATGAGTAAAATGTGCCCAGATTGGATTCACTGGGAGTTGTCGAAAACTGTGTGAAGTCCAAAATTCCAAACTTAAAATCAAAGCAATTGTTATTTTCAAGGCTAACAGGCAAAGTATTGTCAAAAGGGCGGGCCATCCCCACGGAGAGAAGACAGTGATTATTGCTAGTGGTTCACATCTGGGCATCCCGGATTACAGGCGCAATCGCCAGGATTCTGCCCACGATGCTGAATCACGACAAATCGCAGGACACCTTTGCGATCTATGTCACTTCCAATAGCACCCCGATCACACCGCAATTTTGCATCAATTGTTGCCCGACAAATTGTGGTAAAATCGTGCAAACAGAATCGCTGTACGCTTGAAAACAAGTTCTGGAAGTTGATTGGTGGAGCTGATTGGATACCATGCACAGTTGCACCAGATTTTGGACTCTCCAGTTTTAGTAAATCAATCCCGCAGTATATATAGCAGGGAGGGGAGTATGTTAGGTTAGAAGAAATCATCCAAGGATCAAATCACGCTAATGAACAGAACCCTCAACTATGGGTACCTTTTAGACTATAAGGGCTCCTATATACAGCCATTCATGTCAAACGTGGCTATTTCCATTTGAATGCATTTGGTCAAATGGAAAATTCAGCAATTGACAAGAAAAGGCTGCATTTGACTTGCTTTTCAAGAAGTTTAAAAGCACCCCATTAGTATATGCTGCATCCAACAAAATGCAACCCAAAGCAGGTCAAACACAGCTTCTGTTATGTGCACAACTCCTGGAAATAAAAAAAAAAAATCAGCCCTGATGTAACAATGAACCAATTCATCCCTGTTTATATTGCACCATGTCCCTGAGTCTAATGCCCCGTACACACGGTCGAATTTTCCGCCGGAAAATGTTCGATGGGAGCTTGTTGTTGGAAATTCCGACTGTGTGTGGGCTCCATCGGACATTTTTCATCGGAATTTCCGTCACACAAAAATTGAGGTCTGGATCTCAAATTTTCCGACAACAAAATCCGTTGTCGTAAATTCTGATCATGTGTACACAATTTCGACGCACAAAGTTCCCCACACATGCTCGGAATCAAGCACAAGAGCCGCACTGGCTATTGAACTTCCTCTTTCTCGGCTCGTCATACGTGTTGTACGTCACTGTGTTCTTGACGTTCAGAATTTAGGGCAAGATTTGTGTGACCGTGAGTATGCAAGACAAGTTTGAGCCAACATCCGTCGGAAAAAATCCATGGATTTTGTTGTCGGAATGTCCGATCGTGTGTACAGGGCATTACTGTTATGGGTCCATGCACAGAATATGCATAGGGTATAGTGAATTTTGGACATTACAATTGCCACAAATGGTCTCAGTCCTTCTGACCAATAGCTCAATTGCCAGGTGGCCAGTTTGAATCCAAAGAACATAGTATACATTGGAGGCAACTAATAATTTTTTCATTTATGATCTAATCCAACGACTGTTTCAGAGGGGATGGGTTTTAAAGACTGCAGTATTTCATTTTTGTCAAATACCAACGAAAAGCCCTTTGTGTTACATGGAAGACTCTGCTTCTATATAGCCGCCAAAACCATAACCCCAGAGACTAGCAGGTAGAACTTTATTTCAGGTGCAAAAATAGCATTAAGTAATAGATACTTAAAAGGAAGAATATACTTATAGGCATAACATTTAATCACATTACTGCTGATGTGTTGACCAAATAAATGGAAAATTGCAATTAAGCCAAAAAAAGATAAAAAAGCAGTTACTAATATATAATACCAAGTCATACAATGTCTTTTTGATTGTGTTTTGCAGCATGCCTGCTTACTGAACAGTACAATTTACAAATCAATATTTTTTAATTATTGATGGTGGAGTACATTGTATGTAATGGCTAGTTTGTTGTCGAAGCAGCAATTTGTCTGAAACAGGTTCCTCTGGTGTCAATAAATATATAATTTACACCACCACTTGCCGACCGCCCCATAGCAGATTTACTGCTACAGGGTGGTTGTGCTGTGCAGAATCACCTATATATATACGTGATTCTGCACTTCCAGGTAGGGGTGCGCTCGTGTGCCAGTGCGCCGCTTCTGCTGTGATTTGTTACAGCAGAAGCTAATCAGCGAGTGCCGGCCAATGGATGTCTGCCGTTACCTGCTGGTTGTCGAGGAGAGAGGCTGGATGGAGCTCTGCATATTTAAACAATGCAGAGCTCCATCTTGATAGGAGGGAAGTGATAGATTTTCTTTCCCTGCAAAGCAGGGAATAAAATCCATCACATCCCTAAGTAAAAACAGCACACATAGCACACACAAATATTAATATAATATCATCACCTAAAGGATTCTTTCTCTATTAAGGACATTTTCTGCTTGGGCTTCATATAGCCTCTCTAGTCTATTACACACAAAACGCAATATGCATTGGGAAAAAAGTCCCTGACCCTTTCCAAAAATGCATTGGCTGAAAAAGGCATAGATGTGAACGTATACCATAGGAAACCATGGTAAATGGACTGTAGTACGTTTCTGCAAAACATAGATGTGAACGTAGGGTCAGTATAGATCAGTGTAATGCGGCACTGCCATGTGGTGGATATTTGACACTCTGAGCTCACACAAAGTAGATTGAATGATGCTGGGAGTCATTCAACCCAAAAGACCACTGGCTGCAACAAGAAGGAGCAGAACCGCAAAAGCAGTTTTAATATTTTTATAGACACTAGACAGTTGATTTTTTTGATCCTGTAGTTAAACTTAAAAAGGACTGAAGATAATTTACAATGGAAATAACAAAATATGGTAAACCTCCTATGCTATTTTAGTTACAGAGTTTAAAACCCTATTTAATAGAACTGAAGCATGTGTAAGCAGCACTTTTCCACAATAAAGATTACTATGATGCACTTTCCTACAACAGTAAGTGGAAAGATACATATTACTGTTACCTGTACATCAGATCCTAGACATATTCTGGACAGCTATTTATATTATGGGCCTCTGTTATTCCACTGTAGTCCATAACTATGATGACTATGATGAATTACATTATTTCTTGAATACTCCCAATATTTGGATTATATGCTGGGTGGCCATGCCTAGATTTAACAGAATATTTGGTAATACAGAGGTTGCCGATCCACTCTTTTAGAGTCCTATTCCTGTGGACTCCCTTCTTTTTTTTTTAGGGGGTTAGGAGGGTCTATAGCCCCTGCTGCTTGTATTCAGGAGTTGGGTTCTGGATGTCCCATTGTAGGACATGCGCACAGTTTTTAGACATATGGCTGTTTCCAGAGTTATATAATGAAGTCGCCTGGAAAGCTTGAAAAACATATTGATGAATCATGCCCCTTTGGTTGAATCCAACTACTTCAGAAGATTTAATTTGATCCCAGGCATAATAATATCTTGCTAAACCTTGGAGTGTTGAGAAATTAAATCTAAATTATGAATGTTCATCTGTATGATCTAAAACTTCAAAACTCCACATTTGCATAGCTAAAATATTTAAGTGAAGATTGTGATAATAAAAATATTTTTTTTTTAAACTGATGATTTTGTTGTACCTATTGTGCCCATCAGTAGCTACATAAACTTTCCACTGTTCTATTTTTTAGTGTCTATATTGATTATCGGAGATAAGATGGATCTTTTATTTTCTCTCTTCCCCTTCACACATGGAAGGGGAAGGACAGAGCAACAGAAAACATTTTTTACTTTAATGCAAGGAATGCATTGTTTGATTCCCAACCACGGTACTACCTGTCTAGAGTTTGCATATTCTCCCAAAGACATGCTGATAGGCTAATTGTCTCTGGTCTAAAATGGCCTCAGTATGTGTAGGTATGAATGTGAGTCGGGAATCTTAGGTTGTAAGCTCCTTGAGGGAATGGCCTAATTTGAATGTACAATACATATGTAAAGCTTTGCGTAAATTGTCACTGTTATATACGTACCTGTAATAAAATAAATAAATAAATAAATTTAAAGCCAATGTTTTGGACTGTGTGTGGGGGTTTAGTACTTTAATAAGTATAAAGAAACCTGACAGGAGTTTCAACCAATCATTATATTCATACCTGTAATAAAATAAATAAATAAATAATAGGATTTTTATAACAGCTTACCTGTAAAATCCTTTTCTTTTGAAGTACATCACGGGACACAGAGCCATAGTAATTGCTATGTGGGTTATAGTCCACCTTCAGGTGCTGGACACTGGCACACCCTAAACAGGAAGTTGCCTCCCTATATAACCCCTCCCATACCAGTAGCATCTCAGTTGTGTAGCAAAGCAATACACATGTATACTAGAAAGAGGGGAGGGACTTCCATGTCCCGTGATGTACTTCAAAAGAAAAGGATTTTACAGGCAAGCTACTTGAGCGATTTTACAGGTAATCCTATTTTCTTTAATTGTACATCACGGGACACAGAGCCATAGTAATTACTATGTGGGATGTCCTAGAGCAATGCCAACTGAAGGGAGGGAGACACAACAAAAGTAGGGCACCATGAGATCAGAGGACTTATACTGCTGCCTGCAGTACACTGCGCCCAAAGGCGAAATCCTCATGTCTTTTTACATCCACCTGATAGAATCTGGTAAATGTATGGATTGAAGACCAAGTTGCGGCCTTGCAGATTTGAGCCATGGAAGCTTGGTGATGCACTGCCCACGAAGCACTAACAGCCTTAGAGGAATGCATTTTGATTTGAGAGGGTAAAAACTACCTCTTTAAACCATAAGCTAGAACTATTACTTGTCAAATCCATTTAGAATAGTAGATTTCCATGCTGCCTGTCCTCTTTTAGGACCTTCAGGCAATACGAACAAAACATCTGTTTTCAGAATCTGAGCAGTCGTCTTTAAGTAGACTGCTCTCACAACATCAAGAGAATGTAGTGATTTTCCTTCCATAGAACAGGATTCTGGAAAAAATGAAGATAGAACAATATCCTGGTTTAGATAAAAACCTGATACTACCTTCGGTAAGAAGTTAGGATGAGGACGCAATAATACCTTATCCTTGTGAACAATAATAATATGGCTCTTTACAAGAAAAAGCAGCCAATTCTGATACCCTTCTTGCAACAGATATGGTTACCAGAAAAAATAGTTTCCTTGTCAAAAAAGGACGAAGGGAATACGTCGTATGGGTCCAAAAAAAGGCTGTTTTGTAATTCCGCCAAAACTAAATTTAAGTCCCAAGGGTTCAGGGGTGACCTAACTGGGGATTAAGCCGTGTTACCCCCTGAATAAAGTTACGAACCAAAGAAAGCGAAGCAAGTGGTCGTTGAAATAATACTGATAAGGCCAAGACCTGTCCTTAGAAAGCACTCAAGGCCAGCTTTATTTCTCACCCCATCTGCAGTCAAGGATTCAACCTTTGCCCTTTTTTCTGGGGTACAACCCCTGGTCTCACACCAGGAGACATATGCTTCCCAGACTTCATAATATATAATTATGGAGACCGGCTCCCTTGCATTAACCAAGATAGAAACCACTGAACCTGACAGCCCACGTTTCTTCAAAGTGTGGGTCCCAATAGCCAAACTGTTAAAATTAGCGTTTGTAAAGTAGGATGGAATACCGAACCTTGCGAAAGAAGATCTGGCCGTGGCGATAGGGTCCATGGGTCCCCTACTGTTATCTTTATGATCTCTGCATACCAAGATTTCCTGGGCCCCGCTGGGGGCCACAAGAATCACTGACTTCCCTTCCTGCTTGATCCTGTGAAGAAGTCGTGGACACAGGCAGAATAGGAGGGGATGCATAAATCAGTGAGAACCAATTCCACGGGAATAGCAAGGCATCTCTTCCGCATGCTAGCGGATTCTTTGTTTTTGACACAAAGTTGTTAATTTCTTTGTTGAACCTGGATGTAAACAGATCTATGTCTGGGATCCCCCATCTTTGACATATTGACAGGAAGATATCGGGTGAAGGAGCCATTCTCCTGGGAACAACTGCTGGCGACTCAAGTAATCCGCCTGCCAATTTTCTATTCCTAGACTGAAGACCGCCGATAGGCAAAGTACATTGTTTTCTGCCCAAGATAGGACATGATTCACCTTTCTCTGGGCCACACAACTTCTTGTGCCCCCTTGGTGATTAATATAGGTCATTGCTGTGGCCCATAAATCAGTTCCTTTATGGCGCTGATCTTTGCCTGGGCCAAGAATACCCTTTTCTGGGTATGATCAAACCCCAGTACTTTAGCCTTTTTCAAGGTTTTAAAGAAGATTTCTGCCAGGTTGAGAATCCGACCTAGATATTCCAGGTAGTTGAATGTGGTGACCATACTTTGATCTAAGCGGGTTACCGACTGGACTATCAAGAACAGATCGTTCAGGTAAACCATAATCGTTATACCTTGGTCCCTTAAATTGACTAGAAGAGGGGCCATAACCTTTGTAAACACTCAAGGTGCAGTAGCTAGACTGGAAAGCAGAGCTACACGCTGAAAATGATGATTTTCCACCTTGAAAAGTAGATATTAATAGTGAGTGAGGAAATAGGCATATGGAGGTATGCATCTTTGATGTAGATTGACGCCTGAAGTTCTCCTTGTAGGATGGAGATAACTGATTGGATTGACTCCATGCAAAAAAAGAGTGGTTATATTCAGGAATTGAATTTAGATTTTTGAGATCCAGAATGTCCATTTGGATTTAACCAAACCCCAACCTCTGCTCTTACATGGGGGCCACCATGATAACTTTTTGATCATGGTGGCCCCAACCAATGCTTTAGAGAAAGCATTCTTTTTCTCTGGATCCTTAGGAAAGTTTGATCTGAGAAAACAAGAAGATGGGAACTCTTGGAACTCCAGTTTGTACCTTGAAGCTATTGAGGAAGTCCCCCATTCGTCTTGACACTCTTCCTGTCAGATCCTTAAGAACTGCAGAAGAATTCCCCCTATTGAGCATGCGGGGGGTGCCTCCTCATAAGGAGGCTTCAGTATCTTGTAGGTTTCCTCCCCCAAGACCTCTTTTGTCCCTGGGGTTAACTCTGAGAATTACCTTTTGAACCTGATGGCGGAAGCAATCGAGACTGCCTGGAGGCTGATGCCCCTGGCACAGAAGAGGGAGCTTTAAAACAAAAATACATTTACTCCTTTTCTTAAATGGCAAAAGGGGTACTTTTTCCACTAGAATTTCTTTGGATGTATTATCCAAAACCCCCAAATAGCTGTTTCACCGCAAAAAGGAAGACTAGCCAGGAGCTTCTGCATGGTGCTTAGCGAAGGGCGCAAGGCCTGAAGATAGAATCTCTCATAGCAACTATTGCAAACATAAAGCTGCCAGAAACTGGGCCTGCTGAGCAGGATAACCTTGAACACCTGTTTAAACTGGTCTCTCAATGATTAAGCAATTACTGTCAGCGCAGTCTGAGACACTCAATCTGCCAGAGAAAAAAGTGTTTTTGTTTTTTTTTTAATAGGAATTCCAAATTTGTATCCGTTGGATCCCTAAGCATTTGAGCATTGTCTGTCGGACAAGTCAAACTCTTATTCACAGAGGATATAGCAGCGTTAATTGCTGGTATACCCTACTTAGTGAATTTCCTCTACAATAGGATAAAGTGTGAAAAACTTTTTTAGGAGGGAAAATAATGCTTATCTGGGTGATCCTCTCAGATACAAAAAAGCTTTTCCAACAATGAATGGACAGGAAAAGGCATGCACAGCTTGAGGAGGCTTTAGCGAACTCAAACACTCAGTTAAGGGTACATAAATGTGGAGCGGACCATTCAGCAAGAAATTGCACCATCAATCTTAACCCCTTCCTGATGACTGTACGCATATGTGCGTACTCGGCTTTCCGGGGTTATACAGGGATGATGCCCGCAGCTGCAGGCATCATCCCGGTACCGTTGTTTTGAGCGGGCGATCGGCTACCCATATATAACAACCGATGCGGCTAAAAGCCGCTCGGCTGTTATACCTGAGGAGCGGGAGGGGACATCCCCCCCTCCCGCCACCTCCCACTGCTCTTACCGGGCCTCCCGTGCGATCGGGAGGCCCGGTGTCCAATCGGCTGCCTCCGGCGGCTGTGGGAGGGCTGGAACGAAGCTGTGGGCGGCTTAGTTACAGCCTTCTCAATGTAAACGCGGATGCGACGTCATGACGTCACTTCCCGTTTACTCGGCTGCCAATGGCGCCGAATTAAAAAAAATACACAGTATTCAGAATCGCCATTTTCGGCGATCTGAATACTTTGAAGTGCAGAGGAGGGATCGGGGGTCTTTTAGACCCCCGATCCCTCCATAAAGAGTACCTGTCACCACCTATTACTGTCACAAGGGATGTTTCCATTCCTTGTGACAGCAATAAAAGTAAAAAAAAAACATTTTTTTTAAAACACAATTTATAAGTCTAAAAATAAATAAAATAAATAAAAAAAATAAATAAATTTTTAAAGCGTCCCCGTCCCCGCGAGCTCGCACAGCGAAGAAAACGCATACGGAAGTAGCGCCCGCATAGCCCTAGACCTCCTCTAGCCCTAGACCTCCTCTGTAACTCTAACCTGGTAACTGTAAAAAAAATTTAAAGTGTCGCCTATGGAAATTCATAGCTACCATAGTTTGTCGCCATTCCACGAGCGCGTGCAATTATAAAGCGTGACATGTTTGGTATATATTTACTCGGCGTAACATCATCTTTCACATTATACAAAAAAATTGGGGTAACTTTACTGTTTGGATTTTTTAAAATTCATGGAAGTGTCCCTTTTCCAAAAATTTGTGTGATATAAAATATTGTAACAATCTCCATTTTATTCTCTAGATTCTCTGCTAAAAAATATATATATAATGTTTGGGGGTTCTAAGTAATTTTCTAGCAAAAAATATGGATTTTAACTTGTAAACACCAAATTTCAAAAATAGGCTTAGTCATGAAAGGGTTAAGATTGAAACAGCTGATTCTCCCGCATTTGACACCTCAGAAGAGGAGTCATCAGCCTCACCACGGCCCCCGAGGGAATTCGTCTTCTCCTGCCCCTAGTTCCTCAGTTTGAGGGTCCTGGGTAATGGAAGAGAACCTGTCGCATTTTGACCCACATTGGGATGCCATAAAGTCGCTAAACCTATCATGGCTGAGGAAAAAAGATCTTTTTAGTAAAATAAACAGGGGCTGCAGTGTTGAAAACAGTTGCAAACATTTCATGGCCCCGATGCTCACTCTGACCAGCTACCCCCTCTCAGGGGAGGATGCCATTTGTAGAGATGAGTAGGCTTTCCAGAGTTTGAGGGAGACCCTTTTAGCTATTTTTTGGGGGTGTTTCAACCCCCCCTTCTGACCTTAGCCCGATGCACAGGTACTACCAGAAGAAATCACATCCACTGCTTGAGCAATAGTCCAGCCACTGCTGCTGCTATTAATGCTCAGCCTGATGCAAATAGTAAATGTGTTCAATAGGAAATGCCTGTGTCACCAAAACCTCTTTCATGCTCCTCTTTGCTCTTATGTCTCTCCGACAATTTTGCAGCCAGCACAAATGGATTTGCACAATTTGCACAATTTTTTTTTTAAACACACTCCCACATTGGAGGACACCAATGCCATGCTAAGCCCTGCTACCACCTCACATCGCACGCAAGAATGGTCATCCGATCCAACGGGATCGGCTTGTGAGTGAGGGAGGGATGGCGTGGAGGAGACCTGGAAGTCACTGCAGAGTAGGGGAGGTGAAAGAAAATGGCATTGCCGATCGTTTGTAGTTCTCCCTTATACTCAGCTTTATGAAGAGGGGGAGAGTTCAGCCCAGGTGGGGGGTGTCTGGAGGAAGCAAAACCCCCCAAACTTACCTCAGGTCTGCCTGCTAGCCGGAGGAAAAAAAGTCTGCTGCTTCTTTGACACAGCGTGATCTCTGAGCAAAGCATGAGAAGGTACACTTAGGCATGACAACATTTACTTTAAAGGAGACATTTCATAAGAAAATGTAAAAATTCCTCAGAAAACTCCACTTACCTTTCTCGCCGCAGGGTTTGGTAAAACCAACAGACCCAATCTTCACCCTTCACGGTGGGTTTCGTTAACAAACCTTTAGGAACTGGGGATCCTCGGGGATCCCACAATTCTGGACCTGTAATAGCACCCCACCAGTAAAACTTTATGGCCTTAATACCAAAAATACTGGATCCCGGGGTCCAGCTCTCTAAAAAGAGAAGCATTTACAAGCAAAACGTTGTTTCTTCGGATACAAGGCCTGGGCACCATTCAATTTGGCTTAAAAGACACTTTGAATGGATTCGGCTGCATAGCTAGCCCCAGCAAGGATTGCTCAAGTGGAGCTCAACACTGCACATCTTCACTCGTGACCAACACCTTAGACACTGGCGAAAAAACTGAGATGCTCCCGGTATGGGAAGGGTTATATAGGGAGGCAACTTCCTGTTTAGGGTGTGCCAGTGTCCAGCACCTGAAGGTGGACTATAACCCACATAGTAATTAATATGGCTCTGTGTCCCGTGATGTACAATTAAAGAAAAATAAATTTAAAGCCAACGTTTTGGACTGTGTGTTGGGTCTTAGTACTTTGATAAGTATAAAGAAACCTGACAGGAGTTTCAACCAATCCCAAAACTGAAAAAAGATTTTGTAAATGGATGAATCTCCACTTTCAGAAAGCCCTCCTGAAGGAAAAACTCTGTATTAACCAGACTGAGAGACATAATTTTTCCCTGGCTCTTTATTATGGTATGAAGAAAAACATCATTGATTCTGTGCTTGATGCAGACATTATATTACAAATGTATTACAGAAATATGGTGCGACTATTAAAATATGATTACACAAAAGTATGAACATTAAAGGTTTACAGTACAGTGGATTTTTTTTATAAACAGACTTTTAAATATACATAGGACAATATTAGCTGACAGAAAACATCATAGACAAAATTGACAAAATTTATGTCTAGGCTTTTTCTTCAAAACCTTATTTTCAGGAAAACATACTTGCAAAAAAAGCCTTAAAACCAGGAACCAGTCACCTTTATACTACAAATATATACAGAGGTGTGCAAACCTACAATGTTTTTGTAATTAAATTTTAGACAAGCATTTCATTGGGTTGGCTTTTGGTCTTAGGTTACCATATGGGCGTACAAAAGATAATTCATCCTGGTCATACCACATTTGTTATGCTATTTTTTTTAACTAGGCTGCAATCATTTCAGGGCACACTAGGCCTTTGTCAGTTGCCACCTTTTGGATCTGGGGATCCATTTCCTTTCTACCCATCTATTCTGGCAATTTTCTCTAAAACATTGATGTATCTTGTATGACAACAGACTGGCAGGGGTGCCAGTCTGCTGAGAGCAAGGCCAAGCCCATAAGTAATTTTTACTGACAGTTATGGTGCATCACATCAAATTTTGGTCCAAAAAGCAGCTGGAGGGGCATCGGCATGCAGGCAATCTGCAGTGTCCTAAGACCATTTATTACTATAACATTCAATAAAAGGGTTCATATAAAGATGTTTAGCTGCTGCTACTGAGATAGTAAGAAATTGTGCCAGGAACAAACAACTTAGGCTACTATGTGACCTAATATCAGTCTCATACCACAAATAAATATGAAGAGCAAAATAACTTTGTTAGGAACTGAAAAACACATTTTTTGCTTAAGTTCTACAGATCTGCATTGTAGAATGTAAAGGTCACAAAATAAACTTGAATTTTTAAAATGAGAGCGTCTTCGTGATCCTCAGACTAGTTACAGCTCAAATAAACTGCAATTACGCTATGGACTCCCCCTCCTCCTTTTTAGGCTTCCCATAAACATTAGATAAGTGTCTAAAAATAGGCCATTTTGAACTGAACATCATATTTCACTCAAATTTTTTTTTATGTTTGCTCCCTAGTAAGTATATTGTCACAACTGTGTACACCTCTTTTCTATTGCAGCATTTAACCTTTGCTGAACACTTGTCCAACGCCCTTTTGTAACATGTCTAGAGATCTCAATATAATTATATGCTGTGCTTCTGAACGGACAGAGAGAGGTACAAACCCTCTGGAGAACTGCATTTTCATGCTTGTTTATAAGTCCACATGTTTAACAAACTGCTAGTAAACATACTATGATGGCTGGCAATATTGCATACTAGATCTGTGGCAGGATGTTAACCTGGTATCCAGGTTTAATTTGTTTTGCTCATAGGCTTTTGTTCCTGGAGCCAGACTACAGAGAGTTTAATATTTTATATATCAGGTATTTTAATGGGCAAATGTATGGCATGCATTGTATTCAGTTTGCTTTGACACCTCTACATTTTGTTATGTGAAAAAACATAACAGTTATTTAGACTGTAATACATAGTATTACTGGAACTAATGATAATATTTGCATATTTAAAACAAGGTATTATAAATGAAATTCCTATAATGTAACAAAACATTATGCTATATTTTATGTACAGTCACACACAGAAGTAGAAGTACTTCTATTTATTCTTGAAAAAAACATAATTTAAAAAATATTTAAATATTTACAGGCATCAGAACAAGTGTTAGCATTAACCTCTTATTTCAAGTCACGCGACTTATGGATATGTTCAAACCACCATGGGCTACACTGGTCCTGGGTTTTGACTGTGCTGCCCCAAAATATCATCCAGAATTGTCAAGTTGTTTAGCCAGTCTTCGTCAGGACTGCTGGTATTACCTCCCTTCATTAGACAGTCAATAAAGTCTGCTTCATTGCAATTAGCAGATAAGACAGAGTTATTCTGTGTTGTTACAAAGTCATATTGGTGGAGATCTGCCCCAGAACTTAGTCTGTCAAAAGTTTCAGGGGTTTGGACAGAGGTTGGTCCATATGAAGGTGGACCGAGCTGACCAGGGTTCATTTGGTTAAATGTGGAAACACCTTGTGGCATGGTTTTCATTACATTGATAGAAGCTAGCTGCCCTCTGGATAAACTGTTTCCAAGGTTAGGATTGTTCAAGGACCCTATTCCTGGATTTGTCTGGGACAGACCAAGTTTTTGCATTTGTCTTACTTGAACTCCAGGAGCAATCTGGTTAGGAGGAACCACTCCCTGGTGGGGAAACTGCTGGCTTGCCATATTTGGTCTGACATTTTGCTTGGTGAACAGTGGATTGTTTGGAAATTGCTGCATGCTGGGATCCATTTGGTTTTGACCTGGTATTCTTGTAACACCAGTCTGAGTCCACATCTGAGAAGAAGGGTTAGCATAGACATTAGGAATTCTTGATATGCTGGCCTGTCGCAAGTGTTGCTGAGCTGCAGAATGGGTTATTAGTGAGCTGGAAGTATATCCAGACAATGTCATTCCTGGACGGACAGTGGATTGGCTGTGCACAGTTTGGCAACCAGAGGTCATGCTCAGTGCATTCTGGTTTTGCCTAAGTGGCATATTAAAATCTGAAGATCCTGGGAAAATTGCTTGCTGTTTCCCAGTATTGTGCGGAATCATCACCATTGTCCCACTGTTCTGATTCATTGTTGCTGGCGTCATTCCACTTCCCATATTGGTCTGAATTAGACCTTGTGTTGATGTCATCATTCGGTGGCTCTGAGGAGGTGTTGGCATGGGCTGAACACAATCTGTACGAAGATTTTGTGGAAGGGCTGCAGAAAAGAAAACACATGTTAACATATATATTTGAGCAGTTAATGTCATGCAAAAGTGCAGTTGGTCATGCCACAACTATATTTTTGATTAGTGATCACCACCCATTGCCTTTTGAAAAATGTAACTATTATTATGTTATGCATGAAACATACTAGAAAGCGCACCTCTGATTTTGTGGCACATAGTATACAGCAAATCAGGAGAGTAGGGAAGTTTTTCATCCTTGCTTTTTCAATTAATAGTATTTTAGTCCTTCCACTCCTCTGTATGCATGTTTTCCTGAGTGCTAGGACTACAGGATGGGTTTCAGTTTAGGCTGCATTCACATTATAGTGTTTTGTGAATTTGCACATATACATGTATTTGCATGTTGTTGAGCTATGTGCATAGGGCAGCCTATTCATTTCAATGGACTCCTTATGTGCAAAAAACACAGCATAAAATCTCATGCACCCTTTTCAGCTTTGATTTTTTTAGTGTTTTTTAACTGTGCTTGGGGTGATATAACCAATGGGCATTCAATAAAATGCTATAGTGTGAATATAGCCTTGGATAGAAATAGATGATTTGGTAAGTCAAAAGAAAAGGACTCAAATATACTTTAAAGACATGGCTACATTTACACAGAAAACCTTTTTTATAATTTGTAGTAACAGTTACCTTCCCTACCCTCCAGCTTTGTTTTATCATTTACGTTATAGCCACACTGATTTTGATATTCCAGTCATTTGATATAAGCAGTAGGCTATAGAATTCTTCTCAGCATCCTTCTTAGGTATCTTCAGGTATCAATTGTTTAGGCCCTTTTTACATGTGTTCTTATAGATGAATAGTGTTGCAAAACTCACAAGATATCTTTTTGTATAGGTAATGTGGCAGAGCATTGCCCTGCCAGGGTCTAGAAGGAGGTTATGACCCAGAATTCTCAACCAGACGGGTCGAGGGGCTCCATGGAGCTTGTGACATGAAGTGGAAACTGGCTTTTCAGTTTCCCCAGTATTTTCTTAAATTCGTTTTGGAACCTGGAGGCTGGAGATTTCAAAGTGATCTGGGTGGGATGAAATCTCCAATCCTGGATACAGGTATTCAGAACAGCCAGCATACTAATTGGTCAGGTGTGTGCTGGGCTTTTAGTAATAACCTGATCATGATTCTAGGCTCCAGCCCAGCAGACAGGAGGTCTGGTGCAGAAGTCAGGAGGGCTCCACGTGGGAGCCAGTGCAGCAAGAGGCTGCTAGCTGTGTGCACCAAGTTGGTCTGTGAACAGTCTGTAGAACATAGACAAGGGCCTGGAGTGTAAGGCCAGAGCGGCAGTGCTGCAAGTGAGAGCCAAAAAGGCTGAATGTAACTTATGTTGATGGGAAAAGGAATGCTGAAAACTCCTGCAAGGGAAACTCATGTTTTGTGTTTGAACTTTCTTCGGTCGCACTTTTACTGGCCAACTCTCCCTGTTGGCCACGGGATGACTGCAAACATTTTAAAACAGGAATCTGGGCTTGCAGATAAAGATTTTTTTCCCCACAACATTATCTCCCACTGTATTCCACAACCAGGGACAAGAAAACAAATAATGAACAAACGAAAGACTAAAGTCTGCCCAAAAGTGTCTACAGTATATACAGGCTGGACAGGGACAACACAAACTGTTAAGAGACATTCCTGTAGGATGCTAGTAAAGAGAACACTCCTCTGTAGTTACTAGCCCTCCAGTATTGCCATTGTTGTAAAACTTTTTTGCTTTTAGCCAAGCTGTAGGTTCTACTGACTTATCAATTCACACTCATAAGGAACCTCACCGTCTTGTTCATCTGAATTCCAGTGCTTAGCACCCACAATTTCAGGAATTATCATGAAAAAACATAATTTACCCTATATCCAAATACAGGAGCTGATTGGGAATTTAATGGTCACTAGGACAAGAAGCACAGACAGCAAGGATTCCTGCTTGGGGAGAAGAGGGGACATTTACTGGCAGACAGCAAAGCATACAGAATGTAGTGGTTTTGGCACAGCATACAGGGTGCTGCAGTCAGGATTTTGTAACATACATCACATATGCCTGACAGTCATACTCTGTATACTGTGCTATATGTGATATACCTTCTACAGTCGCATGGTACATATTAATGGCCACTCTTCCTGAATGTTTAACTTTGTGTGATGGAATGTATTCTGCATTTTCCTGAGTCCCGCACCCTATATGCTGTATTGCACATTACATACTCCTTTCCTGACCACTGCACACTGTGCACCAGGCTGTACGCTACACAGTGCATTGGTCAGTAATATGTAATCTAAAGCCTATTGTAAAGATAATAGTGGTCAGGAGTATGCAACGTACAACACAGCATACGGATTGCAGCAATCAGGATTATGTCATGTACAATGTACGTTACATTCTTCTGACCATACTCTGTATGCTCTGCTGCGTGGTACATAACTTTTATTGTTGCATCAACATACTTATAACCACTGCATTCTGTGCTCTGAACTGTATACTACATATCCTTGATCACTACATTCTGATCACTCTACTCTGTATAAACTGTTGACTCCTGTATTACATATTACATTACATATTAATTACATATTCCTGACTAAAGTGTTCATTGTCTTAAAAGCTGCTGGTTGCCAAGTAGACCCTGACTATTTTAATGAAGTACTTATTTATTCTCAGACAACTTGTTGGCTCTGCCTATATTCTGTGTGTAGAAAAGCCTATGTAATGGATATAGGTGTGCGCGACCTACTGCATTAGGGTGTGCACCCTAAAGCTCAAATACAGCTCTTCAGCCTCAGATGCACAGTGCAGTGAATGAATAGGAAGTGCTCTGTGCTGAGAGGCTTCATGTTCATTCACAAACTGAATCATAGTAAACACAGTTTACTATACTTCAGTTATGCATGGACACAGTGAGCGAGTGTGTTCATTTAGAAAAGGAAGGGGCCAGTAAATTACATATTTACAAGCCCCTTCCCCTGCTCTCCATCCTGAAACATCCTCCTCAGGAAAGGAGGGAAGCCAGCAGCACTGCTTGGCCAATCAAGATGAGGGAATCAGCATGTGAATTAGTGATTAGGGTGTGCCCAGGCACACCTGGCACATCCCCTGTGCACACCTATGGTAATGGAAGAGTTTTAGTTTTTAAAAATGATTGTGCTGATGTTTATGTGTGTCTGTAAGACTATTGCTTGTGGCAGATAATAAAGCATATTTTGTGGGTATAAGGACTGTGGCATATGATTTCTATACATACACCCCTCACGTTTTTGTAAATATTTTATTATATCTTTTCAACACTGAAGAAATTACACTTTGCTACAATGGTGCAGGAGAGCAAGGTCTCTAACATCCACCAGCTCCGTAATGTTGTCATGAAGGAGTGGAAGAGGACTCCAGTGGCAACCTGTGAAGCTCTAGTGATCTCCATGCCCAAGAGGGTTAAGACAGTGCTGGAAAATAATGGTGGCCACACAAAATATTGACACTTTGGGCCCAATTTGGACATTTGCACTTAGGGGTGTACTCACTTTTGTTGCCGGCAGTTTAGACATTAATGGTTGTTTGTTGAGTTATTTTGAGGGGACAGCAAATTTACACTGTTATACAAGCTGTACACTCACTACTTTACATTGTAGCAAAGTGTCATTTCTTCAGTGTTGTCACAAGAAAAGATATAATAAAATATTTACAAAAATGTGAGGGGTATACTCACTTTTGTGAGATATTGTATAGTGAGTAGGCACAGGTTCTATTAGGTATGCCCCTTTAAAGCCCTCCTGCTGTCAGTGAGGCCACACCCACCATACACCACAGCATGCTATAACCCTTCTTGCTGTATTCAAATTCAGAAAACATTTGGCTGGCATTACATTTTGAATGATTTTTAAACAGAACAATTGAGTACCTAAGCCTATTTGGATTACCAGCCTCTTTTATTTCACTGATCATTTAGACCAGTGCAGTGCTGCCATTCACCAGGTGAACCTGCTTACAGAAGGGGAGAGCAAATTGAAGACCCAATCACTATGCTGCAACGCTCTTAATTGAGCAGTCACAGGCTGGTGTGGTCTGTAGACCATTGTAGTCTGTTGAGAGTCCTATGACCTGGTTATGGTGTCTGGAATAACCCATCCATTCCTGAATTTCAAGGATGAATGAACAGAAGTAAAAACCTTTGGGATACCTCTGAGAGGTCAAATAGTTCACATATACCTTATGTATTTCAGTGGCATCCTTAGCTGTTTATTTCATATTCTGTTGAGAATCTATTTCCTATTCTATTTGCTATTGAGATAAGTCTGAAGTAGCAGGTTCATTCTGTGAACATTTTCGAAGCACAGTATATGCTTTCCAGGAAATAACTAAACTGTTTTCCAACTTACATTGAAACTGATTCATTTGCTGTGCTACAAATGCATTGCGCTGTTCAGATGTCATGGCCATCATAGTTGTTCTTGGTTTCACCTGAAACACAGAAAAGTATATCAGTACCATATATGTATACATATATTAATGTTGTCATTGCATGTAAATAGTCAGGTAAAAGATAATCTAGACCTTTATCAGTTCTCAAAATACAATATTTACCTGCTCTCCTGTCTACAGCTGGTGCTGCTGCACAGCTTGTGAATAGGTGTAATCACCTGATTCTGTGTTATTGCCTGTGATTAAATATATCATGTGACCAGAAGCACAAATCCTCGAATTCTATGGAATGACAGACTACCTTACCATGGTATTAACAACTACTCATAGCAGCATATTTTAATGTTGACAATGCAAAGTGCAGGAGTGCAGGAGTGCAGGCACCAAGAAAGAGATGCTGAAACTTTAGATATCTCACAGTACCGGTTTCCCAAAGAAAAAAAGCCTGTGATTACATGAAAATGTATTTTAGTGTAAAATTCTTCTTTGAACTGTTTTTCATAACAATGCTGGTAAAACTTTGAATGGTTATTTATATTACAACGCTGTCAAAAAATATATTATAGAAGTAGAAGATCATAATAAGCTCTTCGTTTTCAAGGATAATAACAAATATCACTAGTGCTTGCAACAATTTACACCACCCTATTTGTATTTTTATAGAATGGTATATGTGCATCTCACCATTTAGCTGGCCAAACATATTCGATATATACAGTACTCTACAGCAGTAGTCTCCAAACTGCAGCCTGGGGGCCGGATGTGGCCCTTTGCCTGCCTTTTTCTGGCCATTGGGCCCCTTTACTCCCACTAATGCAAGACACTATTCCTCCAAATGACACCAATAGGGCATAATTCCTGTTACTGACATCAACAACGGGGCAGTATTTCTCCCACTGACACCGATGAGGCATTATTCCTCCCGCTGACACCAATGATGGAGCACTATTCTTCCCACTGACACCAAAGATGGGGCCTTATTCCTCCCATTGACACCAATGATGGGGCACTATTTCTCCTACTGATACCAATAAAGGGGCACTATTCCTCCCGCTGACACCAATGATGGGGCATTATTCCTCCCACTGACACCAAAGATGGGGCCATATTCCTCCCGCTGACACCAACGATAGGGCACTATTTCCCCTACTGATACCAACAATGGAGCAATATTCCTCTCACTGACACCAACGATGGGGCACTATTCCTCATTCCTCCCACTTACACCAGATATAGGGCACTATTCCACCCACTGATACCAATGATGGGGCACTATTCCACCCACTGAGACCAGCGATGGGGCACTATTCCTCCTACTGACACCAATGATTCGCCCTTAATGGCAAAGATGCATTGCTTCCTCCTACTGATGCCAGGATAATTTCTCCCAATAGCTGCAGTGTGACCCTCCTAAAATCTGAAGGACTATAAACTGTCCCTTTGTTCAGAAAGATGGAAGATCCCTGCTCTACAGCATAACCATACAATTTCAATTCAAGGGATTATAGTCTCGACAATCCTAAAAAAATATTCTGCTCTGAAACTTTCTTTGGAAACGATATACTGTATGTTATTTACAGACGACTGTTTCAATGCCTTTCTGCTTTAAACTCTAAAGGAGAACAATCACTTGATTCCCCCATCCAAGCTAAACAGTGTAGATGGACAAATCTGCAGTACCGACTATTGTATTCAGACAGCCAAAACCCACCATTGTCAAAATACTCCAGAAGTGTCTGTACTTGACTGGATGCAGGCGCTGTTTGGCCAAGAGTTTATTGGCCATTTACTTTGACTGAAGTGGTGGTGGTTTTCATATGATTTCTGGGAAATTGGACCCATGTATGGCCAGCTTTGGTCTGAATGTTTTGGGTAAAGGTGATGTGTGTTTGAATTAGATGACAGAGTGTATTGTAAAGATAGCACTATGGGGTTGATTTACTAAAGGCAAATAGACTGTGCACTTTGCAAGTGCAGTTGCTCCAGAGCTTAGTAAATGAGGGAAGCTTCACTTTGAAAAGAATACTCAATCACATGCAAGAAGAATAAAAAACACAGCATATTTGCTTGACACGTGATTGGATGATGGAAGTCAGCAGAGCTTCTGCTCATTTACTAAGCTCAGGAGCGGCTGCTCTGTACAACATGCACAGTCTATTTGCCTTTTGTAAATCAACCCCCGATGTTTACATATTTGGGGAATGAAAGGGTTCTCTTTAAACACATAAAGTAAAAAGATCCCTTTAAATTGCTATGCTGTAGCCTCAGAACATTCATTAATGTTATTTATAAAATGGCAACATTCTGTTTACACAATACACAATAACTCACTTTTCCAAAAAGGACCTTCACCTAATCCCTGCTTAAAGAGCAAGCTAGAATTTACTGTAACTGATCATTGTGGAATATTTATTTGACATTTTTTGAATACAGTTAATAATATTATTCTCACAAATGAAATGGGCTGTGCAATGCAAGATACATTTGCTACTTCCACGTTAGTTTATCTTCCTGGGAAAACCGATTTCGCTTTAAAAGGATTATAGAAATCTTTCACATGGGCAGCCGGGTGGGTGGTAAAAACAGAGTTGTGGTTTTAACCCCCCCTCGGATGCTCATGCTTATTCTAACATGACGGTCTGACAAAGCTGTATACTGTATGTGCCAAATTTTCTGTGAGGATGTCCACCTTTTAATTACTTTTAATGAACATAAAATAAGCTAAAAAGTATGGAAATCTCTAATTTTTCCATGCAGGGAAAAGCAACAGGTTTCCTTTAATACCCCTACCCCAGCAGGAGATACTCATCTTTACTTCTCTCCCCCAAAATGCTGGGGACTGATAAAATTCTATTACTTCCAGATATGGATAAGCATGAAATCCACCCCACGTTAAAGTGCCTGTGCTTGATGACTGGCTCAGTACTGTCATAATGAGGCAGAGGGGTCTTTAGCCCTGTGTAGACCAAAGGCAGATCCAGACTCGGGAGGGGCACTGCCAGAAAATAAGGTGTTGCTTACAGAACTGTATTATAATTAGATTAACCGCTTGCTGATCAGCTGCAGTACATATACTGCAGCAGGTCGGCTCTATTGCACGAAACGGCTTACCTGTACGCCATTTCGTGCAATAGCCAGCGAAGGCACGCGCGCTGATTGGCCAGAGGGGGAGCCAATCAGCGGGTCTGGCGGAAGCGATGTCCGCCGGCCACCCGCGCTTGCTTCCCACAGAGATAGAACAGCGGTCTGCAGATGTAAACAAAGCAGATCGCCGTTCTGTCAGAGATGAACAGAGTGATCTTGTGTTCCTGCTAACCAGGAACATGAATCCATCCCCAACACAGTTAGCAAGCACCCTCTGAACATCCCTGATGTTAACCCCTTTCTAGCCAGTGTCATTAATACAGTGACAGTACATATTTTTTAGCAATGATCACTTTATTAGTGTCACAGGTCCCCAAAAAGTGTCAAAAATGTCAGTTAGGTGTCTGATCTGTCTGCTGCAATGTTGCGGTCCTGTTAAAAAAATCACTGATCGCCGCCATTCCTAGTAAAAAATAAATAGATAAAAATGCCATAAATCTATCCCATAGTTTGTAAACGCTATAAATTTTGCGCAAACCAATCAATATACGATTATTGGGATTTTTCTTTTACCAAAAATATGTAGCAGAATAAATATCGGCCTCAACTGATGAAGACATTTTTTTATAGCAAAAAGCAAAAAATATTGCTTTTTTTTTCAAAATTGTCACTCTTTTTCTGTTTATATCGCAAAAAAATAAAAACCGCAGAGGCGATCAAAAGAAAGCTCTATTTGTGGGAAAAAAGGACATCAATTTTACTTGGGTACAAAGCTGCACGACCGCGTCGTGTCAGTCAGTTAAAGTAATGCAGTGCAGTATCGCAAAAAATGGCCTGGTCATAAGGGAGGGGTAAAACTTTCCAGAGCTGAAGGGGTTAAGACTAAACAAGTTAAGACTAAAAGGGCATTTTTTTTCCATACATAATGGCACACATGTATTTTGTGATTTGACTTGACACATGACATTCATTCATTCTTTTTTTTACTCACTTTTAGTCAAATAATTTGGTGCTCTGGTAGGGGGAGGGGCTCCCATGTAGGAGCAATGGAGTCGAGTTGGTTGGATCCAGTAATTGAACTGTCCGCAGCCTTCTTCTTCCTGTATTCACGCCGCTCTGCAGACTGCAAGGTGGAGAAGATGGAGGGAGGAGGTGGGTGGAGCCAACACCCACTCAGGGGCGGAGGCCTGCAGTCAGTGTGACTGTGGACAAGATGGAGGGAGGAGGTGCTGCCGGTGGGTGGGGTCAACACACTCAGGGGCGGGCGCGGAGAAGGGAGAATGCTGGCGCTCTGCCACTACTGCAGTCTGCCGCAACAACTGTTCCCCTATTTGAGGCTCCAGGCAGCTCCTGTCACATCGGCTCTGAGACTCTGAGTCCAGCGTGACTCACTGACGTCACGTGTTCCTGGACGCCAGGCCCAGGCGCTAGCAACTAGTGCAGGGGTGCCAAGGCAGCAGCGCAGCTCCACCCACCTCCAGGCTCCTCCTGATCCAGGCGTAATTACACACTAGGCAAGTCTCTCTCTCTGCCCCGCTGATTGGCTGATGTGAAACAGAGAGAGAGACTCGGGCAGAGCTGCAAATGTCATGTCAGTGTGATCTTTTCCGGGGGGGGGGGCAATTGCCCTGTTGCCCCCCCTGGATCCACACCTGGTGTAGACTCCAGCTAGAGTCACTTGGAGCTTAAAGAGCTTAAAGAGGAAGTAAACCCTGGTGGGTTTTACTTCCTCTTTTTTTCCCTGCAAAGGTAAAGCATAATGGGCATCGCATAGTAGCCCATTATGTGTCACTTACCTGACACAGAAGCCCGCGCTGTCGCCGTTGTCCCCACGAGCAAAGGCCTTCCATCTTCACCCCTCTTCCTTCCGAGGCCGCGAACTCCGGCTCTGTGACTGGCCGGAGACACGTGACAACACTTCACATGTGCGCGGGAGCCGCCAGTCACGGCATGACTCCTATTAGAAACGCCACAATGTGCCCTTTCTAAAGGGCGCATACACCGATGACATCGGTGCATGCGCCCTAGTCATTGGCGCTCGCCTTTTTAGTAAATATCTCCTAAACCGTGGAGGTTTAGGAGATATTTCAAACACTTACAGGTAAGGTTAATATAAGCTTACCTGTAGGTAAAAGTGGATGTACAGGGTGTACAGCCACTTTTATTAGAGCTCTGAAGGAGGGCATTAAAGTGAACAATGCAGATCAAAGCAACAGGTTTACTTTAAATCAGCACAGTTGCATACAACATGGTGCATGAAAGGAAAATATAGTGGTTTACTGCCTCACATACCATTTTCCCATATTGAGTATTAGCAAAAAAAAAAGGAAATAAAACAGATATTTTTGGTATGCAAAAAATACAAATATACATCAAATGTAAAATACAAACATTTTTTTTCATTTAAATAGAGCTCTCACATTTTAGAACAATCAAGTTCATAACTATACATGCTCAATTACAGTATAACATATTTGTATTCATCGCAAAGAATCCTACACATGCAGGTATTCATTCCAATGTGTTTCCTGGAATAAAATCCACTTTTCCTCTGAAGCATTTGTTTAGATGGTGAAATACATACAAAAAAATAAAAGAAAATAAACCATATGTTACAGATGTACAAATAACACAGTGGGGTTGATTTACTAAAACTGGAGAGTGCACAATAAGGTGCAGCTCTGCAGAGAAACCAATCAGCTTCCAGGTTTTATTGTCAAAGCTTAATTGAACATGCTGATATTAGAAGCTGATTGGCTACCATGCACAGCTGCACCAGATTTTGCACTCTCCAGTTTTAGTAAATCAACCCCAATATGTGCAAAGTCCATGTCATGTGTCACCATATACAGACCTCATCTTATTGATCATATTGAATCTATGGTCATAAAGAAAAAATGTAAACCAATTTCTAGTACTGAGATGCCAGAATTGAGGAGCAACTGTAGAAAAGAGTTATGGATATATGATGGAAAGCCTGTGGGGTAGCGAGCAATGGAGTAAATGAACCCTTGATGTCAAGTCCCCCAGCAATATGGTACATCCAGCAATATGGTATGAGGCTGTCAACTGGATGGAGTGTTTCCATATAGGGATCACTCTAGGCACCACTGTTGTTCCCAGGGAGAGAGAGTAGGGCATGCTTCCTCCTGCTCCTCTAATCTCCTGCTAAAGTCTGTGTGCACATTTAGGACATATTTACAGTACTTATAGCAGTGGTGGCCCGTGCACTGTGGGCGCACGGGCGCCGCCCACCCCTCCATGCGCCCGGCACCTTTCAGGACACTGGATGCATGGATTCCTATGACGGGGGCAGGAGGGTGTGGTACATTTTGAAGCACCTGATTAGAGCCAGAGGCTCTAATAGGCTTCAAAATAGGGTGGGCTCGGGCGCAGAGAGTGCGCCCTGATCCCACCCAATTGTGTAACAATAGCAAATTAATTTTCGCTATTTTCACACTAACCTTTCTCCCTGCCAATCAGGAGGCAGGGCGTCAGACCTGTTTCCTGATTGGCCAAAGCGCCAGGCCACCTTATCGGAAGCCTGGCGCTTAGGAAGAGGAACGAAGGACACACACGCTGGAGCGGAGGTCGCCGCCACTCTGGTGCACTGTCTTGTAGAGGAGCTGCTGCCTGGCGCTGCGGTAAGTGCTGGAGGGGCGCGGGTTGGGAAAGTCAGCGGGCACAAGTGGCTGCATTTGACAGGCACAAATGGCTGCATATACTGGGCACAAGCGGCTGCATATACTGGGCACAAGTGGCTGCATTTGACAGGCACAAATGGCTGCATATGATGGGCACAAGTGGCTGCATATACTGGGCACAAGTGGCTGCATATACTGGGCACAAGTGGCTGCATATACTGGGCACAAGTTGCTCCATATACTGGGTACAAGTGGCTGCATTTGACAGGCACAAATGGCTGCATATGATGGGTACAAGTGGCTGCATTTGATGGGCACAGTGGCTGTACTTGATGGGCACAGTGGCTGTACTTGATGGGCACAGTGGCTGCATATGCTAGGCACAGTGGCTGTACTTGATGGGCACAAGTGGCTGCATATACTGGGCACAAGTTGCTCCATATACTGGGTACAAGTGGCTGCATTTGACAGGCACAAATGGCTGCATATGATGGGTACAAGTGGCTGCATTTGATAGGCACAGTGGCTGTACTTGATGGGCACAGTGGCTGCATATGCTAGGCACAGTGGCTGTATTTGGTGGGCACAGTGGCTGCACATGATGGGAACAGTGGCTGTATTTGGTGGGCACAGTGGCCGCATATGCTGGGCACATTGGCTGCATATGATGGGCACAGTGGCTGTATTTGGTGGGCACAGTGGCTGCACATGATGGGCACAGTGCCTGTATTTGGTGGGCACAGTGGCTGCACTTGATGGGCACAATGGCTGTATTTGGTGGGCACAGTGGCTGCACATGATTGGCACAGTGACTGTATTTGGTGGGCACAGTGGCTGTATTTGGTGGGCACAGTGGCTGCACATGAGCACAGTGGCTGCACATGATGGGCACAGTGGCTGTATTTGATGGGCACAGTGGCTGCATATGATGGGCACAGTGGCTGCATTTGATAGGCACAGTGGCTGCATATGATGGGCACAGTGGCTGCATTTGATGGGCACAGTGGCTGCATATGCTGGGCACATTGGCTGCATATGATGGGCACAGTGGCTGTATTTGGTGGGCACAGTGGCTGGACATGATGGGCACAGTGTCTGTATTTGGTGGGCACAATGGCTGTATTTGGTGGGCACAGTGGCTGCACATGATTGGCACAGTGACTGTATTTGGTGGGCACAGTGGCTGCACATGAGCACAGTGGCTGCACATGATGGGCACAGTGGCTGAATTTGATGGGCACAGTGGCTGCATATGATGGGCACAGTGGCTGCATTTGATAGGCACAGTGGCTGCATATGATGGGCACAGTGGCTGCATTTGATGGGCACAGTGGCTGCATATGATTGGCACAGTGGCTGCATATGATGGGCACAGTGGCTGTATTTGATAGACACAGTGGCTGCATATTATAGGCAAAGTGGCTGCATTTGACGGGAACAGTGGCTGCATATGATGGGCACAGTGGCTATATTTGATGGGCATAGTGGCTGTATTTGATGGGCACAGTGGCTGCATATTATAGGCAAAGTGGCTGCATTTGATGGGAACAGTGGCTGCATTTGCTGGGCACAGTGGATGCAACTGATGGCACAGTGGCTGCATTTGCTGGGCACAGTGGCTGCAATTGATGGCACAGTGGCTGCATTTGATGGGCAAAGTGGCTGAATTTGATAGGCACAGTGAGGCTGCAATTGATGTTTTTTTAAAAGTATTTTTCTGAATTTTTCAGTTTGTTTGCGCTCCCCCCCCCCAAAATTTTGAGCACCAGCCACCACTGACCTATAGGTAAGCCTTATTAACCCCCCTAGCGGTATTCCCGAGTCTGGCTGGGGGTGGATTTTTAAAACCAAAAGCGGTATCCCCGAGCCAGACTCGGGATCGCATTGCAGGATCCTTGTAGAGGATACTTACCTTGTCCCCTGGATTCTGCGATGTCTCCCCGCTGTGATCTGCGAGCCGCCGTGTCTCGCTCGATTCACAGTGCCGAGCTCCGTTCCCTGCGAGCGTTGCGACGCACGGGGATGGAGTTCAGTGCCAAATTCAAAAAGTAAAACACACAGTACAGATACAGTATACTGTAATCTTACAGATTACAGTACTGTATCAAATAATTACACATCCCCTTTGTCCCTAGTGGTCTGCCCAGTGTCCTGCATGCAGTTTTATATTATAAAAACTGTTCTTTCTGCCTGGAAACTGGAGATTGTCCATAGCAACCAAAACTGTCCTTTTACATCAAAAGTGGTTTTAGACCAGCTAGAAAACAATGATAATAAATTAGAATCACTCGCAGAATTGAGTGATAGCGATTTGTGGGGAAATCTGTCATCAAACACTAAAAGTAACGAAAGCGACAATTCTGCAACTGAGCAAGTTTCAGTGTTTTTAATTTGATTACATTATTGAATAATTTTTATTATTATTATATTATTATTTGTTATAATTATTTATAGTTATTTATTATATTATAATTTTTGATTTTGTTTTTCAAACTTTATCATACCCGTGATGTCTACTAGACTCTTGTTTGGACAGATTTAAGTGAATTATTCCTAAGAATTACAGGCCTACAATATAAAACGTCAAATTTCTGTGCAAAATAATTGTACCGCTTTCAGCACCTAAAATCTGAAATAATCATACCGCCAGGGAGGTTAAAGGCTTACCTATAGGTAAAGGTCAGAGATGGGAGTTTACACCCACTTTAAGTTCAGATTTTAGTAAAAAGATTATCAAGATATCCCCCTCTTATCATGTGGTCAGAAGTTATGCTATGTAATCCCCTTTTGTCTTACCCACATAGAAAGCATTACATTGACAAGACATCAGCACACTCACCGTGGAACAATTAACAAACCGTTTTGGAAATTACAGTTCTCCATTAGGTAATTCAATTTCTTAGATAGGAAAATCTAGGTACATTGATTGCATGTTCCACAATTGAAATCTTTTACTCAAAGGTGCATTTGTTTGTTTGTTATTGTCATAATGACAGTGAACTAAAGAGTCTTTTAAATAGTTTGCTCTTTTGGCTTTAGATTCAGGGTATTCTTTTTTGAAACACTAAGTCTAATATCTCTATGTTGTTGATTATATATAGTAATCAACTTAAGTATGGGGTCAGAAAGGATGGTAAGGCCTTAGTTGCAGATCAATAAAAGGCTGGTATAAGTACCATCATCCCAGGGTGGTATAGTAGAAAGAGATGTGAGGGCAGAAATGTGGCGGCAGTTGCTGCTAATGCCTATTCACATATGTACCCCCATTGGTTGAAAATTGGGACTATTGCTAAGTTATTTTAAATTACTTTATAGATTTGTTTCTCCTGAAGAAGCGGTTCCAGCCGCGAAACCGGTCGAGATAAAAAACTCCACACATATCCCCTGTAAAAACTCTGCGGTTTACCCTCGCTGTATTCAGTGTGGTATTTGTTTTTATGGTTGTATGTAATTATTTTGTGTTGTAATTTGATACTTTCAATTATTAAAATTTATATACTTTTTTAGAAGTTTGTAACTGCAATATCATTATCGAGTACTGCAATAGTCCCAATTTTCAACCAATGGGAGTACATATGTGAATAGGCATTAGCAGCAACTGCCGCCA
Organism: Aquarana catesbeiana; assembly: GCF_042186555.1. Classification (NCBI taxonomy): domain Eukaryota; kingdom Metazoa; phylum Chordata; class Amphibia; order Anura; family Ranidae; genus Aquarana; species Aquarana catesbeiana. The sequence continues at coordinate 153,090,693 of NC_133332.1, read as the reverse complement.
CATTTCTGCCCTCACATCTCTTTCTTAAGTATGGGGTCACTTTTTACTGTTGGATTTCCTTTTTGTCTGTAAATACGTTTTTCTCTGGGTTGTCCGCTTGTCTTCTTCAGAATATTTTACTATATCCTCTCTGTCCGAGTCTTTTGTAAAGTTTTTGAATTATGATGGCATTAAATATTGACCATATAGAAAGGATCTAATAAAAAAATTTAGGGTGGTCACTTGAGGGATTTGAATACTATTTGTAGCTGCTACCTTCCAAAATAGGGAAGTACCAATCTTATATTTCTCTTCAATATAAAAGAAAAGGAAATTTTATCACAACTCATTTTTTTACACAAATTCCCTTAATAATAATTCTGTACCTGTCCAAATAATAAAAATAGTGTCAACTTACCTGTGCCATGTCATGATATGGCACAGGTACACTAACAAATTTATGTCAGACAGGGTACACATTACCCCCATTGCAATGGCATACCGTACTTTTGAAGGTAGTGGAAGCCTACAAAGGTAAAAGTATTGTTTTCTGGAATGAATGGCAACAAATGAATAACAAAGACGTTTTGCTATGATATGTCCACCTCTTCCAAAAAAAATGTAATCTTACTATGCGAAATGCTAGAGTTTAAGGCCTTCAGATCAAAAGCAACCATCATAGTTTCATCTAGGATGTCAAACCTTCTAATTGACTTAAAAGGTGTAATGTTTAAAAGATAAATCTTTGTACATGTGATGATCAATAAATGTATTTGCATGTTCAGTATATGAAACTGATATGGGTCTCCCTGGTGGGCTGGTAATGTTTTTTGTACTTTTAGAGAGTGTACTGTTGTTTAGATATATTTTTATACCATTTATCATGTGACACAATCCTAGGCAGCAGATACGAGGAGAAGGACATGAACGTGCCCTTATCTTTCTCCCTGGAAACAGCAGTGGTGGGTAGAGTGGTCTTTATATGGGAGCACATCACTCAATGAACAATCTCATACCCATAAATGTTTTTGAAGGAGCAAACTTTCCATTTGGTATTCTGTGGGGGACTTGACATCATCAGGGGTTCATTTACTACACTGCTGTCCTTGCAGAAGGTTCCACCAATATCCTTGTCTCTTTTATTCAGCTGCTCCTTAATTCTGGCACCTCATTACTGAAAAGAATGTATACCTTTGGGTATGTTTTTACAAGCTGGTTCTTTATAAAGATGAGGTCTGTACATTGTAATGTATGAAATAGACTTTGGGCAAATTCTTTTAGATGTACATATGCATAGATGTGCATAGCCTATTGCATTAGGGTGTGCACCCCAAAGCTCAAACACACATAAACTCCACCTACTATCTCAGGGAGGAGGCTCTTTTGGTGGGAGACAGTTGAACCTAGCCTTTAATATATTGGGGACATTTACAGTGGCCACTGGCACCCCCAACCACCCACCTGGTGCCGCTCCTGGATAATGCTAATGCACATGGGGGATGTACATCAGTAACTTATATGATTTGTTTATTTGTTTATTTCTTTTACAGGATGCATTTCACCATCTGAACTTCCTTACATCAGGGGTCTCAAACTTGCAGCCCTCCAGCTGTTGCAAAACTACAAGTCCCATCATGCCTCTGCTTGTGGGAGTCATGCTTGTACTGTCAGCCTTGCAATGCCTCATGGGACTTGTAGTTTCGCAACAGCTGGAGGACCAGTTTAAGGCCCCTGCGATACATCATTGAAAAAGTGGACTTTGTTCCAAGAAATGAGTTGGATGAATATCTTCATGTGCAGGATTCTTTGTGATGCATACAAATATTGGATTATGGATACATATGAACCTGATTGTCCAAAAAAAATTTTTTTTTGTCTATGTCATACTACATAATTTAGAATAACATTTGGTGTAAAAAAAAAAAAAATAGTGTACATTAATTCAATATACTTTAATAACAGCATCTGTCTCTGAAATAATTTGACAACAATCCAAATATCAATGGTGGTTGTGGTGTTTTGGAAATACATTCTGTTTTATTTAGTTTATAAATAGTATGCAGTACCCAATCCAACCATTTAACTTTCAGTAGCTTCTGGGGTAGAAGTAATAGAGTCAGTCAACTCACCTTAAAAAAAAAAGTGAAATGGTCTTACATTAAGTTTTTTTTATTCTGCTTTTTGTAGTTGTACTTTTAGAAAGATTAAGGAGTAGTAAAGTTTGCCATTTAGTAGGCGAGAGGGCTTCTCTACTAAGTTGACTTCTATCTGCTGTATGCTGTAACATAATGAATGCTGATCTGTAGACCTGTTCTAGTACCAGGGTCTCTAACCTGCTACTTAGAAACCTTCTCACATAATTAATATGCATTATCAAGTTCCAGTTTCCTTTTGCCTGTCTTGATTAAGTAAAAGACTGATTGGTCAGTATAGCTTATTGAACACCACAACACATTGCAATGTGCTATAAAGCACAATATTATATTTTTTGTTTTCAGTAATAAAATTATACTTTTTTTCTGCACAGCCCTTGGGTTTCCTTTTGAATTCCATTACACATTTCATAAACAAGTTTCACCAAGGTGGGGAGAAAAGAAAAGATTTGTACAAACCTGCTGCCTTCTCATTATTTGCTCCTTCAGGATTGCATTGCGTATATAGCCATTAGCTGTCAGAGGAGTAGGCCCGGGGCCTGCACTTGGTATGGAGCCTCCTTCTTGCATTCTGGGAACTATTCCAGCATTTGGATCCTGCCAGCAGAAAAGAGAGAAAAAATAAAAACAAACCATATGAGAACGATTACTAAATTGAAATCCCACCATATTTTGCAACTTTCTTATTATTTAATGTTCTTTTCAGTCAACTATATTCTCCAGATTTGCCTTTTGTATGAAATATAAATTTTAAGAGTTTTTAAGGACTGTAGTGATTGAGAAAGTTTGGAAATGACCCCAGTGTGTGTTACAGAAACACGTCTCAGGCAGTACAAGTTACTGAAGTTTCACAGTGAATACTGTTTAAAATATAACTTTCATTACACCATCGTAATTAATATGGTAGCTATAAAATGAAAAACCTTAAACCAAGAAAGGTCATCACACTCTGGTCTAGCCACACAGTCTAGCTTAGTGGGTCTCAACTCTAATCCTGAAAACCACATGATAATAATATATTTAGTGATGGCTAAATCAATATCACACACAATGATAAAAAAGAAAATGACTATGAAAATATGCTATTAAATCACATTAAAGTGATTTTTAGTATCAGCGCACAAAACACTGCTGTACAATAGTCCAGAGAAACCACAATTTTCTCTTAACTTGGGAAATCGCACATTATGCGATTTGTCTGTTGGTGTCGAGACATCAGAATTACAATTGAATATACTGTACAGAGTCCAGTTATACAATATACAAAATAAAGCAAATGATGGAATACTATGAGGTTGATATAGTAAAACGGGAGAGTGCAAAAATCTGGTGCAGCTATGCATGGTAGCCAATCAGCTTCTAACTTCATCTTGTTCAGTTAGGCTTTGACAAAAAAAAAAACCTGGAAGTTGATTGTTTTTTTTTTTTTTGCAGAGCTGCACCAGATTTTGCACTCTCAAGTTTTAGTAAACCAACCTCTGTTTCTCAACTGTTTTTGAGTCAGCTTCTTATGAGTCTCCATACCTAGGTTAGAACATAAGAAGTTAGCAGATGTAGGATACTCCCCTAATCTTTCAAAAGATTAACTTGCTTTGATGCTAATTTGATTTTTTTTCAATAAGAAGAGAATCAAAAACACAGTAAAAAGAATGGGGGGAGGATTGAGGTGAGAAAGTAGGATATTTAAAAAGGAAGAAGAGGATGTGGGAAAAGATCAAAGATGGGGAGCTCTCCTGCAGTTTGGCCACCATGTCACTAGGCATCTCAGAAAGTCTGTCTGGGTTGGTGTGTAACTCTAGCTATACATAAGTACAATTTTGTTAGAAATGTTTCTCTTCAAATGTTCATTTGATTTGCAAATTTTTTAGTGTGCTGAAATCCATGTTCGTGTTTAACTGCAATGACAACAAAAATATTGAGGGAATAGGATGGAATTTTTTTTATCAAACAAATAAACAGTGAAAGTGGTTTCATTTGGGAAAGTCCACTCCAAAAATTGATTGAAAAGCAAATGTTCTTGAAGTATTTTCCAACAACTTTCATTGTGTCATCAAATTTACTGGTATGAATGCTCATATGAATGTTCGAAAATCTACCACTGTATAGCCAGCTTAACTAAGCTTTTAGAAGGTGAACAGGAGAGAACTAGTACTGGGAGTGTATAATTTCAAACCAGAATAACCAAGTCTTCCTGAAGTCTTACTTTGGTAAAAATATAATTGCTTTTGGAGAGACAGAGTGACAAAGGGGGAGATTGTTTGTATCCAGAACATGGAGATGCATGCACTTGTGGCATTAAAAAGGTGGATGAGAAGAGAGTGTTTTGTAGTACTTTTTGGGGAGAGGGCATTAATGGATCAGGAATGCTGCAGAGTACTCCCAACTGAGGTACAACTCAGCTTCCCATAAGCTATAGATTAAGGGGCACTTGAAAATGCAGCAAAGTATTGGCCACATCTATAAAATAGTATGGCAGATTAAAGTGCAAATGTGTCCATATTAGGGACAATCAAGTTTTTACATACAGTATTCTTAACAAATAGTAAAAGAGTCTTTAAAACCAGCTATCTGACCTCACTAGCAGCAGGTACTGTGACATAATTAATTCCCACAGATCATGATAGAAACATCTGCTGTGAAGTTACATTAGGGGGTTGTGTATAGTTACAAAGGTGAATGAGGCCTTCTTTTAAAGACCTTTAATGCTTATTTTGCTCACGTTCCTATTTCTAGAGGTATGGTGGGAAATAATTCTGGGGGAGATTCAATAAGCTAACAGACTGATATATTTTGCATGTCAAAGAGCTGGGGTCCGCAGATTTCTTTAAAGAACATGAGTAATTGCCTGAATTGTTGGCGAATGGGAGGGAGGTAATGTCTAAACTGCATTGCTCTCCAGAGGGTAAGGGTGAAGGGCTTTAATCTCAGGGTAGTTTTCATGTACAACTGAACTCTCAGTTTATGTCAGCTAAATTAATTCCAGGTGTCTTAAAGTAATTGTACATTTTCAAGTCTTTTTTGATAAAATAACAAACATGTTATACTTACCTGCTCCGTGCAATGGTTTTGCACAGAACAGCTCTGTTCCTCCTCTTCTCTGGTCCCCCGCTGGCTCCTCCCCCTCACCGAGTGCCCCCATAGCAGGCTGCATGCTATAGGGGCACTCGTAAGTGCTTGCCCCTGAGCCCCGCTCTGTGTGTCCCACCTCCTGTTTCCTCCTCAATTGGCTGTATCTGAGCCAATGAGGAGGGAGATTGCTGGATCAAGATCAGGCTTAGCTATGTATTTAAGGGGTGGGGGGGGGTGTTGCTTGGGGAGCTGCATGCAGAAGGTTTTTTACCTAACTGCATAGACTGCAGTTAGGTAAAAATCCTTCTGCCTTTACAACCATTTTAAAACAAAAGGTGTTTAAAGTCTTGTTTGTTTTCTTCAAAAAGTAGCCATAGTCACAGTCAGAGTAGAAAAGCCTGTCCCCTGCCAGGATGCTGTAGAGAAGGGCCATTTCCCTATGTGTGAGAGCAGAGATATCTCTGCAGAGGTCTAAAAGACTTCCTGCTAAATCATAGGTAGGACTCTCCAAACTGCGGGGAGCATGAGCTTTGCTGATTGAAGAAGCTCAGTTCTTGATATACACACACAGAATGGGCAAACTGTTTGGTTCTGCCTAAATCCCATTCTAGGGGTGTCTTTTGTGACTATAATGTCAGATCATTTGTCTTATTAAGGCTACCCAGTCACTTGGCATAAAAGCAAGTTGGCCCTGGGGAACATGCAATATACTGTAAACCCAGCCCTGATTCTCACTGAAGTTAACCTCTGATTATATATTTTTTTTGTTCATTGTATTCTCAGGTTAAATTGCCCAGATTTGTATTTTTAAAGATGAACTATATTTTTTTAAACACATGTAAAAAAGGCTATCTTTATATAGATAACTTTATGCAGGTTCATTTTTTAAAAAACTTTGTTTTGATGAATGGCTTGAAAAGATATTTGAGCGTGGGGCAGCTCTATTTATTCATTATATGTGCGGTTTCTGCACCCTGCTTAGTAGTGCTGCCAAGTGACTGTGCTTTTCTAATCCTGTTGTCTCATTGCAGGTCTATCAAGACGGTTGATTGGAAAACAATAGACTCTGCAGCCTCTAGTGATATGAAACACCCACACAACAATAACGGAGCATGATTTATGGCAAAAAACAAAAACAAAAAACGTTACCTCATTTCAAAATGATAATGTGATTTGGTAATGCTGCCTTGTATCTTATTGCTTTGGATCAGACGTAAATTTTAATGGTAAATCCACTTTAATGTCTTTTTAAATAACAGCCCTCTTCAATGTAATGTCTTTTTTTCCCAATCTGCTAAATCTAACAGCCTGAGAGCACTGGCTGTCAGAGTTACTCGAATGCTGTATTTGAAAAATCACTCTTTTATATGTACCTTAGAAAGGCAGAACTCCCCTGCAGGTACTTGGAACTACTAAAATCACCTCCTTTATTTACCAATATGTCACTAGGTGAATTCAGTCACCCCTCCTGTGTTGTTTAACATGGCACCTTAAAATATAAGTCGCTTAATGCAAACACTGTACCACAGCAGATATCCAGCTGGCTTGCCGCCTCTGTGTCACATAGTATTTATCATTCTCCAGTCACACTTAGGCTTTGAATAATACGGATCGCCTCTGGGGGAATATTTGAGAAAGGACAGATCCAGTTTGTATACTCTACACATGAAAGAGCCCGCGAAGCTGCAACCACCAAGATCCTCACCGCCTTCTAGTTTTTTTCCCCTAGACACGGCTTGTTGCGTGTGGACAGCCTGCTTTTTTATTGAAGGAAACACATTTAACGTACTAAAAACCATTTTGATGTTTTGCTTATGGCTATTGCATTACAAGTCACACAATGGACTCTGTGGAAGTCACCATGCCCACCACATTGTAATTCTTGATCTGTGCAGACGGCTGACCACGCTCGTCTGCCACTGAATCATTTCAATGTGTATTTATTTACCTCAAGGTTAGAAATTTCAGTGTATATTTTTATGCTTGTTACCACCCCATTTTTGGCATGTGAAATTATGTTTAGTTTGTGTTTACAAAATGAAAAAATATAGTGGACTTTGATAAAAAAAATTAATACAAAAAAACCCCACATTTGGCACTACTTACGTTTCAAAGGGACAAGCTGTATTCTGTGTTAGAAAATTGGCACCACTTTTTCTGAAAATATTCTTGTTTTTAAAGCAGTATTAAACCCAAAGCCATTTTATTTTGTAGCTTAGCAATCATTAGATGTGGTGGCTGCATCAGTTTTCTTTTCTATGGCTTTTCCCCTTCCATTTTCACTTGGTGATCCGGCCAGTAACACACCTCCTGTATAGATGAATGAGCACAGGAGGCATCATAGACAGCAGCATTGTCAGTATGGGTGGGGGGAGGGTAGTGCTACATGTATTAGCAGATTTAGATACACTTACAAATTAAAGCCAAACCCCAGCTCATACTTTATCAGTTAAAGCAAAAAGGTTTTTTTTTTTCCTTTTGGGATAAGGGTTTGACATGAATAAATAAAAGCTGATCATTTTAATCACCCCTACCAATTGTTTGTCTCATCCATGTAAACTGATACATTCTGCTGGGGAGCCTGAGCTTGTGAAAAACAACAGACTTGCTTGCTGGATCACCAGATTAAAACAGAAGAAAGAAAGCCTAAACAAGGACAACTAATACAGCCAGCACATCTAATAACTGTTTCCCAACCATCTGTCTCTCTCCAAGCGCCACTATACTCCCCCCTCCTTGTTTACTATTCTGGAAACAGTACATGGCTTTGGAATTAGAGAAATAATCTTACATTTGAAGCACTCACATACAGTATCTCACATGATAACATGATAACAACCCCAAACACACCTCCAAGATGACCACTGCCTTGCTTGAAGAAGCTGAGGGTAAAGGTGATGGACTGGCCAAGCATGTCTCCAGACCTAAACCCTATTGAGCATCCGTGGGGCATCCTCAAATGGAAGGTGGAGGAGCGCAAGGTCTCTAACCAGCTCGGTGATGTTGTCATAGAAGAGTGGAAGAGGACTCCAGTGGCAACCTGTGAAGCTCTGGTGAACTCTATGCCCAAGAGGGTTAAGGCAGTGCTGGAAAATAATGGTGGCCACACAAAATATTGACACTTTTGGACCAATTTTGACATTTTCACTTAGGGGTGTACTCACTTTTGTTGCCAGCGGTTTAGACATTAATGGCTGTGTGTTGAGTTATTTTGAGGGGACAACAAATTTACACTGTTATACAAGCTGTACACTCACTACTTTACATTGTGGCAAAGTGTCATTTCTTCAGTGTTGTCACATGAAAAGATATTATAAAATATTTACAAATGTGATGGGTGTACTCACTTTTGTGAGATACTGTAAGTATTTTGCGTCAAAAATTGTTCACTTTATATTACAGCCTTAATATTCCTAGCTGCTCTTAATATATAGAGAGATTTTTACTTTTGTTCCTTAGCTTAGCTAAAGCTTCTGCTTTGAATGATACAGTTGATAATACAGCCTTGGGTAAGCAAAGCTGTCAGACAGTATTCAAGCGTACGTTTCAATAACCTTACTAGTCTGCATGAGTGCATTACTGATATGTCACAATGAACAGCAACAGTATAATTTTTCAAAAAGCACTACCATTTAATACCAAAAAGAAGCCCAGTCAGTGACTTTGTCTAGGCTGCGATGATGTCATCTATTTGCTGCAGACAGGAGAAAGTATTTCCTTGATCATCTCTCCCACAACGATAGTTACTTGATTACATAGTTGGCAAGGCTGAAAAAAAACACCAGTCCATCCAGTTCAACCTGTGGTGTATGAGTGTTTATATCAATAGTACATTGTATATCCCTGTATGTTGTGATCGTTAAGGTGCCCATCTAATGTTTTTTTTAAACTATCGACACTCTCTGCTGATAGCACTGCTTGTGGAAGAGAATTCCACATCCTAACTGCTCTGACAGTAAAGAACCCTCTACGCAGTTTAAGGTTAAACCTCTTCTCTTCCAATTTCAGTGAATGGCCGCGTGTCTTTTTGAATTCCCTTTCACTCAAAAAGTTTTTTCCCTATGCTAGGGTCACAGTATGGTATTTGTACATTGATATCATATCCCCTCTCAAGCATCTCTCCTCCAGGGAGAATAAGTTCAATGCCTGTAGTCTTTCCCCATAGCTGAGATCGTCTAGTCCCTTAATTAGCTTTGCTGCCCTCCTCTGGACTCTTTCCAGCACATCCTTCCTGAGGACTGGTGTCAAGAACTGGATGTCATACTCAAGATGCGGATGGACCAGAGTATTAGCATTTTATCTCTGTAGTAAATCCCCTTTTTAATACTTGACAATATTATGTTGGCTTTGTATGCAGTAGCCTGGCATTGCATGCCATTGCAGAGCCTGTCATCTACTAGGACCACCAGGTCATTTTCCATCCTAGATTCCCCCAGAAGTTCTTTACATTTTTCAACATTAAACCTCATTTGCAATGTAGTTGCTCACCACATTATTTTATTTAAATCTTCTTGTAAGGTTTCCACATCCTGCGCAGAAGTTATTGCACTGCTTAACTTTGTATCATCCGCAAATACTGAGATTGAACTGGTTATCCCATATCGTTTATAAATAAAGTAAACAGAATTGGTCCCAGGACAGATCCTTGGGGGACCCCACAATTACCAAGATAGGACTGCAACAATGTAACTTTGCTGCAAGTCACAAGGTGAGAGGCTGCTGAAGGGGCTGATCTCTTTTACATCTCTATACTTGCCTTCCCTGTGCAATGGCATTGCACAGAGTGGACTAGAACCTCCTCTTCTGGGGTTCGCCGCCAGTGTTCTAGAGACCTTCTCTTCTTGGTGCACCACTATAGGAAGCGACTCTTGACATACACAGCGTGTCTCGGCCCCACCCCCCGCTCCTTCCTCAGAGGATTTGATTGACACCAGCAAGAGCCAATGGCTCTTGTTGTTGCCTCTCTGTCCTTTGAATGCAGGGAGGGAAGAGCACTGGATTGAATGAGGACTCAGGTAAGTATAAGGAGGCGGGGGTGGGGGGTTTCAGGGGTGATACTAATAATGGGACATTTTTTATCTTAATGCAGGGAATGCATTACCGTAAATGTTCTGGCTTTAGAACCACTTTAAACAAAGCACACAATGCTTTCCACCTTGGATCCGACTGTTTGTGCAAGTATCAACTATTTTCCACAAACACTGTCAATTTCCAAGATCCAAGAATCCAAGATCTGTGCATCTACATGCTTTCAGTCCAGCCATAATCCCAGTAGAACATCAACTCTCAGGCTCCCTCTTTGGGCATGGGAGGCTGAAAATCCTCTAGCTGGAGATACCGCAGACCCTAGGGCAGTGTTGGCGAACCTTGGCACCCCAGATGTTTTGGAACTACATTTCCCATGATGCTCATGCACTCTGCAGTGTAGTTGAGCTTAATGGGAAATATAGTTCCAAAACATCAGGGGTGCCAAAGTTCACCATCACTGCCCTAGGGTATAGGTAAATGCCCAAGGGAATCAAGAGAATTCAGCTGCACTGTAAGTTTGTGGATACCGTAGTATTAAAGTGACTGCATTTGTGGAAAATAATTGATACTTAGCACAAAAAGTTGGATCTGAGGTAGAGAGTGTAGTGTGCGCTTGAAGACCAGAATATACTGTACATGATTGTATCATCTCTGTGCCATTATCTTGGTTCGTGAAGTAGATGCTGATCATCAATAATGTCTGAACAAAGATTCTCCTGGCCTTCTGGACAGAAAAGAAAATGACGGAATTGTTTTTATTGTCTTTTTATTTAGCATATACTGCATGTACTTTACATGAAAAATATAGATCTGTTTAAAATGGTAGACAGGATGAAGAGAGACACATTTTTAGAGTGTCAGATACTGAACTGTATACTAACTGAACTTTCATTGCAAGGCAAAAGTCACATTTATAACTGGCTATATTTAGTGAGTTAAACTGCTTCTGATTTTAAACCCATATCCTGCTCTTCAGTCATACTGAACAGGAGTTCTTCCTGAATATTAGTGCTGGAGGACATCATGATTCAATAATCATAGTTCGTATTCAGCACATGTTTAATTCATGTTCAGTATACAGAGACGTTTGGCACTGGAATTATCAAGTAAACCAAAGCTGACATGATCACTACTCTTGACACTATCAAAGCTGATTACCTAAATTATGACATGCATTAGAGGTGAGTAAAATGTGCAATTTAGGTGAAATATGCATGATTGCTTTTCAACCCCCCCCCCCCACACACACACACACACACACACACACACACACAGCACTTACATAATAAGGCATGCACTATTCCCCAAGTTTTAGCCTTTCTGCAACAAAAAATTGCCATAGGGAGGCGATGAGGTGCATAGGAGCAGCATCACCAAAGCAAACTAGAGCTGCATCCTGCATTCATTTTAGCAGTTGGCTGAGCGTGACATTAGCACTTTGCTGAGAACCTATGTGTATTGAACTGTACACTTTTTAAATACCAGTGATAGGGACTGTTTGGCACATGTAGAGCACTCCATTTTAGAGCTCATGGGTATTCTTCCTTTCACTAATGAATGAATTGCAGCTTTTATTCTTGAAAGCATGCTAATTGCTACTAATGGAAAAAATATTATCTTGGAGACCTCTGTATATGACTTTATTCTTTGCCGTGAATTAGCTTTTAGCTTTTTTCCTATTGCATGTAAGGTATACTTTATAAAGATGCAGCATGAAGACTCCTCAATGCGTTCTGTTATTCTGAACAAAGGAAAAGCATATGTGCAGAGAGGTCTCTCGCCACTAGTGGGAAGTGCGGTATTTCTTAAAGCTATTACCTAGTCATGCTTGAATATACTATGTTGCTGCCAAAGTGAAGCTGGTGTATTCTGTAACATTATCTTTAAATGTTGCAAAGAATAACATAGTTTGTCACTGTACTGCACTTTTAACTGCAATTAAATTACATCTCTTATCCTTTGGAACATACTCTTTTCAGAGTTAGTGAAAAAATATTAGCCAGGCCTCAGTGCTCTAAAACTATTTTTTTATGGATTGTTTGTGTACAGTACACAGAGTTTCAGAAAACTGACTGCATTTCTATGTAAGGCTTAAATACAATTTTGTCTTGTGTTCAAGTAAACCTGCTACAGATGTAGACAATTCAGATCTGAATCATGCAAGTTTGTGACAGGTATACTTTAAGTAACATGCAGTGCCTAAGAAAAACAATGGTGTAGAAAAAGATATTTTAGTGTATTATTTTTCTCTAATGATCCATTTTCTAGTTCCCCATTCTAATAAGTACATGTTAAATCCATTGTAAAAGGTAGAATAAATGTATTATAAACCCCTACACTATATTGTATAATACTAGTCCCTTATCATTCAATTAAAGTGACTCTGTACAATATAGAGGACACAATAAACATCCTATACTTCCCTTTCCATCATGCCCCTGCCTCTCAATCTGCTATGAGAGCCCCTGGAAACTACTCTGTATGTTTTATCTTCCAAGAAAGTAAAAGCATACAGAGGGTTTTGCATCCCCCTTCCCTCCTGGTCCCATGTGACAGTGATCTGGCACTAAGCACTATATTCTGTGAGATGGGGCCATGACATGTTTCCCCATACCTAGAAGTCACAGGTTTTTCTAGACTCCAATGATGGATAAGGGTGGAGGAAGAGCATTAGTAAGGAAAGTACAACATACTTGTTATGATGGCCATAACATAACCAGTTGCTGTGCCTACTATGGGCAAAGTATAGATTCATTTTAATTGCATCTAAATTACAATTTAATTACATAAAAAAGCAGTTAGAATACCGTTATTAAAAAATGTGGGTGAAATATCAATTCAGCATACTTGAATCTCAGTTTAAACACAATAAATATATAAATATACAGTGGGGACGGAAAGTATTCAGACCCCCTTAAATTTTTCACTCTTTGTTATATTGCAGCCATTTTCTAAAATCATTTAAGTTCATTTTTTTTCCTCATTCATGTACACACAGCACCCCATATTGACAGAAAAACACAGAATTGTTGACATTTTTGCAGATTTCTTACAAAAGAAAAACTGAAATATCACATGGTCCTAAGTATTCAGACCCTTTGCTGTGACACTCATATATTTAACTCGGGTTCTGTCCATTTCTTCTGATCATTCTTGAGATGGTTCTACACCTTCATTTGAGTCCAGCTGTGTTTGATTATTCTGATTGGACTTGATTAGGAAAGCCACACACCTGTCTATATAAGACCTTACAGCTCCCAGTGCATGTCAGAGCAAATGAGAATCATGAGGTCAAATGAACTGCCTGAAGAGCTCAGAGACAGAATTGTGGCAAGGCACAGATCTGGCCAAGGTTGCAAAAAAAATTCTGCTGCACTTAAGGTTTCTAAGAGCACAGTGGCCTCCATAATCCTTTAGTGGAAGACGTTTGGGATGACCAGAACCCTTCCTAGAGCTGGCCGTCTGGCCAAACTGAGCTATTGGGGGAGAAGAGCCTTGGTGAGAGAGGTAAAGAACAACCCAAAGATCACTGTGGCTGAGCTCCAGAGATGCAGTTGGGAGATGGGAGAAAATTGTAGAATGTCAACCATCACAGCAGCCCTCCACTAGTCGGGGCTTTATGGCAGAGTGGCCCGACAGAAGCCTCTCCTCAGTGCAAGACACATGAAAGCCCGCATGGAGTTTGCTAAAAAACACCTGAAGGACTCCAAGATGGTGAGAAATAAGATTCTCTGGTCTGATGAGACCAAGATAGAACTTTTTGGCCTTTATTCTAAGTGGTATGTGTGGAGAAAACCAGGCAATGCTCATCACCTGTCCAATACAGTCCCAACAGTGAAGCATGGTGGTGGCAGCATCATGCTGTGGGGGTGTTTTTCAGCTGCAGGGACAGGACGACTGGTTGCAATCGAGGGAAAGATGAATTCGGCCAAGTACAGGGATATCCTGGACGAAAACCTTCTCCAGAGTGCTCAAGACCTCAGACTGGGCCGAAGGTTTACCTTCCAACAAGACAATGACCCTAAGCACACAGCTAAAATAAACAAGGAGTGGCTTCACAACAACTCCGTGACTGTTGAACGGCCCAGCCAGAGCCCTGATGTAAACCCAATTGAGCATCTCTGGAGAGACCTAAAAATGGCTGTCCACCAACGTTTACCATCCAACCGGACAGAACTGGAGAGGATCTGCAAGGAGGAATGGCAGAGGATCCCCAAATCCAGGTGTGAAAAACTTGTTGCATCTTTCCCAAAAAGACTCATGGCTGTATATCCTGATATCCGACGAGCGGCGAGCTCGTATGCCTCAGTCAGTAGGGTGCCTGTCCCATCCCTACGCGTGACGTCACATCACGTGACTTCATCAGGGGATGATCCCCTGTTACCCCATTACCTTAAGGTAAGGGGCCACTGCTTACAAATCTGAGTGTGAACATGAAGAGGAGCACGATTTTGATGTATTGGAGCACTTCACCATCATTTATGCATGTTGAGGAGTCAGTTTATTATACATGAATTTTTTTCTGGAAGAGGACTGCTCTCTTTGCCTTAGCACCTTGTCAGAATTCAAGCCTTTGAAGTCACGTGGACTTTTATTGCACAAGTCACCTTATGTTTGCTGCATGTATATCACATAGTGGAATATATTGTTGCATTGATTTATTTGCACTATTTATGGGAGGATTGAATCCTATAATTGGGTGTTGTACAATTTTTAAACCTATAGTTATAATATGGTTATGAATATTCACTGAAAGTTATTATTTCAGATCACGATGGCACATTGCACTTTTACCTACTTTTTATGATTTGTTCCCACAGAGGAGTGATCATATATTATTTATAATTGCTTAATATTTATATGATATTCAGTTCACTAGGAGATTTGTTTATTTTTGTTTTGGGGTTTTTGCCAGGATTAGCGCAGCACCATTTTTTAAATTGTAAATATAGCACAAGTAGTATCTCTTGTGTCTATAGGCAGCTTAAAGCGCAACATCACCCAAAAGGGGAAATTGCACTAGTTTGCATCTCCCCCTTCCACTGCCACATTTGGCACTTTTTGGGGAGGAGGAAGGAGTGGGTACCCACTACCATTTCCAGTTAGATGCGCCACAGCAATCTGAGCAGAAAATTCAGCCCCCCCTCCTTCTCCCGCAGCCTTCTGGGACACATAGCTGGTCCCAGAAGACTGCGGGACCATTCACAAAGCGCAGCACGGCTCACACATGCATAGTAGGAAACTACCCATGAAGCCGCATGGCTTCATTGTCAGCTTCCCTTACTTAAGATGCTGGCACCGATTGAAGAACTGGCTTGGGTGAGGACATGGCTGGATCCCTGGACAGGTAAGTGTCCTTATATTAAAAGTCAGCAGCTACAGTATTTATAGCTGCTGACTTGGTGTTGGTGATCCTGGAGCTCCTCTTTAAGGGTGTGCTCGCACTGGGACTGTTTTTAGTAAACCATGCCAGAGTCTTGCTCCTGCCCTGTACCTGTATCCAGTACCCTTCTTCCTCTTTTCTGCTTCCCCTTGTTCCTTATCCCAGTCCTGGTTCCCTTTTCTAACTGTTACTTGCACCTCCAGTTTTACCCTGTCGATCTGTGCTCCCCTTTTGTTGTATATATTGTATTATAGTTAGCTTGCTAGTTAGGTTTTCTGTCTTTAAGTTAGGCTGTTAGTTAGGTATTTTGTTACTTGTTTTTTTTTTGTTCACTTATATCTTTACATTTGCTGTGTATTCTGTTTGTTCATGTTTGGATAGGTTTTGTTTCACTATTAATAAGCTTGCTTTTTTGTACATAGCCTGATTTCGGTTTCCTAAGTCCAGATATACAGACTTGGTCATCCCTACTGCTAGATGCCTGCTCTTGGTATTCCTGACACTAGCGCAGCAGGACAGACACACTGATCGCAGTGATACCAAGAAAATCGCTGTGTTACATTGCCCCTGTGACATAATGTTATATTCCAGTCATAAGCTCACAATAACACATGCACTCCTTCAAAAGTACATAGAAAGCTATAAAGTGGGCTAGAA
Source organism: Aquarana catesbeiana (assembly GCF_042186555.1). Taxonomy (NCBI): domain Eukaryota; kingdom Metazoa; phylum Chordata; class Amphibia; order Anura; family Ranidae; genus Aquarana; species Aquarana catesbeiana. The sequence goes on along the minus strand of NC_133332.1, from coordinate 153,074,424 downwards.
GTAAAGTTTCCTACATCTGTGAGAAGAAAAATATGCCAGTGCAAACATAACCTTTCATTTCCAAGTATGGATGGTTTACAACATCAGTATATTGTGCTATACATCTGGGACTATGGTTTCCTTGCTCAGAAATAAAATGACAAAATCATGCTTTACTTACACGCAGTAAGTATATAACAAGGAAAATACAAAATATTAACCTCCACCTCATAGCACATAAATAATGCATCTGAAAAATTTAAGTATAGGTTTTTCTTGCAATGAATCAATATGAGGTAGCTTTTGTAGTTTAGATAGAAATGCACTGCTTTGCCCCTTCTTTTTCCTGTAGTGAAGATCTCCAGTTACACCTATAAGTCCACCTGGCATTTTAGCACCACTCAAAATTGAAGTTCAGCATGTGGTGTGGTGTATGTCTAAATTAATAAACTGTAGTGTGCAAAGCTATGGTGAATGAGTATCCCTGCTACTGTTTACAAACTGGCTAAGAATATTACTACCCATAGCGGTTAGAGACTTCTATCTGAACACTTTAAGGTATCAATTTGCAAAAACCTGATATTGTAGCCTTTGCAATCAAACAACCTCATAATTTCTTATGTCTTTTGGGAATGTCTGATTTAGGTCTGCACACCTGCTATGACCACTGTGAGGGGCTCCAAAAAGGGAGGGACTGATGAACTTTTACCTGGGGGCAAACTCAACCAGCTAGCTCTCTTATGGTAGAAACAGATAAACAGATGTATGTGGACTAAATAAAATGTACAATGCAAAGTGTGCTAGGATGCCTCATTGATTAGTGGGCATTGTAAATGTGGGTATTTCTAAAGTACATGGTTTATTGAGACAGACCTTCACATGTCCAGCATCAGCTTTCTTTGTGGCTATTGGCATTTGGTCACATGACATCTCAAAGCCACAAAAGAAGTTATTCTGGAAGACTTCTCTTCACCAGAAACTGATCACACGTCTGAACAAGGTAGCTATATAACACCCAGCATGTGTCACTTGCTGTGGGTACCACTCTAATTATTATCTGAATGGTGAAGTCTCAGGGCCACATGCTCAACATATCTTATTAATAATAGAATCCCCTGGCTTCCACTCACCCTGATGAGTTTTCATTTATTTTATATTATGGCAAATTAAACAGCAGGTGCTGGAACATATGAAGATGTTCCAACACCTGCTGGAACAGTTGACAGAAGAATCATGGCAGGAAGGTCCCACTGTTGGTGTATCAAAACATAGAAGCCAAGGGCCAGGCTTTACTTATAAATAAAATATAATTTTTTGTTAGGCTTCCTTAATTTTTTTGGTGTGTACAACACCTGACCACCTGCGGTAAACTGTGGTTCCTTCTGACAGCTCCTACATTACTACTATGTGTTATATTGGAGACCAGGCATCTAATAGTCCTGTAAGTGTAAAAAACAAAAAAATACTGCGCTACCCATAAAAAGTAACCCACCCAAATTACATTTTGAACAAGATAGCTGACTAGACTGGGCAAGGTCTGTATTACATGTTAAATGTTTGACCAAGCAAAGAGTACCAGCCTAATGACACAACCCCAAAAATGTGACAAAAAAGCCAGGAAGTGCGGCATCCCCAGGTTGAGGACATGTACCAGGGAGAGCATGTGTGTGAATTTTCCCTGCCACAGGGTAGATAGCAGTTTCTTTCTATCCACATGTTTGTGAGATGTCAATTTGGGGTCCTTACTATATCCCTCGGCCTATGCTGTAAGCAGTCCAGTACGCCAGTTGGATCTCTCATACTGAGACGGAACACAAGCTGTTGTTTGACTTGCCTTGCGGTAAGCGCATTATTTGCATGGTGGTGGATCACGGAGTGTGGTGTCTCTTTCGTCTTCACTGCTGAGTTTGATTACGTTCACTCCAGGGTTTTTCTTTTGCTGTATCCTTATGCACTTGTGTAAGTTTTCTACCTTCTTCTATTCAAACCATTTTGCCAGTATTACACTAAGGCCAGTTTTTTTTTTATTTACATGTCTATGAGATGGAAGTCTGGTGTCCTCATTACATCTTTTCAGCCATGGTGTATGCAGTTTAAGTGTACCATCTGGATTCTCTATACCAAGACGAGATACAGGCTGTTGTTCGCTTGCTTTGTGGTAAGCGCATTAATTGTGTGTTTGCGGATACTGTATATGGTGTGTCACTCATATTTTCACTATTGACTCTGGCCGGGTTTACCCAAGGGTCTCTTTTGGACTGATTTCAGATTATCACCTTACATTTGATTTTCATTTATTATATATGGAAATTTATTTTTGATTCATAGATTATATATGGACACTTATTCTTTATTCATAGGTACATGTATAGACCCATATATTTTTCATATTTCAATTTTCATATTTTAAAGTTTTGCATACATATATGTACTTTCCAACGTAAGCTTTCTAGATTACTTCACGTGGTTTACTAATAATTTAGCGCGGTTAGTCCTGTAAGTGTCACATATGAAAGGCTCCATGCACACTGGCTTAAAAAAACACCAGTTCCCTTGGCAGAAATTTTTTAAGCCAGTGTGCATGGGCCCAAAGGATCCTTAGCCACTGTAGTTATGCTAATTATTATGCTTTTTCTTTGCAGGCAGCATTTAAAAAAATCTATGCACTTCACGTTTACACATATTTTAAGTACAACATAACCTGCACCAAAAATATGTCTGCAGCTTTAAAATTCCAACACGATCAGTAACATAAAATAGCCTTCTTTGGTGCATAAAATATGTAAATTCCATTTTTCCAAAGTTTTATGTACAGAATTTCACAGATCTAAATCTTGTCTGCTATAAGCCTTTGGGCTGAAACCAATTTATTTGGGTTTTGTAGCGATTCATCCTGTATTTTCCCCTTCTTTTAATCCTAATATAAGAATGCTGATAAAAGAAGCCATGATGTAGCCTTAGATTTATCCCATCTTTTCTTTTTCCTTGATATAGCGCTACTTGAAAATAGTATCAAGCTCAAGTTTCTGAGTTTATCTTGAGGGCTGTCAGTAACGGGAGGCTTTGTTTGAAGGCTGTAAGTGATCCATGAGTAGACGCTATTGTGAAGAAGTTCTTTTAAGTTTGTCTTTTTTTCTGTCCTTGTGGCGTTTGGCACATCCAGCCACACACAACAAAGAGGAAAGTCTTTGATGGGATCCATGAGAAGATTCTCACACCTGGCAGGGAAAGTTCTAACCACTAAACAAAACTGTGCAGTAAGTCAGATATCTACTGCAAAGCCAAGCCAAGAGGAGCACGGCGTGTGAAATTCCAGTGACCTTGGTTTACTTTTTGCTATTCTAAACACCTAATTAACATTTTATAAAAGCTTTGATCAAACTTTACTTTCCTCACCAATCACTAAACATAACATTAATTTCATGTACCTATAGACAAGCAGAGGCTTATACAAGACAACTGTTTTTCTTGCAAAAATGCACTGTACATTTATATTTAGATTAAACCAGCCATTAATTAATGGGCCTTTCTTCTGTCTAAAGTGTAACTATATGTTCATCTAGGAGACCTACTGGCCAAAGAAGTATTCTGGCCTAGGCGCTGAGTGTGGCTTGGGACCACAGTCTCCTTTATGAGTTGTGAAATGAGTTCCTGCCTACTATATTAAATTGCAGGGGCAATAGGCAGAAAGCAGAATAGTGTTAAAGTGTATAGTGCATACAGTATATTTCTGAGGAAATAATCCCTATTTAATACTTGCAATTTTACAGCAGAGAAAAAAGTAAAAAGGAGATGAAATAAAGCATTGTCTACAACCAAAGGCTATGGCCTATGTGGCATTTCCACAAATCTGGGCTTGGAACCCCTGTGTATAAACTAGACTCTAACCCATATACAGGTTGATTACACAAATCCCATAGTAACTGTAAAAACACCTTGCAGTTCTCTACAAAAAAAGAAAGCTGTACATTTGCAGCCTTGGAAGTAGAAACCGCCGATTCAATCACTTAATTCCATCACTAAATGAAATAAAGGCTTTATAGTGTCTTGTCTGAACATTCCCATCTAGCCTCCATGACCTTGCTAGAACTAGAATCTGTGATGTGAGGCAATATTGCCTCCTCCACAAGTTGATTTAGTGTGTCCTCTGTAAAACATTTTATTCCTCTATTACATTCTGGTAACAATGAAAAGAGTAACTAAAATGAAGGCTCTAGTGTAAGAAAGGGGTTCAGATTGTTAAAATAATTCCAAAATGTTCAGTGTACTTACAGAAATGATTTAGAATATACTGTATATACTAGATGTATATTGTTTTTCAGTCTCATTCCCTAGACTAATATATGCAAGGCAGGGGTATAGTAAAAAGGTTTCAATATCCCTAGGTCCCCAAGGAAAAGGGGACTTGAGCTGCAACCCGCTGCTCCAATGTTGACTCCCTCTCTTGAATGTCAGCTTGTAAAGCTTAGCAGACAACAATTGTGGTGCCACCTAACACTCACATCATCCTCTCTAAACTAAAAAAAATAAAAACTGTATCACTAAAACATGAAATAAGCTAGCACAATGCATATGGGGAAAATGTAAGAAAAAGCTTGGGGACTATGTTATAATACTGCTTCCCATACTTCAGTCACGCTATGTTTTATTTAGCAAAAGGGAGTCCTTTAGATCTCACCTCCGGCTCCCACAACACTTAACCCTTGTTCTGCTGCGTACTCTCCTCTTCCTATGTCGAATGCACAGGCACAAAGAAACAAACATGACGTTTTTTTTTTGTTTTTTTTTAAAGAAGGGTGTATTAAGTGTTAACAAAATAATGGGGGAAATAAGATCATCTATATAGGCCTAAATCATAGAACACAAGCAGTTGGTAGTAATCTCTCCTATGTTCTATGGGATACAATAAAGATTCAAATGACATCTCATAATTAATTTAAGTTTACAAGATAAAAAAAAAAAAAATTACACTTAATGGGAATAATTAATTGAAACAGCATAAATGAAAATGAGTACAAACCTGTTGCCAATAGCAACCAATCAGGTTTTGGCTTTAATTTTATGGCAAAATAAACAAAGATTCTGATTGGTTAATGTGAGAAACAACTCCAGTTTGGTGCTCATTCTTTTTTGTCTAGTTTTTATAAAACAGCTTTGATATACATCAGTAAATAGATCCTAAACATATCTGCTCTATTCTTTAATACTTAGGTTGTAAATAAAATTAATAATAATACTATATATTGTTAATAATATTGTTATCATTATTATTAATAATAATAATTATTATCATCATCCAAATGTTAGCTAGAGCACACAATATGTGTTTCAAGCTATTTTCCACGGAGCGCTGAACAATACCAAGAAGGTCTGTCCCGCTGGGCATGCTGACTTGTTTCTCCGTTGAAATAACCCCGGTAAAATGTTACAGGCAGTCAGTCCCTTGTCCTTGTTGTATTTACAAACTGTATCTGGCCCATTTTTTTCTTTGTGTCATTTCATTATTGCAGAGTTGAGATCACTTGCCATCTGTAGACTCATTTCATCAGCCTCCCTTTTTATCCTTGGAGCAAGGTCATTTGGGACATGCACATAAACTGGAGCTTCTCACAACTGACAATTCTTTATGTCTTCCTGTAAATCTGTTCACTCATTTCAAATCATTCCAAAACCCTTCCTCGGTTTCATTTTTTGGAAAACACATGTACAGACACATTAACAAGGAGCAAAAGTATTTAGGCAAGACACTTGTGGAGCAATTAATGGTGTTTATTTGTAGATAACTGAGGCATTTCAAGTTTTAGCTTAGGAATCTTGTGTAGTTGCACAGGATTGGTTCGTTATTAGCTACGGGTCAGGGAACAGGACCCCCCTCTACATTAACATATGCTCTGGAGTCCTCAGTATTCCATCAAGCACAACAAAACCTGCAGTCAGTTCACAAAAAATGAGCAGCTGCAAATTCTGCCATCACAGAATAAAAGTATGTACATACATATGTAACAATATAGAATGCTGGGTGGTCTGATTGGGGAAACCCCCTAATGATAGCCACATACGATGAGATCTGTATACAATATAATTTTTTTCTGATCATTTTTTATTTTATTGAATGCCTGAAGGTGATCTTCAGTATTGGTCTTCATTAAGGAATTAACATAATTATTTCCTCCAGTTCTGGACAGATCAGTATGTCTCTGTCCTCGGGTAACACTTGTCTTCAGGTGGTCATTGGCTGGCAGCACTGATCGGGAGACGATCGGCAGATCTTTTTTAGTCATCCCCCCTCCACAGAAGCCGGCTGAATGGGCGGCTTCTGTTGGACCGGCTGCAGTACACATGGGCCGAATGTCGGACGGTTTCTATCGAACCGGCCGATGCCACCCAACATTCAGCCCATGTGTACTAGGCTTTAGGAAAAGGTCATTTCAATACACTGGATTTTTCTTGCCATGCATAATTTTTCCCTAAAATAAGGCTGGGACTGTCAACTCACTGCAAAAGCATGAATACCTGGGTGATAAAAACATTAATCGGTGAGGAACATAATCATTCATTTGTCAAATCTTGATTGCACAGCTAATAATCATCATCATGATGATTATCAGTACTTTTAATAGCCAGCTTAAAGGGTTAGGAAACCCTCGTGTTTTTTTTTTTTTAATAACAAACATGTCATACTTACCTCCACTGTTTCATTCGTTTTGCACAGAGTGGCCCTGATCCTCTTCTTCTGGGGTCCCTCAGCGGTGCTAGTAGCTCTTACCAGCATCAAGTGTCCACGTCGGAGAAGAGCTCTCCTTCGGTGAACACCCGTTTGGGCGCGCTTCCGAGTCCTGCTTCTGCGTCCATTGACACAGAAAGCAGGACTCGGCCCCGCCCCCGCGTCATTTGACAGAAGCCGGAGCCAATGGCTGCGCTGCTATCAATCTATCCAATCAGTACAAGAGACACCAGCTAGAGCTGGTGTGCTTGTCCCCGGGGAGAAGAAAGCCGGGTTCAGGTAAGTAAAACGGGGGCACTGGAGGGCTACAGCACTACAGAAGGTTTTTCACCTTAATGCATAGAATGCATTAAGGTGAAAAACCATGAGGGTTTACAACCCCTTTAAAGCTAAGATCCAGCTAAAACGTTGGATAGAGTGGGGAAGATTTAGGACTACTAGTATGCTATTGTTGTGTTCTATCTATGTAAAAGGGTCAAAAATGGCAGTGGATGTGAAATGTCTGAGCTTACCAGTCTAGTTCCAGATAGAAAGCCAATATGCACTTCAGCAGGTAAAGAAATCCCAATCCCAAGTAAATACATGAGGATAGTAATCCAATGGATGGAAACAATAAATAGTTCTGAGGTGTGCTGTGAGAGGAGGGGGTATTTAAATACATTCTTTGCTGTGAATCCTGGAATTCATGTATTTATTATTTTTATTGGTTTATATATTATTCTATATCATTTCTGCATCTTTACACAAAATATAACTTGCTTCTGATATGGTCAAATTTACATGGTACATACTGTATAACTGGATCGTAATGCACGTGAGCGCCCTAAAAAGGCTTAATAATCCTCCTCTCCATCATAATCAGATACCTTAACCATGGCATAGTGTCTTTCTTGTATGGTAGTTCATGGGAGCTTAAGCTTAATTTTCTATAGAAACTTAATAACTAGGGGTTGTCTGGGAATATTGATTTTTACAAGCCCAAATAAGAGTCCTTTAGAGATACTGCTACATGAAATACACAGAAAAAGACTGTGCTTTACTTTACTCCAGGTGGCACAGTGGTGTAGAATATTTGATTAGACTGGTTGGAGACTACACTGTCCACTGTTAACTCTTTCCTCTGAAGACCAGAAGGTCATGGAAGCAGCACCGAGAGACAAGAAGCCAGCAACATTGAAGGTTGCAAACTGCAAGTGCTGAGGTAAGACATTTACCAACAAGTTTACTGGGGAATATTTATTATATTGTGCTCAATGTGTTAAACTTAAAGTTTATTTAGTAAACAAATTATCTTAAATCCACAGTGCCAGGTTTTCCTTTATATCTGGTTATCCATGATCCACATACATCAAATATTCTGACAAGTCTTTAGCGAGTCTTTAGAGAATGCCATAACAGAGTGTCAGAAGAAAAGAAGCATGACAAGTTAATAAAATAAAAATAATCTGACCTTCTAATCAAATAATGGAGCCTTAGACCTTGGAATGTGTGGTCTTTCTGCAAATTATGGCCTGCTACCAAATCTCTGTTATACTCAGGAACAAAATGGCCTCTTTGTTTTAGTCAATGTGCTGAATAGTTGCTTCTATGCTTTTTGCACTTATAGACTGCTCAGTGAATGACCGAAGCATTAATAAAGCCATTGGGATGAGATACATGGTGGAACTTGGGCTAGTATATGAAAGTAAGCTAAAGTTCTTTTATATCTTGCTCTGCCCTTGACAATTCTATTCAGAGCTCGATATGTGTTTGACCATTTTTAATTCTGTGTCCAAACTGTTAGAGAGAGCCTTGATTAGGACCAGTGTGGTCAGCTTTCCTATGTGTCATAATCAGAGCTGATTGGAGAGGCAGAGTACATGCTGGGAGTGGAGGACATCGCTTTATGTGTGTTAAGACTCATGAGTACTTGTTGAGCTTTTGTATCTGTTAGAAGGCTGCCAGTTTCTGCAGACATTCAAAAGATCTGAATACAGTAATCTTTAAAGCTGTTAATTGCAGTCTGTTTAAAGTGAAAATGTTGAGGTATTTTGAGGTATCATTGCCGTATTTACCTTAAAGTGTATCAAAATCCTAAAACATATTTAATACACTGTAGTTTACCAGTCCTTAGATGTTATGGCTGCACTTGATTTCTTTTTTTTCCACCCTTTTTTTCCCTTTTTTTTCTCCTGGTGATCTGGCCAGTAACACTCTTCCTGTCCTGGGATGACAACACTTACTAACCATACTGCAGCTGTAGAGAAATGTGAGGAATGTTATACTGTTCACTCACATTGCACTTCTTTGTCAGGGAACTGAGCATTCCTGTTTGTAATGGGCCTTTGCTGAGCTAGCAAGATCCTGCTGGTTCCCACAGGAGTGATCAGCAGGTGCTGTAGTAAACCAAGTGTGTGCAGGAGGACGGAAGAAGAGGACTTTTGTAAACAGGAAGGAAGTGACGCTTTGTTCATAGTTCTGGACATTTTTCAAGTTGGGCATCCCATAATTCCTTGCCCCATCCAAGTTATCAACCCCTAGTAAAACATCAAAAAACAAGCAAAGAACTGTTTTCTGAGTTGGAGCATATGAAGGAAATGCTGTGTGACTGGCTGTGCAGCAGTGGAGACTCAGGACACTAGCGACTCCTATGGGGGTAGTGCTACAATTATTTCAGATGATTGCAAAATGAGCAAACAGTGTGACCAGGCAGTGGGAAAAGTGCATAGAATTCTAGGATGGATCACTCAAGGGATCACCAGCAGGAAGAAGGAGGTCCTGATTCCCCCATATATCATGTAGATCTTTAGGGAGACCTCATTTAGAATAGTATGTCCAGTTCTGTAGTCCTCACTTACAAAAAGATATTGATAAGATAGAACAAGTCCAGAGACAGGTAATAAAAATGATGAAAAGTCTGGGGGATAAAATATATCAACAGCGACTACAGGAACATAATGCGCTTGTTACTCCCAGCATTTCATATTTCTGATATGTGCCTGCTGTACCATGTACTTGTATGAGAAAGTATGCTGTTCTCTTTGTATTGCTTCCTTTGTGTGAATTCCGTGGTGTTCCTGCCAGTCCCTCTGATTTCCTATTAAAAACTGACCACTCTAAGCAGGAGATCACACTTTGGTCAGTTCTCTAGCTATGCTGGAAACTTAGCCTGTTCTCCTCCAATGATCAGACTTGTCCTGACATGCCCCTGCTGCACAGCCATTCTCTGGGAAGCTCAGTGTGCTGTTGCTTCTCTTCCCCACTAGCTCTTAATGCAGCTGAGTACAGAGGGAACAGAGGGTACGTGTCACTTATAAAAAAAGGGGGGAAAAAAAGGTATTTAGGATTTTTTTTTTTTATACCTATACACAAATGTTTTGCCTTTCATTTCAATTTTAAACTGAAGGTATTGTTTTACAAGGTGATCACTTTAATATGTACAGTTTGAAGGAAAGAAGGGAAAAAGGAGGCATGATTGAAACCTTTAAATACATTAAGGTGGTGAATAAGATTCAGGAGGGCAATTTTTTCAATATGAAACCAAAATCAAGAACATGGGGACAGGACCTCAGACTAACTGGAGCAAAGTTCAAAACTAATTTTAGAGAGTATTATTTTACAGAAAGTGTAGTAGCTTGGAATATAATTCCAGCAGAGGTAGTAAGACAGTCAACAATAAATGGCTTCTAAATATGCATAGGACAAACATAGATCTATACTCAGACAAAACAATTAACAAAAAAATAAAAAATACATAAAAAACAAACCCCCCCCCCCAAAAAAAACACAATAAAACAAAAAAAAAAAACACAGGCAGATTCGATGGACTACTCTGTCTTTTTTCTGAAGTCACATTTCCATGTTTCTAATACACGTTAGCAAGTTTAAGGTCCAACATCCCACCATTTTGTCTTTAATTGTAACTACTTCAAGGAGCTGTTTCACTTTGCCCACTCAAAGTGATTGTTAGAACAATCCTCCATCCGATTATATCCACCTTCTCTGAGCACTCACATCACTGCATTTCTCGATTGGACCTGAGAGTGTAAGCCCCATGTCGGAGCTTTCAAAGAGTTACTGAATGCCTCCTCCTTATCATGTAATAATGATTGGGCCTGGTGATTGGCTCCTCTGGCATGAGGACTGCATCCTGGTGGGAGGTCATATGCTCTCCCATATCCACAAACTCTCAGTATGAACAGATGACTCTGATGGAGCAAGGAAGTGGCAGGGGAGCATGGTGAAAGTGAATATAAGCGGGTGAGGGCTTGTTCTAACAAGAGAACCTGTCACTTCTGTGAGTGGGCAAAGTGGCACATTTTCTTTAACATCTACTGAACTAAAACTAGCCACATAGTGAATGCATTATTGTCCTTAAAGCGGACCTTCAGTCATTTTATTCAACTTTCCATCTATTAAATCTTCTGCCCTTGTTGTTTTAACTTTGGATAGTAAATTTTTTTTCTGCCAGAAAAAAAAATTTTTCTTCCTGTTTCTTGTCTGGTAAAAAGCCAGGAACAGACTAGGCACATCATGCACAGCTCTCTTTCTCACTGTTGTGAGAGTTTGCCAGGGAGGTAGGGGGATGAGTCATAAGAGGGCCAATGAGAGCTGCAGGGCTGAAGAGCTGGAGGTGTGCCTTTGTGTGTAAATCAAGGAAGTGAACAGGCAGCAGCTTCAACTGCCCACAGTTAAAATGGATGCCGCCAGACTTAGTGGAGGGAGATTTCTGCAGCATATTTGGCAAGTACAGAATCACATCATATATAAAATAATATGCAAAGTGGTTGGAGGGGAGCTTCAGAATGGCAAAGATGATTTTATTACAAATTATATGAGCAGACTGCAGTTCCTCTTTAAATAGACTGACATAGAGGGGGAGATTTACAAAAACTTTTAGGCCTCTTTCACACGGGGCAGATCAGTCATGATCCGCCCCGTGAACATCCGCTTGCTCAGCGGGGATAGCTCCGCCGATCCCCGCTGAGCAGGAAGATGACAGGTGCATCGCTGCACACTGTGCAGCGACGGACCTGTCAGAGCGCCGCTCTCCCCTATGGGGGGATCGGATGATGACGGTCCGTAGTGTCCGTCGTCATCCGATCCGATCCGAAAACGGAGGAAAAAGTAGGTTTTTCCTCCGTTACACTTTTCGGATCGGAGCGGGTCGGATGTCAGCGGACATGTCACCGCTGACATCCGACGCTCCATAGGGATGACTGTATGTCCGTTTTTCATCCGAAAACGGATGGATGAAAAACGGACATACGGATCATCCGTGTGAAAGAGGCCTTACTCACAGAATGTGGCACAGGTGTGCATAGTAAGTAAGTAAGCAATCAGCTTCTAGGTTTTATTGTCAACGCTTTATTGAAAAAGCTGAAGTTAGACGCTGATTGGTTACTTACTATGCACAGCTGCGCCATATTCGGGGCTCAACACTTTTAGTAAATCTTCCCCATAGACTTGCATTGTGAGAGCCAATAGTAAAGCACAACCATTGTATATTTCCTCCAACAGGAAGCAGAAGCTGGACAAACAACAAATAAGTTTGATTGTGCTAATGTACATCTAGTCACAAACTCTACATAGAAATAGGGTTTGAAATGTTAACACACACTGGTAGGATTACTTCCAAAGAGCTGATCTATTTTACACGCATCTCTAAAGAAACTTTGAAGGTACTGAGCATTTTTCCATATATTTAATGCTTTTCTGCCTGATTGATTCAGTGTGTTTATTAGTATATAAATGACAGAGAGTTGCATTCAGTAGAGCAGCGCAGGGAGCCCACCATAGGCCACCAGTGTACTCAGGCGCAGCTAGCCACAGAGAGATTTCTCCATGTTGCTGAAATATGCCATAGCGGTGTTGTTGGTAAACAAAGCATTGGAAATGTTCACTTCTAAAGAAAATCTGTGAAGTGTGTGAAATCTGTGAGATAGCATCACTCGAGTCCCCGCTGCCAAATGTTACACTCTTCTTGTCACTTATCCAACTCCCTCTAGGAGCCAACTGTTTACTGACTTCATAATGATCGAACAGATTGGTCCAATGTGCACACACACACTGCAGCATGAGGGCATGTTACATGGATACTTTACATTCAGTCATAAAGTATAGGAATAAAGATTGCAATAAGGCCACAATCTATTTTCCTGTAATTGTTTATTTTTTTCACTTACGCTGGCCACATGAGTCCATTTCCTCTTGTTCTGCCCCTGGGCTGAATGACAGAATAATAATTCCCCAGTGTGTATATTGAAATCTCCACTGCCAGTTACTGTACTCAGGAGTATGGATTGGCGAACGGTTGGGCCCAAGCATAAGTTCAAGCGGGTCGTTCGACCGTTTGTTCAGCCCCCCAAACCGACCACAATGCATTGCGGCACTGAACAGTACATTGCAAGCCCTGATTGGCTGAATGCAGTGAAAGCTTCAGCCATTCAGGGCACAGAGCACTGTCAGAGTCATGATTGGATACTGTCATCATGACTTGATCCAGTCATGGCTCATTTCCGCCTCACAGTATAAAAGTATTCTTTCAATGGCAGCCATTTTCAGTGTGATTTTGGCGTGGAGAGAGATAGAACAGGGCTCTGTTCAGTGCTATTAGTTAGTGTGCTATACTGTGCTATTTTGCTGCAATTGTCAGTGTAGAATATTAGTTTAGTGTCAGTCTAGGGATAGTGCGAGTGTAGTGAGGAGGACCATCATTCAGCTTTGCATAGTGTGCAGCTAGACTAGGGACAGCACAGATAGTTTCATTGTAGTGTAGTGAGACTGTGTCAGTAATCTTGACATTAGTGTATAGCTAGAGTAGGGACAAGTTCAGATAGCATCAGTGTAGTGACGGTTGAACACCGTCTATTTGATTGCGTTACTGCCAGTTTAACGCCATACAGTTCTGTGTGCATTACTGCCAGTTTAACGCCATTTACTTCTGTGTGCGTTATTGCCCTTTTAATGCCGTATAGTTTTGTGTGTGTCACTGCCAGTTTAACGCCATTTAGTTTTGTGCGTTACTGTACGCTTGGCGCATTATATTGCAGTATATTATAGTGTATCCGTGGAGTGTGTCTGTGTAGTGTGAGTAATCAAATTAAAGTGCACCACTTAATTAAAAGTGCACCACTTGATTAAAGTGCATCTACGTACAGATTTCCACTTCTTCTTTACATTTGCTTATAAGCACTGCCCCCTCCCTCCCAATAATGTCTGGGAGGACAACAAGGAGAGGCAGATGTTCCCTTGGCACTGTAAGGGGGCCAGCAACAAATGTGTCCACAGGCAAAGTGTCCACAGGCAAAGGTGGACGTGGTGGTCAGTCCTCCAGCAGGGCATCATTTCCTCTGTTTAGTAAGTTTGCCCTTGCTATCCAGCTACAGCATGCAGAGGAGGTAGTGGACTGGCTTACTAAACCTTCCTCATCCTCCTCATCCTCTGTCATGCAAGCAGAGACAAGTGTGCAGTCCCCTGCAGTTGCCAGAGTGGATAAACCTGCCTCCTTGTCCTCATCTATTCCCGCCATAGCCCCAACATCAGCCATGGAGGAGTCAGCTGAGTTATTTGACCACAGCGTCAGCCACTTGATCCTTGATGATGCCCAGCCTTCACTGGATTCAGATGTTGGTTCTGAGGTTAAGGATGACAGGAACATGAGCCTAGAGAGAGGGAGGAACACTGGTAGACAAATTGTCATTCATGTTCCCCCAGCCGCAGCATATTGCCAAGTTGTCTCCTCTCAGTGGTAATGATGATGCAATTTTTTACAGCAAGGCCAATTCTTGCTTTCATCAAGAGTACCTCTATACGGTTACGGTGGGAAGGTGCCACCGACACCCAAAGACTAATTTTTTCGCACCCGTTACTGCTATCCAAAGTCAAAGTGACACCAGAATGTATCCAAATCTCTAATCTTGTTCCCAGTGCACTACATTGTGGCCTCATCATACACAGTGGCTTCCCAGCTGTTTCTGAGCAAAATAAAGACAGTTTGCAGGGAAAGTGTCATTTTTTTGGCTTTATAAATGCAATTATTGCTGCAGCAGATTCTAGACATGGTACAGATCTGTCACGTTACAGGTAGACTAAGGGGACCCCCAGGCACTATATTGGAAGGAATTTTTCATTTTTATGCTTTCACTTTAAAAAAAAAAATCACTGCTCATTTAAAAATGACATTTTTCACAAACTATTTTTTTTATTGATACATGTCCCCCAGGGCAGGACCTGGACCCCTATAACCATTGTATACCCAATTACTTGCATAAAAGCCTTCTAAATGGGCACTTTTGATTTTTGACGTTCGGGTCCCATTGACTTTAATGGGGATCGTTATTCGGGTCTGAAATTTCGCAGTGTTTGAAAGTTCTGGTGCGAACCGAACAGGCGTCCATTTGGCCCATCCCTACTCAGCAGCTGCGGCACTCACAGCTCTCTGAATACAATGGCTTTGCCCAACAGAGACTGCATCTTATAGAATACAGTCGCTGTCACTGTATAGCAAAAATCTGCTACCCAGCTCAGTTGATATTTAACTCAACCTTTGTAGAGCTGGTGGTGCTTGCAGGGTCACCCACAGTTCAAAGTTCAGTATATTCAGCCGGAATCGGACAAAGTTTGAGCTGTCTATGGCCAGCCTTAGGGCCCATTCGCACAAACCTGTTGGTTTTTCAGGCGGTCCTGATGGGAAGCTTCATGTGAGTCTCTAGACAGGCAGGTGTAAATGGACTTGTGTCCGTTTACACCCCCTGCATCTCAGTACAGGTTTGTCCAGATGTGTCCTTTTTTATTTTTCCACTCCTGAACATTACGGATCGGAGGTAGCCTGATGTAAATAGGCACAGTTCCATTTACATCCAGCCGCTCACAGAGCCATCATGGGTTCACCCCCTTTCCACTGTCAAAATGCAGACACAAAGTTACTGGGCATGGATGTAAAAAAACAAACAAAAAAAAAAACATTTATCCTGTTCAGCTCCGATTCAGCAAGGTACCTGCCCATGGATCCCCTGCTGAACAGAACGGACAAAGGGATCCTTTCACACAGGCGTCATTTGTTTAGTCACTTTTTTGCTAAGAAAAAATGATTCAGGTTACATCAGTTTACATTGGTTGCACATCAGCTCGGCTCAGTTCAGTTCTGTTCCGTTTAATTCAGTTTACTTCCACTTTTGCACTCATTATTTTTAGTTGTTGATGAAACTAATCATAGATGATAAAAAAATAAATAAAAAAACATGTTTTTTTGCCTTAAAACATACTTACCAGGAGTTTTGAGGGGGGGGGGGGGGGGGGGTGAGAGGTTTTCTCAGTTAAGCACACCCTCCTGACTGCATGCCTAAGCTAAGGGCAGATGGATTCCAGGAAGTGAATGCTACGTGAATTATCTGCCCTTACTTAAAATGGGCATGGCCAGAAATGCTAAGGGGTGTTTTTCAAAGTGATTTCTCAGCAAAACAAAACAAGGAAACATGGATGGATGGATGAGTTTGTTTTAAATAGTAAAGTGGTTGTAAAGGCTGAAGGTTTTTTTTTTAACCTGCATGCATTCCATGCATGCAGGTAAAAAAACCTTCTGTGTGCTGCTCCCCCCACAGCCCCCTCCCCCCCCATACTCACATTAGCTCACTCTCGATCCAGCGATGTGCACAAGAGCCTTGGCTGTCCCGGGACTCTCTCTCCTCATTGGCTGAGACAGCAGTGGGAGCCAATCACAGTCAGTGAGGAGAGAGCAAGGGGTGGGGCAGAGCAAAGGTTCTATGGGTCTCATGGATGCATAGAACAGGGTTCGGGAGTGAGCACACACCTGTGCCCCCATAGCAAGCGGCTTGCTACAGGAAGTACTGATCAAGGGGGAGGAGCCAGGAGCGCCAGTGGGAGACCCGAGAAGACAAGGATTGGGGCTGGTCTGTGCAAAACCACAGCACAGAGCAGGAAAGTATGACTTTTTTTTTTTTTTTTCAGCCGAACCTTTTACTACTTTAAAAATGAAATGGGGTTTCTGGTTTGTGGTGCTCAGATGCAGTGTAGTCACACTTTTTATCAGTGAGAGGCTTGCTGTTGCTTAAGGCCTCATGTACACTGCTGCTGGTAAACGGACGTTTAGGAGCAGTTGGGCATTTTTTTCAGCTGCCCCTGAACTCTCCTCTATGTTATCTTATCAGTACATGTACACAGGGTCATTTATAGTTATTTATAGGCAGTTGAGTTTAGAAGCATTTTTTGGAAAGCAAAAAAATGCATTCAGAATGGATGTTCAGAGGAATTTGAAACGCCAAATACCTGTAACAGCTTGTAAAAGCGTGTAAACACGGTAACTCGCATTTAGCCGCGTTTCGTTAATAAGCGTTTTTCATTTTTGACTGTTTAAAAAAAAAAAAAAGTTCCTAAACGCAAACGCGGCTAAATGGATGTTTTTAAACGTGGACTTCTATCTGTCAAGTTAAATCGTTCAGGAGAGGTTGTAAAACATGCCGTGTACATTAAACCTAAATGTATGAGAAGGTAGGGGGAAATCCCACAGCATAGATACAAAGAAAAAGAAAAAGTAGAAGCAAAGTTCCAGTTTTCATTTATTCTGGACAACACTTCTCACACAATATATCACTGCACCGTATTAAAAGCATGTATTATATGGTCATTAAAATATATATATAAAAACAGTAAGGGTGTCTTTTTACTGATAAGAATATGAAAAAAAAAACACAGTCCTATGCTGTATTTTGGACCTAAACAGAGCCACATTTCATATAATGGGTTGTGTTATACACATATACCATAGATTGTTTTATGTTCTAGGCAGACATGTGAACGTATCTAGCTAATCCAACACATAGAACCACAGAGATTTAATGAAATGAAAACTAGCTAATCCAACAAAAATCAACAGAAATAAAAAGTGCTTAAAGAGAAATAATAAAGGCTATGCTTATGTCATACAGAGCCTGTAACTTGGCTTCCTGTCTGATCCATTTTTCTTCTCTGTGAAACATAAAATCCAATTAATCTTTCAGTTTAAAAGGTAGCTGAACTGTGCATTTAAATAGGCTTTCTCCAGGGAAAGGAGAATGAGTAAGCTCAATAGCTGGAGAAAAAAAAAAAATTAGGTCATCAAGCAAGTCTTGAATTTATGTCTTGTCAAACCTCCAACTGTCACTGACTTATCACCTAACAACAAATATGAAAGATAACGTTATTAACCACATATATGAGAAAATAATTAAATCACAAAACCTTTCAAGATTAAAATGGTTTAGGTAATCCAGATGCACAGAAATACCCCATCATTACCTGGCAATCATGATTATACAAAAAGGATAAGCACTACATTCCTTTCTTTACAATCCGTACAGTCCGTAGAGGACTACATACACAACTGTCATACTATGAAACCTCACACAACTTAGAGGCCAACATGCAGACATTAGAGGACAGCTGGACATGCAGGCATGATTTTTTTGTAATTTCTACTGGTGTCTAATGCCACGTACACACGACAGGACTTTCCGTCAGAATACACCCCGACGGTCTTTCTGACGGAGTTCCGCTGAAAGGGACTTGCCTACACAGGATCACACCAAAGTCCGATAATTTAGAACGCAAGACGTACGACGGGACTAGAAAAAGGAAGTTCAATAGCCAGTAGCCAATAGCTGCCCTTGCGTCATTTTTGGTCCGTCGGAATAGCATACAGACGAGCGGTTTTCCCGATAGGAACTGATTCCATCGGAAAGATTTGAAACATGTTCTATTTTTAGGTCCGTCAGAATTTTAGAAAGAAAAAGTCAGATGAAGCCCACGCACGATCGGAATGTCAGAAGGAATGATTCCATCGGACCTTTTTTGCCGGAAAGTCCGGTCGAGTGTACACGGCATTAGGGTGAAGAGGGACAATTGGATATGATGATCAAATATGTCCCATTGCTTCCCTTCCCTCCCAACAAACTTTGGCTGTTAAAATCAGAGAGATGATGGTCATCTGTTTCAAAATGGTTGACCAGGTGGCCATCATGCTGTGACACTCCCCTACATCTATATTCCAACCCCTTGCAATGTAATAACCAGGCCCGCTAACATGATCCACGGTGTCACTTACAGAAAACTTATTCTCTTGGGTCTTACTTTACTTTTATTTTTTTATTTAAATGTTCTCATATTTAAACTGACATTTTTCAAGATTTCAATGAAGTAAATTGGAGATGATCTCCAGGTATTAAGCCCTGATAATAGCAATGTTCACTTTAAAAAGTCCTAATTTAAAAGCCCCTTTTAGTTACCTAAATGCTTGTTCAGTGGCAAGCAAGGTTGTGAGTCTTCTTTCTTCTTTGATGCAGAGTAGGAGGGTCATTATTCAGTTGCCCACATTACTGCCTGGGTGAAGTGGACACTTTCTATTGGCTGTTCAGTGATGGGGTTCTCTCATGATCCAAAAAAACTACAAGGCATGATGACTTTGAAGGGATCGGTGGGTGGTGGGTCCAGACTGCAGTGCTAGATGACTTGTCTCCAATCTTAGAAGAGGCACTTGTGTGGGACACATGTTGGTGATGGGTGGGTGGGGGGGGGGTCGGGGTTCACTTTGCCTAGAGATGAGATTAAAGGAGCAGAGTAATTTGTCCTTTATTGAGCGAGTCAAGCTATTCTCTGCTCTAGTTCTGGTTATGAACTCTTTCCACTAGTTTCACTTGCCTAATTGCTGTCCTTGGATGAAGGCCACTTCAAGAAGGTTTGGATTTTGTTGTCTTAAATGCAAAGAATAAAGCCATTAGACTTGTTAGACTAGTGACCGTTAAAAAATTGGAGAATCACCTGAAAGGGACTATTTATTTGTTACGCAATAGCTTATGTAAACAGAGCTAGGCCAGGTGTTTTTCACACAGAATAGGTATACAGGATAGAGAAGAAAAGGTGGTGTTCAGGCAGCATCAAATGATGTGGGGATGTCCAGGTTGGTGACAGAGAGCTGAATAACTCAAATCAGAAGACAGGCTGCACCATAACCAGAATTGCAATCAGGATTAGTAGGGCAAGCCCTGACACTCAATAAGCACTAGCTAGAACCTCTTTCTCAGGCTCTGTCACAGGGCACTCAACAAAATTATTGTAACGCCCAGTATTGACCCAGGCACTCTGGAGCATACAAGGGAGCAGTCACGCAGATGACATACCATGCACACATAATATCATGCCTTCTCCGAGGAGAAAGATGCTGCATGGACAAAGAAACTGCAACTAAGTGTGGATAAACCAAATCACCCAACTCCTGCTGAAATGAACTGGTCCTATAACATTGCAGCAGATTCCCTGCCGCTGGATGTAACGACATTAGTCTTCGCAGGTGAATGCACAATTAGATGCATGGCTGCACCCAACTGAGATCATAAAGAAGTACCCAAAACAACCCTCTCACTGTTGCAAATTATAACAATATTCAATTTATACTGCCAATGACAGTTCCACGTTTAAAACCTCTGACAGCTGCCAAAAAAACCTGGAACAAAACCTATATCTTTGCACATTCATAACGGAAAGATTTTTGAACAGGATGCCAGTGAAATCCTGTCTTCTTTCCTAAGCCTATGCAAAATACACATAGACAGCGTATATGTAAAGTAACATCCATTTGCTGTCTGAACCTTGCACTACATAATGTGCTTATAAAACAATGCAATGTAGCTGACAGTAAAACAAGTAACATTTCCCAAGTGCTCAAATGATTAGGTAAGCGATCGTTTAACTGGAAGGTCTGATACACTTGGCATGTGCGACGAGGAATGCTGAGGAGTTGCCAAAAGTTAAATGGTAAGATTTTTTTCTTCATTCAGTGAACTTGTAATCTTAATCACACGTTACTCATTTTTCTGCACAAAATAAAGTTCTTTTGTTTAAATGTCACCTGGCTCAATTTAACTAAAGTATAACTATTTGTATACCAACCTTTATTTTACGGCAATGAAAGCCAGTAAGAGCTAAAAAATCGCAATCACATGGCTGAAAAAAACAATTGTTATGGCAAATTAAAGTTATAGCTTCATGAACAAAGGCTTAAGGTGGAAGTAAACCCTGTTTTTCAACTTGTACCTACAGGTAAGCCTATAATAGGGTTTACCTGTAGGTACAGTAAAAATCTCCTAAACCTGCACAGTTTAGGAGATATTCACTCTGCATGCAGCTGGTGACGTCTCCGGCACCTGTGCTCTGAAGGAATGGCATACTGTGCCGCCCCTTCAGAGCTCCATGTTGCAGTCTGTGCACATAGGAGTGACGTCATCGCGGCACGGCCATTCAGAAGGCTGGAGTAGGCGAACCCAGAAGGAAGACCGGGTGAAGATGGAAGCCCTGTCAACGGTGACAGCTCGCCACTTGAGGGCTTCATTGTAAGGTAAGCAATTCATAATGTGCTAGTATGTGATGCATACTAGCACATTATGCCTTTACCTTGCAGGTTAAAAAAAAAATAAAATAGGCTGAAGTTTACTACTGTTTTAAATGCCTTTCCACGTTTAGGAAAACCTGTTCCAGGAGACACATGTGGGTTGTAATTGCTGAAGTCTCCTTCTTATAATCCTACTTGTGTGACTCCAATAGCTTCAACACTATCTGAGCAATTGACTTAGAACAAACTTGTTAGTCATGGATTGAGGAATCTACTAGATTTCTCTCGTTCAGCCCATGGGCAAAAGACATTTGGTCTAGCAGAGCAGCAAGTACAAATCTGGTCCCGATCCTACTGTTTCTTTTATTTTTCAGACAAACTAAAATCATGTATTTATATGTGGAACTGGAAACCCCTTCGTTTTGAGATGATTACAGTCAAAAGACAACTCCAAAAACAAAACTAGCCCAAATTTAGATTTAGCGCACAAAATGATCAGAATCATAAAAATTGGTCATATACACTGACAGGTGCACTTACTGTATGAACAGATGGTATACTGCATTCATCTGTTGTCAGAATAGCTGTATGGAAAGGCATGCCAATAAACAAGATGGCTTCTCTGGACGAACTTCTGTGCACAGGCTAATATATGTTCCCTTTTGTGCTTACAAAAATTGGTCACTTGCTAATGCTAAAGTGCATGCGGATACTCATGCGCACATACCTGCACGCCAGCACTCACGTGCACTTGTGACAGATGTTGCAGCTAAATGGGCTATTTAAAGCGGGGGTCCACCTATCTATCGTTTTTTTTTTTTTTAGTTCATTCACAAACTTTTCTTCTCAGCATTACATACTCACATATTGTGTGTAATATGTCCGCCTGTGTCAGATTTCGTCGGAAAGAATAACTTATATTATTCACTGCAGGCGGTTTCCATCTTCATTGTGGGCATTTGAAGCCCACAAGCATTTATTTCCTGGATGTGGTGAATGCTGTGCTCCCAGCATTCACCGCTCGTTCCCGCACATGCTCAGTGGCATCCTGGGAAGCCTGAGACTAGCTCCCAGGAGTCTGGGAGAGGCTAGAAACACGCCTACTCCCACGGGAGGAGAACCAGGAAGTGCAAAGAAGAATAGAAAAATAAAAGGTAATTACGGCGATTTAAATTTTTTTAAACGGCATGTCAGCATCTAGGTAAGGAAGAGAATACATACAGATATTGTTCAAAATTTGGGTGGAACCCCGCTTTAAACTGGGCCAGTGTTCAGGATCAGTGTTGCTTTATCTTCAGCCTTCTGTGTATCCTGCAATCCTGATTCCAGTCGCTGTCCTGGCTTGTCTTTTTTTTTAGCAATTAGACCCCTTTCACACTGAGGCGCTTTGCAGGCACTATAGCATAGTTGCCAACATTGAAAAAAAAATATGTGGGACACTTTTTTTTGCTGTAGGCGGAGCCAATCAATAATTAGGAGGCGGGGCATTCGTTTGTAGGCGTGGCCTAGTAAAAATAATAGTTGCAGCGCAATGGGCGTGGCTTACGCGGAAAGTGGGCGTGGCTTACGCGGAAAGTGGGCGTGGCTCAAGAGGGTATGGTTAGAGTCTGAGATGAATGGGGGAGGGAAAGGGGGAGAGGGAAAGGGGGAGAGGGAAAGGGGGAGAGGGAAAGGGGGAGAGGGGAATGACGGGACAGCAGCCCCAGGTCCTACACAACAATAGAAATATGTGTATTCTAGAAAGTTTAACAATCAGCAGATAAAGATACTCCAAACACCTGGTGTTAACGCTTCAATCATCCCGGCACCATGGTTGTTATGGTGTCAGGATGATTGAAGCGCATTATTTCTATTATTACATTGTAATATAACATTAAATCATTCAACTCACCATAATGCAGAATCAGTGGGATCCCTGAGCGTGTCACTAGCCACGTCGCCTGCCACCAGCAGAGTCTGTCCTTGCATCAGGTGCCCCCGCCAGAGTCTGTCCTTGCATCAGGTGCCCCCGCCAGTGCAGCCCCCCCTCAGTGCAGCCCCCCCTCAGTGCAGCCCCCCCTCAGTGAAGCCCCCCCTCAGTTAATGCAGCCCCCCCCTCAGTTAATGCAGCCCCCCCTCAGTGCAGCCCCCCTTCAGTTAGTGCAGCCCACCCTCAGTGCAGCCCCACTCAGTTAGTGCAGCCTCCCCCCCTTAGTGCAGCCCCCCCAGTTAGTGCAGCCTCCCCTCAGTGCAGCCCCCCCAGTTAGTACAGCCTCCCCCCTCAGTGCAGCCCCCCCCTCAGTTAGTGCAGCCCCCCTCAGTGCAGCCTCCCCTCAGTGCAGCCCCCCCCTCAGTTAGTGCAGCCCCCCCTCAGTTATTGCAGCCCCCCCTCAGTTAGTGCAGCCCCACTCACTGCAGCCCTCCCTCAGTTAGTGCAGCCCCCCCCTCAGTTAGTGCAGCCCCCCCTCAGTTAGTGCAGCCCCCCCTCAGTTAGTGCAGCCTCCCCCCCTCAATGCAGCCCGGCCCCCGCTCAGTGGAGGAGCGGCCGGTGTTCTGCCGAGAAAGTTCCCCTCGGCAATGGCGGACCCCCTGTACTGCGCAGGCGCAGCGCTTGCGCAGTACGGGGCTGGGGAACTTTCAGGAAGACACGGCGCCGGCGCCGTGTCTTCTGCTCGCTTCAGTGGAGAGGGGAGGGGCCGTGCAGCCAAAGAAGCCGCTTCATTGGCTGCACGGATCGAGCCCCCTTCCCCTCTCCACTAGAGGCAGCTAGAGCGGCAGCGCCGGCCGCCATTTTGCTGGAGCCCGCTGCTCCAAAAAAAAAAAAAAAAAAAAAAAAAAAAAAAAAAAAAACAACATTCCCGATTTTCCTTATGGAAAATCCCGATTCGGGACACTCTCCAATCGGGACGAGGGTCCCAAAATCGGGATTGTCCCGGGAAAATCGGGACTGTTGGCAACTATGCTATAGCGTTCAAAATAAGTGCAAAGCGCCCTGAAACAGTGGCTCCATTCACTCCAGTGTGAAAGCCCGAGGGCTTTCACACTGGATCGGTGCGCTGGCAGGGTGTCAGAAAAAGTCCTGCCAGCAGCTTCTTTGGAGCGCATTAGGAGCGGTGAACTCAACGCTCCTAAAGCGCCCCTGCACATTGAAAACAATGCGGCAGCGCTGCTATACCGCCAGCAAAGCGCCACTGCAGCGGCGTTTTGCGGGCGGATTTAACCCCTTTTTTAACCACTTTTCGGCCGCCGCTTTACCGCTGGCGCTCAGGGCGGCTCAGTGTGAAAGGGGTCTTATTGGTAACTCAGGTTTAAAACAGCTTTAACTGTCATACTTCTTGGCCTTCCTAGAGACATGGCTACCAGTAGGAAACTATTTCCATTTCCTTACTTTTACAAGGACCCTACGCTTTTCAGAACTATTTTTTATTTCTGTAAAATGTAAATTTGTTACAATTGTACATACAGTATACTCAGGGAGAAGTAATTAGCCAGTGAGCTCATATTAGACAGGGACTGGTGTCTTTGAATACCTAGTGTCATTATACTGATGATATCTAAGGAATATTTTTAATAGTCATATTTATAATTATTTTCATTTCAAACCAGTGAAGCGATCTTTGCAGCTTAAAAAAGTAATTAAAATTGTTTATTATATATAACCAGAATACAGGTCAGTCACTCGGTAATGCACAAAATCTGACATAGCTGGAAAACAAATATCCCTATTCACAAAGTGCAAGGGCCAATTCTGCAAACCAATTACAACCAATACAATTATAGTTTGATGCAGTCAGATTAATAACAAATTATTTCTAAGGTATTACTACAATTTGAACATTTTCATTGCTCATTGTATTTATTTATAAATAGGCCTCAAAGAGCATGGAAACCATACCATAATTCTGTTTTATAAATAAAAGCTACAGTCGGATTTAAAGTGAAACTCCGGCCTAAACTTTCCTTTTTGTTTTTCATAGTGTCAACTGGTAAAAAATCTCTAATAGTTTTTCATAGCACCCCTGTGTGTCTTGAGGATTTCTCCCCACTTCCTCTTCCAGTGATATTGTTCTGTGTTCTGTTTAAGGTCGGGTTCACACTATAACCCACTGCGGATCGCACAGGAGCGCTGTGTGCGTCCCTGTTCCCCGTTTCAGGGACGAATCTGGGCCGATTCTATGCCTGAATTCAGCCCTGAAATGGAGCCAAAGACACACAGCATTTTTGTGCAGTGCGCTCCGCAGCCGCCCCAGAGTTATGTGAACCAGCTCCATAGGGAGCCAGCCACATTCTCCTGCTATGCGAATTAGATGTGGGGAAACGAGCATCTAATTTGCATAGGTGTGAACCCGGCCTTAAAATAAATCTAGTCAGAGCTGGCATGGTGATCCAAAAACTTCAATGCTTTCTGAGCATATACTCCAACAAGCACGATCAAGAAATTCAGAGTGAAGTCAGAACTCCTAACCTGTACACTTGCTCTAGGAAATTGACTATGAAAAGTGCTGAAATCACTAATGCAGAGGTTTGACAAAGGGGGCCACACCCCGAAATGCATAACCATGCCCATCGACATCACACATGACATCATCATGACCATTTTGTGGTTCTCCATGTTATATACACACTCAGTCTGGTGCTTTTTCTGTTTTTTCCTGGTGTTCCCCTGGTCAACCTCCTGGTTCCAAGCACCTTACATCACCTCTACGCGGAGGGGCTTACCCACCATTGACCACCTGGAAGGTCGTCACCTGCTGGAGACTTATTGATATGCCTGTTTAAATGTGAGTGCATTTTTAATGTCTTTTAAATGTGAGTGGCACATTTATTGTTTTTCATTTCACCGATATGTTTTAATAAACGCTACACTTTGGTAGTGGTGCTTTTCTCACCTTTTTTCTATTTATACAAAATATTTAATCAGTTTTATTAAATTAGTTGTACAGTATTCCTTTTACTTTTTCTAATTTGAATCTTTACTTGAAGAATGATCTATTCATCAGCAGATGGTACTGTTTTGTAAGATCAGTTTTTGCATTACACCTTGTGATATGTTGCTACTACCTTGTCTTGTTTTCTCCCTCCACATTTGGGAGCAGCCTGCCTCAATTGCTCAAAGCTACCATTTCAGTATAAAACTAATTATTTTTCTTTTAGTTGCCAGTGGCAGAGCTGTGTGGATCTCAACATAAAACCTATTACAATATTGGCTCAGTCTCTTATGTTGGCCATAGACATTGTGATATGATCCTTAGATAGAATTATTATTTGAGGAAAGGATCATATCTTCTAGAAATAGTTTACCCGAAATGACAGTTTCAGTCTACAAACGTTTTCACTGAAAAGGTACAATCCATCCTGGCAGATAATCTAAATCTTTTTCACTATATCTATTTCTTCTTTTTGTCAAGTGACAGTGAAAGTGTGACAGCATCCAGGCCACGTGATCAGTCGCTGGGTTTTGCATTTTCTGAAAGGCAAGGTGACTGTGACATGTTGATGTCAAAGTGAATTAGTTGTAACCAAACCAGTGTTATGCATCTGGGCCATGCCAACAACAAGCTATAACCATGGATGGTAGTTCTTCTTCTAGGAAGAGTGGAAACCATCTTATCTACATTTCAGAAACCTCTATAGTAACCACATTGAAACCTCTTTTAATTTGTGAAACTAGCTGCAGGTAGAAGTTTTTTCTTACCTTAATGCATTCTTCCCTCCCCAGTCCCCCCTTATACTTACCTGAGCCCATTCTCGATCCAGCGCTGTGCTCGAGAACCGCTCTCTTTCTCTCCTCAAAGGGCAGATTTTTAAAAGTGGAAGCCATTGCTCCTGCTGCTGTCAATCAAATCCTGTGACAAGGGAGGGGGGGTCAAGCCACACTGTCTGTGTCAATGGCTCAGGAGCGAGCCTGCATATGTGCCACCATAGGAAGTGGCACACCGAAAAGAGGAGAAGCCAGGAGCTCCAGCAGGGAGGGGGACACAGAAGAGGAGGATTGAGGCTGCTTTGTCCAAAACCATATCACAGATCAGGGAAGTATAACAAGTTTTTTTTTAATAGCATTTACAATGACTTTAAGTTAGAATCTAATTGACTGCTATGGGTTATTATTATTTTCTGTAACATGTTCTTAACAAAGGCCCCAGTTTATATGCCCCAAGAGCCAGCCTTGCTGTCTGTAAAAATGCTTGTCGTCAGACCATCTAAAGCAGGAATGGGACTAGAGAGAAGGGAACAGTAATCCTTCACAAAACACTGCCACATTTTTATGGGAAGACACAGCTATAGACATACTGTAGGTTGCTAGAGAAAGTACAAGTCTCTTCCACAGGGTGGACTTGGAAACTATTTCAGGAATTTGATCCTGCTTATGTCTGGAAATCTTGGAAGAGGATTCCTCTGCCTGTAAACAGTTGCCTCACTATTGGGAAATATGTAATTAACTCGTTCAGGTTCATGTAAGCAGAGAAAAGTCCATGTTTTCAGCTAGTATTTGAAAATCAGAATTGCACAGACACCATGCCGTCATTATAGTAATATACATAGCTATACAAACATGCAGGAAGGGCTTCGTGCTCCTATATAGATCTGTAAAGATACCCATGACAACAGGTAGATTTAGTAATGTAGCTGTAATGATTCCCACACATTTCTCAGCATGTAAAGAGAAACATAATGTATTACAGCCAACAAAAAGAACATCAACTAAGTTAGTTATATGACTTTCTTCTATAATCTGCTGATGATGCATAGATTATTATTATCATAATACAGGATTTATATAGCGCCAACAGTTTGCACAGCTTTTAATAAAATTAAGGCAGACATTACAGTTACATTACAATTTGGTACAAGAGAAATCAGAGGGCCCTGCTCATTAGAGATTACAATCTAGGAGGGAGGGTCAATTGATACAAAAGGTAATAGCTGTGGGGGATGAGCTGATGGAGAAAGTAAACAGTGTATTAGTTAGGAGCAGGGTAGGCTTCTTTAAAGTGAAAGGTTTTTAGGAATCATCTAAAAATGGATAGATTAGGGGACAGTCAGACAGATTGGGGTAGGGATTTCCAAAGGTTGGGAGAAGCTCTGGAGAAATCCTGGAGGCGAGCATGGGAGGAGGTGACAAGGGAGCTAGAGAGCAGGAGGTCCTGGGAGGACCGAAAAGAGCGGCTTGGTTGGTATTTTAAAACTAAGTTAGTGATGTAGCTGGGGGCAGAGTTGTGGATGGCTTTGTAAATTATTGTTAGTACTTTGATTTTTATTCGTTGGGTGAGTGGAAGCCAGTGGAGGGATTGGCAGAGAGGGGTGGAGGACATTGAATGGTTGGTAAGGTGGATGAGTCTCGCAGCGGCATTCATTATGGACTGAAGGAGGGATAGTCTATGTAAAGGTAATCCAATGAAGAGTGAGTTACACTAGTTGAGGTGAGAGATAACCAGGGAGTGAATTAGAAGCTTGGTCGAGTCATTAGTTAAAAGGGGTGTATTCTAGAGATGTTGTGGAGGCTTATGCCGAGTACACACGACCAGACTGTCGGTCGGAATGAACTGTGACGGTTTTTTCCACTGAAACGGAGTTGCCTACACATGATCACACCAAAGTCCGATCGTTTAGAATGTGATGACATATGACGGGACTAGAAAAAGGAAGTTTAATAGCCAGTAGCCAATAGTTGTCCTTGCGTCGTTTTTGGCCCGTCGGAATAGCATGCAGACGAGCGGTTTTCCCGATAGGAACTGATTCCGTCGGAAAGATTTGAAACATATTCTATTTCTAGGTCCGTCAGAATTTTTGAAAGACAAAGTCAGATGAAGTCCACACACGATCGGAATGTCCGATGGAATTATTCCGTCTGACCTTTTTTGCCGGAAAGTCCAGTCGTGTGTACACGGCATAAGGCGGCATGATTTGGACAGGGATTGGATGTGGGCCTGAAAGGACAGTTCAAAGTCTAGGGTTACCACTAGCACCCTGGCATGTGGGGACCGACTGATAGATGTGCCATTAATCTTGACAGAGGAGTCAGGGGAAGGGGCACGAGGGGGAGGAAATATTGAGATAGACCAATACAATGGACTATGCATGACATGCATGTATATATAAATTGTACATTGATTGCCTATACACAGCAAACTCATATTGCAGTTCTGGGTAATTGTTTATTGTGACACCATGAGGATCACATGGTATATTTTATGACTATCCACGGGACAAAAAAAAAACCCAGTTTTTTTTAAATAAAGGAAAAAAAAAAATCAGTTAATGAATATGTTCTACTTTGAGTTTTCAGCAGGATATGATTTAGAACAAGAGAAAAAAAAAAAAGAGAGAAAAAACTTCAGTAAAACAAAGCGAATAAATTCCAAACAAATCTGAGTCCATCAGAGTCCCCCCTTACATCAAAGTTCTTCTGCTTCAAGAAAGGAGTGGTCTGTCAGGGACACATAAGAAGTCTGTCAGTGGTTTAGCCTATCAGAGTCCACACTTAAAACTTTTTTTCTGCACAAAATTTATCTGAACACTTTATGACCAATATCATTTAATAAACTGTTCATAATCTAAGTGTTGCCTCAACAGTGCCTCACTTGAACTCAGTCCAGTGTCCTACACTATCCTGACGTTTGGTAAATATCCATCCATGTATTCTTAAAGGATTAGAAGTCAGACTGTATGGCTAGCTTTTTAGCTAGAAAATGGCACAATCCCAGAGTGAAGTGAAGCAGCCTTTTGTCTACAAACATCATGATACCAAAACAACAATATTGCATATGTGTTTAAAGTTTTTTTTACATTTTAAAGCGATATTAAATCCAAAACCAAAAATGTAATATAGTGCAACTTACTAATCATTAGATGCATTAGATGTGATGGTTGCATTTGTTTTCATTTTTTAGGCCTTTTTCCCTCTGGTGATCTGCGCAGTAACACATCTCTTGTATTAGAGTGCCCCCGCTCTGGATAAAGGAACACAGGGGGCACATTTGGACAGCAGCGTTGTCAGTCTGGGGTGGGGTGGTGTTAGATGTACCAGCAGATTTATAAACACTAACAAATTAAGGTTAAACTGCGGCTAGCACTGCAACAGTTTTTTTCTTTTTGGGATAAGGTTTCACATAAATAAATAAAAGCTGACCTTTGTAAGCACCCCTGTCAGTGGTAAATGGTTTGCCTCAACACCCTAATGCCCTGTACACGCGATCGGTCATTGATCGGACATTCCGACAACAAAATCCATAGAATTTTTCGGACGGATGTTGGCTCAAACTTGTCTTTCATACACACGGTCGCACATAGTTGACGGAAAATCCGATCGTTCTGAACGCGGTGACGTAAAACACGTACGTCGGGACTATAAACGGGGCAGTAGCCAATAGCTTTCGTCTCTTAATTTATTCTGTGCATGCGTGGCACTTTGTGTGTCGGAATTGTCCACATACGGTCGGAATTTACGCGAACGGATTTTGTTGTCGGAAAATTTTATAGCCTGCTCTCAAACTTTGTGTGTCGGAAATTCAGATGGAAAAAGTCCGATGGAGCCCACACACGGTCGGAATTTCCGACAACAAGCTCCAATCGCACATATTCCAAGTCCGACCGTGTGTACAGGGCATAACTGCTACACTTGCAGGAGAGCTTGTTCTGTGGAAAAATAACACGTTTACTAGCTGGATCACCAGATGAAAATAAAAGAAAGATAAAAGATTAGAATACGAATGCAGCCATCACATCTATGGCCGCGTACACACGAGCGGACTTTTCGGCAACAAAAGTCCGACAGCCATTCCAGTGGACTTTCGTCAGACCTTGACGGACTTCCAACGGACTTCTGAACGAACAGACTTGCCTACACACGGTCACACCAAAGTCCTACGGATTCGTACGTGATGACGTACGACCGGACTAAAATAAGAAAGTTGATAGCCAGTAGCCAATAGCTGCCCTAGTGTGGGTTTTCGTCCATCGGACTAGCATACAGACGAGCGGATTTTTCGACTGGACTCAAGAAAATCTAAAGTCCGTCAGATTTTCGACTGGAAAAGTCAGCTGAAGGTCCGATGAAGCCCACACACGATCGGATTGTCCGCCAGACTTGGTCCGTCGGACCAGTCCGGTCAAAAAGTCCGCTTGTGTGTACGCTGCATAAGAGTTGTTTGGCTTCAATATAATAAATATTTGCTTTTGGATTTAAAGTGGTTGTGCGCCAGTGGGTGACCCGAGAAGAGGAGGATCCGGGCTGCTCTGCGCAAAACCACTACACAGAGCAGGTAAGTATTACATGTTTGTCGTTTTAATGTAAAAAAAAGAAAGGGTTTAGTAACACTTTAATACTGCTGCCAGGGGGAGGTAAATGGGAACACTTCCATAGTTAATGTTATTGGTAACATTAACTATGACAATAGACAGAGTTTGGATGAAGAAGAGTTACAATTTCTATCAGGTTTATTTTCTGTCTGTCATCGGGAAGATTTTCTCTCACTTTCTCTCCTTCTGATGTCCATACATGGAATAAGGGGTGCCGTTGTCACTAGGACAGGAAGACATGGACAGCAATAAAAACATTGTCAGAAGTTATAATCTTTTCGCACTCCACTAAAAATGTGGAAAAACGTTGTAGTCTGCACCTCCACTGGAGAGATTTCCCATCACTTTCTATCCTGACAGGAAGTGACTTAAAATCTTCCCAACGGTGAAAAAAACAAAAAGAAACAAGAGGCTTTACCACTTGCCTTCTCTATCTAAAATAAAATACATTTATTTGGCTGGAGTTGGGCTTTAACGACATAGTTCAGTCTTTTTGACTGTTCTATAACAAGTGACTACAGCAGCTAATATTTCATTGTGCATGCAAACAAACTGAAAAATTCTGAAAAAACACCCCATCAATTGCTGCCTCACTGTACCATCAATCGCAGCCACTGTGCCATCAAACACAGCCACTGTGCCCATCAATTGCCACCACTGTACCATCACTTGCAGCTACTGTACCATCAAACTCAGCTACTGTACCATCAAACGCAGCCACTGTGCCCATCAATTGTCGCCACTGTACCATCAAACGCAGCTACTGTACCATCAAACGCAGCCACTGTGCCATCAAATGCAGCCACTGTGCCATCAAACGCAGCCACTGTGCCCATCAATTGCTGCCACTGTACCATCAAATGCAGCCACTGTGCCATCAAACGCAGCCACTGTG
The DNA here is from genome assembly GCF_042186555.1 of Aquarana catesbeiana. Taxonomy (NCBI): domain Eukaryota; kingdom Metazoa; phylum Chordata; class Amphibia; order Anura; family Ranidae; genus Aquarana; species Aquarana catesbeiana. The sequence continues at coordinate 153,042,189 of NC_133332.1, read as the reverse complement.
CCCATCAATTGCCGTCACTGTACCATCAAACGCAGCCACTGTGCCATCAAACATAGCCACTGTGCCATCAAACGCAGCCACTGTGCCCATCAAACGAAGCCACTGTGCCATATCAAACGCTCCTACTGTGCCATCAAATGCTGCCACTGTGCCATCAAATGCAGCCACTGTGCCCCATCAAATGCAGTCACTGTACCATCAAACGCAGCCACTGTGCCATCAAACATAGCCACTGTGCCATCAAACGCAGCCACTGTGCCCATCAAACGAAGCCACTGTGCCATATCAAACGCTCCTACTGTGCCATCAAATGCTGCCACTGTGCCATCAAATGCAGCCACTGTGCCCCATCAAATGCAGTCACTGTGCCCATCTTATGCAGCCACTGTGCCCATCAAATGCAGCCTCACTGTGCCCATCAAATGCAACCTCACTGTGCCCATCAAATGCAGCCTCACTGTGCCCCATCAAATGCTCCCACTGTGCCCCATCAAATGCTGCCACTGTGCCATCAAATGCAGCCACTGTGCCCCATCAAATACAGCTACTGTGACCATCTTAGGCAGCCACTGTGCCCATCTTATGCAGCCACTGTGCCCATCTTATGAAGCCACTGCACAGCATTGAATGCAGTCACTGTGCCCATCATATGCAGCCACTGTGACATTATTTGCAGCCACTGTGCCCATCAAATGCAGCCTCACTGTGCCCCATCAAATGCAGCCTCACTGTGCCCATCAAATGCAGCCTCATTGTGCCCCATCAAATGCTCCCACCGTTCACCATCAAACGCAGCCACTGTGCCATATCAAATGCTGCCAGTGTGCCCCCCCGACCGCCATCTGTACTTACCCTGTCTCGGTGGCGGTGGGACAGCTCCTCGATGTCTTCTCCCGTCCTCTCTTCCCGTCCTCTGCTATAATTGCTATAGGCGTCCAATCACAGCGCCTGTTGCTTCAGCCAATCAGGTGATGGGTAACAGATCTGAGCACCTGATTGGCAGAGAGGCGGTTTAGTGTTATGAAAGCGAATATTCATTTGCTTTTCTAACACGGCTGAAGGACCTGCGAGCACCCAGCATGGCGCTCGCAGGTCACCTTTTTTGATGCCTATTAGAACCTATGGCTCTAATCAAGTGCTTAAAAAAAAACCCTGCCGCTGTAATTCAGGCGCCAGGCGCTCGAAAAGAGGCCAAGCACCTTAATAGGGGATGGCATTCATACAATGCATGAATCTATCTATTGGTGCTAGAGGGTTGGCTAGAGAGAGGGGGCGTCGCCCGTGCGCCCTTATGGACGCACCACCACTGCAAGGACAGATAAACAATTCTGTTTTTATGTATAAAATATTCATGCTTGGAAAATGTAGACTCCTTACCTGGCACTTTTGTACCTGAAACACAGTCAAGATGTTATTAGTTTTGCTCTAATTACAGGGTGTTCCTTAATGACACCTAAAACTTGCTATTAAAACTGAAAAAAAGCTGAATTTTTCAATCGGATAATTAACTTTTCTGTAATCTCTAAATGCATTCACCTACCTACCAATCTATTGGCACTTAAAGATATTTCTTTATCAAGCCAAGTGTCCTGATGACGTGGGCAAAGTATAATATTACAGGCAGCAGGGTACTTTACAAACTAAAAATACAGGAAAGACATTGTTCTGAATAAGATCTCTGCCCCTTTATCGGGTGCAGCAATAAGAACATGTTTTCTAACATGTCCAATCAATGTTCCACTCGGGAATGGTCACATAGTGCTTTGTCTGACCCCACATACATTCATTTCTTGTTTGATCCTTTCAAAGACTGTCTTCTCAGGTCTGTAGGGAGTTTAAAGGGTAACTCCAGTTTTGTGGGAAAAAAATTGCAAATAAACATGAATAATATAACATGAATGTTATTACAAATAATCTTTCCATTTCAACCTGCAGTGCTGTAATTTCGTGAAGAGTGCTATGGAATATGAAAACCTGGAGACATTCTGTACACAGAAATGTCACTTCCTGCTTGTGTGATTGGCCTTTTGATTTCCCCAGAAGTCTGCACTAAGATACAAGTCAGATTTTGGGCATCCCCTGCAACAAAAAACTCCCACAGGGAAATCATATCTGAAGGGATACAGACCCTGCCACTTTCCATCTTAGAACCCTGCAAGTACAACAGCTAACTGATACCTTTAAAATCTCTCCTCTTCACATTAATTTTGCACATGGACACAGGCAAACAGCTATTTCTTCAGAGTTCCAAAAGCTAGGAATCTGCAATAAAGTTTAAAATCCTTGCTATGTACATAGATCACCCAGAGGGCATTTTTTTTTCAACAAAAGTGGAGTTACTCTTTTAAGGAAAACTGAAATTTTAATAGACCCCTGATACTTAAATAGGGTCAGGCTGGCATTTATCAAAAAGAAAAAAGAAAGGGTGTTCAAGGGCGGCCTGCCGGTATTTGCATTTCACAACATGATACGCCAAACCATATCAAAAAATCTCATATGATTTATTGTACAAAATCAATATAACATTATAAACATACACAAGTGCTTGTACTCAGATAATCTATCTATTAAACATAGAAAGTTACTGTCAAGTGAACAGATTCCATCAACGCTTTTCAGTGTTTGCACCACTTTCTCCGAATATTGTGTTCCCTTATGACAGTTATCCGATAAAAGATCTGTTAATTCTAAAAAACGAGAGGCTAGCATTTAACAGCCACTTATTATGGATCCCAATGTCCCAGCCAAATGAGCTTGCAGGGCCTGACCTACACTATTAACGCAATTCTTTATTTGCCCAGTACTCCAACTACTCTGGCAAGGGGTGATCAAGAGACAATTGTGTTGACCTTTAAATCTGAACTTCAGGTAAACAGCTAAATATGCAGCTGAAACACACATACAGTTGGGCGGCACAGTGGTGTAGTGGGTAGCACTCTCACCTAGCAGTAAGAAGGGTCACTGGTTCAAATCCCAACCACAACACTACCTGCCTGGAGTTTGCATGTTCTCCCTGTGTCTGCGTGGGTTTCCTCCGGTTTCCTCCCACACTCCAAAGACATGCTGGTAGGTTAATTGGATCCTGTCTAAATTGGCCCTAGTATGTATGAATGTGAGTTAGGGACCTTAGATTGTAAGCTCCTTGAGGGTGTAGGGACCGATGTGAATGTATAATGTATATGTAAAGCACTGCGTAAATTGACGGCGCTATATAAGTACCTGAAATAAATAAATAAAATAAAAATCATACTAGATAACTATTGTCCATCTACACCACCATGTTTGATTAGAACACTCCATCAATCATTTGGTACAGCTATTTTTTATTTGGCACTTTTCAGGTGCTACAATGATTATAGCAACAACTACTCTATAAAATTCTATATAATACAATATATATAAAATGAGAAACATGGATCAACATGGTAAAACTGGAGGTGGAAGGAACAGTCAGGAGGACACCCAGAGGAGGGTTGGGGCTGCTCTGTGCAAAACCATTGCACAGAGCAGGTAGGTATACTATGTTTGTTTTGCTTATCAGGGCTTCTTCGGTGATTTGATGGCCACTGTTAGTATAAGAGCTACATCAAAACAGGTAACAAAATGCCACAGAATGTCAGAACATGGCCACCTCCTTAGGGTAAGCTTATGATGATCCGACATACTGAACAAGCTATTTATATGTATGTAAGTAACATCTCTTATTGATGTAAATCTTATACTAACATGGGTCATCACATCCCATGAAGAAGCCCTGATATGTGAAACATGTTGGGAACATGACTGTGATACCGCTGTATATGTGAACACAATATGATAGTGTAACCAAGATATGTGTACAGTATATTGCCTATTTTTTACTTGAATTTTAATCTTGTATACCAATAAACTATGTAATTTTAATTCTCTTCTCAATCTATGTGTAAACTGTTATATGGCACCTAGAAAATCCTATACTACCATGACCATTTTCTATTGACAATTTAGGGATGTGGTGCTTTTAGATTTGATCAGCAACCCACATTAAAATACTTTCTCGTTATAACATGTTTGTTATTTAAAAAAAAATAAAAAAATAAACTTTACATTCACTTTAAGAAAAGGAAATGTTACAGGGCATGCTTATTGACATTATCATATCGCTCCCTCACCGATGTATCCGGCTTAAAAAAAATCCAGCTACATTCTTACACACAGTCCTTGTATTTTATTAACATGGACAGTGCTTGACAAGTGGTCATACTTTACATCAATGGCGTGTCTTTAACAGAAGCCAGTGGACTAGTGTATTCATGCTTCACAACATGGATAACATCACTTTCTAACCTTCCTGTGAGGGGTATTGCAAAACCTAACAGACCACAGACAAGTGCCCAAACAGCCCTCAGTATTCTGGCATTACACAATGTTTCTCTTAGCTGTAATAATATAGGATGTGGAGATCTGCACATTGGAAAAGGACAGAACAATAACAACAGCTGCAATCCAATTAGATGCGACTCCTGCTCAGTGTCCAAAGCAGTCAATCTAAATCAACTTGGTGCCGGTCTTCCTTCAGCCGTCTGGTGCCTGCCCAGGACTCAGGAAAAGAAATGTCTGCCCACTTTACTTCAACAGCCAAACAAGCCCTTTCCAGCCTCTACTCCCAAGGAAAGGGAGGGAGGGGGAAGCTTGGCTTGAGATAATGTTTAAAGCACCACAGCTTTGAAGGTTCTGACTGGTTAGACAGTTTAGAATACTTTTTTTAAAATGTTTCTTGCCTTCTATCGTTCTGCTGTACAAGGGTTAATGGTTTCTTGGAAATGCATGTGCTTCGTGTTCCTGTGATTCAACCCTTACAGAAATGTACACTTTATATCCAAGTTTTGGGAATGTTTCCTATATGCTACAGTTTTAATTAGGAAAACATTGTTTACTAGAACTTTTTTCAATAAATTAAAAACGGGAAAATTTCCACTGCTACCCAGAAAGCATAAGCCCAAGTTTATACTTTTGCGGTGCGTTAAAAGAACACATTAATTCAGGTTATGTCATATGCAAGTCCATTCACCTTGGCATGTGCATTCTCATTCATTTTGCATTGCCCATTCACCTTAGCACACCCCAAAGCACACCTGTAATGCATTACTGTGCACTGCAGCACAGAAACATTGCTTTAGAGACTAGGGGTGCCATTTAAAAATAATATAATGCAAAAACATGAGTGGCACTGCGATTGTGAAAATGTACATTACCACAATTCAAAAATGTGAACCTAGCCTAAAGTCCAACTCCAGCCAAATTTTGTTTCCCTTTTTTTGTTTTTTTTGTTTTTATGTAGACTGGAGACCATTGAAACCTTGTCACCTTCAACATGAATGTCACTGGTACAGGACAAGAGGTGAAAGAGATTTTTTTTCTGATGGCAGCAGAGCAGGAAGTGAGAAAAATCTCCCTAGCGGGGGAAAAGATCATATTAAGAACCCAATAGGATCAAACCCTTAGGGCTCTTTCACACGGGGAGTCCGTATGTCCGTTTTTCATTCTTCCATTTTCGGATGAAAAACGGATATACATGTATCCCTATGGAGCGTCGGATGTCAGCGGTGACATGTCCGCTGACATCCGACCCGCTCCGATCCGAAAAGTGTAACGGAGGAAAACCCTACTTTTCCATTCGTTTTCAGATCGGATCAGGTGACGACGGACACTACGGTCCGTCATCATCCGATCCCCCATAGGGGAGAGCAGCGCTCTTACAGGTCCGTCGCTGCACAGTGTGCAGCGATGGACCTGTCATCTTTCTGCTCAGCGGGGATTGGCGGAGCGATCCCCGCTGAGCAAGCAGGTGTTCACAGGGCGGATCATCACTGATCCGCCCCATCTGAAAGAGCCCTAACATACTCTGAAACTAAAAAAAGTATGGCTGGAGTAGGACTAAGTAGAAGACTAAAATGCAATGTGTAAAGACAATCTAAATAATGATGATCAATCAATGATGATAATAATAATAATAATAATAATAGTATTAGTAAGACAGTAATGATATCAATGATAAAAGTAATAATAATAATTGTACCTTCCATCTAAAAATCCCTTTCTGCATAACACCTTAACAACCAAACAAAATAATTTCTTATTTTGTCGGACTATAGTAATATTACATTTTAGCTTGTACATTTTCATTGCTCTTTGCTCTGACCATTGTATGAATCTGATATCAGTACTGGTGACTTTGGGTTACTTATGTTTGCCATAAACAGCCCTGTTTCCCCTAGTAATGCGCACACATAGCATTCACTGGTTAACTGGACACATTTCCCCCATTTATCATGAGGGAATTACCAGGGTACCCACCCAACATCTCTATTTGGTCTCTGAGGCTCTCCTGCCTGTAAAACAATGGAGCATAGCCCAGTGATGTACTTTGTATGCAGAACTTCTCTCACTTTCTCTGCTTCCCCTTGGCTTCCAAACAACTGCTGTTGGCTTTTTCTTAGACGCCATTTGGAAGTCAGGGGCAGGCACACAGAAAGTATTCTAACATTTGGGAGAAGGAGTTATGGATTCCAGTCCTAATAAAGGAGATGGTTCAGCTGTATGTCTATTATTCTCAGGTAGATTTGGTAGGAGTAGCTTTAGGTAACTGGTTTACCATACCATTTTCTGGCAAATGGTAGTCTCTTGTAGCATTACAATAGTCTCTGCGCAAAACATGGGGTCCTAGGTCTGAAAATGTTAAAGCAGAGCTCCACCCAAAAGAAAAGCTCCACTGGTCTGCCTCCCCCCCCCCTCCGCTGCCACATTTGGCACTTCCGGTTGATCTTGCGGTGGCAAAGTCACGCTGACGTTCAGCCCCCATCCTCCATCCCCTGCTGCCGGGCCATTCAGAAAGCGCAGTGTGCTTCGCGCATGCACAGTAGGGAACTGGCTGTGAAGCCACAAGGTTTCTTTTACAAGAAATGGCAGCGGCAGCACCCGAGAGCCGATTGAAAAATCAGCTGGGGTGAAGACACTGCTCGATTCGTGGACAGGTAAGTGTCCTAATATTAAAAGCAAGCAGCTACAGTATTTGTAGCTGCTGACTTTGATTTTTTTCTGAAGGAGCCTGGAGCTCCTTTAACAATGAACTGTGGGAATTAGACAACATCTAACTTTACAGGGAAGCTGGAAGCCGGGATCCCCCCCCCCCCCCGAGGCTGGCCCACCCCCTGCAAATTTGACCTAGGGGTGAAGGGATAAGTTGTATGTATATCCAAAGCTCCAATCTGTTGGAAGTCCTTTGGTATCATCACATACATTGCAGGACTATTATCTCTGCATTGTATATGGCGGAAACAAGCATGCAACCACAGGAGGGAGTACCTTAAGCTGGCCATAGATGAAGCAATTGGTGGTGGAGGACATAGTGATAACGGTTAGCGGCTATAAAAGCGGCTAGCAATAATCGCATGTCAAATCCGATCAAACTGTTTGTACCCAAGTTGATCTATCAACTTGGGTACATTCAGCCAGCCAATACATGTTTTGAATCTCACCCGGCTTTAGGGAGGCAGCAGTGCTGGACTGATTACATGGATTGAGGGGGACTGCCAGATCCAGGAATAAGCATTGCATATTATCTCTGCTCCCTACACTTACCAAGCATTTAACCCCTGCAGTTTAGGGGAGAAGACGTTCTCCAAGGATAGACTTTGTTAAATTCTTAAAGTTCAGCTTTAAGGACTTAATTATTTATTACAGGGATTTATGTAGCACTGACAATTTACGCAGTAAAATGTGTTGTACATTCACATCAGTCCCTCCCCTCAAGGTGCTTACAATGTGTATTTGTTTTGTATAGAAAATTGTTTCTTCACTCAATCTACATGAAAGTATATTCATTTATTATATTCCAATTCTTCCTAGTATGGGGCCCAAATATTAAATAACAACAACAAAAATCTGATACAATGTAATTTTTCAAGTAGAAATTGGCAGGTCTAATTTCCATTGTGTTTGTTTTCATAAATTCTATGCTTCCCCAGCAGAAATAGCTGCAAGCTGTTAGCAAGTCACTATAGAAAGGCAGGTAAATTAGCAAATATTTGGTGTGTTTGATAACATTGTAATATGTGCGCTCTTTATTTTAAGTACTGGAAAATGTTTCAAGACATATAATGAATACTAATTCAACGGTGGACACATTTCAAGGCATTCATTCATTTAAATAATAATTGAGGTGTCTAAATGTTTTGTTGTGCTTTCCAGGAGTTCCTGTGCAGAAATATATTACTGCTTTATATTGCTTTTTATTCATCTGCGGCGTGAAAGCAATTGTATAAAAAGCATGCGATTTTTTTTAGTTTTTATTTTTACGCTTAACATTATCCTTTTGCTGGTAAGTAGTCAGTTCGTAAAGCTGGTCATACAAGGGCAATCCTTTAATACTGAGAAGATATGAGGGTTGCCACTGCTAACCTTACCTTCTGAGAAGTGCTAGTTGCCTGGCTATCATGCTGATCCAGTGGCTACAATACTTTCTGAAGCACAGACCTGAAGCAAGTATGCAGCTCAGAAGTTCTAACTTTCCACTGACTTCCTAAGTCTTGTTTCGGTTGGAAGACTATGAAATCTTGTATGTATCGTATATGCTAGATTTGCATTTTCAGCCAGCAGGTGGAGTGTTGGGCTATTTTTAAAATGTTTCCCCTTTCTCTTTAACAACTGTCGAAAACATCCTGTTGTTTGCAGAGCTCAATAGCTCAGAATGGAATTCACAGCATTCTTCCATCTTCCACCACTACTGAATGCAGGGGAAGTGGAGGGGTGATGTGAGGGCCTAGAGAGAGGAGGGTGAGAGCACTACGGCCATGGGGTGATGTCACAACTTGCAGTCTCCATCACTGCATTGTCTCCATACAGCTGTGCCCTGAGCCAATCATACAGCTCCTTCTGTCATGCAGGTTAGGGAGGGCTCAGAGGGTCATCTGGAAGGGCAGGGGTCCTAAAGGATTGGGGCCATGCTTAGAGGGGTGAGAGAGGTTGATAGCAGTGTTGTTTTCTGGCTTTCAATACTGGAGTTGTGGGCCCTATCTGTCGAGGGAGATATTAGTGTGGCAAGGAGGGGTGGACTTTAGTGGGGAAGCACAACCCTTTTCTTGGTGAAGTACTAGCAGTAGACCAACCAGAAGCTAGGAATAGATGGCCAACACCCCCTCAGGCCTCACACTGAGTATTGGCCACAGACCAATTAGAAGCCAACACTGGATGGCCACATCCCTTCCAGAGGGCTCTTGCTGAGTATTGGCCACAACCATAGACCAATCAGAAGCCATCATTAAATAGGCAACCCCCCTTCCAAGGTCTTTTGCTGAGTATTGGTTGCAGCCACTGACCTATTGAAAGCCAGCATTAAAAAGTTACACTAAACATTAACATTTTAAAGTTCAACAATTAAAGTGTTATTTACCCAATAGCATTACAGTTTACAATTCCAAAAAAAAATAAAAAATTAGGCAAGCAATGAAGAAAATGTCTCAAATGCAATAAAAACATTAATCTATAAAAATGCATTACTGGTTAAAGATATGCTTTAACTATAATGTTTGAATGATACACAATATTTTGTTATAATAAAACAATCTGTTTTGTTTATTGCCCTTTCATATGTCCTCTTGAAAGCGTCCAGATCTATTTCATGTAGACATAAAGCAGATCCCTGATAAGAACCATTTGTCCATGCTGGCCAATCTATTTTCTGCCTGGCATAAAGCCTGGTACCTGTTGCCCTTTCATCTTCCTTTTCTCCTCTCCGAGTGGCTAAACCTGCAACACTGCTCACCCTGTGTATCTAGTAGCCTTTGTACAGGATATTGCACAGAATTGTTTGTGTATTAATTGTAAGCAACAGGAAAAGCATTGAAATCTGGACATGTAGTTTTTAAGTGAAACTACCAATATTAGGTGCTCCTTGTATATGCATTGGAAACAAAATAGCTGCCTGTAAGCAGCTGTACACAACTTTATAGACTTAGTGACATCCATTTGTCTAGGCTGCATTCATTTTCCCCAAATTTTCTCTAATACTATGACTTCCTATAATCATTAGCTCCAACTAGTGGGAAAAATGCTGTATATTTTCTGATTGAGATATTTCATGCCTATTTATAACCATATCATTTAGACAACTAGATGGCACTGCCAATCATAGGAAGTCATAGTTATAGAGGAAAACAAGGGGGGAAATGTGTGCAGCCTGGACAAATGCTTGTGACATTCATTCAGCTAATTTTTAATAGGCCCTTATGTGTACCTAAAGATTGTGCTCAGAAGAGTAGATTGTTAATTCAGAGATGGGAACTGCTGGGAATCATTTGGTATGTGTTGTAAAGGGCTATGGAATATGTTAGTACTCTATAAAATTGTAAAAGCAATAGTCGCTTTAAAGCTGAACTCCAGAATCATGTTCACTTTACACCCTGATGCCCCGTACACACGGTCGGACATTGATCAGACATTCCGACATGTATTTTTTCCGACGGATGTTGGCTCGAACTTATCCTGTGTGCTGGTGGTGACCCAGTGCCGTGAAGATCCTATCCCTCCCACAGAACAAAGGTCACCATCCTTCTATAAATTTCAAGGAGGCGATAGTGAGACATTTCTCCATAGGGAGAAAAAAGCGCCGCCCAGTTGCACAAACAGGTAAAGTAAGTAATATGAAGAATCTGGGGCATGTTGAAGGGGGGAAAAAGGCGAGAATGCACTTTAACAAAAGTCCAGTGTTTTTTCATAAGGTAAGGACTAATTTCTATAATGAGATTCTCTTTCTCCTGGCTGGAGTTTAGCTTTAGGTTAACCTGTGTTTTACCTATGCAAAGCAAAGCAACAGATTTACTTAACTGTATTCCTCCCCAGCTGCACATATTGCCTACCTTTCGATCTCCCATCACTTTTTTTGGATGGCAGCGAAGAAAGGAAGCTGTATGTATGCTCCAACTTGCATCTAAGAGCTTACACCTGACTAAACTGCCCCTCCACCCCCCATTCCCCCACGTGAGAGTGCTTGGTGCCTGAGCAACCAATCACCAAGCACCAACCCTATAGTGTGGCAGTGAGTCACATTCACCATGCATTCAGATTTACTAGGTCTCTCTCTTCACTCCAGATAACCAAAAATATAGGTCAGAGAATGAAGAGAAATTCATGCAGTTTGGGGAGAGAGACAGTTAAAGCGGAACTACACTGCATCTGAGCACCACAGACCAAAAACACTATTTAGTTCATTTTTATTATTCAATGCAGACTTCCCCATCAATCCACGTCCCCACGCTTTATTTTGCTGGGAACCCACTTTGAAAAACACCCCCACCATTTCCGGCTATGACCATCTTGAATAGGGGTGGATAATTCATGCAGCATTTACTTCCTGAACTCCATCTGCTCTTAGCTCAGGCATACAGGCAGGTAGATGTGCTTAGCTGAGAAAAACCCTCCTAGGACTCCTGGGATGTATGACATGATTTGCCTAGGCTTGGAAACAAGGAAGTAACTGAAGAAATGTAAAAAAAAAAAATGAAACAAGTAAATACAATATATCTACCTACCAAAATATCAGACAAAGCAGATTCTTGTCTGAATTTTTTGATTCAGCAATGTTTCCTTCTCCCCATTTCACTGCACCAATTGAAATATCCCAATGAAGCTTTAAACAGTTAGCAGAGAGTTTCATGTTCCGTTTTTTTTTTTACTGAGTTTTATGTTTACAACTTATTTATACTGATTATATATTCAAGTTTATGGTGGATGTTATAATGTTAAAAACAAGGTGTCTTGGGTCTCTAATTCATATTCTGAATTTCACTACACCTCTGAGTGATGTGTGATCATAAGAGAGAGTGTAGAAAGGTAAGGTAAGGGTAAAATGGCCAAGGGAGGCATGCACAGTGTTTGTGTTTTAAGCTCTGACATTTGCTTACAATCTGATTAATTTGTTTAGAAATACCAAAACAACAATAACAAAAAAACCTCCACTTCTGCGTCCCAGCTTCACCGTCCTAGTTAAAACATTCCAACTCCCCAACTCCCCTTCAATTGCGCAATACTAGGAAAGGAGAGGTTTGGTGCCTTGCAATCAATGCTGCTAAGAAGCCATAGAATATGGTGCAGTACATATCTGTAATGAACCTGTTCCAGGCACTCTTAAATGAATCTCCTTGGTCTGATTATTACTTAGAAATGTGCTCCTGATAAATTGAAGAGTGAGTCTTCCTTTAAAACCATACATAAACAAATACTGCTTACGCAAAAGAGCCCTCTGTAAAGCCTTTTCTGGGCTCATGCAAATAGATGAAGACAGCCTAGTCAGCATGTTGTTAAGTTCTAACTTTCATATCTCCTATACAGCTATTAGATGCAAGAAAAAAGCAGCTTGCTAGTACAGCCTGATATCAGATGCATCACAAAAACAAAAGTACCAACAAACTGCTGACAGTCGTATTCAGATCTTTTATAAAACACATTATCATTTATTACTTTACCAATTACCAAGCCACAACTTAAACATCAGCTATGAGCATTTTAAATGTGTAAAATAGGAATTACAGTGCCTTGCAAAAGTTTTCACCCCCTTGGCTTTTTACTTATTTTGTTACATCACAGGCTTTAGTTCAATGTTTTTTTAATATGAATTATATGTGATGGATCAGAACACAATAGTGTAAGTTGGTGAAGTAAAATTAGAAAAATATATACATAAAACTATTTTTCAGAAAAAACAAACAAACCGATAATTGGCATGTGAGTATGTATTCACCCCCTTTGTTATGAAGGCCATAAAAAGCTCTGGTGCAACCAATTACCTTCAGAAGTCACATAATTAGTGAAATGATGTCCACCTGTGTGCAATCTAAGTGTCACATGATCTGTCATTACATATACACACCTTTTTGAAAGGTCCCAGAGGCTGCAACACCTAAGCAAGAGGCACCACTAACCAAACACTGCCATGAAGACCAAGAAACTCTCCAAACAAGTAAGGGACAATGTTGTTGAGAAGTACAAGTCAGGATTAGGTTATAAAAAAATATCCAAATCTTTGATGATCCCTAGGAGCACCATCAAATCTATCACAGCCAAATGGAAAGAAGATGGCACAACAGCAAACCTGACAAGAGACGGCCGCACACCAAAACTCACAGACCGGGCAAGGAGGGCATTAATCAAAGAGGCAGAACAGAGACCTAAGGTAACCCTGGAGGAGCTGCAGAGTTCCACAGCAGAGACGGGAGTATCTGTACATAGGACGACAATAAGCTGTATGCTCCATAGAGTTGGGCCTTATGGCAGAGTGGCCAGAAGAAAGCCATTACTTTCAGCAAAAAACAAAATGGCGCGTTTTGAGTTTGCGAAGAGGCATGTGGGAAACTCTTAAAATGTATGGAGGAAGGTGCTCTGGTCTGATGAGACTAACATTGAACTTTTTGGCCATCAAAGAAAAGGCTATGTCTGGCGCAAACCCAACACATCACATCACCCAAAGAACACCATCCCCACAGTGAAACATGGTGGTGGCAGCATCAGGCTGTGGGGATGTTTTTCAGCAGTCGCGACTGGGAAACTGGTCAGATTTGAGGGAAAGATGGATGGTGCTAAATACAGGGATATTCTTGAGCAAAACCTGTACCACTCTGTGTGTGATTTGAGGCTAGGAACGGAGGTTCACCTTCCAGCAGGACAATGACCCCAAACACACTGCTAAAGCAACATTTGAGTGGTTTAAGGGGAAACATGTTAATGTGTTGGAATGGCCTAGTCAAAGCCCAGACCTCAATCCAATAGAAAATCTGTGGTCAGACTTAAAGATTGCTGTTCACAAGCGCAAACCATCCAACTTGAAGGAGCTGGAACAGTTTTGCAAGGAGGAATGGACAAAAATCCCAGTGGTAAGATGTGGAAAGATCATAGAGACTTATCCAAAGTGACTTGGAGCTGTGATAGGTGGCTCTACAAAGTGTTGACTTTGACTTTAGGGGGGTGAATAGTTATGCACATTGACTTTTTCTGTTATATTGTCCTATTTTGTTTGCTTCACAATAAAAAAAAAAAATCAAAGTTGTGGGCATGTTCTGTAAATTAAACAATCCATGTTAATTACAGGGTGCGAGGCAACAAAACATGAAAAATGCCAAGGGGGTAAATACTTTTGAAAGGGACTGTACATACACACAAAAAATCCATATATGCATTGAGGAAATATATATACTTTTTTTTACAAGGCTATCATATGGCAGACACAGAAAAAGGGATGTAAAGGAAAAAGAAATATGGGAGTTGCCACTGCTGACCTCCTTCTGAAAATGTTAGCTGGTTGCTATACAAACACGCTGACTCAGTTCAACTCTAAATATCAGCCTCTATCTACATACTTGTTCTGGGTTAGTGACTCACAGTATTGAAACAAGAGATCAGCTTAAAAAACAAATTCCCTAAGGCACAAATAAGAGTCCAATAAGCCCTTAGTAGTCCAAATATGTATGCACAGTCACTTATTAATTGGCTGCATCACCTCTTTGGTCAGAGTTCAGGCAATCCTCTAGACACTAATGCACAGAAAAGAAAGAAACGAGGACGCCACCATCTAAATGTAGCTTTATTGAAACATTGGATTAAAAATAGCATATGCGCTCACAAGAGGCCTGTGTAACTTCCATACCCTCTCAACATATTGTACATAGAGCTGAGAGATTATATATACAGAATGCTTAGTTCTACATCTAAAGCCCCTTGCGCATGGGCTGTCTAGCTGTCTAATGTGTCCCTCTCAGCATTTTAACGCTGCCTGCAGGCTGCGGCTGGAAGGGGCTGAGCGCTTTATCGAGTGGTTCCATATTTAAGTCCCTATGCATTCTGGGAGGAATGTTCTACAAAACACCAGAAGAGACACACTGCAGCTAGATGGCCTTGTATGCAAAGGACTTTAAAGCCATACTTACCAGAATTTAGAGATCTAAAACTAATATACTAAATCATATTTCAAATAACATAATTTTTCTGTATGCTTCCATTGGGATATCCTGTCCATGTTTCATTTGAGGTTGTACGCCTTTTCTTATAACTAGACAAAAATAGGTAAATGGAGTACATAGGGGTTGCCACTGCTGCCCCCACGTTTTGAAACTGCTGGTTGTCTGGCTGCATTGCTAATCAATTTGTTTTAGTATTTTTCTAGAAACAGACCTGAAAAAAGTAAGTGGATCAGGCCTGCTCCATGCATTTGCAAACACATTTTCATGTGTTGAGGTGTGTTGGGTTAAGGCAGCCTATTCTTTCAATAGGTAATTCAACTAATGGCAAATGCACCTGTACAAAAAAAAAATGCACGGAGTATTCACATCTGTGCATTGTGGTGCACTATATGGCTGGTGTGTGTGTGTGTTATTTTTTACTGTATATGTGTTTTACAGTGCCATTTAAGCCTCATACACACAATCAGATTGTTGGCCAACAGAGCGTCAGACTTTTGTGCGAAAGGCATGTGCCAGGAACTTGTCTTGCATACTAACAGCACACAATTGTCGGCCAACAAACACGAAGGTAGTGATGTACTACGTGGAATTTCAGCTCTTGAGTGCCACCCTTTGGGCACCTTCTGCTAATGTCGTGTTTGGTGAGCATTGATTCCTAACATGCGTGTTTGTACTTTGGACTTTTCAGTGACGGACTTGTGTACAGACGATATGAAAATCTGACAACAGGCCGTTGTCTGCCGAAAATGTACTAGCCTGCCATCCAACATTTGTTGGCAGAAAGTTGGACAACAATTGTCTGAAGGAGCGTACTAATGGTCGGATTTTAGGCAAATAGTCTGTCATCACACAATTCCCTGCCGAAAATACGATCATGTGTACGAGGCTTTAGAATAAATGGCAACACACCGCAGTGCACCTATGCCCATGCGTTGTGATAATGTGCATTAAAATGCATATTGTAGAGTCATGAATTCAGTCTCTGACTTTCTGATTTACATGCTTGTACTTGTCCAATGGCATGCTTGTAAAGTACATGGCCTGGAGCTGAGTGATACTAGGAGGAGGAGCCAGCATGACTGGGGCCTGCAGAAGAGGTGAAGTATTAGTGGGTGATTTTGATATGCTGCAGTTTGCCTAGCAGATTGAAGAGTTCAATGCAGAGGGTGTGTCCTGTTGTGGGTAGAGAGGAGGGGGGTGTTGGAAAAGTACAACAGAAAAGTTGTTTATAAACTGACTATATACTGCATATGCATTATGCCTGTCTAAGCAGCAGGTGGCGCTGTAGTATTATAGTGTATACAGTCAGGTCCATAAATATTGGGACATCAACACAATTCTAATCTTTTTGGCTCTCTACACCACCACAATAGATTTGAAATGAAACGAACAAGATGTGCTTTAACTGCAGACTTTCAGCTTTAATTTGAGGGTATTTACATCCAAATCAGGTGAACGGTGTAGGAATTACAACAGTAATAGCAGGTGTATAGCGCCAAAAAGATTAGAACTGTGTCGATGTCCCAATATTTATGGACCTGACTGTAGTTATGTTATCTATGATATAACAGGATGTTTGTCTATCCTCTCTCTATGTACTTGGATGCTCCTTGTTCCTGTGTTCATGTTTCTCCATTCTGTAAAGGCATGCATTGATAAGCCATATTACTGCATACAACAAACTTCCAGCATGATTTCAATACTCTGTTAACAGGGGGATCGTGTCACAGCTCAGACAGAGTTCATCACAGCATCAGACAGTTTTCTCCCACCCTCCCTCCCTTGTTTGTTTTGGTTTGGGGGAGCCTCCTACTTTCTCAAGGTGCTGCGATATTTGTAGTGGGTTTTTGGGTTTTATGTTAGCTTGCCATTCAATCTCTTGGTCCTTTTATTTTCTTGTCATAGCAGCAGGCAGGGGGTCTATTGGGTATTTGAAGGCGGTGCTGGTTAAATATTGGTGGAAAATAGTGGGTTGGGCCCATCTGAGGTATGGGTGTCCCTTCCTAACTGTGGAAAATTATGGGATGTGTCCATCTGAGGTATGGGTGTCCCTTCCTAGCAATACGTTGGTAACGGTAACATCAGGGTATTAATTAAGTTGTATCTGGTAGTACATAAGTGGTTAATTGTCCTTGAGCCGGTGTAGTTGCAACTGGGGGGGCTTTGATTGGGTACAGATACAACCGGTTAATTGTAAGTATATAGGCTCTCTAAGACCTTAGTCCTTATTTTCTTGTCATAGCAGCAGGCAGGGGGTCTATTGGGTCTTTGAAGGTGGTGCTGGTTAAATAATTGTGGGAAATTGTGGGTTGGGCCCATCTGAGGTATGGGTCTCCCTTGCTAACAATACGGTGGTAACATCGGGGTATTAATTAGGTTGTATCTGGTAGTACGTAAGTGGTTAATTGTCCCTGAGCCAGTGTAGTTGCGGCTGCGGGCCTTTGATTGGGTGGCAGATACAACTGGTTAATCGTGAGTATATAGGCCTTCAAAGACCTTAGCCTGGGCATGAGCTGAGGTTGGTTTATTTGTTATGCATTGACTGTATTATATGCATTAAACTTTTTTTGTGAATGTTGTATTTAATGGTTTGTAATAAAAGGCTGCTATGGCCATTCGACTCCAAATAAAATGTGTCGCCTGGTCATTTTGGAAGGAGGGATTGGTCAAGTGTTTAATGTTTTATAGATAATCGGAGCTTCTACACTCTGCAGGTCCCTCAGTCGTGGACTGATGTCTCAGACACAGCCAGGACACTAGTAATATTAAAAAGCAGGTTAACAATAGCAGCTGCTGTTTTTCATCTGGTATAGTTTCCCTTGAACGGAAAAACATCTGTCTCAAAATCCCCAATTGAAACTGCTGTTCTCTAACTTGCAGGCTGCATATTCGCTCTATGGCAAAATTCAGTTTACCGGAATATTCAGCTTCACTGTGAAAGTGTTGCTGGCTTGGAACTAGCTTTCAGATCCTGAGA
Source organism: Aquarana catesbeiana (assembly GCF_042186555.1). NCBI lineage: Eukaryota > Metazoa > Chordata > Amphibia > Anura > Ranidae > Aquarana > Aquarana catesbeiana. Next base: position 153,024,225 of record NC_133332.1, on the reverse strand, counting down.
CCTTGGAAAGGCAGAAATTGCTGAGAAGTATCCTACCAATACATAAAGATTTTATTTTTACAGACAACTCATGACAGCTCAGTTTTTACTATCACCATAACATGACTGAACTGCCAGCAAGCAGAGGATGATCAAATTTTTGGCAGCAGTCTTTTATAAGTAACACTTTATGAATGATATTAGAATATACAACTGTTGTGTGTCACAATAATTGGGTAAGTGGTATCACACTTTAGAGAGCTGTGATATATAAAGCACTCTTTGGCAAGCTACCGCCAAATATGTTTTCAATTAATGTTTAGCAAAACTTTTTAAAATTTTTTTTATTTTAGATAGATAAAGGGAGTTATAACCCTTGCCAGTTTTTGTCACCCTCAGTGTTCCATTGGGGAGATTTCACTTCACTTCCTGTCCTATAGCCAAAACAGGATGTGAGAGGAAATCCCTCTAAAGTGAATTAATCCCTGGCTGTCACCAGATCATAGTGTCGCCATTGGAAGATTTCCCCTCTATTTCTTTTCTGGTGACAACCCAAAGTTTGTGATCTTCCCTTACTTTAATTATCAGTGGTAAAGTAAACAGGACAAATTGCGAATCTCCCTAAAGGGGACACAGATAGCAGATCTTCTTCTCCCTTTTCACTGTCCAAAACAAACAAAATGAAAAAAAAAAATGCCTATAGTCCTACTTTAAGTTTAGACATGATATAAAAATGGTAACAGACTGATAGGTGCAGAAACAAAGTTAAACTTTTACAGACATTTGTTTTTCACATGCTTTACAGAGAACCTTTATGTGTCTGCATATTTTCCTACAGAATGTCGATACATTTGTGGAAGGCCAATAAACATTAGAAAAACAGAAGAGCGCCTCTAAATGTAATATGTATTTGTACGTTGAAATAATCTCACAATTGGAGCATGTCAGAGCATGCACAAGTCTTGCACAGAGAATGCGCGCTCCTTTCTCATCATTTGAGAAAAGAGGAAGCATGCATGCTCTGTGCGAGACTTGCGCATGCTCTGAAACGCGTTGTGATTCCCCTTCCATCTGGTGACATCACACGCAGTGCCAGTGCTGGCACTGCGTTCCAAGCCGCTCTCCATCCACCCACACCCGGAAACGGCTTGGACTTGCCGGCTTTCATCCCAACCATCTCCCTGTTATACCGTGGTTTGTCACACATTCGGATTGGAAGCGCTGGAGACACTCTCTGCCTGATTATCACCACTGATGTGCATTTTATAGTCCTATATCATGTGAGTGTTCAATTGTGGGATTATTTTAATGTACAAATAAATATTACACTTAGAGGCTGTTTTTCGTTTTATGCTATTTCTCAGAGTCTGCTTCACTCCAGAGAAGAGCTTGCCATTTGTGTACTAGTCCACTTCTAGCCTGCTCATAGATAGGCATTCCTATACCACATGGACTTTTATTTGATTGGTTTTATTTTGAGCGCTGGCATTTATTGTGTTTTTTTCTTGAGTAAACTTTAGAAGGATGATAATTGTAAAATACAAATCACATTGGTGTCTTTAAAGAAAACATATTTTACATTAAAAACTCACTTTCAAGAGTTTTACCATTTCATACACATGGTTTAAAATAATATCCTGTCCACCCAACTATATATATATATATATATATATATATATATATATATATATATATACATATATATATTTCCTCATACATTCTTACATATAAATGATTTTGCTAAAGTGAGCCTGTCATAATGGGGTGCAAACTAAAGTAACATGGTGTCCTGTGCCCTGTAAAATTTTGGTGCAAAACAGATCTCTGGCCTCTGCAGGTATCTGATACTTGGGTGTTTTAAATACCTGCTCCTCTGCCATGTGGTTCTTCCAGCTTGCTTTTACATTATATCAGATGATTGTAGGCAGGTGCATACTAAATGCTCTACCTCATTTTGTAATGTTCCTTTCCTTGCCATGTATTTCATTTTTACACTTGTTGCATCGTACGTTGTAATAGTACTGGGTGATGGTGACTCCTGGTCAGGGAAAGGTTTGGTATGTTGCCAACCTATTGCTTGGTGTTCATGATACTGCTTACATACTAGGGGAGGCAGGCCTCATGATCGGTTGGTCTGTGTATGGGAAGGAGGATTGTGCTGCTATGTGATTAGACTCTGTTACTCTACAGCCCCTTGGTGGGAACCTGGTCGGGAATTGGATTTTTGTTCTTGAAATGTTCTTAATCCAGCTCATCAAGGTATGGACTGGACCATGGCACAGGGGCACCAAGGTTAATGTCACTGACGTAACTGTAGAGATACTGTGTAATGTTAACTTGTTTGATGTTCAGAACTTTGGCAGTAAAAGCATTCAAATGAAGAGAACTTTTGCCTGGTCTGAGTTTATTCAAGAAGTACATAGTGGTATTAATCAGAATCTTCTAGGGAGAGAGCTCACACTTAGGCTAAGTTAACTTTTGAGGTTGGTGCTACCTTTATGGGTTGGGGATACAGAAAATTTAGCAGACAGCAATGAGTGATTCGGCAGGGATGACAGAGGTCCCTTGTAGTAAAGGAATCAGTGTGCTTGGATTCTTTCTCTAGCGGTCAATACCCCAATTTGTGTTAGGCTGCGGTGTAGGACTTCCTAGAGACCCGGCTTAAGAATCATGGGAGTGAGAGCCCTTGAGGAGAATAAACACAATGCTAAGCTTCCCAGAACAGAATGAGTGCATGAGTTCTGTGAAGATAGGAACAAAAGTGTATACAGAGTCACTAGGGTGAGTAAAATGTCCTAAGCTTGTGGAGTTTGGAGCATGTTTTGCAGCCCCTACTCAGAAATGCTACTAGTGCTCATGCCAGGCAGGGAAGGGGGTGCTCACCTCTAGTGTTGATAGGAGATATATATGTGAAAGATATCAAGTAGAATGCTGTCTTTATGACAGCTCAAGCATTTACATGCACGTCCTCTGTTGGTGTCTAGGGGCACAATCCCTAATCACATGGCCAAATTGGGCATGGTGTGGCAAGTAACTTGATGAAACCTGCAGCCAGGAGTCCAGGACTGTGCAGATAGTTGTGGCTGCTGGGCTTGTACAAAGCAATGACATGATTACAGTGGCCACAGCTGTCTGCTGGTGTTCAGAAGCAATTGCAGAGAGAGCAATTACTTGTGGTTAAAGACAAATGATTGTGTTATTTGTTTGTGTGAATGAGGCTTAAAGTGGGGGTCCACCTATCTATCGTTTTTTTTTTTTTTTGAGTTCATTCACAAACTTTTCTTCTCAGCATTACATAATCACATATTGTGTGTAATATGTCCGCCTGTGTCAGATTTCGTTGGAAAGAATAACTTATATTATTCACTGCAGGCGGTTTCCATCTTCATTGTGGGCATTTGAAGCCCACAAGCATTTATTTCCTGGATGCGGTGAATGCTGTGCTCCCAGCATTCACCGCTCGTTCCCGCACATGCTCAGTGGCATCCTGGGAAGCCTGAGACTAGCTCCCAGGAGGCTGTGCGGAGTCTGGGAGAGGCTAGAAACACGCCTACTCTCACGGGAGGAGAACCAGGAAGTGCAAAGAAGAATAGAAAAATAAAAGGTAATTACGGCAATTTAAATTTTTTTAAACGGCATGTCAGCATCTAGGCAAGGAAGAGAATACATACAGATATTGTTCAAAATTTGGGTGGAACCCCGCTTTAAGGCTTCCAGAAATGTAAGTATACAGCATCTCTGTTGACAGGCTAGGCTTACTTTGGTTTGTACTCTATAGTGACTCCATAGTCATTTTAATCCAGGAAATATGTAAAGGGTAAGTTCAGATTTTCATGAAAAATGAAAAGGTGAATTACCTCCAAATATCCTGGCTACCCCTTCAGACCTCGCTGCACATAGCAAGCATGCAGCTCTATTGCCTGTGTAGTGGTCCATACACTAATACACAGACATGGAGTGAGTATCCATCATAATGCTTGCAATGACAAGTGCTGATTGGTTAGTGCAGTCATGTGACTGTGCTGACCAATGAGAAGTACATCTAAGGCTTCTTCTTCTGGTAAGGTGTCCCAAAAGAAAGAAGTGCTTCTCCTTGGACAGCATGGCCACATGGTCGAGCTGACCAATGAGTGCTTGTCATTGCAAGCATTATAATGAATAGTCACTCTGGGGCCTATTATGGCCACTTTGTGCAGTGGGGTCTGGTGGGGTAGGCCAGGATATTTGGAGTTTGTTCTCTTTTAATTCTTCATAAAATGGTGAGCCTACCCTTCAATAAACAAGAGGGCTGTTATTGTTTATCTCCTCCTAGGAATGCTAATTGCCTGGCTGTCTTTGGCTTTATCACAATACTCCACAGATTACCAGTTCTCTTTGTTCAGGCTGCAAATAACAGATCTCCTGTCATAGCGCGGCTACACTCACTTCATTGTATCTATGGAAGGAGACATGGTTGCCACCTAGGCTGCGTCCCTGATTTGGACTAAAAACATGTCTTCCCTTCTTTGTCTCTGTTCCATGGGGGGAGGGGAGAGGGGAGTAGTGTACAGAAAACAGCTTCCTAGTAAGATTTTGTTTTATTCAGTTAAATTTACAGGAAGTTACAAAAATGTTGCAAGTTTGGCAAGACCAACAGATTGTTTTTTGTACTTCCTGAAAATGTAATTTATCCTTAAAAAAAGCAAAATAATACAGCAACCCCATCCAATGACTGGTAAGCTGCAATACATGAAAGCTTTGTTTTTAAGTTTAGATATATTTAATAGCTAGCTTCGAATCATCCTAGATCTTTCACACAGTGTGATATGCAGTGCTGGTAGAAGCAGTATTTCTGTCTCTCAGAAGTTTGCGCAACATCACTTCCTGTTTAATCTGTGCCCATTTCCCCACCCACACAAAAAAAAAAGTTCCTCCAAAATCCTCCCCGCCCTCATCCCACTCTGTACATTACATGGGATTTGCTTGCTGAACTCCCTTACTGACTATAGAAAAAGGAAGTGGCTTCTGAATCTCTCGTTATTCCTAATTACAAGAATTCCTGCATTATATAAATGGGTGAAGGAAGTGCTGCTTGAAGTTGCTGCTTACATTTGACTGGGAAAGGCAATGGGGAAAATACATGCTCTCACTGCTCAGCTGGAGACATAGCAGGACAAGCCTCCCTTCCTAGCCTCCGTCCCTAGCCCCCCCCCCATGTAACTTGCTCATAGTGTAGGTTCATACTGAGCAGTAATAATGAGTTTGAAGACCGGATGGAAAGCAGTTGGTTGACTAATGTACATGGGGTTGAGCTACACAAAGGACTCAGAAGAAGATGCCTTCATTTTCAGAACTTTGAATACAATCACTTCATGCACTCTGCTACTGAAGTTCTTATACAACATTTTTTTAAGAGTTTGAATTTACTTGGCTTCATTTCAAAAGTTTGAATTTACTTGGCTTCATTTTTTTAAAACTAAGATAAACTAAGACGTTAGACTTACATGGTTGATTTATTAAAAGGGTTGATTTTTGAAGGCAGCACAAGAAAAAAATTTTTTTTTTAATTACACTTACATGATTAGGCGTTCAAAGTGAACACAAGTTCAAGTAAAAACTGTGGTAAACCACCCTCCACATATACAAGATACTCAAATTAACAGGTATGATGTAATATATTAAATATTTTTTTTTTTTTTTTTTTAACTACATGCATTTTCCTAATGTTTCTGCAGAGAATAAAGAATAAAATCAGCAGCTGACATTTGTGTAGGTATGAATGCAACTGTATGTGGAAAGGTCTGTGACATCTAGCCTATCCTACTATTCATCCAGGCAAGACTCAGAATTCCCAAGCACACTGCTAAAGGTTAAAAAAAGAGCATAGAGCTAATGTAACATGGAGAATTACATATTATGGTGACTATTTCAAAGAGAAAATCGAAAAACCTTGTGTTTTTTTTCACCCAAATTTAGGTGGTGTGCATATATATACCCCTAACAAACAAAAAGCCTTCATTTGTCTGCTGCTGGAAGCTCGTAACTGACAATGGATTATGAAATACAATGATTGTTGTGCTATATTAATAAATAAATCTGTATAATACAAGTTTAATATGTGGGATGTTATTTAGATTCACAGACTGTGTCAATTTCTGTAATAAGATAAGACAGTCACAATATAAAATTGCGATAAGTATATGGAATTTACCTTATATCTCTATGTCAGGTCAGATTTACACAAACTAATATAACATCACACTGACAACTTTGCTGCCTTACTATGCTTACTGGGAAGTTTAATTTAAATAAAGAAATGCATTATAAAAAAGTAACGGACTGAGAATAGTGATTTTTTTTTTTTTTGCTTAGGGTTGTCTCAGATGGGCTGATCAATGATGATTCATTTAAAAAGTTACACAACTGAGCCACACCATTATATTCTCCTCAACGTGGCCAACAACTTGCCCCCCTCCCCCAATGAATTACTTGTGTGTTTATACTGTGCCATGTCTTTCCTTACAAATGTACAAGTAAAAAGGCTAGAAAGCGGCAACAGTTCATACTTTCTCTAGAGCTGGCAATAGTAGTTGTGTGGACTAAAGAAGCCTGTGGTCTCAGTAGGCCACCAAAGTTGTCAGTAGCACTAATGGCCTTGTGTTGACATGGGCAGAGCTTGTTGGCCTGTTTGTGTTTGTATTCTGAGCAAACTACCAGGTTCTGAAAAACTGGGTCCTTTTCAGTATAAACAACAAAATTGGTGGGCAGTGGGTGGTATTTGCTGAACGCTTAAACAGAGAGCCAGAACTATTTATTTATTAGGATTTATAGGATGAGCGTTATAGCCCGTACACGATCCGAAAATCGGACGTCAGATCATCTGTTTTTTTTTTGCATATCAAAAATGGAGAGGTTACTAAAGTAATGAAAATTCTCGTATGACAGAATAAAAAATCGGTGAGTGATGTCATGTATTGTAGTGTATTTCTATTGTATTTTCCGATAACAACTATACTGATTAACCGCTTCAGCCCCAGAAGATTTGGCTGCTGAATGACCAGGCCATTTTTTGCGATTCGGCACTGCGTCATTTTAACTGACAATTGCGCGGTGGTGCGACGTTGTATCCAAACAAATTTTTTGATCGACTCTGTGGTTTTTATTTTTTGCGCTATAAACAAAAAAAGACCGAAATTTTGAAAAAAAAACCTAATATTTTTTACTTTCTGCTATAAAACATACCCAATAAAAAAATGTAAAAATCAAATTTCTTCATCAATTTAGGCCAATATGTATTCTGCTACATATATTTGGTAAAAAAAATTCCCAATAACCGTATATTGATTGGTTTGTGCAAAAAGTTATAGCGTCTACAAAATAGGGGATAGATTTATAGCATTTTTATTATTATTTTTTTTTTTTTTACTAGTAATGCCGGCAATCTGCGATTTTTATCGTGACTGCGACATTATGACGGACACATCGGATAATGTTGACACATTTCTGGGACCGTTGGCATTTATACAGCGATCAGTGCTATAAAAATGCATTGATTACTGTAAAAATGTCACTGCTACGTGTTCTAACTGAAGGAGGGATGAGACTTGCTAGGGGAAGAGATAGATAGGTGTTCATACTTAGCAGAAATTCACTTAATTCTCTATGCTCCGAGGAAAATTTATTTGCAAAGTGAACAGCCTACAGTATTTGCTTTTAGCAAATCAACCCCATGGTTTCTGTGGGGACCGAGTTCAGGGTACTTTGTAATTTTAAAAAACATTGGTGTTTTAAATCAACAACACATAGATCACCCATCTTTGAAAAGTCGCCATTCTGAAATTGACTAAAATGGGAGACTACTAGTATGGGCCTGGCCCTAAGAAACCTTTTTACTTGTTTATGTTTATTTTTTTTTAATTATGATTAATGTATGGTGTCAGCTAATGCCCTTTTTCACAGCAACCTTCTCGCCATATGTTTTGTATATTTATTGGACTACTACTGTTATGAAACACTGAAGGTTCCTGGCATAAAAGACCATAAAACGTTGGACCACCTGACATATAAACATACATATCCAAAAAGTTCAGCAGGAAAAAGATCTTCTGCAGAACATTATTTCAGCTTTAAGTAAAATGATACATACAGTATGGAAATATACACCCCAAACTGTAAAAAGCTGCTTTCTTAGGTGAGGGCACTTAAGAAGGTTTGAGGTACACGTCATTGCCGAGCAGACATTTCAGCGTTTTTTACGCATGTTGGTGGTTTCTCTAAAGGTACTGTATTCTAGTACATTATATTCTCCCTTTTACTGAATAGAATGGGAGGCATTTACTAAAGCTTGTCATAGATGGAATAACATTAACCTTGTCAGACAAATTTTGATCCATCTATGGCCCCTTCTGTTCAAGAAGAATGGATCTAATGATCATTAGAATGACTCCTCTTGAACGGGACTGTTGGTATATTTTCGTTCGATCAGCACTTGCAGTCAGTCGGCTGCAGCACTGATCAGTGCATTCTGACAGAGGAGGAGTCCCACTCTCAGAACAGAATACCTTGAATGTGAAGATGGGGGAATCCGTTTGGTGATCTGCTTTCAACATTGTCCATTGACCAAAAAAAAAATCCACCTATGACCAGCCTAAAACTGAAGCAGACAGAAAGAATCTAAAGCAGCGGTGAATAGTAACCAATCAGCTTCTAGCTTCAGCTTGTTTAGTTAAACTCTGAAAATGAAAGCTAGAAACGTATTGGTTGCTATGCAAACCGATCCAGATTCTGGGTGCTTTAGTATTAGTAAATTCCCCTCAATGCTCTTGATGATCATATGATGCAGTTTGCAAATGTAATCATCTGATCCTTGAATAGGTTGGCTAAGCACTAAGTTATCCAATAATGTATTGCTGGCCTGGTCATCTAGCCGCAAGAAGTATACAAGATTTAACATTCTTCTTTTTTTTAACAGAAGTACATTTCAGTAGTTTTGGATAATTAAAAGCATAGTTACATTTTACAGAGATTGTAAAATGGGCTCTTTACAGTCCATTAAACAACTGGAAAGCTTGTATATAAGAAACATATACATTTTAAATCTTACTTTCAGATGTATAAAATAAAGGAGTGTGTCTATGATCAAAATGTAAAATCTTATATTCATTTCTACATTGTATTTTAAGCGGTGTTCCACCCGCAATTTTTTTTTTTCAAAGTCAGCAGCTACAAACACTGTAGCTGCTGACTTTTATTAAGGACACTTACCTGTCCAGGCAGCCCGCGATGTCAGCCCCCCGAGGCTGATCCGTCCATCGGATCGGGTGCAGGCACCGCCATTCTAACTAAGGGAAACTGGCAGTGGAGCCTTGCGGCTTCACTGCCCATTTCCTACTGCGCATGTGCGAGTCGCACTGCGCTTTGTAAATGGCCAGCTATCTTCTGGGACACACACAGGTCCCAGGAGACAGCGGGGGGGGGGGGGGCTCGCCACACAAAAAGGATATGATGCCCTGGAGCAGATGGATCGGAAGTACACTATGTACTTCATAAAGAGGTACGATAGAAAAAAAAAAGTTTTAATATCCAAAAACGAGGGGTGGAGAGGTAGTCTTTCGTTTAAGACTACCTCTAAAAAGTGGGAGGAACTCCGCTTTAAATAATTTCTAGCCTACACCTATTAACCTGAACAATCTTAAAGGGGCTGTAAAGGCAGAAGTTTTTTTTCTTAATGCATTCTATGCATTGAGATAAAAAGCCTTCTGTGAGCACCTCTGTCTGAATATTCACTGGCCAGCAGGAGACCCATACCATTGGAGATCTGAGTCCGACACTGGAAGTAAGGACTCCTGGAAGCAGCGCAGCACCGCCCACATCACAACACCTGCACTGCTGCCTCAAGGAGACTGGAGACACTAGCCCTCTGCTTCCCACTGCTGATCAGTGGAGGTCTTCGGGGGAAAGACTGAGGGGGACACCTTCTACAGTGAGTGGTCACCTCAGCATCCTGGGGACTGGTGAGAGGGCTATTAGCCCATTGCTGATACTGCTAGCAGTGACTGAGCCACTGAATGCAGGTCACCATATGTACCCAATTCATACTGTACACATACTGCACTCTATACCACACTTTTTCCAAACCTAGACTGCACGTATACCAACCCTTTACCGGATTATACTGAACCTTTATCGCATCTGAACCAGATCCACCTTGCACCTGTGCCAAGACTATACTGTACTTATATTGTATGCAGGTTAACAGACAGTCAATAAAGGAGAAGTATAGTCAAAGCTTTTTTGGCTATACTTCTCTTATGGATCACAGCAGTGCAGTTCGTTCTGCACTCCTGTGACCCGTTTTCAACCGACAACAGGGTGCCTAGGACTTTGGGGAAATTCTGCTTTGAAATATTTGGTTTTGGCACTGCAGCAGATAAAAGGAAATCCCCGTTTTTGTTGCATGCTGATCAAATTACCAGGACTTAGTCTATGCATGTAATTTTAAAACCGGTAGGAGGTACAAATTAGATACACCTTGCATCTGTTTGTCGGCCCTAGTTGTTCAGGTTTTACCACAAATTGACTATGAACCAATCTCAGTCATGATTTCATTACAAATACAGTTTACCATAAAGTCTCAGCCCAGACTTCTGTATCATGAGGTTTATCACACCTCAGGATCACAGAGAGAATTTGTTTGGAAGATGATAAAGAATATTGATTCTGTAATGCCACTGCACCTTCGTGTCCACCTCAGAAAACAGAACTTTTAATATTACGTAGACATCCTACCATAAAAGAAAATATAAACTCCCTTATTCTGCCTCTGTATGTGTTAGCCAGAAATACTACTTTTTGTTTTTCTTAATCATCGGCACTAAACATATATCTCATATTTTTTTCCAGCCAGGCATGCAAATACATATGATCCATGCCCTTTAATTGTAACATATTACTTTTGTAGTTGCTTGATGGCGGCATATTTAAGATGAATTGACATTGATGATTAATAGCTTCCCAGACCACAAGAAATAGATTTAAGATTAAAGAGTGAGCTATGAAGGCAGATATTAGCTTACAATTCCAATTCCATCTTCACTTTAGTACAGGAATCCATCAGGGAAACCTCACACTTAAGCCTGAGGGATTCTGGGAGAGCTCTCCTGATTTGACACAGCCCTGCAATACAGATGTCTTTTCATTGCCCCTTCTAATAGCATCTGGCCCTGGAGGGGAAATATTAAGCTTTGATATTCATATTAAAAAATTGTGTGAGAAAATATAATGGCTATTTGATATCTTGTTTCACATTCCACTTATACAATATGGGGCCAAATTCCACTCTATACTGATGAGACCCAGAAGGCTAAGCCAGCTGCCTGAGATTTTCTGACATATTGGTTTATACACTCAACAAGCATGGGGGACAGCATGATTAAATGTGGCGAATAGAACTGTGATCTGCATAAACACAATTTTCCAATAAAAAAAAAACATGCTAAACACTTAAAACTAAGGAAACTACAGGCATACCTCACTTTTAAGTACACAATGGGGTTTATTTACTAAAGCTGGAAAGTGCAAAATCAGGCTCACTTCTGCACAGAAACCAATGAGCTTCCAGGTTTTATTACCAAAGCTTAATTGAACAAGCTGGGGTTAGAAGCTCATTGGTTGCTATGCAGAAGGGAGCCTGATTTTGCACTTTCCAGCTTTAGTAAATAAACCCCATTGTGTACTTAAAAGTAGGGTATGCCTGTATAATGGTTTGGGGTCAATTATTATATTTTTTAAAGTTAAGAAGTTGTTAAAATTATGTTTTATATTTGTTTTTTCTATATGTATACATTTTGGTTTAACAAATAAACAATCAATGCATGACAGAGAATTTCAGAATCGGTATTGTTAACTAAAAAAAGATAGCACAGAGCTCCTGTGTCTATAGCCTCATAGCTGTATATCTGCAGTGTGTGATTTAAGGCACTGCTGCCCCTAATTATTAGTCTCAGGAGACTTATGCCGTGTACACACGAGCGTTTTTTCCGTCGGAATAAACTCTGAAGGTTTCTCTGACGAAATTACAACGGAATTCGGCTCAAGCTGTCCTTGCATGCACACGGTCACACTAAAGTCCGACCGTCAAGAGCGCGGTGACGTACAACACGTACGACGGGACTAGAAAAAGGAAGTTCAATAGCCAGTAGCCAATAGCTTCCATCTCGTACTTGCTTCAGAGCATGCGTCATTTTTGGTACGTCGGAACAGCATACAGACGAGCGGTTTTCCTGATAGGAATTGGTTCCATCTAAAAAATTAAGAACATCTTCTCTTTCTAGGTTCGTCAAAATTTTCTACGTAAAAAGTCCGATATGACATACACACGGTCGGAATATACGATGAAAAGCTGCCGTCGGACTTTTTCTGTCAGATATTCCGCTCGTGTGTACATGGCTTTAGAGTGAGTTTTTGTGATGTTACTACTGTGCTGCTCATTGTTCTCCCTGTTAGAGGCTTTTATATGAGGAAGCAAAGCCCTGCCTCTATCAAAATGGCTGCTTCCACACAGTGCAGAGCAAGGCCTGATAAGTCAGTAGTGGTGAAAATATTAGCTACAGGGAGCCACTGATAATACTGGTGACTAATCTTTTGCCCCGTGCCTGCTTTCTTTTGTGGAAGGGGGTCACAGCTTCTCAAGTTCAGTTCCTTCCAAATTTCTACTTTTGCTGTAAAAAAAAAGGAATCCATGGGTCTTTGCAAAGAACTACCTGCTTCTTTTTATGCTGAAACTAACAAGGATTCCACTCACTGTCCTCTTCTTGAGTGGGAAGGTCTTTTTGCTATAGTCACATGATCAGTACCGGGAGTTGACTTAAATAAATAGACAGAGCTGTTCACATTAACAGGGAAAAACTTTTCTGGGGGAGCAGGAAACAACATTTCTGCGGGGATCTGGGCCCCAATATTTTATAGAATGTCCGCATACAAGAAAGCCTTGCTTATTGTTGTTGGGTGCAGATTAAAAAAAAAAAAGTTGTTTCAACACTAATTTGTAAGAAAGCAAGTATAGCAGTTATACTGTCTGTTGCAAAGCCTTTTTCTTAACTACTGGTGACAATAGATTTGGCAAGAATGTATTCACAGCTGAAACTCTTAGTAGCTAGAAAATAGGATTTTTCCAAGATTGGAACAAGAGTGGGCATATCTGTTGAATAAAAAATTAGAATATAAGCTCCTTGGGGATAGAACTGATAGAAGGAACTCAGTGTTCTTGGAAAAAGCCCAAAAAACAATGACTAAAATACATGACAAACATAAAAAATAATGTAAAGAGTAACGATTACCTTTTTAATAAAACAAGTAAATCGCAAAACTAACATACATGATGCTATTGCATACTGTACTGTGTATGACCTACTAAAAAACTATTTTAGTACCTTAATGGAAAAGAGTGGCAAGCTGTAATTCATACTTCTGTCATACATGAAAAGATAAAAGCAACATTCATAGATCGTTAACATTATGCATGGAATTCTTTTGCTTGCAGAGCTATTCTAGGATTCTGCTGGTGACATCTCTTACATCAAGCATTGCTGTTTAATCATCATAATTTTAGTCACGCTCATTCCCATAACAGCTGCTTTTATATTTGGCTGAAATGAAATCATTTTGTGCACTTGATTAAAAACATTTAAACGGGGTAATAAAAAAAATCTGGCCAACAGTAGCTCATTTGCTAGTTTACTTTTCAAAAAAACAACTTTTTAAATTCAACTTGAAGGATCTGCTGGTTTTATGTATGCAAGTAAGTAGCTGGGTAGCCCCAAATAGGCCAAAAGGCAGCCAAAGGGCAAATACTCTTTACTAAGCTGCAAATCCAGAGAAGTGATGTTGGTCCTGGGCTATGGTGTCATTGAACAATTCCAAGCTTATTGCCTTGACTTATCAGTTGCATAGCCTGATTTATTACATGTACTTACTTAGGTCTCTAAAGATAGCATATTACTGGTTTAGCGATCACTGGATGTTAGCAAGAACATAGGCTTAGTTACAGTTAAAACCTAAATAATGAATCACACCTTGTTATCTTTCTGGGTAGCCCAAAACCATCATGGTATGGTGTTTAACAGGTTTCTGCCTTAAAATGATTTAAAATACCTTTGTTTATAATACAGATGTTCTTCCAGCACACCAACTTCAGTGGTCCATGCTTGCATAGATGGGAAACTATCACATGTAGTTTATCAAAAGCATTCTCACTGGAACTCGCTCCACTAAGCAAAAGAGGAGGTGTGTCTGACCAAGTCTGTTATATTATGATGTGCAAATGAAAGTGTAGTCATACTGTGGTGCCAATTGGACTGCACAGTCATACTTAGACACAATTCACAACAGCTAAATCAGGAAAGTGGAGGTTGTTTGTATAATGTCTATCTGACTGAATATACTGTATATTTATGTGGATTCAACTTTAAATTTGATATAACTGGCCCTAAATCTCTGGGCAGGAAGGAGTAAAAAAGTTTGATGAGTAAATAAAGCCAAAATCCAGGAAACCTAAAAACCTTCCTTGGAGTGGAGCCGCTCAGGACCTGATATGGAGTGAAGTATGTCCATATCAGGTCCTGAGGGGTTTCAGCTCAGGTGACATTTCCTATTGTGAAAATATCTTCACTGTGATCAGTATTTCCTGAACCCTGACGAAGCTACAAGTGTGAAACGCGTTGGGTCAACTATCACCCTCTATTTTTGATCCGTATATTAAACTAGTTGTATTGTTATCCTCTTAACATGACAGATATATATATATGGGATGATAATAAATCAGGATAACTGAGCCGTCACTACACGATTTTATGTATGTCCAAAGGGAATATATTTTTCCCCAAAGAATTTTAATGATCAAATTGTAATAAAAAATCTGATTTTAAAGATATGACTTCTTGAAACTATATTCTTGAAAATATATTTTTCTATTTGTAGTTTTCTTTATCTCCAATCTGTAATGTTCTCAGGCATGGGTCACCAAAGAAATGTTAACTTGTTTTCCCTTTTTGGCAGCTAGGATCGTGTGCAGGTGTGTGTTCCTAACTTTTAAACAGCGTGGTCTCTGAAAGCTCTGGTCTTAACCAAGGCTTGTTAACAAATCAATGTGGTTCCCAGAACCCCAGTCATATGATTACCATGGGAGATATAACATGGTGATCACATGAAGCTTGGTAGGAAACAAATTTCTATTGACTGAAAAAAACGAAAAAACTTGGGCAGGGCATATATTACAACAGTATACCACATAAAAAAGCTTTATATATACTGTAAAAATTGTATGTGTCCCCATTAGGGAGATTCATCTCGATATTTGTACTGGTGCCCACTGTCATTAAAACAGAAGTAAAGGGAAATGTTAGTCCCCTATAACGAGAGGTAAAGGAGAGACTTTCAATAGAGAAACCTCTTCTGAGGACAACTGTCTAAGATGGGACTTCCCCTCACTTTTGGAGTCTTTCTATAATGTCCTGCTGCCCCTCTGTGACAGTTTTCCAAATTTTTTACAAATGTAAAAAAAACAACAAAAAAAAAAGAGTTTTTTTTACACTTCCCTAAACTCTCTATAACTAAAAAAAGTGGCTATACATATACTTTAATTGCTTTAGGACATTACAATGCTTTAGGCATTGTACTCTGGACAGGCGGCTCCTACAAGCACATCGATGTACCTGTATGTCACTGCCTGCTGCCGAGTTCATGGCATGTGCGTGCCCCCCACAATTCCCCCTGTGATTAGTTACTAGGATTTTGTCAGCAGGTCCCGGCCAATCACAGCCCAGAGCTCTGTATTGAGCCCTGTGTTGACAGAGGGAACAATCTCTTTGGTTCTTCTCCCTGCAACCCCCCTCCCTTAACCCCATGATTACCCTGAGATGTCAACCCCTTTCCCAGCCAGTGTCATTAGTAGAGTTACAGTGTGTAGTATTATCACTGATCACTGTATTAGTGTCACTTGTGATGTCAGTGTCAGTTCCCACCCAGTGTCAGTTAATGTCAGATTGCATGTCATACAATCCCACTTTAAGTCACTGATCACAGCCATTACTAATACAAAAAAATAAATAAATAAAAATTTCAGTATACCATAGTTTGTAGACACTATAACTTTTACACAAACTTTTACAAACGACTCCTACTTACCAAGGGAGGGAGACAACAGGAAGTGAGAGGAAATCTACCCCTAGGAAGGGACATTCACTCCTGTAATGCCGCGTACACACGATTGGTTTTCTCGTCGGAAAAAGATATGACGGCTTTTCCGACGGGATTCCGCTCAAGTTTGCCTTGCATACACACGGTCACGCAAAGGTTCGCTGAAATTACGACTGTCAAGAACGCAGTGACGTACAACACTATGGCGAGCCAAGAAAATGACGTTCAATGCTTCCGAGCATGCGTCGAATTGTTTCCAAGCATGCGTAGGGATTTTGCGCGTCGGAATTGCCACAGACGATCGCATTTTCGGATAGGAAATTTTCCCGACCGAAAAATTGAGAGCATGCTTTCAATCTTTTGCTGGCTGGAATTCCGCCAGCAAAAGACTGATGGAGTATACACATGGTCGCATTTTCCGACGAGAAAATCTCATCGGTCTTTTGCGGACCGAAATTCCGACCGTGTGTACGCGGCATTAGAGTTATTATGGGGAAAAGGTACCGCAAATGAAGCTTTATGACCAAGGCTTGTTTCCACAACATTCTAAAATTTTCAAAATCCAACTGTCATTGGGACAGAAAGTGAGGTGAAATCTTCTGAACAGGGACACAGACAGCAAAACAAACGTTATAGGGGTGTTAACCCTTTCCTATGCTGTCCAAAAAGCTTAAAAATAGTTTTTTGGCTGGAGTTACACTTAAAAAATGTACCTGTTCCGACTTACAAACAGATTCAACTTAAGAACAAACCTACAGACCCTAACTTGTTTGTAACCGCCTGTACACTTATTAGGATTGTTTTTACCAAAGACATGTAGCAGAATACATTTGGGCCTAAATTTATGAAAACATTTGATTTTGTTACATTTATTAAATGGATATGTTTTATAGCAGAAAGTAAAAGATATAGTTTTTTTTTAAATTTTCATTTCTTTTTGTTGTTTATATAATAAAAAATAAAAATAAAACCCAGCAGTGATCAAATACCAGCAAAAGAAAACTATTGGTGTGAAAAAAATTATCAGTTAAAGTAGCACAATGCATCTTCTTGTGAAAAAAGAGTAGCACAGTGCTAAATAGCAAAAAATGGCCTGATCATGAAGGGGGTAAAACCTTCCGGAGCTTAAGTGGTTACGCCCTTTTTAATTTTAAATGATATCATTCATATACAGTATTTTGTTTTGTTTTTTTATGGTAAGACCACATTGTCTTTAGGTATTATATAAAGGGATACATTAGGGTTCACTTTGGAACAATGTTTTGTTTGACGCGTTATCGCGCAAAAAGGTTTATACATAAGCGTATGCAAAACAGTATGAATGAATCATTTGTAACACTGGCTGGCACTAAGCTTAGTAGGGGAGGGACAAGACACATACTCCACAGTCTAATGCCGCGTACACACGGTGGGATTTTCTGACGGGAAATGTTGGATGTGAACTTGTTGTCGGAAAGTCCGACCGTGTGTATGCTCCATCGAACATTTGCTGTTGGAATTTCCGCCAACAAATGTTTGATAGCAGGTTCTCAAATTTTCCGCTAATGAAAGTCCGATTGTGTGTATGGGGCATTAGGGTTAGTGACATATATCCTTTGTGTTCCTTTGCTGTTAGGGACAGGAAACGTTTTTTTGGCCCTGTCTAATACTTATAGAAATGCACACAGTACTGGAGTAGTACCTGTTGCCATTACCACAATCCCAATGGTGGTTTCAGAAAAGAGGGACACGGCAGGAAATCCAGTACTGGGATAGCTTTATCCTCAGCTGCACAGCTGATCCAAGGGCTGCTAAAACTCTGGTTCTCCCACTGGGCAAAAGTTGATATAATTACACATAAAAGTACAAGTCGGCACATATCAGCTACTGCAAATAAAATGCAAACATTTGCATGTCACCTTGACTGTGTACATACAAGTGATTGTAAGCAAAGGTTCCTAAATTCTTCTTTTCCAATATGGTAAAGCACCTAAAAGCCTGTTCTTATGGGTTTATGTCACAACAGCTGTGTCTTTCCCTCTGCTTTGCTGTTTGCTGCAAGTATCAGATTTCATGTCTTTGTGTTCCCACTCCAACTGGCAGCTTTCCACATTCCTTTTCAGTACACAAGCTGCACCTCTTTCCATTAAATGGAGAAAAAAACCTGCTTCACTGAGAGATTTAAACTATCCCAGGCCTCTTACTACTAGCTAAAGAACATGCAACTATACAACAATGTGTACAGCAATTAAATAAATCTATAACCAAAACAAAGATTGAACCAGATTGTGTTGAAGAACAGTCCTGATCAAGCTGAGAGTCAGAGATGAAAATTGCATTTAATGTTACAATTCTTATTTTACAAGTAGAGAGAAGCAGATTGCTTACAGGGATGAACACAAGCAGTTAAAAAAAAATGTCTAAAATGATTTAAACCATTGGAGAAAAAACTTTACAGATGCCACCATCATAGAACATTTTCTGTTGATCATAAAGCTGGTTCCAAGTGCCCTGGCATTTGGGTCTCATGGGTTGCACTACACAATCAGTGACAGTTTTCATATTCTAAATGTTTACTTAAAGTGGAAATTCACTCTCCCAATCAACATAAATTATTTTTAATCCTTATGCTGCTAGCATTAGTAAATAGATAGGAAAGTATATTATATTTACTTATTTTAATCTTTTTTTTTTTTACATTTCTTCAGTTATTTCCTAGTTTCCTACCTTTGCAAATGATGTCATGCATCCCAAGAGTCTTCAGGAGGGGATAAGGGTTTTTTTCCTGTATGCATGCTTGAGCTAAGGGCAGGAAGTAAATGCTACGTGAATCATTTGCCCTTACTCAAGATGGCCATGGCCAGAAATACTAGAGGGTGATTTTCAAAGCAATTTCTCAGCAAAATAAAGCATGGAGACATGGATGGATGGCAGAGTTTGCTTTGAATAGCATTTTTGGTTTGTGGTGCTCAGATGCAGTGAAGATCCACTTCAATTATTATGTTTGCATGCTTTCATATTTTAAACAGATTTTTCTGGATCATATTTGTAAATTCATAAGAGATACACATGCGTGAATTACATTATCAACAAGCTGAAAAATGATCAATTTATGTCAAGTAGTGAAAACACACATCAGTACTGCGATCTCTCATTCATAGATTATTTCTGTCTTATTTAACAGTGTCAAACTGGGACTAAAATCAGCTCTGGTACATAGTACATCAAAACATATTTATGTAAGCAACCAGACTCTGTTAAACCACAAATACCTTTACTGCTTTTGTAAATCATTGATTATTGTGATGAAAGAAATGCAACTATCCAATGCCAGTGCAAAAATACCCTTACATCTCCTGCAAGATGTGCCAGCAATGGAGACTCTTGGTTATCTTGCTCCAACTCAGTTTGGGATTGCGAAGCAAGGAGTGTATCTGCTGGAATTTGTTGCATGAACCTGTCTTATCCTTTTCATGTAGTCGGACTAGCAGAATGCTTGCAGTAGAGAGGAGAAATACTGTGCACAATGTAACTTGTGAGCATGGGCAATGCTGAGTTCTATTTTGGCAGTCAGAGAGAAGAAATCTCTTCTGAAAGTTAGAGCCCCAAGAATGGACACCGCTAGCAGTATGCTACAAAGTTGTGATCTGTATACTGCAGCAGATAAATTTATACCTCCTTATGGACTGGAATACAATAAAACATTCAAACTTTATCCAGCATCGAATAAAAAGTGATTTATAGGATAAGAGAAGGTAAGGTAATATATATGATAAACAAGGTAGAAAGCACACCTGTGTAGATTGAAGTGTTTGCAACACAAGATTAGTCCAATAATCCCCAAATCCATATAAGAAAATTAAAACAAGTTGCCACACAAACTTCTTTAATAATTGAGCCAAGTTTGTTACATTGTCATAAAAATTGCCCACAGTTTTGAGCCCGTAACGACCCTTTGTTACAGTTATTAAAGAAGAAAAAAAACCTATATATATATATACACACAGTATCTCACAAAAGTGACACATTTTTGTAAATATTTTATTATATCTTTTCATGTGACAACACTGAAGAAGTAAGTGAGTAGTTAGTGTACAGCTTGTATAACAGTGTAAATTTGCTGTCCCCCTCAAAATAACTTAATACACAGCCATTAATGTCTAAACTGCCGGCAACAAAAGTGAGTATACCCCTAAGTGAAAATGTCCAAATTGGGCCTGAATAGACATTTTTCCACCCCGATGTTATGTAACTTGTTAGTGTTACAAGGTCTCGGGTGTAAATGGGGAGCAGGTGTGTTAAATTTGGTGTTGTTGCTCTCACTCTCTCATACTGGTCACTGGAAGTTCAATATGGCACCTCATGGCAAAGCACTCTCTGAGGATCTGAAAAAAGGAATTGTTGCTCTACATAAAGATGGCCAATTCTATAAGAAGATTCCCAAGACCCTGAAACTGAGCTGCAGGCCCCACCATGGTTGAACAAAGAAGTTGAGTGCACGTGTTCAGCGTCATATCTAGAGGTTGTCTTTGGGAAGTAGACGTATGTGGGCTGCCAGCATTGCTGCAGGGGTTAAGGGGGGTGGGGTCAGCCTGTCAGTACTCAGACCATACGCCGCACACTGCATCCAAATGGTATGCATGGCTGTTGTCCCAGAAGGAAGCCTCTTCTAAAGATGAAGCATAAGAAAACCTGCAAACAGTTTTCTGAAGACAAGCAGAATAAGGACATGGATTACTGGAATCATGTCCTATGCTCTGCTGAGACCAAGATAAACCTATTTGGTTCAGATGGTGTCCAGCGTGTGTGGTGGCAACCAGGTGAGGAGTAAAAAGACAAGTGTGTCTTGCCTACAGTCAAGCATGGTGGTGGGAATGTCATGGTCTGGGGCTGCATGAGTGCTGCCGGCACTGGGGAGCTACAGTTCATTTAGGGAACCATGAATGCCAACATGTACTTTGACATACTGAAGCCAAGCATGATCCCCTCCCTTGGGAGACTGGGCCACAGAGCAGTATTCCAACATGATAACGAACCCAAACACACCTCCAAGACGACTACTGCCTTGCTAAAGAAGCTGAGGGTAAAGGTGATGGACTGGCCAAGCATGTCTCCAGACCACTATTGAGCATCTGTGGGGCATCTTCAAATGGAAGGTGGAGGAACGCAAGGTTTCTAACATCCACCAGCTCCATGATGCCATCATGGAGGAGTGGAAGATTACTCCAGTGGCAACCTTTAAAGCTCTGGTGAACTCCATGCCCAAGAGGGTTGAGGCAGTGCTGGAAAATAATAGTGGCCACACAAAATATTGACACTTTGAGCCCAATTTGGACATTTTCACTTAGGGGTGTACTCACTTTTGTTGTCAGCGGTTTAGACATTAATGGCTGTGTGTTAAGTTATTTTGAGGGGGACAGCAAATTTACACTTTTATACAAGCTGTACACTCACTACTTTACATTGTAGCAAAGTGTAATTTCTTCAGTGTTGTCACATGAAAAGATACAATAAAATATTTACAAAAATGTGAGGGGTGTACTCACTTTTGTGAGATACTGTACACGCACATGAACTTTAATGGCATCCTGTAGGGTTCAATATTGAGTTGGCCCACCCTTTGTAGCTATAACAGCTTCAACTCTTCTGGGAAGGCTGTCCACAAGGTATAGGAGTATGTCTATGGGAATATTTGACCATTCTTCCAGAAGCACAAACCATGGGTTTTTAAAATTAGAATTTTTTTTATTTGAATTGCTTAATTCTAGCATGGTTAAGTGAACTAATACACCTTTTAATGGAGGCCTCAAGAGAAATGGTATACCATGTTAAATTAAAAGGTGGAAATTTTACATGGTACTAAAATTATAGGAGCTCATTAAACTTCTTTTGGTATTAGAAAAAGTGCAATTTAGGGGGTAGAGGTAACTTTTCTTGAGTAACATGTTTTCTTTAGTTGTTTTTTTTTATCTAACTACCAGTTTCCAGGAGGGAAGCAAAATTGTTTTGCGAATATATCCTTTTTTAAATCTGGTTATTTCCTAAATGGTGCTGAATAGTATGCCAATGTGTTTTGTTTAAATTTCACAGGGCAAAATAAGATTACAAACTTTGTGTATGATTAAGTGATGAGAGTGTTTTTAATATTTTCCTCATTAGGATTTAAAATAAAACTAAATGATATGCTTTTGTCTCCAAAAATCCATACATATCCACTATTTAAAGCGGAAGTAAACTGCGCCATTTTTTATAAAAAAAAACATGAAAAGTAAAGGCATAATGTGCTAATATGCATAGCACAATAGAACATTATGACATACCTTAGAACGAAGCCCTGTACCGCTTCGGTCTCTGACAGATGCTTCCATCTTCATCCGGTCTTCCTTCCGAGTTTGTGTCCTCTGACCGTCCGATTGGCCGCGCCGCGATGACGTCACAGGGGTATACCGTCCCTTCAGAACGCATTCTTCAGTGACATCACCGGCTGCATGAAGTGTGAATATCTCCTAAACCGTGAAGGTTTAGGAGATATTCATATTACCTACAGGTAAATCTTATTATAGGCTTATCTGTAGGTACAAGCTTACAGAATGGGTTTACATCCACTTTAATGGCCATATAATCTATTTTCATTAAATTGTTTTATTGTATTTTTTTTACCTCCTTGTAACTTCCTCGGTGAGCACCAGAAGGTACTTTTTTAAGATAAGAACACGTAATTTAAAATAAGTTTCTTTTTTTAAACCAGATTTCAGTGTGATTTGAACAATTTTCTATTTCTTTTGTATGTTCTATAAATTTAGGAATACTTTTGGCTATACATTTTTGGATTGTTACATGTTTTTCTAGTTTTCTCTTTTTATGTAATGTATGATCTTTGAGACTACTCCCCTTCAGAACTAGTTGGGTATTCCCCTCTCTCCCTTTTCATGTTATAAACAAAGCAGTCTTAACCTTGATGCGGTGCTAAGATGTGTTAGGAGAAAGAGAAAAGAAAAAAAGATGAAATGGAAAAAATGTAAGTCCTAATAGTGATACTGTACTTGCATTAATGCTATGTTGGGACAATTGAATCAATATAATTCTGAGATTATGGTTTGGTTATTCTTAGAAGTGATGCATTGTGAACAATATTGCCAAAAGTACTTGGCATATAGGGAGAGGGAAATTTTCTTTGGTTTGTTGAGTTTACATGTAATTGCGAAGTATAAAAGTACCCATTCCCCATCGCCTAAGGCCTGATTCACACTTATGCATTTTTAGTGCTTTTTGCATTTTGCTGATTTGCACTACAGAACGTGTTGCATAGGAAACCATGGTAAATGGACTGTAGTGCAAATCTGCAAAATGCAAAAAGCACTAAAAATGCATAGGTGTGAATCAGGCCTAATAGGGTCCAATGAACTGCCACTGTTTATTTTTTCAGTGTCTGCCTTCTGGAGACTCCAATCTTCAGCAGAGAGGTAACTGGGAGAAGAGTAACTGTGCCATCTCTTGGAACACCATGCACGTGTGTATGTCATTGTGCAGGTGGCAGAATAAATCATACATCGTTCTCCTTCTTACCTTCTGACTTTGTTGCATGGAGTTGCCTGTGTGTCAAGAGGGGAGGTGAGAATTTTTCCTTATTTTTATCTTTGTAATGTAAATGAAGAGACTCATAAATGTGTGCATAACACATACACTATATTTAATATGTTGGATTTTGGGAACGTTTTCAAAATCCATCAACTTCATCTTAATAGCTGATCTTCATAACATTTAGTGATAGTGTGCATAGTTGTAAAGAAGTGCAAGAAAAAACTAGAGTAATCTGTAAAGTATGAATGTAAGCAAGTGCCTTTCAGGGCTGGGTCTGTTACTGGTGTTTGTTACTGGTTTCCAAGTGAGAAAATCAGCAAAGGGTCTCAGCGGTTAGCTGCAGGAGACAGCCCCTTATTTAAATGAATGATAAACTGCCACCTCTTGCAGCTAATTGCAGCCACACTTATGTTATCACTATGCTGCGATTACCTGCGAATGATTAGCAGACAGAATGGGGGTTAATTACTAAAACTAGAGAGCGCAAAATCTGGTACAGTTCTGCATAGAAACCAATCAGCTTCCAGGTTTTATCGCCAAAGCTTAACTGAATAAGCCAAAGTTAGAAGCGGATTGGCTACCATGCACAGCTGCACCAGATTCTGAGTGCTCCAGCTTTAGTAAATCTCCCCCTCTGTGTCCATGACTGATCACTCGCAGGTAATCACATGTAGCGATTACATGCAAATGGCTGCAACTAGTTGCGAGAGCCAGCAGCCTCCCATTACTTTCAATTGGGCTGCCTCCTGCAGCTAATCGACATCGCTCCCCGCCAATTTTCTTGCATCTACACGCTGTCAGGCCAAACGGAGAAAAAGCCACTTTCTAAGCTGGATGGAGCCTTCTAACAGTGAATGTGTATGTGCATCCATTAGAAGTGTCACTTAAGCCCAGCTGGCCATTTGTGTTTTGTCTGAAGTGGGTCTTTCATCAGGTGATAAATGGATGTCTTTATTATCTCATTCTTATGGTTTGACAACATTTTGGTGCCACTATACAGTGCTACCTGATGGCTGCATGGCCGTATTCCTATTTCTGTTATTTATGGGAACCCTCCCTGATTTGGGTTACCTTCAATGGCTGAGTGGACTAATTTATTTTCCTGGTAAAGTTTGAGGGGGACACATATTTTCCCTGGGAACATCATAAAGCTGGCCTTAAAGTGGAACTAATTCCAAACCCTTTTTTTTCATTTTGGATAGAGTAGCCAAAATTTATTATGCCTGCCACTCTTTTTCTATCTGTACCCCATTGGGGAAATTTCCCTTCACTTCCTCTCCTATAGGCAAAACAGGAAGTTCTCTCCAAAGTGAGAGAATCCTCTCAGACAGTTGTCACCAGTGTCCCCATTGAAGCTTTGGAAAGATCTTGGCTGCACTTGCAATTTAAGTTAAGCTTCTGCATCGTACTGGTTTTTATATGGTCTGGTATTTACTATCCTAACACTCATTGTAAAGGTAAAAAGATTGCCAAAATTTTGCTGTAGCAGCAGGAGCTACAAATTTAGGTTGGCACTGGCACCTTCCCAAGGGGTTTATCTTTTTGCTTTTGGGAGAAACATTTCACTTGGTTTCCTAAATGACAATAATGACATTGGCAAGGGGAATTTCACTTAATTTGCTAACACAAAAGTTACTTTGACATAAAGGCAAGTAAATGTAATGGTTTCTTAACATAACTTTTAGAATATTTAGTTCTCATTGGTCCAACATCTTCTGTCCTCATTCATTTCCTGTGTGAAAGAAGTACCCTTAAACAGCACCCTTTTATTTCCATGGGCAACTGTATAATATCTCCCAAAACTTCCCTGGCCTTCAAGTGAAGAGAAACATTTCGCTAGAGCAGTGTTTCTCAACTCCAGTCCTTAAGGCGCCACAACAGGTCATGTTTTCGGGCTTTCCATTATTTTGCACAGGTTATTTGATCAGTTTTGCTGCCTTAGTAATTACCATAGCCGTTTCATCTGAGGGAGATCCTAAAAACATGACCAGTTGGGGGCCTTGAGGACTGGAGTTGAAAAACAATTTCCCACAAGTCCCTTTGCTCCTGGTCACACCCAGGGAATTTACATTTCTCACATTCCCTTCCTCAGGAGTTTAGAGAGGCAACACCTGATTAGGAAGAAATAACCAGGCAAATGATGTACAGCCAGCTCAGAGGCCTGGGATGGAGCCTAATCGCACACAAGTTCCCTAGAACACCAAGCTACTGTGGGGATGCCCTCCCCATTTGCTGCCAGAGTAATCCAGGTCCAGGGTACTTGCCCATTGTTCTTGTATTCCTCTAGCTGTTCACTGGGGCTACTAGAGCTATCTTGGACTTTACTGTCAGAGGCACTTCTTATGAGGACAATTACAAGTGGCTGTGTTCTGAACTGTTTTACTGAAGTAGCAATTCTCGGGCTGACTCTCTGTTGTTATAGAGTACAGAGTTACAGAGACTATGCTCTATGCAGCCATATGTTACTCTGACTGAATCACAGAGACTTTGCTGTGAAGGGTTCAGATTTATGCATGTTCTTTGCCACCCAAAATGTTTTCATTATTGTGCAGTGTGTGCATATTTTTGCCACCCTGAACCTGTTTGTATTATTGCTTCTCAAACTGTTCATCTGTTTAGTAAACTGCAAGTTACAGTTACTCCCTGTGTTATCATTTAACTGATAACTTATCATGTTAAAGCATTTTTAGATGAACTCAAATTGGGTTGACTTGAAATTGTGAGGGAGCAGGAATATTTAATTTAATGTAACATTTTATGTGCAAACTGTTCAGATAGACCAGCACCCAAGACCTATTCAGGTTGTGCATGTCTAACGCAAGCTTTGGTTTTTCCAGGGTAGATCCAAATACATACTGTTCATTCACATTAATATAGAGCACTGAATCATTACTGTTTTTTTTTAAAACATATACCTATATAGAAATAAAATGACACTTGAATCTCATGTGTATTCCTCAATGAATGTAGTTTCGCATCTGCTAGAAAAGTGTTTTATTTCACTGTTTTTCCGTATGTTTCCTTTCAGTGTATGATACTCCAGTCGCAAAGCTATTCTGGTACTTATCCCTAAAATTTGCTTCCTTCCTGACCTTTGTTAAAGTGGAATTCCAGTCAAGTACTAACTTAGGCTAAATCTACTCCCATCCTCATTCTAAGACAATTCTATCTATCCTGTAAAGAGAAAATGTCTATACTTACCTATTCTTAAGCCAGCTTAGTCTTGTCGCATGATCGGTGGCCAGCACCGGCTTCAGTGTAGAAGAGAGAGACGACTGCAGTGCCTGAGCAATGATGTCACTTATAGGTTTATTATGGGGCAGCCATTGTAGGCTATCCCTCCTCTACACTGAAGCCAGCACTGGAAGACGGTGATGTGACCAGACCAGAGTGGCTTCAGAATAGGTGAGTATACGCATCTTTTCTTTGACAGGGTAGATAGAATAGTCTTATGCCCCGTACACACGATCGGATTTTCCGACAACAAATGTTGTATGTGAGCTTGTTGGCTGAAAGTACAACCGCGTGTCTGCTCCATCGAACATTTTTTGTCAGACTTTCCGCCAACAAATGTTGGCTGGCAGGTTCTCAAATTTTCCACCAACAAAACTTTGTTGTCGGAATTTCCGATCGTATGTACACAAGTCCGACGCACAAAAGTTCATGTTCGGAATCAAGCAGAAGGAGCCGCACTGGCTATTGAACTTCCTTTTTCTCAACTCGTCGTACGTCTTGTTCGTCACCACGTTCCTACATTCATAACTGTTCGCCAACATTTGTGTGACCGTGTGTGTATGCAAGACAAGTTGAAGCCAACAACCTTCAAACAAATTTCCACGTTTTTTTTGTCGGAAAGTCCGATCATGTGTACAGGGCATAAGAATGGAGGTAGGAGTAGATTTTGCCTTAGTTCGAATTTGACTGGAATACCACTTTAAATCCAGAGTGAGCTGAGTACTTGAGAAAAATTTAGATAACTTTCCATTGTGTAAAGTATCAGTCTTGGAAGATCTACAAGTGTGGTGAAGCCTTTAAATTCTGAACAACTGCACTTGAAAAAAAATTTAAAATCTGTGTTGCATGGATAGGGCTTTTAAGAAGATGCATATACAGTAATTGAATCTCTAAAAGTTACATGTATGACCAGAGTTATCATTAGGCAATTAAGCTATGTGCATAGAAATGGCAGAAGTTAGACTTTTTTTCTTAATCATGATGTTAAACACTTTCCTTTTATCAAGTGGAAATTTAGCTCATAAGATTATTAGTAAGTTTGCATAACATGCTACATTGTAAAAGGACCAGAAGGATAATATTCAGATTTTAAGAAGTGTCTACTATGGGCTGCAGCCCTTAACTGCTTGCTGACCAGCCGCTGCAGTTATACTGCAAAAGGTTGGCTCGGCTGCACGAATATCTGTAGGTGTACTGTGGGCGATTGATGTCCACAGGCTGCCCACGATCGGTCCCCACAGAGACAGAATGGGGATCTGCCAAAGTAAACAAAGCAGATCTCCGTTCTGACAGGGGATGACACAGAGATCCCGTCTTTCTGCTATACAGGAAGATGGATTTGTGTGTTGTCCCAAGCAGCCCATCCCCCATACAGTTAGTAAACACACCCAGGAACACATTTAACCCCTTCATTGCCCCTGATGTTAACCCCTTCCCTGCCAGTGTCATTAGTACAATGTCAGTGCATATTTTTAGCACTGATCACTGTAATAATGTCACCGATTCACAAACAGTGTCAAAAATGTCAGTTAGGTGTCCGGTCTGTCTGCTGCAATGTCGCAGTCCCACCATTACTAGTAAAAAAATAATAAAAAAATAATAAAAATGCCATAAATCTATCCCCTATTTTGTAGACGCTATAACTTTTGTGCAAACCAATCAATATACACTTATTGGGGTTTTACCACAAATATGTAGCAGAATACAAATTGGCCTAAACTGATGAAGAAATTAGATTTTTTTTTGTTTTATAGCAGAAAGTCAAAAATATATTTTTTTTTTTCAAAATTGTCAGTCTTCTTTTGTTTATAGCGCAAAAAATAAAAACCGCAGAGGTGATCAAATACCACCAAAAGAAAGCTCTATTTTTGGGAAAAAGGACAACAATTTTATTTGGGTACAGCGTTGTACGACCGCGCAATTGTCAGCTAAAGTAACGCAGTGCCGTATCGCAAAAAATGGCTTGGTCAGTAAGGGGGTAAATCCTTCCAGGGGGTTAGTGTATTTGTAGGACCATTAAAAAAGCAATACATGCACACTTACCTGTCCATTCACACCAGATGTGGTGGGACTGTGCTGGGCGGTTATCCCAGCGCAGGCCCACCGCGTGACAAGGCAATATGCCTTATCTCCTGTTTGCCAGGTTCACGCCATGATGCAGAGAAAAAAGGTACTGCCCAGAGAGCCGCAGGTGGTGTATACAGCTGCCCATACAAGTGAAAGGCTGTAGGTGGCCACACTTGTGTAAATGCAGATTGTTTGTACATCAGTGTTTACCCACCACCTGTGGCTTGCTAAGCATGGAAAAGTACCAGAGATTTTACAATAGAGGACTTTGCAGCCTCTAAAAGTCTATGTTCCTGAGACCTTATCCCTTTAAAGGCCCTACAAGTACAGAGAAATACCCTTTGATCTGCCTGAAATGCACCCAGCTCCTAAGTCCTGTTATGGGCTGACAACACCCAGCATTTTTGTCAACTCTGCTCAGTTGTTCTTTGAGAAACTACTCAAACCCTTCCTCTATTCATAAAATAGATACTATAGACCTGTTCATCCCAGAGCATGGTGCGGGAAACCCATATTCCGCACTTTTCCCAAACCACATTCAAAAGCCACTGCCCTTGTGATCTGCAACGGGTGTCAGTGAAATGCCAATGACACCCCAAATGCAGGTTGCAATCACAGTGCATTTACCTGCACTGGATTGCATGGTACTGTCTACTCCTCACCTCACTCCTTCAGTCTCCTCTCGCATTACTAACTTACTAACTGACATATCAGCATGGATGTCTCACCACTTCCTTAAACTAAATCTCTCTAAAACTGAGTTATTAATATTCCCCCCCGCCCGTGACCCCCTCCATGACTTTTCCATCAAAATCAACAATGCAACCATCAGTCCCTCCCGTCATGCCAGGGTACTAGGTGTAATCCTAGACCCTGACTTGTCATTTCAGCCTCAAATCCAATCGTTGTCAAAAGTTTGTAGAATTCCCCTCCGTAACATCTCTAAAATTCCTCCCTTTTTAACAAATAAAACCACCAAGCTCCTCATTCACTCCCTTTTTATCTCTGGCCTTGACTATTGCAACTCCCTTCTCATTGGCCTGCCTCTCCAGAGGCTATCACCTCTTCAGTCTATCATGAATGCTGCTGCCAGACTTATCCACCTTATCAACCGCTCAGTGTCTGCCAACCCTCTACTCCAATCCCTACACTGGCTCCCAATCATCCAGCGAATTAAATTCAAAATACTAACCACAACATACAAAGCCATTCACAACTCTGCCCCAAGCTACATCACCAATCTTGTCTCCAAATATCACCCAAATCGTCCTCTCCGCTCTTCTCAAGACCTCCTGCTCTCAAGCTCTCTCATCTCCTCCTCCCATGCTCATCTCCAGGATTTCTCCAGAGCCTCTCCCATCCTCTGGAACTCGCCACCTCAACCTGTCCGGCTATCCCCTACTCTTGCTCCTGTAAACTCATCTCTTTAGGAAAGCCTATCACATCTCCAACTAATCTTCTACCACTTCCAACAGCTCATTCCCCACAGTTACAACCTTTTGTACCACCTGCCCCAGCCTATTAGATTGTAAGCTCTTCTGAGCAGGGCCCTCTTAACCCTCTTGTATTTTATTGTATTATAACTGTATTGTCTCCCTTTTATATTGTAAAGCGCTGCGTAAACTTGTTGGCGCTATATACATTCTGTATAATAATAATAATACAGATGTACCATGTGATTTGACTGCACTGCGTTTTTTAAAGTAGTGCATGCACTACTTTTGGCACTGCAGTGCAATTTCAGCCCAAAACACACTGCACTCAAATTGCACAGAGATTGCAAAGGAATGCTACGCGTTCCTCCACGATTCCTGGTGTGAGCCGGCCCTAATTATTCTGCCTTGCAAGATAAGAACTAAGGGACTCTCACAGCCCAACTCCAAGCAATAAAATAACACAGGAAACTTGCACAGGATACAGGGCAGCTCTGGATTTCTGACACGATCAAAAGGTATTTTTTTTTGCACTTACTGAATAGGTATAACAAAACACTTTAATGCTATTAACAAACCAAAAAGTAGTAAATAGGCTAAGTTCAATGTTAAGGTTAATATACATTTTAAGGGCTTGTTCACCCAAGGTGCATTGAGCTACATTGATCGGCATTGATCAACGTAGGCTTAATGCAAGGACATTGAGAAAACATAGTTTTCAGTGTGCCCTATCCAAACCATACAAATGTGTTGATGTGCATTGCATAAAAAAGCATCATGTCTATATTTTAATGCAACACACAAAAATATGCTGCAACACACAGCAGCACACTGCAATGCATTCTTGTTCATGGAGTTAACAGAAGTGGTTTTTGTTAACTTTAAATATAGTTAAAGAAAAAAGGGTACCCCAACGCCAGTCCGCTGGCGTGCATGAATTTCAAAAGTGCGAAAAGTTGACTTGCTGTAAGCTACAATTATGTAAACCCAGCCCTGCTTATGCTACATTATTTTAGTGCAGCTTAAGTCAAAGTAATCTTCCTTCATCTTGCTTTTTTCTGTCAAACTACTGCATTTGTATAATTAGAAAAAAGCAGATTACCTGACGGGGCTGACCAGGCAAACCACTGGTCTGCATTTGTCTCTGCATTCGGGAAGGTTGCATTAACTGACGAATCTGTTGCTGGAGAAATTGATTGTTGCTGACTTGCTGGGACTGTTGCACTGCTGAGGACTGGTGTTGCTGCTGCTGCTGCTGCTGTTGCTGCTGCTGCTGCTGCTGAAGATAATGGATTAATCCAGGGTTTGATGACAAATTCATTTTTTGTCCAGCAGAATCGGGTGCAAAGTGGGACAGTGGTTTGGTGTTGTTAAAGGAAAACTGATCCACTGGGTTTTCAGAGACTATGCCAGTCTGCAAGCCATTTGATGGTTGCTGCATAATCATGTTCATGTTTTTTGGCTGGTTTGTGGACATCTGTTTGAAGAGAGTGCTCTGTAAGCTTGACTGGCTGCCTGCAGGAGTGAGATTAGACATCAAGGTGTTCTGTGGACTAAATGGCTGTTGATGTAAGGCTGGGCTTGAAAGCTTCTCTGGTTGATAGGGCGGAGAAGGTCCAGCATTGGCAGATGCCATATTTGGCACCATATTGTTTTGGGGACTTTTAATTGTATTTCCTGGTATGTTGCTTGATGTTATATTCTGTAACATGGAATTCTGTGGACTAAATGGCTGCTGGCTTAATGCTGGACTTGCAATCTTTTCTGAGCCATAAGGTGGAGAAGGCCTGCTGGTAGGATTACTGGTAGAAGACATACTTGATAACAGTGTACTCTGTGAACCTTGTACAGCATTTCCCTGCAAACTGCTTGCATTCATGCTGGGTACCATGACATTTTGTGGACTAAAAGGTTGCTGAGGAGAGGATCCAGGCCTGTATGGTGGTGAGAGTCCTGTCGGTGAAATTGTTGGCCAGTTACTTGTCGGCACTTGCTGCTTGGCTGATGATCCTTGTTTACTGGCAGCCAGCTGTTTAAGCTGTTGAGCGTGCCAATTTCCTCCAGGCATATTAGCCATTGATGAAGGTAATATAGACTGTGTTTGACTCTTATTCTGAGCTGTAGAGACAGGTGAGGGAACAGGTTTGTTTGGTGGAGGAATGGGATAGTTTGTTCCAGTAGATGATGGTCTAATCTGTGGGGAACCGGCACTGGCAGAACTGCATCCACTAGTGAAATCTTTGTTGGAGATATTTTCCAAGTGAGCGGATTGTGGGGAGGACAGATTTGGAGTTGTACTCAAGGCTGGTTGTGAATGACTTATTACAAGTGGTTCATCTGGCTTACCTCCCAAAATCTTCTCAAGGTCCAGATCATTTGGAGATGGATCAGGCATTTTAGTTAATTCTTCCAACAGGTCCTGTAGTTCTTGGTCCACAGTCTGTAGATTGTTATTTTTTTCTTCATATGGAACCTTTTGACCAATATCTGTGCTCTGTGATACAGAAAATGGGGAAGCCATTCCTCTCCCATTCATGTGGTTATTTTCCAGCAGAACTTGATGACCACCCACTCCCATAGATGAAGAGTTCTGGTTGGTGGAGAAAGGAGAGTGCTGCAAATCAGGACACGAAACACCTGAGTTGCTGCCTTGTGTTTGGCCCATGGGAAGTGTTACATCATCAAGACATAATCGCTTATTGTCATTTGAAAAAATTATATCATTTATACTTGAGGACACTGGAGAACTGTCTTCTTCCAGCTTTCTCTTTATGGATCCTTGTAGCTGAAAGATAAGATTAGACATCATTATGTTTACTTGTTAATGTTGTTTTCCTATACAATTCAAAATAAATACTCTAAAATTGATATATGAGGGGCTTGTTGTCTTGTCTACTGAAACTCAAAACAATCTGGGCTATTAGGGTGCAAAGAGACATGAAAATTGTGGTTACTACAAAATACCCAGTTAACATTTACCATATATTGCTCAGAGATAAAAATGGAATAGCTGCCATAGATTAGTACAGCCATTTTAACAACCAAGGTGCTGGATTCATCAGG
Organism: Aquarana catesbeiana; assembly: GCF_042186555.1. NCBI lineage: Eukaryota > Metazoa > Chordata > Amphibia > Anura > Ranidae > Aquarana > Aquarana catesbeiana. The sequence continues at coordinate 152,990,716 of NC_133332.1, read as the reverse complement.
GGTGCCTTGGCAAATTGCCTAGAAATTGCCCAAAACTCGTCCAACAATTGTCATAAAGCTGGCGGGTGGCTAGCTTGTCACAGGTTTTTAATGTGCAGCATTACAACTTTGGGACCAGCTGCTGGTGTTATAACCACTAATGATGTCATAGGTTGATAAGGAGAACATCCTTGTTTGCCCCTCCCTTGCCCCTCTTTGTCAGCACTGGGGTCATGTTAGTTGAATGAGGGAGAGAAACTGAGGAAGAAGAGAAATGCTAGAATACGAGTCAGTACCAGTGTGCAAAGGTATATATAAAATCGTGTTGTTGTAGGGGGTGCTATAAATCTGATCACACTCTAGCTGCAACAATATTAAAGTGCAAAGTGCTAAACAATACATATAATATTCATGAAATAAGTGCAAACAGACAATATAGTGAATATTTCATCAAAATAAAAGTCCATATTTTGATTGTGATACAACTTCAATCTTTACACCGTGACCAATGGAAAAACTTTTTTTCCCCCCTTGTTTCTTCCTTTCCCTCTGTCTTCCCTTCCTGTTTCTCTTGCGGTTCCATCCCCTTTCTTTTCTCCTTCCCCCTTTCCCCTTCACTCCCCATTGTCTGTTCCGCCCTTGTGTCGTCCCCCCCCTTCCCCCCCCCCACTTTTCCTCTTTTCCTCCCCCCCCCCCCTCCCCTTCTTTCCTTCCCCCTTCCCCCTGCCTGCCTCTGTCATTCACCTTCCAATCTCTGTTTGTCCCCTTTTTTCTCTCCTTTTGTTTCCCCCCCTCCCCCCTTTCCCCTCCCCCACCCCCCTTTTTTTCCTGCTTTTCTTCATATTCTTCCCCTTTCTTCCCACAACCATCCCATATCCTGTGGTTGGTTTCTGGCCTCTCTTCCTTTTCCCTTCTCTGCCCCTTTTTCCCCCTCCCCCCCTCCTCCCTCCTCCCCCTTCTCTTTCCCCCTTCCTTGCCTTTCCACTTGTGAACTTCACACTCCCGGGTGGTCTCTTAAATAGAAGACAAGCCGTATATAATTCTAAATTTCGTCTTTATTATATCTATTTACAATAGTTTCACCTAAATTTGCCTCCCTGGCCCGCCCCCGGGGGAAACGCCTCTAGAGAGCGTCTCACAGTATCTCTCCAGAAAACCTTTTTGGTTATAGGTTGGTGAGTGCAACTTTTTAACTTCAAACATGTTCTCCAACATGAAGTGTATGTTTCTTATGACATTGTTCTATTTCTTTGTTATGTTGATACTGTATTGTTCTCTTTGTAGATTATATACTATCAGACGCCTCCTGAAGAAGCGGCTGTGACCGCGAAACTGTAGAGGTCACGTCTGCAAGTATTATACTATACAACCTTTGTTCATACATCTGTGTGGGCATTAGTTTCACTAAATTAAGTGTCAACAATGCTGTAACAATCACTGTTTTTTGTGTATGTTAAACCATGACAATGTATATGATGTGTCCCTTGTAGGACTTTTTATTGTGATTTCAAATAAATTTCTTTACTTTTTTACCAAAGTCTCTTTATATTCCCCTTGGTACTGTAATAGTCCTATAAAAAAGCTGTTTGAAAGAGATTGGACCTAGTTGGAGAGGTCCCTGTTTAGATTTCTCTCTCAGACCCCATTCTTTGTTCTATTCATATTCAGGATGATGGTACCTACTAACAATACTATACCTCCTTGTGTAAACTATGTGGCACACATCTGAATTCTAATGGAAAAACTTCACATAAATCACCCGGTGGATGTGAGTGAAATGCCTACTCACCAGACCACCGTGACCACTTTAACTAAAAATAAGGTCAGTATAGGCTGTGTTTTGTGGGTCAGGGATCTTGCTGATGCACCGGTATGGATATAGCTAGGAACCTTGTTTGTCTTCACCACAGTTACCCATTAAAAAACAGATAAATACGGGACCATTTCATAAAATGTTGATTTAAAAAGATAAAGCCAAATGGCCGCTTACATGAGTTGGTGCCTAAGCCTGGCACTGAGGACAATAGTGTATGTCACCAGGCAAATGTGTAATGCAGCCATTCAGCTTCCGCTTGTGGGGACGGCGTGCATTCCACCGCCGTAGTGTTCGTAAACCGGAAGTGGCCAGAAATGACATGACCGGGATGCGCCTTGACATACGTTTAGTTTTACAACATCATCAGGAAGCGTTTCACAATCGTATCACAATTAATATATGGACTTTTGTTTTGATGAAATATTCACTATATTGTCTATTTGCCCTTATGTCATGAATATTATATGTATTGTTTGCACTTTGCACTTTAATATTGTTGCAGCTAGTGTGTGATCAGATTTATAGTACCCCCTACAAAGACATATTTCTTATCAGTCAAGGTAGCACTTTGCATTTTTAAGGGGAGCAGCTTTAATACACTATTAAAATTATCACTTAATTTACATTATAATTCCATAGAGCGAGGTTCTTTTTACTTTCTATATACAAAATCGTAACTAAGAATTTTCATTTGAATTTCACACCATTAGAGGACTGCAGCAATAGCCGATTTTCCTGAAGCCATCGAATTTGAGTGATTGGGCATGTTGGAATTTTTTGGAAAAATGAACAAATTTCTAATCAATGATGGTAGAATTGTGCAAGTTAATCGAAAAAGAAATGCACATAAACTGTGACCTGAAAAGAAGAGAAGATTCTCGGTTGCAAAAATTATTTTCTGCAGCAACACAAGATGAAAGTAAAGGCTCGGTTGGTCGAATTTCTAAATCAATGGTGGCACCATCGGATCACAAAAACAAATTTGTCACTTTTATTCCTATTACAAGGAATGTAAACATCCCTTGTAATAGACAAAAAGCATGACAGGACCTCTTAAATATGAGATCTGGGGTCAAAAAGACCCCAGATCTCATATTTACACTTAAATGCAATAAAAAAAAAATTGTCATTTAAAAAAAAAAAATGGCCCGTAGCCTCCCTGGCGGTATTCCCGAGTGTGGCTCGGGGTTAAAATTCAGTACCATTAGCGGTAACCCCGAGCCACACTCGGGATCGCATTGCAGGATCCTGGGGCGGCGTTACTTACCTTGTCCCCGGGATCCTGCGATGTCACCCGCAGTGTCCGAGGGCTCCGTCCTCCTCTGAAGCCTCTCCGTGCCAGGCTCCGTTCCCTGCGAGCGGCGCGACGCACGGGGGCGGAGCCTGGCGGCAAATTAAAAAAATAGTAAAAATCATAACACATACAGTACTGTAATCTTACAGATTACAGTACTGTATGAAATGCTTTCACATCCCTTTTGTCCCCAGTGCTTTGGCCCATGTCCTGCATGCAGTTTTATATGATATATACTGTTCTTTCTGCCTGGAAACTGGAGATTGTCCATAGCAACCAAAAAGTGTCCCTTTATGTCAAAAGTGGCTTTAGACCAGCTAGAAAACAGCGATAGTAAATTAGAACACTTGCAGAATTGAGCGATAGTGAATTGTGGGGAAATTTATTTTATTACTATTTTTTTTTTTTTTTTTTAATTATTTATTTTTATTTATTATATTATAATTTATGTTTTTGTGTTTCAAACTTTATCATACCCGGGATATCTACTAGACTCTGGTTTGGACAGATTTAAGTGTGTTATTGTTAAGATTTACAGACCTACAATATAAAACGCCAAATTTCCATGCAAAATAATTGTACCGCTTTCAGCACCTAAAATCCTAAATAATCATACCGCCAGGGAGGTTAAAGAACTTGAGGCTTTTCTTAAAGACAAATTGCACAAAACCCAATTACAAGCAGTTTAGTATTTTTATGCCAAGAAGATTTCCAGCTGCTCTAAGGGCTGTTCCTAATTCTTATTTTGTTTTAGATAATACCATATTCTCTACTAACGTGTCTTCCCCCTGTATATTCACTTACTAAATGTAACTGTTCTATAGTAAAACCTCAAATGAAGCAGCGGACTATATTTTTTTCCCCTCACCTATTACGCTGTGATTTAATGAACAGGATAAATTCAGCCATGTGATCAGCTCATAATGTAATGAGAAAATGACTGGATTGATTGGAGTGTTAACTGGAGTTTAGCAGCCTAAAAATCATTTATTGCGGCACATTTTGACATGAATAAACCCTCTATTGCCTGCATGTAATGAAGTGCAGTATTCCACTTAGGCTACAAAGGAAACTGTCAGTGACTGTTGGGTTTCTTTAATATTGTAGTGCAAGTTCAAAGAGCAGTACCGTACTTAGTGCAAAACTCCAGAACAGCCAATAAAAACTGGCCTGGTGTGAAGTTTGGTCTACAACATTCCCATACATTCAGCATCCTACTCTTTAACCAAGTCTGTAAGAAAACTAAATGATAGGGGAAGTGGAGGTGTTGCTGCCTGAATCAACCAATCAGATGTCTGCCTTTTTTTTTTTTTTTTTACCTGTGAAAGACATGTAAATCTGATTGTGTAACTAAAGGCAACAGACGTTTCTCTACTATATCAGCATTGAGACCTCACAGCTATTGAAGTCTTCTTTCAAATAAAATACAATAAAAAAGATTAATTTAAAATATACATTTTTGGTATTTTTCAGCATTACTGAAAATTCTGCATTTTGTTTTTATTTCTATAAATATATATTTGTATTTTTTTTCAAAGCAGAAATGCAACATAACACAATGCAGAATTAGTGTTATTATAGCGTGTGCAGCCACTTGGTTTAATAGCTATGACCTAGATGTCAACTTGATTAATCTATCATTAACACCACTGCTTCACATAATGAGGAAAAATCTTTATAGCCCACAAGAAACACAACAAACAAAGAAACCAAATCACTGGGATGTTAACAAGACTTAAGCAGGACAAAAGCAGTTGAAACAACAAGGTGTACACAATCTGACAGGTAATGCCATTATCCAATGGCACTATGTACAATGGCATGTGGTTTTATTTCATTGCAATATATCTCTTGCATATGGACCAGACTACAATAAATAAGCAATATTATATTATAGTATTTGTGTTTAACTAGTTCAAAGCTTAATTTTGGGTAAAGAAATAAAATCATGTGCTCCTAGCCAATCTCTTTAAAAAAAGTTTCTAACATCATAAATACTTACCTAAACATGACTATCGATGGTGACTCTTTTGGTAATATACTGTAGACTGGCCAATGGGTCTTGTTTCTGTGACAACATGGTGCTTCTAGTTTAAGAATATTGGACTCTGTGAGGCAGTGCCTGTGTCTTTAAGACACTAAAGACCAGTAGAAAGAAGAACTGTGACCTAGTCCAATACGTGGCTAAGGTTTCTTGTAAAAAAAATAACTGAAGTACTGATTTTAAAATCATCAAGTAATGATTTTTAGAATGTCTGTAAGATTCCTATGGCCTCAAGAAATTCTGTAAAAAAATAAGGATCATGTCATACTGGTAACTGGTGCTAAAATTTTACCCACCAGTAACAGATTGGTACAGGCTGTGATTCTGAATCACCGAAAAGATGGTCTAAAGGGTTTAGGAACCACCTGTTGTTCACTACCGGCATATACAGTATTGAAATCACAATGAATCAGGGAACAACTTAGAAAATAAAACACAGCAAAGCACAATTTATTCTCTAAGGAACTGCCAGACCTCACATATATCTATGCACTGCTACCAAATAATAAGTCATGTTATCTTTATATTTCGTTTCCAAGTTGATCACACTACTCCCTGAGGCTCTGTAAATCTCTATAGCATATTGTAAGTAGTCATGCTGTACAAAATGTACCTTTGTATGCATAAGCCTTGCAGAGCTAGCAATTTCTTGGTAAATATACATGCTATATGCCTACGGCAGAAGATTTTCAGGCTTGGTGATACCTAAGTCCCTTTTCTATGTCACTGAGCCAGCAATTCCTAGGAGCAATGAAGTACTCATCCATTTTAATAGCCCCCCTGTAGTTACCCTTTGTCTATTCTCAGCAGACGTCTGTTTTCCGTATTACATAGCTTAAGCGGAGTTCCACCCATAAAAATAATTTTACATAAATGTGTAGCAAATAACATAACAAATGTCATTTGTAGAAATTTTTTTTTTTTTTTACTTACCTTTTAATCCCTGTTGCTATGTGATCCCTTCTAATCTTCCCCTTCCTCACCGCGGCTCCTGACGTCACTTCCCTCAGCTCCTCTGCTGGCTACTGCTCTTGGGAGATGTGTGTCATCATTTCCCAGGAGTCAGTGGGCAGCGCCGAGGGGTAGGTTGCCATAACAACGTGGCGGGCATTTCCAACGACACCGTCTGTTGTGATGGCAACCTGTATAGTTTACAGCACCGCTATGTGCTATTAATGCGCATGCGTAAGAACGGGTGGTGCATGCTGGGAATCCAGCAGCGCCGTATCCCGGAAGAATATGCTTGTGGGCTTCTCCTGCCCACAAGCAAGATGGGAACTCACAAGAAGGAAAAATCTAAGGTATTTTTTAAGATAAATCAATAATAAAGGCAGCGTTAATGACAAGAATAAGAATAGCTTGATATGCATTATGCAAGAATAATAATAATAGTAATTAAAAAAAAAAATCATAGATGTGGGTGGAACTCCGCTTTATCACTTCCACTACAACATGTTTCATATGCTAAAATTCAGGAGACAGAAAAAAAGTTGACATTAATGGGGAGCATTTTGTGGTGGGCTCTGTTTTGTATGATGTTTTTTGTACCTGCATTAAAGCATTGTGTATGATGCAAAATGCGTATTGCAAGAAAGCAGGATTTTCCAAAGGTAAATTGTGTTTACAATGAAAAAACGACTGGATTTAAAAAATGTCCAGTGGTGTGCAGTGGTCATTTGTTTGCCAGGGTGTACAAACTGCTTGTGCTGAATCTGCTATCGTACAGATGTAGTATTATGTTTCATATGTTAAGGTGTTACTAAACCCAGGAGCCTGCATTCACTATATCTGGTCTACCACAATACACAGAACATGGAAATGCAATTATTTTAGTAAATATAAACTGCTAAATATCTTTTCTCATCAGTAGTATATAGCAGTCTTGTGACTTCTATCAGTGTCTGGTTAAAGTTTGAAGGAGGAGATTTCATTCTACTCTGACTGTCCTATGAGGTTGCAGGACCCTTGACCCTCAGTCTGGGCAGTTGATGGGCTGATCACATGCACCCTCCCAAGGAAAAAAAAAACTCTCTAGCAGTACACACAAAACTAAGTATGTGCAGAGTGACTCTAAAGGCTCTGTTCTATCAGGAGATTGATTGTGGACAGTCGAAAAAAAAGGCGGATCAGAGAAGACAGGATCAAACAGCCATTTTACACAATGCAGAGGATTAACCCCTTAGGTTCCACAGTCAGTATAACAAGCATGCTTTACTGCATATACAGACTGATTTTACAGTTGTGGGTTTGGTAACACTTTAAGGAACAATGGTGAATATCAATGGATTAATCTGTACTGAAAACTTTATAACAAGTGATGACCTAAGGGTGGCTATGCCATGCCAATAAAAGAGGTGAATGTTTCACCAAGATCAACAGAGGTTGTTGTTGCCTATCCTTAGAATGGCCCCAATCTGATAAAGGGTCTGGAGGATCTTAGTTATGAAGAAAGGTTGCAAGCACTGAACTTATTCTCTCTGGAGAAAAGACGCTTGAGAGGGGATATGATTTCAATTTACAAAATACCATACTGGTGACCTCACAATAGGGATAAAACTTTTTCGCGGAAGTGAGTTTAACAAGACTCATTAAAATTAGAAGAAAAGAGGTTTAACCTTAAACTACGTAGAGGGTTCTTTACTGTAAGAGCGCAAGGATGTGGAATTTCCTTCCACAGGTGGTGGTGTCAGCAGGGAGCATCGATAGTTTCAAAAAACTATTAGATAAGAACCTGAACGACCACAACGTACAGGGATATACAATGTAATGCTGACATATAATCACACACATAGGTTGAAATTGATGTACTTGTGTCTTTTTTCAGCCTCACCTACTATGTAACTATCTGTGTTATCTCACTGAGGTACAGTAGTAAAGTACATGCAATGATTTTAAAGTGTTTCTAAACCCAGGACCCTGCATTCACTATATCTGGTCAGCCACAGTACACAGAACATGGAAATGCAATCATTTTAGTAAATCTAAACTGCTAAATACCTTTTCTCATCAGCAGTTAGAGCAGTTTTGTGACTTCTATCAGTGTCCAGCCAAGCAATGGTTAAGGCTTGTAGGAGGAGTTTTCTGACTGTCCTATGAGACTGCAGGACCCCTGACCCTCTGTCTGGACAGTGCTGATTGGCACTGTGCTGATCACATGCACCCTCCCAAGAAAAAAAAAAAAAAACCTCTCTAACAGTACACACCCAACTGAGCATGTGCAAAGTGACTCCATAGAGTCTGTGTTATCAGGAAATTATTAGGGGATGGTGAAAGGAGGGGAGGATCAGAGAAGACAGTATCAAACAGCTTTTTTTACACAATGCGGATGATTAACTCCTTAGGTTCCACGGTGAGTATAACAAGCATGCTTTACTGCATATACAGACTGATTTTACTGTTGTGGGTTTAGTAACACTTTAATTCTAGCCTTTCTTCCTCAGAAGTAAAACAGGATTTGTGCAAAGTTCGAACAATTTGGAAAATGTCTGTGTGGGATAACAATTTCAGTAAGCAAAATTGCTTCTTATTATATCTTAGTAAATCCCCAAATGCACTGATAAATGTCCAGCTTTCACAGGCGATGCTCAAATCTGTCCAGAATTAGCCCATATATTTCCCTTCTTTGTAAAGTAAACATAGCCAAGCTGGCTATGGCAGTGCAATGAACTGTTCCATATCCATCCTTTCACAGTTCTCAAATATTGCAATCCCTATACACCCTAGTAATACTGCAAACAAATAACTATAACCATGCCATGTATTAAAAAAATACAGACAATACAGCTAGATTTCCATTTAGATATAGTTCTGAAATCCTTCTTTGCTCTTATTACACTTCTTCAAATTTTTTCACCTCTTTTTATTTTTTGTGACATTTGTTGGACAGCATTTGGTACAGCTGTATTTTTACAACTCTAATGTTTGATAAATGATATCATTACAAAAACAAAGGAAATGTATAAGGGTAAAAAATTACACTCTGACTCCATAAACGTATAACAACCAACTTCTTCCATTAGTCAGATAAATGATAAGAATGAAAGGCTATTAGCTATCAACTCGTGACTTTACAAATCACTCTGGTGCTGGTGACACTCTAGAGCACATGACAGAAGCTTCACTGCTTCAGGGGGTTTTAAAATACCAATATAGAAAACAAAGCCTAGTTTATTTGCTCTTTACTAAATAAAACCATGAACTCATGCAGTGGCATCTAAAAAAGGAACAGCCTGAAACAAAACACAACAAGAGGGAATAATTTCATAGGAAACACCCAGGCATCGTTATAACTTATTCATAACAGAGCCTTTGTTTGAGAGCATTGTGCGGATAACAAACTGCGGCCTTGATAAAAGCATTGTAAAAGAAGGAACAGTGGGGTTTAATATGCAATTAATTAGCAAAAAGAGTCATTCTTAGCAGTGATTAGTATGATTTCTTTTAAACTCCTGAAAATAGCAGGCAAAAAATACACTGGAAAAACAGAAATGCATAAATGCTTACTTTATTAATATAAAACAATAGCAAACAAACACTTTAATAATATGAAAAGATACACCAAATAGTTTAGGTATTGTATGTGTAACACATTTTTATAACATCGCAGTGTGGAATTAGGGGATCATGTTGCTGCATTGTACTAGTTTTCAGGGGTTTATATTTGCAACTCAGCTGGATGCTAGGTGAAGCCCAAACGTTGACTGTCTGCCACTTTGGTGGAAATCAGTTCCTGGGAATTACAGAGGTTTCCATTATTGAAAGTTCCTCTGTTGATAGGTACACAATGATCAAAATAATAAAATCAGTACAAGTGGAAAAATTACAGGTCTCTGTAGTATTACTGCCCTCATTTTTGCTGTGCTTCGTAGCAACTCATCTAAACTTAAATGAACCAACTGAAGTGGTTTGGCTATCCTTTATGAATGTGCTCCTGGGACCAATGGTTGAACATGCTATGGATATTTTGGACATATTTAAATGGGACCAGACAGCCTCACCATAATCTCATAACATTTTGGAAAAGTATGCCCAGGATGCCCAGGAAAGAATTTCCTTAATAAATCTTAGCTTGGTGATCAGGTAAAGACAATTCTGTAATTTTGTCCAATACTTTTTGAATAGCATTGGATAAAAGAGTGCAAAAGTGTACATTTATTTTTTAATCAACAAATGAGCTCATTCTATTGCCACCGTACTGAAGTTCTGGGTTGTCAATGCATACTACTACTCTAAAGTGTCAATCAGTTGCAGTTAGAGGGCATGCAGAATTTAAAAAAAATGAAATGGGCCCTGTGACCTCATCAATAACCTTTGAAACATGCAAGAATGTAGTCATTTAGCCAAGAATTTTGTAATTTAGCTATCAATGTGAATTATTTTTCTCAGGCAAAATGTATCCATCCAACTTGTTCACTTACAGCCTAGATCACACTGGAGAAGTTTATTTATTTAACCTTCATTGCAACATTAGATCAAGCTAGTAGCAGTTAGTCACATGCAATTGGACTTGTTCTATAATGCTAAAGGTGTTTCTCTGTGTATCCAAGCAGCTTCTTCTGTTCTCATTAGAATTGAAAAAACTGCTTGAATAAGCAGCAAGATGTCTTCAGCACTGCAGAACAAGTTCAGATGAACATGTTAACTTCTACTAGCTATACCATGACCTGGATAATTGAGAACCTTTAAACACATTTGATCTAGTACATTGCATGACAATACTCAGTTAGATGGTTTTTTTAATGACTGAAATCACCAATAGCTCTATGCAAAGATTTTTTTGACTGTACTTTGTTTTGAAATATCTCTATTAGATGACAAGATGCAGAGCATTCTACGTTTAGTGCATTAATTGCTGCGTGCCTGATGATTTAATGTGCCCTCCTTTGAACCTACTGTTCTTCTAGTGTGTTAAGGAGAGGCGTTTTATTTTCCCTGATTTATTCCAGAAACATGCCGTGTTTCTGACCTTTGTTTGTGGCTAATATCAGCAGAGAGCATTAATCTTGGTAAGCCTTCTTTTCTAACAGCAGGGTATGAAAATATAACAGCTCTGCATATGGCAGAATAAACATATACTGTATCACATTTAAAGGAACTCAAGATCATTTCAAGGTTGGATCCCTACATGGCTCAAATTTACCCTGAAGGACTTTTAGTACTGAGCAATAAAACAAAATGATCATTTTAATATCAGCATATAAACTAAGCACAAGGAAATATCTATCTATCTAACATAACATTTTACCCTAAAAATACCAGATGAATTATATCTGTCTACTCTATTTACATCCTTATTTCCAACCTATACTAATGGCATTAACCTACCAGCCCATCTACTCTATCTATTCATCTATCTATCCATCTCTCTATCCATCTGTCTCTCTTTGACTTGGCTGAATAAAGAGCAATTGCAGTCTTATGTCATGCCTGTGGTCTAGAGCTTTATATTAGGTGTCAGAAAGTGTAAGTCCTTTTAATGTTAGTTCTTTTCTTTTTCATATTATGGTTAAGAAGAAAGCAGAAAGTGGCAAATCTCCCAAATGACCACTTCCTACTTTCTGCAAAATAAAAAAAGTGATATACAAAAATGAAGGAAGAGTTTCCAGGAGAACCGGAGGACAAAGTACTTCTTAGCTGATATAAAGAGTTATATGAAAATAGTACATTCAATTTTATTTTCTGCAGTTCAATGAAGCACAATTTTAGCCATGTATAGCACTGTCTTTGATTGCTTGACTTTTGGTCCTCCCTGTCCTGGTGGCAGGTGGTCATTAGGGGAGGAAATTAAATCCCTCTAACTGGGACACAGACAGCAATAAAAACCTAACAGAGGTTCTAACTTCTCCTTAATCAAAAGAAAAACATTTTGGCAGGAGTTGTTTTAAAATACACTTTAGGCTTCAATGTGTGTAACTAGGGTCCAATATTCTGAAGAAATAGCTGTTTGTCTGTGTCCATATTCTGAGTGAATCTGTATAGGAGTGGTTTTAAAATTATCAATCAGCTGCTGAACCTGTAGGGCACTAATGAGGAAATTGGCAAGGTCTGCATCCCTTTAGACGTGATTTTCCATTCTGCGTATGCCAAAACTCTGACTTGTATATTAGTGCAGACTTCTGGGAAAATCAGTGAGCCAATCAGACAAGCAGGAAATTACATTTTCAGGGGACATTCTTTACACAGTCTGTACGTACAGAACACCTCCAGGTAGCCATATTGCTTTGCATTTTACAGAAAATTACAGTGTTGCAGATTACCTCCCTGGCGGTCTGATTATGTCAGATTTTTGAATCTCAAAGCATTACATTGTTTTGCATGGAAATTTGGCATTTTATATTGTAGGCCTGTAATTCTTAGGAATAATTCACTTAAATCTGTCCAAGCAAGAGTCTAGTAGCCATCCCGGGTATGATAAAGTTTGAAACACAAAATCATAAATTATAATATAATAAATAATTATAAATAATTATAAAAAAATAATATAATAGTAATAAAATTTAATCAATAATGTAATCAAATCAAAAACAATGAAATGAGCTCAGTCGCAGAATCGTTGCTGTCGTCACTTTCTGTGTTTGATGACGAATTTTCCCACAAATAACTATCGATCAATTCTGCAAGTGATTCTAATTTACTATCGCTATTTTCTAGCTGGTCTGAAACCGCTTTTGACATGGAGGAAAACTTTTTGGTTGCTATGGACATTCTCAAGTTTCCAGGCAGAAAGAACAGTATTTATAATATAAAATTGCAGACAGGGCACTGGACAAAGCACTAGGGACAAAAGGGGTGTGAAATGATTTGATACAGTAATGTAATATTACAGATTACAGTGTATTATGTGTGTTATGTGTTTTGTACTTTTTGAATTTACCGCTGGGCTCCACCCCCATGCGTCGCAGCGCTTGCAGGGAACGGAGCCCGGCGGATGACACAGCCCGCAGATACAGCGGGAGGACATTGCAGGATTCTGGGGACAAGGTAAGATTGCGAGACAATCCCAAGTCTGGCTCTGGGTTACCGCTTTTGGTAATGAAAATTCACTCCGAGCCACACTCCGGAATACCACCAGGGAGGTTAAAAAGAAAAGGTAATTTTTAATACCATTCAATTACAAACTGAATTGAGTTGAAATTGTATACGCTATATATATTTTTTATTTGCTCATATGTTTTCCCCATGAAAGTGGAGTTACCCTTTGAATCTCAAAATCAAAGCAAGCAAGTACTGGATTATAACAGCTAAAAAAGTACACTGCATATGCAGCAAGCAATGTTCTTCATATTGTTAATTGTAAACATTTGAATTCAATTAGATTGGTTCAAGGTGATAAGAAGTAATTACATGGTCAATGAGAAAAAACAACTTACCTACCTCTAATAAAAAAGGGATGTGAGCCTTCCATATGTAGGCCTTTGTAGGGAAGAGATTGATTCTAAATTTTAATACAACATATCCTACTGTTTACTCACAGTTGTTACTAGAAATACTATGGGGTTGATTTACAAAAGGCAAATAGACTATGCACTTTGCAAACTGCAGTTGCACCAGAGCTTAGCAAATGAGGTAAAGTTTAACTTTGCAAAAAATCATGTGCAAGGAAGAAAACAAAAACAAAAAAACAGCATTTTTGCTTGCACATGATTGGATAATGGAAGTCAGCAGAGCTTCTGATCATTTACTAAGCTCTGGAGCAACTGCTCTTGCGGAGTGCAACTGCACTTTGCAAAGTGCACAGTCTATTTGCCTTTAGTAAATCAACCCCAATATGCTTTTCTATTCATCACACTGCATAGCAGTGCTTTGGTATTGACCAGCCAGTCAAATGACATGAATAATTTGCATATAAACCCAATCTTCGGCAGGCTAATATCACATGCGTAGATTGTTAATATGGAATGCAATTAATTAATAGCAATTCTATTTTGGACACTTATTTACATATTGGAGGGCAGAAAGCTTCTACATTACATGCATTACCCAATGTGCTATGAATGTTAAAGATTACTGGGAGCTTGTTAATGGCTGTGTGACAGTAATGTCCAGAGTGTGATGGTTTCATGAATATTTAACCAATCTGGTTAGATAACTAAAGAAATGTCTATTCGTTTTTTCTGTTTGCATCATTCAGCAATCATTTTGGGTATAAATAATGATGAATAAATATGCTATTAAATATTTAAATTAGCTATTCACCTAAACGCAGCTACCAAACCCAGACTCCGAGCTGGAAGTCCTAATCATACAAACATATTGGAAAACCCGTACAAAGCTTACCTTTTACATTTCATGGAAAACAACTGAATGGGTGCATAATAACTGCATACATATGCAGATGTAGTTGTTGTACCATCAAGTTTTTATTTTCTCCTATACAATTCACTAATGGGTATTGATTGGGCATGGCAGCATTTGGTATCCAATTTCTTGTTAAATGATTATGGAGATGAGGTCTAAAACTTTATATTCAGCTATAATCACAGCAAAAAATGTTCTAAGCATGGTAATATAGTCTAGGTGTGGTCATGTGCAGCATATTATGAGCTATTTAATAATTGCTTGCAATAATCAAGTCTTGTAGGGGTTATCTCCTGAGAGACAACCAGCAGTTGCTAGAGTCTGATACACTTATTGATGCAGACACAAGTTTTCCATCATTAAAGTGCTTCAAGGGGCAAATTATTTAAGTTGTATAAATTATTTAGGTAAAAATTGAGATGGAATTTTAGGAACGATGATACTGATTCGTAGATCACTGTGAAGTGGGCTGTTAAAGGCAGCTCAGCCACTTCAGATATTTTTTGAAGTGAATTACAAATTCAAGATTCTTTTCAATATGCACGTTGATTTATGCAATCTTTGTACAGCATATACCCATAAATATAAATAAAATAATAGGATAAATGGCAGATTGTTGGTACAGTGTAGGACTAAGGCTTGCAGGTCCATTTGTTATAGAAAATGAAATATCCTTATAATTCTTGGTGGAATAATACTTTAATAAAATTAGGGACTTTTAAACTCTGCAAGGATTGTATAAACCGCACACAAAATATTTTCACACAGTTTGAGAGATCTTAGTACAACCCCTTCTGTTATTGGTTCTATGAGAAAACAAATATGTACCATACGCAGTGAAAGCTGACTATTAGCTCATTGTGTGCATTTTATCATACAATCACAGAATGGGGCAAATTGAATAACTCACAAAAGTTTAGTCTACTTAACTTAAAGAATACAAGGCCTCATGCACACTCTGTGTTCGCCCAGCTCTCCTGAACACCTTTCTAGCAGGAAAAAGCAGCGCAAAAAATGCGCCTAAAGTCATGTTTTTGTAAACGCATTTATACGTGTTTAGGAGCATCAAGCGCTTGGGTGTTAATTCATTTAATTTGCCAGAATATTAAATTATTCCTGCCATAGAAATGAATTAATGCACAAGCACTAAACATGTCTAGCGTTAACACAAGTTTAGACACGCTTACACGCGTCGATACGCTTCAAGCATTTTTTCTGTGAAAACACTGCTGCTCCTGAATGTGCTGGTTGTGTTTTTTTTATTGCCTCTAAACTTCGATGCCTCTAAATGCCTGTAAATATGTGCATGGACACATAGGTTAACAACGTGGTACATTCAGAGGCAGAAAAAAAAGTCAAACAATCCCAAAAGTGGTGTTTTTAACGCCCAGCATGAGGCCTAAGCCATCTGTTTAAGGGCTTGGATTTTTGCTGGGACAGCCTGATTTTTAGGCCTGCATAAATCTATCTCTTCTAAAAACTTCAAGCTACTAAAAAATTGGAGCACTCCAAAGTTTCAAGGAACTACAGTATATCCATTCCTGAAGGGTTAGATGCAGTGACGGCCAGTGGAAATTTTTTTTTGGGGGGGGGCGGCAAACAGTATGTCAAACGCCCCCCCCCACCCCCACCCCGGTCAGTCAGTCTGTAGCATTTCTCCCATCACCGGCGGCTTCCCCTGCTCGGCAGCGGCCTCCCATTCTCCATGGGTCATCATGGCAGCGGCGGCTTCCATTTCCTCCCTCCTCCTCGGCAGCCAATCAGGAGTCTTCTCTTTTCAGCCAATTGGAAACTGGACTTTCACACCTGCTTCTGATTGGCTGGATTGAGGATCAGTGTTTCAACAGCAGTAAAACACCTGGGTGAGATCGGAGCGCATCTTCTGCTACCCGAGCCCACCCTATTTTGAAGCCTATTAGAGCCTCTGGCTCTAATCAGGTGCTTCAAAACCCCTGTAATTCATGCACCCGGTGCCCTGAAAGGGGCCAGATGCATGAATAGGGGATAGCCGCCAAGGCCATGGATAGATTCATGCTATGCTATGCATGAATCTATCCATTGCATATAGGGGGTGGTGAGAAGAGAAGGGGCGGCACCTGGGCACCTTTAATGTACGGGCCTTCACTGGTTAGATGTGGAGCTTTGGAATAAGCAGAGATCAATAAAAAGTGGCCTTTTTTGTGAAGTTGTCATGGTTCCATAAAAAATTGGCATGCACCTCTTTTTTGAAAAAAAAAAGCTGCTCTGATTCACTCAGTTCTTTGTGTGAATTTCTGGTTTCATAGTTACATAGTAAGGTTGAATAAAGACAACAGTCCATCCAGTTCAACCTGATTGAGTGTGGGTGCGTGTCTACAATTGTCCCTATCCCTGTACATTGTGTCTCATTAAGATGCAGAGAGCTCATCCTGCTGGTTAAAATAAGAGATGCAAGAAAATATTTTTTTGTTTTTTTTTTTGGTTCCAATTGTAATAAGGAAATAAAATATATACAGTGAAAAAACACAAAAAATCCCTCTCACAAAAAATGAATATCTAAACTATGCAAGGAGAACTGGAAAAAAAAATACTTTTCTTAATCAAGTGTAAAATGTATATAACATGTTTTCAAAATATAGTTACACAATAAATGTATTAATAAGCTGCTTTCACAATGGGGCGTCGGCGGTAAATCGCTGCAATTTTTAGCAGCACTTTACCGTTGTTTTTGCAGAGGTAAAAAAAGGGTTGCTAGCGGCCTAAAAAGGGTTAAAATGACCCACAAAGAGCCGCTTCAGCAGCGCTTTGCCGGCTGCCCTTTCATTTCAATACATCGCTCCTTCACTGCTCCAAAGATGCTGCTTGCAGGAGTTTTTTTAACGTCCTGCCAGCACATCGCCTCAGTGTGAAAGCACTCGGGCTTTCACACTGAGACTGCAGGGGAGCCGTTTTTCAGGCGCTTTACAGGCGCTATTTTTAGCCCAAAAGCGCCTTAAAAAATGCCTCAGTGTGAAAGGGGTCTTAATCATTTGGTAATGTTACATGTTTGCTTATGTTACAGGGAAAAGCAGTGCAACTTTAGATTTGGGATTTGCAGTTTTAGCCAAATAGTTTAAACCACTTAAAGCGGAGCGCCGCCGAAATTTTTTTTTTTAAAAGTCAGCAGCTACAAATACTGCAGCTGCTGACTTTTAAAACATGGACACTTACCTGTCCAGGGCACCCGCAATGTCGGCACCCGAGGCCGAACCGTCTCTCGGGTGCTGCCGCCTCCATCTTCGGTAAGGGAATCAGGAAGTGAAGCCGTGCGGCTTCACTTCCCGGTTCCCTACTGCGCATGCGCGAGTCGCGCATTGCAATACGGATGGTCCCTGCTGCCTCTGGGACCCGTGTGTTTCCCAGCGGGCAGGGAGCAGGAAGTGGCGTAAATAACCGCAGATTCTGCGGCTATCTATGCCGGAAGTGAGTACAGATACCTGTAATATACAGGTATCTGTACCCCCCTCCCCCCTGAAAGGTGCCAAATGTGTCACCGGAGGGGGGGAGGAATCTGATGAGTGGAAGTTCCACTTTTGGGTGGAACTCCACTTTAAGGACCGGAAGGTTTCACCTCCTTAATGACCAGGCCATTTTTTGCGATACGGTACTGCATTACTTTAACTGACAATTGCGCGGTCATGCAAAGCTGTACCCAAATAAAATGGATGTCCTTTTTTCCCCACAAATAGAGTTTTCTTTTGGTAGTATTTGATCACCTGTGCGGTTTTTATTTTTTTGAGCTAGAAACAAAAAAAGACTGACAATTTTGAAAAAAAAAAAAAAAACTAATATTTTTTACGTTCTGCTATAAAACATACCCGATTAAAAAAATGTAAAATCGAATTTCTTCATCAGTTTAGGCCAATATGTATTCTGCTACATATATTTGGTAAAAAAAATCCCAATAACCGTATATTGATTGGTTATTAGAAGTTATAGCGTCTACAAAATAGGGGATAGATTTATGTCATTTTTATTTAATTTTTTTTTACTAGTAATGGCAGAGATCAGCCATTTTTTTTAGCAGGACTGCAACAGTGAGGCGGACAGATCTAACACCTAACTGACACTTTGACACTTTTTTGGGAACCAGTGACAGTACAGTGATCAGTGCTAAAAATGTGCACTTTCACTGTATAAATGACACTGGCTGTGAAGGGGTTAACATCAGGCGCAATCAAAGGGTTAAGTGTGTTCCTCACTGCATGGACACTGATCTGTGTTCCAGATTAGCAGGAAAAAAGATCACAGTGTCCATCCCTGACAGAACGGTGGTCTGCCTTGTTTACATCGGCAGGCTGTCATTCTATCTTTTTGGGGAACGATCGTCAGGTTCTGGCAGACGCTGATTGGCTCCCCCTGTGGCCAATGGGCACACGCGCCACCCAGTGAGCCTCAGCTCTCATGCACATCGCTGGATTGAGATTGGGCGCAGGTATGTATAAGCTGCATGCAGGTTTTTTTTACCACTCCAGCACAGTAGCAGGACACGTTTCAGATGTTAATGAGTTATATTCATCATACTTTTCAGACAAAGAGGGGAAATGTCTGTTGTGCTGGAAGTAAAGCAGCTCTGTCATATCTGTAATACTAATTAAATGGCTTTTAGAAGTGGAATGCAGACACTAAGGCTGGGTTCACACCATTGCAAACTGGATGTGGGATCCCTGCATCCAATTCGCAATAGCAGGAGATTTTCACATATCTCCGCAGCAGGTCCTGTGCGTTTTGCAGAAAAACGCTGTGCGTCTTTTGGTCTGTTTCAGGTCTGAATTCAGCCCAAAATTCGGGCTGAAATCAGACATGAAATGGTGAACCAGTATGCAACGGACCCATGCTGTGAGCCGCATGCGGCTCATATGTGAACCGAGCCTAAAACTCTAGATCTCTTTCTGAGATCCCTAATACCCAGGACATTCCTACATCATATAAGAAAAAGGCTTCCAAGTCTCTAACATTATATTCTGTATAGGTGGGGTGGGGGAAACCCATTTTATTTTCAGCATGGGTTTACTCCTTTCACTGAATAATCAAGTTTAAAATCAGGTACTTTCTGTTTCACGGTTTCTAAACTCTATTGTCTACAGCATACAGGAAAGTATACAATATGTTTCTTGTAAATTATAATTGCTCAATCCAGCCATGTATTCTGTTTTTCAAATACTAAAAGTTAAGGTATGCTTATTTATTACAGGTATTTGTATAGTGCCAGCAATTTATGCAGCACTTTACATATATATTGCACATTCACATCAGTCCCTAACTCACATTTATACATACACATATTAGGGCCAATTTAGACAGGAGCCAATTGACCTACCAGCATATCTGTAGAGTGTGGGAGGAAACCCATGCAGGCACAGGGAGAACATGCAAACTCCAGGCAGGTAGTGCCATTGTTGGGATTTGATCTGACAACCCTAGTGCTGCTAGACTGAAGTGCTAACCACTTAGCCACTGTGTTTTAAAGACAATCTGTGATTTATCCCTGCAAAGCAACAGGCTCACTTTAACGCCTTCATTCTCAGCAGCACCCCTCCCTCCTTCTTGGATCACTTTATTCACCAGGAGTAAAGAAAATAAGAGGTACTTCCAGATATGAAGGTACCTGGGATTACCTTGCTGACTGGTCTAGTGCCATCACATGGGGCAGGGAGAAAGTTTTCAACCCTGTGTAAGCTCCAACTACAGCTACTTTCTTTGCTTCGGTGGCTAAACAGTTGAATGGATGGCAAAGGAGGAATGGGAAGTTGCGCGCTCTGCTGAGTAGGGGGCATTAAAGTGAACTTGTCAACTTTCCTGTTTGGGCAAAGTATGGATTTGCTTTAAAACCTCTTAAATTATTTTGTTTTATTTTACGGTCAACTGTTGTTGCTTAATTGCTTGCTTAGGACTAGAATGAATTACAACTGCACAACTATGGTTACATTTTACTGTCAGTGACAGGCCTTGAATACAGTGGATTTAAATGGGAGTGCCTGAAACATATTTATGATGCCTGATCATTTTTGGTGGCCTATGTAATAAATAAATATTGATTTAAATAGTTCAATCAGCAAATGCAGTCAGCAAAGTATCAGCTTCACTTGCATCAAACTAAATGCAAACTACAACATCTGTGTGTGATAGAAACAACCTACCCTGTGCCACACCCTGGCCGACAGCTAGGCACTCCCTACTACCAAAAAAAGCCAATTGATATTGGGGCTGGTGCATATCGATTTTGGGATTTTTCTCATAATTGTTGGTTTTAACTTTACATTTGCAATATATACAAAGCCTTAAGTATCCATGATTTTGCAGGTTGACATCAAGTGTTCTGGACACAGGAGGTCAATTTTGATACAGTGATCGTGGATCGCGGGCATCTCAGAAGTAAAAGAAGCTTTTCTTTGTAAGACTATAGAAGAGATAATGAAAACCATTAAGTAGAACATATTGTGAAGGATATATATATATATATATATATATATATATATATATTAAATTGACCTTCTATTCCCATCCTGTCTGGCAGGCTTATACTACTTGAAGTGGTGTTAATGTTGGAAATATTGAATGATTTGATGTTCTCCGTAGACTACTGAAGATAGCAAACAAGGGATGATTATAAGAACATTGTGACAAAGCAGTCTGCCTTACCACTTGTTGCAAGTCTTCACTCCGGTGACCTAAAGTTATCTCTCGCTGTGCACGCAGCTATGTCTGTACAATTTTCCAGCTTAACATTTCTTAAGTCAAAAGGAGCTCAAAAACTGATCTTAGAAAAAAGTGGATATTTAGCCAGGAAAGATAGAGGGTCACACTAGGTAGTAAGGTAAATAAAACACAGCCATGCTTTTCACAGAAAAGCATAAAGACATTACAACTAAGTACTATGATGGATATTGTGAAGGTACTCCATATGTAAAAACAAACTGTTATAAAGTCTAGATGATTCTAAAGCAATTGCACAACCAATTGCCAGTATATGAGCACAGATGATCAGAAAACACAAACATGTACTGCCTCTTATCCACCATATTTGCCAACTAGGTATATACTTAACATTATGTCTACTAAAAGTGCTTCCATCCTTGGGGGTCTGGAGTCTTTGGAAATGTTGCCTATGTGCTAGACCCAGCCATAGAGAATGCCAGTAGACCAAGGCACACACATGGATGGTTATGTCATATCTATTGGTATTGGTAGCTTAATTTTAGACATGAGATGAAGAATCTTATCAATCTACTGAGTCAGCTAGAACCAGCGCCTATGAAACACCCTTCAACATTTTTACAGCTCTCACAGTAAAGAACTCATTGGTCAGATTGACATTTGTGTGTTGTGGTAACACTGGTTTCACCACGCATTACCGGAACCCACAGTAACACATGAAAATGACTGTGGTGCGTTGTGGTGCCATTAAAGAATATGTAAACCCAACAGTTCATATTCCTGATATGTGCCCACTGTACCAGGTACTTGTATGAAAAAGTGTTCAGTAAAATGGGTATCATCCCATTGTAATTCTAGCACTTCCTCTTACCAGAATCCAATAACTTCATAGGTTCTGCAGAGGCTACTATGTGGTACTATAAACCAGTGTTTAGAAGCATATCAGAATGTGGTAAACATCAAAACATCTGTTCTGCTTATGACACGTTAATTAGGCATAAAACAGTAGTATTACAATGTTTTATATAAGTGTTTCTGAAAATCTATTTCATCTACCCAAGTCAGTTGCTGAAATGTTTGCACTTTTTTCTTGTTTTTTTGTAAGTTTCAAAAGAAAATAAATGTTTTTCCTCTCTTGCAGAGGAGAATAAATAGATGCTAGATCAGTCATACAGATTAGCTGAACTCGAGGATAACTTTGTTTCTAGGGCAAATAATCTTTATTTTCTGGTCACAACTCATACAGATTATTTGATGGTAATCAATTTAGTGCAATTTTACAGAGCCCTGACAAAAAGCTTTTAAGGCAAACGTAGAAGATAAAAACCAACATAAGAGGATAATCATGAACAAGTGGGAAAAACAGCTTGACAGCAAAAATGAACTGAGAGCCTTTTTTTAAGAGAAAAAAACCCAATCTCCAATATTTTACTAGCTACATTTAGTGAATTTGTGTCACTCACAGGGAGAGATAGATGGCAATAGGGCGATTTACTAAATTATGGGTATGCGGGAGAGAGAGGAGGCTTTGGACAACCTTTCAGATGGACAGCAGATGTATGGCTTTGACAGTCTTCTATTGCAAGCTGCAATCAGGGTAACAGCACACCAAGCAGGGGATGGATGCACATTTCAGCAGCATAAAAATTGTGTACAAATATATAATTATTAATTTAAGTGAGTCCATTCTAACTTCTACTTATTCTCTCAAAGTCTAACTCTTGGAGCTGCCAGAGCAAAGAAAATGGAAACCAAATGTCTTCATTTACACTGTCTGAAGGGGGTGTAGCCCTGATCATGTTTCTCTAAACAGGCCTACTACCCCCACTGGACTCTCTTGGGAAGCCCTCCTTTTCTAGGTTATCTACCCATGACGACTGTCCTGACACCTGCAGTAAAAGGGAAGATATGGGTTTCTCCCCTAGGACAGCGCAACATGTTTTTTCCTACCGGCATCCATTCTATACCCTTGCACCACAGCATTCATCTCTTCCCCTTGACAACTTGGGTATGTTAACATTTAGCATAGACCAGGGCAGTGTCGGGTAGGCACACTGCCTTTTATTTTGTTTTTTAACATATACCTTTCTTTTTATCTCGTTTTGCTGAGAAAGCTATAAAGATACATACACATTTTTAAGACAATGATGTACAAAACTGTATGGGCACAAAAATCTATAGTCCCAAGGGGCAGCACCACAAACATAATATAGCCCTTGGAATCCTTTAAATCCAAGAACTAAGGACTACAATATCAAATAAAGCAAGTATCAGATAATTCAGGATAAAAACACATATAAAATAGCTGTACCGAAAACCAAGAAAATAAATAACACATTTTTAAGAAGTTCATGTGAGTCCATAAACATCAATCTTTGGTTTCCACTGTTGAAAATGTTGAAGGGTACACTCCAGCTTCCTTGGCAGGTAAAATCGCCCTACTTCCACATGTTATATATGTTCCAGATTATCCCGATACCCTTTCTTAAAAAACAATTATTGAAACTACAGTCCATCATAACCACCTTTGTCTGGGGTGGAAAACATCCTTGTTTTAAATGCAACACCTTATGCACACCCATCTCCTCTGGTGGGATGGGTGCACCAGATATCCTAGCATATTATAAAGCAACCATTCTTGACCAAGCCAGGGTTTGGTGGAACCCCACCCAACAAACTACCTGGTTTCAGATAGAAAGCGCCTGCCATCCAAAACAGACTCTCAGTGCCCTTCTTCTACAGCACCAAGGGACACACACATTCCATGACACCATCAAGACATATATCAATCATATCAATACACATCAAATATACCTCAGGAGGCACTTCATACTCTTACACCCAACATTACCTTCTCCGAATGGACCACTGCAGGCATTTCTGTTATTGGAAACCTATATAAAGGCTCCACACTCATTTCCTTCCAGCAACTACAAGATACCTGGCACATTGTATCTAATGACTGTTTCAAATACCTCAGGATACGTTTAGCTCTATCTAAGGTAAAGTGGTCGAAAACCTGACACTCCTGGCATATAATAAAATTCTTTAACCAAAACTCCCCTCACCGACTTGGAATGTCATATATCTACAAACTTATCAACACTACCTGCCACACCTCAAAGACCCAAATGATGCTAAAATGAGAACAAATACTATAATGCTCCTACACTCCCCAACAATGGTACCACTGGCTCCAAATGCCCTTGAAAGTCTCAAAATGGCTATTACACTGGAAAACTGTTCAAAAGTTGTATCACAACTGGTCCCTCACACCAGCTAAAATTGCCCGCATCTACCCATCTTCCGCCAACCTCTGTTGGAGAAACTGTGGTAACCCGGGAACCCCATTACATATTCGGTGGAACTGCCCAACCCTCATGACCTTTTGGACTATGCTCTCTAAATTCCTCTTTTCCATCTTACCAACCCCTGTATCCCTCACACCTCAAATGGTACTACTGGGTTTGGACATGGATACATGGCCCCGACCCTGCCACACAGTCATCTCCCACATATTCATTGTTACTCATCTAGCTATTGCCAGAAATTGGAAAGCCCCCAACCCACCTTCTAGCTTAGAGCTAAAAGCTATTCTGAACAACCATTGTCTGATGGAATTTATGTATGCCAAAGCTCACCTACAAATTCCTAAGTTCCAAAATCATTGGGATCTTTGGCTCAGACATCCTAAATGCCTACTTCTCTCATGGATGCGCCACCACATACTTGAAACCCTCATGACTTGTCCATGCACAACTGCCCATCTCCCTGACTAAACTTTTGTCAATCACAACCCACTACCAATGTTTGCCTATACTTACTAAACCTACATTAGACATATTCAATTGTATCTTAGTGACCTAGGTATACCTTTTGTTGGCACAATATCCTGCTTCTCCTTTGATTGTTCATTTGACGATCTACTGTTCAACTTTGTACTTTCTACTCTGTAAAACTTACAATAAAACTAAGTTAAAAAAAAAATGTTCAAGGGCGTTCCAATGTTTTATTTAAAAATGTTCTGCATAGAACCACTCCACAGCAAGCAGTCTTTAGAATTTTTGACCAATAGAGTTGCTTTTACCCCTCTGTACCTAAGGAAAGGGCCCAGATACAGTAATGGTAGATTTTAATGAGCTTAAAATGTCAATGCAAATGACAGTTTGTAAGCTGATTGCTGCCAACCGACAGTGACCACAGACTTGCAAATTATGTTGCTGGCTCTTAGCCCCTTTATTATGATTGCTGCTGTTACCCAAGGTCGGGGCATGGCAAAGACTGACAGAGAGGTCATTTAAATGTAAGAGATACACTTAATGCTAACTGCTTTAAGGCAAAGCACAACAAGCAATCATGTATGCCATTAATCTGGAAGGGTTTAATCAACAATAATGATTATTCATGAGAACAAATAGCAAAGAAAAGGAAAACTAGGAACGATTATGAATAGCTAAAGAATACATGATACATGAGTAGAAGCTGTAATTGTAAAACAGTTTGGTGCAAAACACAAAGCTGAGAATGAATTCAATAGGTAAATAGATACATTTGCTTTACATTTATTTGACTTTTTGAAATGGTAGTGGTCTGCATCATTTTGGGCATATAATGCAGTTTAGAGTAACAATGGACCACGCTAAGATCCACATCTGCATTGAGTACAAATGGCTGTACATTTATAGTGAATTCATTTTTGTATGGACAAAGTCACAAAGCACAGGTTCACTTTCAGCACAGGTACTTTTGCATCTTCCAATAACAAAAGAATATTCCAAAGGTGCATAGCCTATTGTAATCTAAATGTACTGCTACTGTGCTAAAGACTTAGCCGCAAAAGAATAAAATTCTCTTGGGGAAGTTACTGTACATAAAATAAGACCAAACTAAACTAATTCACAATGAAAGGTAAAATAATGTGATATATTACCATGCATTCTCATTAAGCAGTGTGTTAGTCAGAGCTGTACACTTGACTGGCTTCACATGTCATTAACAGATGCTGATTGTGGAGGAAGAGAGATCAGTGCCTTCTATAGACTAGAGCACCAATATTCCCACAGTTTTAATTGCATTTACACAGCACAGAAAACACTGCAGTTTAAAAAATGAATAATAATGATTTAAACAGAGTACTGTACAATAATTCTTCACTAATATTGCTTAAAGGTACACATTTGCACTTATCTGAAACAGCTAATCTTCATTTGGCACTAAAAGCTTATCTCCCATCTCCCATCTGCAGTGTGTAATGCACATTTTACAAATATAAGAAGAGACAGCATGTAACAAATGTCATGCTGATTGTATACTTAGGACTTAAGCTTTCCTGTGCCACAGGGTACATTGGGCAGCAATACTGCAGCTTCTCTAACAGTTGTCAGTTTTTGCAAGGTTGGGTTGTAAGCTCAAGACAGAAGACTCTTTGAGTCTATTTGACCTGGTATGATACTTAACCAAACAATATGTACTTTGGATTGTGGGTGGAAACCTACATAAACAAAGAGAACATACATCATTTGAGTAGATCAAAATCCCAGCATAGCAGCATGGTAAAAATATTAATCACCTAGTCACTTTGCTGTCCTGATTGCTTACTACATATGTAAATGACTACTTAAGGGTGCAACAGCAACCACAGTTGATCAGGTGACTATCATGGGGCCCATTAACCCATGCTTATCACAAAATATTGCAGTAATATTATTTCTCCAGACAGAAAAAAACATCCAGAAAATAATAGGCTACACCAAAATTACATAATGCAACCAATAATAACCAAGCCTACTATAAATACACTACATGGCAGGAATGAAAACATTCTGAGACCATTCAGGGTCTGAATCATGAGCCAATATGTGGTCAGCTTATCACTGGGATCTCTTTGAAGGTAGGAGATCAGAGTGATGACCTCATCAATGTGGGGATGATCCCTGATTTGTCAGTTAGCAAGCTAAAGGGTAGACCAGTGACCAAAATGTATTGCTTAACTGCAGTGGAGGTTGCAGGGCTGGCTATCTGGCAAAGGTGCTCAGATCATAAGACTGGTTGAACAGAACAATGGTTTAGTGTTTACCTCTGGGTACACTGGTTTCCTCCCACACTCTAAAGGTATGCTGGTAGGATACATCACTCCTGTCTAAGTTGGCCTAGTATATGCATGCATGTTAGATAGGGACCTTAGAGTGTAAGTTCCTTGAATACAGGGACGGATGTGACTATACAGTATAAAAAGTGCTGCCTAAATTGTCAGAGCTACACAGATACTTGTAATAATAATAAATACTTGCTAATAGCTCTGGGAGGTGATACTGTTCATATACACATATATCCAATGCGTATTTAGCCATATTTTCTGAAGTTCAGCATTACCCGAAGGTGAGTTGTGAGCTATATAGCTTTCATTTCATGCACGTTTTTGCAAATGTCTCTAGCGATAATCCTCT
Source organism: Aquarana catesbeiana (assembly GCF_042186555.1). Taxonomy (NCBI): domain Eukaryota; kingdom Metazoa; phylum Chordata; class Amphibia; order Anura; family Ranidae; genus Aquarana; species Aquarana catesbeiana. Next base: position 152,963,165 of record NC_133332.1, on the reverse strand, counting down.
TTTTAAATAAGAGCCATCATAAGGAAAACAAAAAAACCTTCTAATGTTTATTCAAATGCATATAGCACCTGTATATCTCTTATATGTCATATACTCATATTGAACAGATTTTAGTTTATGGTTTTTCAGTAAAGCATGCCAATATTCTAAAGTAGCAAAGAGGCTCATGTTTTAGCACCAAAACAGTTAGGCAAAAACAGCTATAAGTATATGTACAGCCAACACAGGTTTATATAGTATTTACAGACACCTAGAACTGCCACACTTAGCCAGAACTGGACAAAACAAAAACACAATTCCCTTGTAAGCATTGGCATCTACTCTTCCCTACCCTCCCTATTTCTTATACAGTTGTGTTGTGGCCAAAGACACCAAATTCTATCATGATTGGGAAGAAGGTTAAAGTGGTTCTAAAGGCTGAAGGTTTTTTTTTTTTTTTTTTACCTTAATGCATTCACTTCGCTCTCTCCCTTCTATTAGACTCAGAGACAGCAGAGGGAGCTATTGGCTCCTGCTGCTGTTGTTGTCAAATACACCCGGTAAGGAGGAAACAGATGGCAAGGCAGCTAGCTGCTTGCTATGGTGGGCACTCAGCAGGGGGGAGGAGCTCCTGCGGGGGACCCAATAAGAAGAGGAACAGAGCTGCTCTGTACAAAACCATTGCACAGAGCAGGTAAGTATGACATGTTTGTTATTTAAAAAAAGTTCTGGGTTTATAATCACAGTGATTGGAATTGTTGACGTTTGCATCTCATCTGCAATCTAATCCATTGTAGCAACAGAACCGTATATACTGACCTAACCAACACAAAACCTCCTTGGCACTCCAAGTGTCACTGCAAGGTGTGGCTAGAAAAGGGGTCACACGCACATTACATCAGTTCCGCTTCTACGCTGGAACGTAGCTATGCAAGCAGGAAGTATTTATCTGTCATTTGAGAATTTTTGTACCAATAATGGCATTTCCATTTTCAGTATGGTATGAAGACATGGGGGAAATCCAACGATCATCCGTCCCATTTTCTAATAATGTGTACTAGGTTTAAGGATCTACCTAATCAGTACATTCAATTGAGAGCCAGTCAGGCAAGCACAGTTAGATACTAGGCCTCATTCATACTAGCATTTCCAAACCTGCAATTATAGAATATTTGTAAACACATACAAAATGAATAAAACCATTTTTAAAGGTAAAATTCCTATTGGGTGCTCACCTGTGTTTAGATGCATTCAACTTAGCTGTATTTAGAGAAAGTAGAATTCTGTGCATCCAAAAGCAAGTACGTTGTGTTTGTTTATACTTGTGGTGAAGAGTTGTAAAAAATAGGTGGTTAAGCCATGGTTTTACCCCCCGCCCTCCTCCAACCACCTACACTAAAATAACATGGTGGCAGAATGAAGTTGTACACATGCCAAAGCATTCCAGGCATGTCAAAAATTATGCCTCCTTTGATGTTCGGGTGGCACTATGGGGCCGTGTCTCAACCCTGAGCCATACACTAGGCTCTTGATCGCGGTACGGTGTTTCCATTGAAAATCCCCAATTCAGCTATTTATGCTTATCAGTTCATTTCTTCTGCATTTAAAAAAAAACATAAATGCAGGAGTGCTAATCTGAATGTAGCTCACAGAAAATTGAACAGATAGTAATACACACACTGAGGTTAGGCCTGAACACAGACATGAAAATGTCTCACCTAAAGCAACAGGGTGTAAGGCTGGCCATCAATTATACAATTTCCTTTACATTTACCTTCAACTATGTAGTGCAAGAGCCTGCTTGGTTGCATACTGATTATAAGTGTTTAACCTCATATTATATGTTTGGTAAATCTAAAGGAAAATTGCATAAGAAAAATTGTATCATGTATGGCCAACCTAAGACATCTAGCCATCCTCCTTCATATTAGGAGAGTTATAGGAATTGCCATTCCCTTCTTCTGGACTAGGCCAATTGGCTGGATGTGGTGCACAGACAGTGAGCAGTGGAAGCAATTGTATGCAAACAAGAAAATGTAAGCAACTGACAACCCCATTGTCTGTATGGCTTAACAAACAACTGTACATTTGATCAATGTTCATACATTTTCTTTGCTGAAAACAAACTATGTCCTTACCAGACCATGAATTATCAATCATGCAAAGCAAACACACGGCAAGTTAGTTACCACGATTAAAACAACCTAACTATTGTGTCAACTGACAAGAGAAAAAAAAAAAAAATGACTGCAATTGCTGTTGTTTCTGCAGCCAGGATTGCAGTTGATGAATGTGAGAATAACCATTCTGTGTCGCTTCCTCTCATTTTCAGAAACAGGCAGATTTTCGTACCACTGTAATTAGCAATCCATTTATTTCCCATGAATACATCTGACCTTGTGCACCTCACTCTTTTGTTCTGTTTGACTTTAAAAGCCCATTAAAAAATGCAGGAATTTCCTCTCTGTAAATGTTATTAGAAATATTAATTCACTGATTTATATGACCAGATTTGTTTTACGGATCTTGGCACAGGAAGTCATACTTTTTTACACTTCTTTATTCTTTCTAAATTTTAAATGTATTCTGTTAATAACCAATATTATCGCCTTTACAGCCATTATACTGAAAACAGCTAATTTTCAGGAGATCTAACAGAAATGGACCTACTATGCAGTTTTTAGTTTTCAGGCAACAGCACTGTTGATTAGAGCAGTGTTTGGGGGGTACATGCCGGACTGCTGGAGAGCAAGGCCACTGCTTGGGGTGAGAGCAACAATCCGACTCTCCTTTATGCTGGCAGAAGTGGGTAGAGAGGCTTATGTAAATTACCCCATATGCAGCTTGAGTGCATTAAAGTAATACATAGTGAAGGACTAATTAGAGCAATGACTGCCAAACAATTGGTCATCTGCCAAACTGAAAAACAGATGAATCCAGAGGTCCCATGCCGTTCAGCCAATAATAGATCAGAATAGATAGTTAGGCAAGGACAGATAACAAGACAAATGTCAAGATACAACACACAGATAGAAGAAGGAGAGGTATAAAAGTTACAGCTTAATAAAGAAATGTACATAGAAAGACAGACTTATAGACAGAAAGACAGCTAGAGAGAAGAACAGGCATTAAGATAATGATAAGTAGATAGATATATAGATAGATATACGATAACAACAAAATACATTTTTAAAATACATTTGTAGTTTCTTTCAGCCATACAGTTCTCATAATTGAGTGGTATATGCTAACCTGTATAGCATTACGCTTGATGTGTTCTTGATACTGAGGCCCCAGGACATGTCCATCTGTTACTAGCTACAACAAAATCGCTTCGCCAGCAGCTCTGTTGTCCTTAGGGATTCACCATTGTACCTGTATGACTAATTATCCAGTGACAGGATTCACTGGCAGAACAGTAGTAGTGAAATATATATTTGCTAGGTGTGCGGAAGCAGAAAGTCCCCGTCAAGCCTTTACTTTCAACATCAATTTAATGAGCACCACTAATATTATCAAATCTATCAACTGTTAAACTATGCAGCCCCAAAGTCTTTTTTCTTTAATGATAGTGGTTGAAGGGATCACATTTTTTTTTATTGTTCTGTATTGGTTTGTGTTTTTTAAAGGGTAAGTTTACTTAAAAAATAAAAAATAAATGCACATTTTTTTTGCAGGTAAAAAAATGTGCATTTTTTTTTTTGGAGCCTGTAAAACATTACACCAGCGATCGCTGTTGCCATGCAGGTCTCCTGCAGATCTGTCAGATTACCTGTGTGCCATACATCCTGTACGGGCAAGCAGATGCACTGACAGGAAGAATTCATGAACTACCACAGCGCCGTGGTAGTTCATTGAGAACTACAAGCCGATAGCTGCAAAGGATGTCAGGGCTTGTAGTTCATTCACACACAGAGCTCTGTGATTAAATGGCATGGCCGTATGGGCGGAACCCCGCCGGGCCTCCCCGATTTAAAAAAAGTGACATTTAGAACAGGGAACTTCTCAATGTACTGCTGCCACAGGGACTGAAGACAGCGGCTGCAGCATTGGTAACATGTTCCATGTTCCACCCTAAAAACGGTTGGAACATGGAACATGTTCCAAAGGTGAACTTATCCCATAAACTTCCCCCTACGTATTTTGGTTTGGGTTAAAATACCCATTTGCTTCTCTTGGAGTCAACAATGTAGATAAATCACTGCAGTTCACCACCCAGCCTACCTCTCACAAGGCCATTGTGAAAATGTTACCTTTTTTAGAGTGTTTCCTAATACATGCATGTACGCCATGTTATGAAGAATCCATTAGGATTTAAACGAGTGTTTCTCAGCTTCATTTCTAAAGTATACCCAACAGGTCATGTTTTCAAGATTTCCTTCACCTTGCACAGGTGCTTTAAAACAAAGTCAAAGGAAAATCCCAACAACATGGCCTACTTGGGGCACTTGAGGAACGAGGTTAAAGGAGTTTTAAAGGCAGAAGATTTTTTATCTTAATGCATTAATGCATTAAGATAAAAAACCTTCTGTGTGTAGCAGCCTCCCCAACACCCCCCCCCCCCCAAATAATTACCTGAGCCCTTTCTCTCTCCAGCGATGTCCACGAGTGTCTAAACCATCCGTGACACTCCCCCTGATTGGATGAGACACAGCAGCAGCGCCATTGGCTCCTGCGGCTGTCAATCAAAGTTAGTCAGCCAGTCAGGGGAGAAAGGGGACGGGGACAAGTCTGGATTCCATGTCTGAATGGACACACGGAGCTCTGACTCGGCTTGGGTGCCCCCATAGAAAGCTGCTGGCTGAGGGGGCACTGGATAGGAGGGAGGTGCTAGGAGCAGCAACGAGGGACTCGAGAAAAGGAGGATTCGGGCTGCTCTGTGCAAAACCAACTGCACAGAGGAGGTAAGTATAACATGTTTGTTATTTTATTTTTTTTAAAACGAGACTTTGCAATCACTTTAAGAAACGTTAATTTAAATAAACACACAGTAGAGTGGACTTGTAAAGTACCCCCAGCAGGTCATATTTCTAGGATATCGTCCACAAGAAATGGTGCCAGTAATTTTCTACTAGGGGGAATTTGAGGACTGGAACACTGAGGGTTATTTACTATAACTGAAAAGTGCAAACTCTGGTGCAATTCTGTATAGAAACCAATCAACTTCCAGGTTTTATTGTCAAAGCTTAATTGAACAAGCTAAAGTTGGAAGCTGATTGGCTACCATGCACAACTGCACCAACACCCCCTTGTCCTACAACAACCATTCTGATTTTTCCTTTGATCCTGTAACATAGACAGTTTTTATTTTCATAAAGGTGGATGATCTGTTGTTTGCTAAATAGATCAGCAAACGCTTATTTTCTATCATTTCTATATGTAGTAAGAAAGTATGCTGCGCGATAGAATAAATATATTTGGGTGACAACACTCCTTTCTGTGCATTCATTAAATGTTCACCTGTAGCACATTGTCCTCTAATCCTTCAGTTCAGGATATAAGCTATTGTCACATAGATTTCCTGCCACATCCTACAATGCCGGACAGCAGTCACCGCTCAGCTCAGCTACGTGACAGCTGAAACTTTACCGACCTCGATGATTGTGCTTACCCCCATTAAATTATCTTCATAAAGAAAACCTTTCAACATCTGGAATGACCCAGAACTGACATAGTGATTAGAGCCTATGATTATGAAACACAACACTGAGAAAGCAGGCACAATCCATTATTCAGAAGCCTTTTGTGGGGGGTTTCAAATTACAGATAATTAGAAGGGGAGGAAATCATTCAGTTTTGCATAATTTGCATTGCAGGATTTATTTTGTCACTGACTAATGTTTGCTAAAATCCAAGAAGATTTGAAAATGTTTTAATTATATTATAGTTACATTATTTAATGATATTACAATAAAAGGGTATTTTATTAATCCCATATGTGTGTTGTAATGAATTGCAAAGTTGTTTGATGATGTATTTAATTATTGTATGTTTCGCTCATAAGTGTCCCCTTTGAATGTTTATACTGCTTTGTACACTATACATTACTGTTTTTATATTCTACTAGCTCATCCTGAAGTGGAACTAAAGGCAGCTATACTTACCTTTCTTCCAACAGTTCATGTCCCTTGCTGGTGCCAGTTCTCGGCCATCTTCAAGATGCGGGATGACATCACTCCTGCACATGTGTCATTCCGGCACACAGGGATTGGGCTGGTCTCTAAGTATGTGTATGTGCAGCTCAGTTTACACGAGGGATGCTGCAAACTGGCAGGCAAATGTATTTTATTAGGCCCGGTTCACACCTATACAGGTTGCAGTTTGCATATTCCAGGTGCATTTTTGATCCATTCAAGTCTATGGAACCAAAAAACTGAAAAAAGTCCCTGGCCCTTTCCATAAATGCATAGATGTGAACAGGGCTTTTTTTCAGCTGGAACTTGGTGGAACTCAGTTCCACCACCTCTGGCTCAGGCCCTCTGCTCCCTGCTCACCTTTATTACTTGTAAACATTGAAGTCCGGCTTCTGTGTTTACAAGGGACAGCTTGTATCTCAATGGCTCCACACAGATCTGATCTCCTGAGTGGACAAGGAAGATGCAGGTGCAGAGCAGATCCCGAGGTTGAGTTCCTGCACCTATTTTCTGAGAAAAAAAGCCCTGGATGTGAACATGACCCATAGGAAACCATGTAAATGGACTGTAGTGTGTTTCTGCAAAACTGAAAACACACTACAAAATGCATAGGTGTGAACCAGGCCTTATAGAAGAGACATTGCATGTCTCTTCTGCAATAATAGCCTGCCTGCTCGCAGTCAACAACTTTAGTTCCCCTTTAAAGTCACACCAAACTCTGGTTTTAAAAAAAAGTTTTATTCAAGCATTTGTCCTTAACTTCATTTTTTTTATATTGCTCTCAGCCTCCTCCAAACCTGCAAGTCCTTTATTTCTGCTGTGAACCAACATTTTGTACGGCTGGGTTCACACTTATGCGAATTGGATGCAGGTTTCCCTGCAACCAATTCGCATGAAAGGAAACTGTGATCGTCTCACAATGGAGCTGGTTCACACATCTCTGGGGCGGCTGCGGTCTTGTGCATCTTTGGCTCCATTTCAGGTCCGAATTCAGGCAAACATTCGGACCTGATTTGCCCCTGAAACAGAGAACAGGGATGCACTGGACCCCTCGCTGTGAGCCGCGGCCTTAGAAGGAGGCTACAATCATTCTCTGTGGTTTCACTGTATATAGGAAAGTAGCCACTATGGACTGTGGACTATGGGATTTGTAGTGTCCATAGTTGCAGTCCTGTGCACTGCTCATTTTAAACAAATAGAAGTGGCAGGGGAAAGGGAGAGGTTCAGGAGCTCACGGAGGTTGTTAAAGGGAGAAAGAAAACACAGTAGGAAACAATTTAATGAAAAATAGATTAAAGGGCCATTAAATAGTGGATGTGTATGGATTATTATTGGAGAATAAGGATATCATTTAGTGTCACTTTAAAATCAGTGTCTGCACTATTCTAGAATACATGAAACATTTTCTTTCTCTTTTGTCCATTGCATTCTGCAAAAAGTAGTGTACTGTGCTGTAGAAAGATCAGAAAATGTATTCTAGTGTTTCTAGGATTAATTGCTTGGGAATGTTCTACAATATATAAACATCCTGGATGACCTCACTTGAACCACCAAAATCAAAAACAAGAGACGTAAAATTGTCCTCCATTTTGGTCTTGGATTCCATTCATGACTGTTTGGCAGTTTGAAGGCCTCAAGCTGGCCATACGTAGATGGACTGAAAGTTGACTGATTCAACAGGGACCGCCCAAATTTTGATCCATCTATGGCCGTTCTTGTTAAACAGAAATCATTCAGCACCTGCAGCCAACCAGCTCCAGCGGTGATCAGTGTATTCCGACAGTGGGGGAGTCCCGCTGTCAGAATAGCGCACCTCGCTTGTGTGGATGGGGGAATCCGTATCTGTTTGATCACTGGCTGATCGAAAAAAAGAAAAATGATTAATGTATGGCCAGTTGAAATCCTGATTGTGTATGCAGAAGTCAGCCCCAGTGGATACTGTTTATTGCTGTTGTCAGTGATTAAAACTATGCAGCTATTTTGTTTTACAGTTTCAATGTTACAGTTTGTTGCTGCAGATCACAGGCTTGTTTTATGATCTGTTTGTAAACTTAGCTTTAGGATATCTGTAAACAAAAAAAAAAAACATTTTTTTTTTTTTTATTTAATAAGTATCTTTTCCCATTTTTACCAATGTTTGTCATATTTAGTTAAAAAAATAAATGTAAATATAACATCTTTGTAAATAGCTTTACAGTGCTTTGAACCAGAAAGATCATACGCTTGTAATGCAGCTTTGATGCAACTTTGGATGGGTGCAACTTGGATACGACTTTGGCTTTGACCAATGATAATGGACAACTGTTGCATGACTGTTGCATTGTATAACATTCAGGTATGAGTGAAAGTCCATTTACTAAGAGCCCTTTGACACTAAATGCGCCCGGGCGTCAGCGGTAAAGCGGCGCTATATTTAGCACCGCGTTACCATCATTTTAGCATCGCTATTCAGCCGCTATTGGGGCAGTTTTAACCCCCGCTAGAGAAAGGGTTAAAACAGCCTGCAAAATGCAGCTGCAGCGGTGGTTTGCCGGCGGTACAGCAGCGCTGCCCATTGATTTCAATGGGCAGGGGCGCTATAGGAGCAGTGTATTCACCACTCCTATAGCGCTGCAAAGAAGCTGCTGGCAGGACTTTTTGTGACGCCCTGCCAGCGCAGCGCCCCAGTGTCAAAGCACTCGGGCTTTGACACTGGGTTTGCAGCTGAGGCTTTTTTCAGGCGTTTTACAGGCGCTATTTTTAGCGCTAAAGCGCCTGAAAAATGCCTCCAGTGTGAAGGGGGTCTAAAACGGGAGAGTGCAAAATCTGGTGCAGCTCTGCATAGAAAGCAATCAGCTTCCAGGATTTATTGTCAAAGTTTAATTGAACAAGCTGAAGTTAGAAGCTGATTGGCTACCATGCACAGCTGCACCAGAGTGCCCTAGATTTAGTAAATCCACCCCTATGTGTCTACAGAACTCTGGTAATGTAAAATCAGCCCAGTTTGCTATAATTCTAGAAAAACATTGATAATAAATAATAATAATAAAAAAAAATAACAATGTTAGCAAAAAAGAAAAGAATGGTCAGAAACGTGTCAAGAAAAGAAACAATTAAAAAAAGTAATGTGGTGCAGATTAATCTATTAATCTGTATCACAATTCAGTGGTCCCTCTAGCACTGCAGATGCCAAGGATTTAATAAGGATAGTACAATCTTAACAAGCTCTTAGATTGTAGAGAACACATTTGCCTGATAAAACCTCTGCTACTGCAATCAAAACCCTTTTAGCAATGTAGGTTACAAAATGATAAGAGACAAAGCAGAATACTAAATTTCATGATGGTATGCCCTTTTTCCGACAAGATAATCTTACACTAGAAATTGTATATAGAACCGTTTCTCAATGAGTGTTATTCTCGCAAATGAAAATGAAAGCACTAATTGCTATATAGTTTTTCAGCAAAAGCAAGGTGGTCAAAAATTTGAGTCTTATGCCGCGTACACACGGTCGGAATTTCCGACAAAAAAAGTCCGATGGGAGCTTTTGGTCGGATCATCTGACCGTGTGTATGCCTCATCGGACTTTTTCTGTCGGCATTTCCGACGGACTTAGATAGAGAACATGCTCTAAATTTTTCCATTGGAAATGCCGATGGAGCTTGTCCCGTTGGCAAGTCTGACCGTGTGTACGCGGCATTACAGGCATTTGACTTTTTTTTTTTTTCAGTAGGAGTTTACAGGTGTATTAGAAGAGGAGGGTTTAGAGGCAGAAAAAAAAATCATCAACACGTTCAGGAGAGGAGCTTTTGGGCAGAAAAAAACACTGAATACGCCTAAACATGTATAAACAAGCCTTAGGCTGGCCATACATATAATTTCCTTGTAAAGTTTTCCTTGAGATTTACCAAAACCATATAAAATGAGGTAAAACCTAAACACTTTCAATTTGTATGCAATCAGGCAGGCTTGCACTATATAGTTGAAGGTAAATCTAAAGGAAATTGAATAAGAAAAAATTGTATAATGTATGGCCAGCCTAAATGCTAGGCACATTGAGCACTGGAGAATTCATTCATTGCAATGGTCAGAATAAATGAATATTCTGGCCAATGGAATGAATGAAAGCCCAAACACATGAATGACTACACGTGTCCAACGGCTCCTAAACGTGTTTGTAAAATTATGTTCACTCCCATGGAACAAAGACGTCCAGGGGAGGATACAAAAAAAGACGTGTCCTGTGTGCATGAGACCTTATGCTGCTTAGTATTGGTAAATAGATAGGAAAGTATGTCATACTGTATTTACTAGTTTTAAACTTTTTTTTTTTTACATTTCTTCACTTACTTTTTGGTTTCCAGGCCTAGGCAAATGACATCCCCAGAGTCTTCAGGAGGGGAAAAGGGGTTTTCTTATCTAAGTAAACCATCCTGCCTGCATGCCTGAGCTAAGGGCAGATGGATCTCAGGAAGTACATTCTACATGAATCATCTGCCTTACTGAAGATGGTCATGGACAGAAATGCTAGGGGGTGTTTTTCAAAGTGATTTCTCAGCAAAATAAAGAACAGAGACATGGATGGATGAGAGAGTTTGCTTTGAATATTAAAAATGAATCAAATAACGTTTTTGGTTTGCGGGGCTTAGATACAGTGTAATTTCACTTTAAGCAAACAGTTTTCGGTTAAAGGTGCAATATACATGTACTACTTAATAAAAGCAAGTATCAATTTCTCATACCCCAAGGACTGATAGCATGACTTAGTTAGCTGGAAAAATTTACAGAGTCCTCCTTTTTTTTTGAAGTGTAAAATCCCTCTGAAAGATTCCTATCTTACTTTTAACATTCCTGCACAATGAACCAATCTATAGTTGCAGTTCCCTAAAGGTCACATGCAAATACTGACATTCAGGGAGATGGTGTTTGCATACAAATACCAACCCCAACACGGTGTTCAGACCTGGAAGTTGGCCACTCAGGCTTTGAAGGGGCAAGGTTTTCTGCATGTATTCCACATACCTGAGCATATAAGATTTTTTTTACCAGGGCTACAGCATTGGTTTTATATGGTAGGGCTCAGGCATAATCTGAATTAGAATTTTAATTTTGGGTGGGACAAAGGGTCCTAAGATAAAATGGATGTCCATGGCTGTTTTTTTTTTTAAATTACAACACTGGTATTAATTAAGGCAGATCTCCCCATTTACGTTTGACAGAGAGCAAGGCAAGGCTTGCATCTATTGCTTCAGAACAGAAACAGGTAAGAAATTTGTTTAAATCCTAACATACATAGTTCACGGTAAGTGGACCATTTTATTTCTAAACTGAGATTAGTGCTATAATGTAAATTTGGCATGCAAGTTATAACCTAATTTTTAAATGTTTATAATTTAAAATGTTTGTTACCCTGAAAAAAAAATGGATCCCACTCCTTTAAAGCATGAATAACAGCACATTGCTTGTGCTGTGTAATTTGGCCCCTTCTATAACCTGAAATACCTGGCTGATCCTGCCTGGCTATGCCCTCCCCTCTGTAAACTGACCACCGTTTATCATGGCTGCTGAGCCCTGACACCATAATCAGTTTACATGCCTCCATCATCTGCAGCTCTTCTGTGTCTCCTGTGTCTTCCTCCCCCTTCCCTCCCTGCCTGTCAGCTTTGAGTCAGGGCCCACCCCCTCCTCCTGTTGCTAAAATAACTTGGTAATAATCACACAATCCACTGTCTTTCATAATACTAAGTGCCCTGTATATATGCCTTATTAAAAATATGCTGTTCTTTATGTGATTTCCTAGCGCCGCTCGGCACTCACGTTACTGGCTGGCTCTCTCCTCCTCTTCTCTCCTCCTCCCGACTGATGTCAGCGGGGGATTCTCAGCCCCTCCCGCTCTAGCTGTCAGATTGGTAGAGGGGGGAGCCGGCTGATCATGTGAGTGCGAGCGGTAAAAATGCATGAGGCCTAAGCAGTTCTTTAAGCTAAAAAAAAGATTTTTGTGCTCTTCCTTTTAACACATCCTGCTTACTGACAGTAGAGCTTTGCAGAATAGAAAGATATAGTGCACTGCCTTATAGGAGCAGCTCCAGACGTCTTTTTTTTTTTTTTCTTTTACCACATTCAGACCTGTATTGAGTCATGGCCATGCACATGAGACAGTATTCAAATAATTGCATGTATGGTTGACAGAAATAGGCATGTAGACACCATACAATTACAATTATTTCACGGAAAAGGTTATTCATATTCTAACATTTTATTAGGTTATGTTGAATAGCTCTATAAAATACAAATGTAGAGTAGTGGAATACAAAAAAAAGTAATATGCTGTACTATACGCCTTGGCTGGTTTTTGTGTTCAGGGATCATAACTGCTCACAGCTGCTGTGTTCGATTCCACACGAGGAACAGCATACAATGCATAATGTATTAAATGTTGCTCAGTTTACACTTCAGTATCCCTTACACCTGCTGTGCACGATGCACCTGGCTTCCATGTCTCTGTCCATGGTACTAACAGGACCACAACAACAGCATGCAACAACTTCGAGCTACCAGACATTATCTGAATTAACAAAAAAAACTTAGGCCACATATACATTTACTGAACCACAGCTGGCATTCTATTATTTTTTTTTAAAATTACATTTTATTGTGAGAACGCACTTAACAAGAACAATGGCTACAACATTTGGCCGACAAGTTAAATCAAGAAAGACAATATATAGGGGGTTATTTACTAAAACTGCATGGTGCAAAATCTGGTGCAGCTTTGCATAGAAACCAGTCAGCTTCCAGGGTTTATTGTCAAAGCTTAACTGAACAAGCTGAGGTTAGAAGCTGATTGGTTACCATGCACAGATGCACCAGATTCTGAGATTCACACTGAAGTGAGAGGAGAGGCTCTTTACAGGCGCTATACAGGCCGTATTTTTAGCGCTATAAGGCCTGTAAAGCACCTCAGTGTGAAAGCAGCCTTCTTATTTCATTTGGCATTAGCCCCCACACACTAGCTGAAATTTAAAGTCAGACAGCCAATGGGAATCCCCTTACGGAATCCTGAAATGGGAAAGAATGGGTATAGCAGGAGTGTTTGACATAAAATATTTTCACCTTCTCCAAGCTGTAGCTATGATCATCATTACAATACAGATAGCCATATATCTTTCTAGTTTTTGTTGGCTTTGTATGGTCTGCAGTAGAAAATGAAGCCTATCACGGGTAATTTATTGTGAATGGGAGAGTACCCATTCCAACTCAACACATATATCCTGATAACATGTAAGCATTTGCAACTATTTTTGTGACTGAAGAGAACTTTTATATTGCCCTGCCTGTCTTGAGCTATAAACCCTTTGTGATAAAATGAGTGCAGTAACTATTAACTATTGAACAAGGCAATGCATATGAGAATAAGTCCTGATTCATCAGTAAGCCTATATCTACATGTGAGGTCTGCTTGGTGATAAATAACCTTATTGAAGGAAAACTTCAGCTTGCTACATGAGACATTTTGTAATTTAACTATTTAAAGTTACCCTGCCTCTACAAAAAAAATTATAATCAGTAGTATTCTGTAAAAGTAAAATCTTTACCCTCTTTAGAAGAGCTATGCCATTTGTATCTCACACTTTTTGTATTTTGGATACCTGACCCCCGCCCCGAGTGTTGTGGTTCCTCCTGCCAGTGCTGCTGTGTACAATAATGATGTAATAGCAGATAGGAGGAACCAGTGACCAATGGGGGACACGCTATCCGACACCCCCAGAAGAGAGTCAACGTTTTACTCATTGCCCATTGGAAACATAAGTATAGATGTATTTTTTGACTGAAGTGACAGGGTCACTTTGAACTTCAACTTCAAACAAAACAATAAAAAACTCTCATGCCCCGTACACACGATCGGATTTTCCGACAACAAATGTTGGATGTGAGCTTATTGGCGGAAAGTCCGACCATGTGTATGCTCCATCGAACATTTGTTGTCGGACTTTACACCAACAAATGTTGGCTAGCAGGTTCTCAAATTTTCCGCCAACAAATTTTTGTTGTCAGACTTTCCGATCGTGTGTACACAAGTCAGTCGCACAAAAGTCCACGCATGCTCGGAATCAAGTACGAGCCGGAAGTGCTCAGTCTTGTAAAACTAGCGTTCGTAATGGAGATATCACGTACGTCTTGTACGTCACTACGTTAATATTGTTGGCCAACATTTGTGTGACCGTGTGTATGCAATACAAGTTGGAGCCAACAACCTTCGAACAAAAGTCCGCGGTTTTGTTGTCGGAAAGTCCGATCGTGTGTACGGGGCATTACAGTGATTCTAATTCTTCATACACTACATTTTAAAGCCATGTATTCAGAGAATGGAAAGCTGAGCAAAGATATACAACAAATACATATGTTTGTAAGTAAATTAACTTCTACCTTATCAAGTCCTTACCATTTGTTTTTTTTTTCTGGTGTGTTTGCTATTGGCCCCATATCCCGCAGGCATCCCAATTGATACATTTCCCATCGATAGGTGCATTAGTGTCGATAAGTGCATTACATATTTTTTCTGTTTGTAGGTTAATGTAAATGGTTGTGATGTTCCCTGCTCTGGTCCTCCTATTCGCCCCCCTGGGGATCCGACGCACCTGCTGCCGCGACTTCTGTTTTCGTTGGGGGGGGGTTCTTTCCTCCTATGTGTCTTCCCGGCAAGGGGGAGGAGCCATCCAAGTGGCCCCTCCCCCTTTCCCCCATCAGGCACCCGGGTTGGCACCAGCTGCCATATTGGGGATTTTCTTTCCTTGCCGGCGGCGTTCCGGACCAATCCCGGACGTTCGTGTTACTGCGCATGCAGGGGTCCCGCGCGTGCGACGTGACGTAGGTCATTTCGGGGCGCAACGCTCGTCCCGAACGTCGGGGAAGCCACACGAGGCTGCCTGTATGGCGGCCATGCCGCCCATGACGGTTCATCTGATCGGCCTCTCAATGGGGTTGTCCCTTGTGGGGGGGGGATGCGCACCTGCAGTGGATCCAATTGGATTAGGATACGCCCCTGTTAGGTATATATACGCCTGAATGATTTGGGATCTGTAGCCTGTCTACTTGGTGGGTCAGAAGTCTATGCAGCCCCTGCACAGTAAGTACACACTTGAGCAGTATGTTTTTGCGCCATCTTTGCCTCTATATTTACACCTTGCAACAAAGATATTATGCTCTTTAGAGCAGATACTTATGGTACCTTCTCTTTACATATATATTTCAGACTTGTCGACTCGGTTTGGACATTGATCCTCTGAGCCTGACATAATCTGTGACCAATCCCGGGCCAGGCCACAAACTATAGTCTGTCTATATAGGGTGATTTGGCGCAGCTTCATAACAGCTTCAACACTTTTTAAGGTATACTTGGGTTATTTTGTTATCTCCATTTCCTTTGCATTCAGATTCTAGTGGGGACTTCTTTTTCTTCCCTTTTATCACATACAGTTCACTTTCTGCATCCCTGTGTTTCACCAGTCTTTCACTGTGGTCTTGTATACACTGTATGTATTATCTTTCACTTCTTGGGTCACCTTCGCTATATTATCCATATGTTAGTATCATATTTTTTGATACACTCCATATATCACTACACTTGTTTCACTTTTTCACAATCCCTGTATTCTAATCGGGCTGACATATATTATTCTGACCCTCCAATCCCTTATATCACTTATCCATCAAATATACTTACCTACCTTTTTTCTTTCTAACTTATTCCTTTATATTTATATATTTTTCTTTTTATTACTATCTAATAGAAATATAATTGCTAAGTACCTAGAGGCCACTAGCTGCAGGTATGAAATGCAGTTAGATTGAGGCCCGGTAGTCGGTCAATTGATCACGTTTCTGGCTAATTATATATATATATATATATATATAAATATTTATATACACATATCTTCTTTATTTATTTTTATTTTAATATATATTTTTTCCAAATAATTGTTTTTCATAGGGATATAGTATTCAGTCTGTCTTTTTTGGATCTTCGCTGCAGGTGTGGCTTTTCCCCTTGACCGATCACCTGGCCCCATGGGGGGTGACTTTTTAGTGTGACTTCTCGTAAGCCACATCGGTGGACCATTACCCCCCGCTCCTGGATGCGGTGCCAGTGGAGGTGTGTTGGGACCCTCTGGGGGTGAGCGAGTGAGCAGTTTTTTAAAGGGACCTATATGTAGGAAGTTCCTCTTTTCTTCTACTGGACATACACTGTTGGGTAATTATAACTAGGTGTATACGTTGTGTATTACTGTGGTCGTATGCAAATGCTATGTTACATGTGTACTCATATCTCATATTTCTCAACTGACTGAGCCTCTGAAGAAGACCCCTAGCATATGGGTTGAAATGTGTCAGGTTTATTTTTCATATTGCTGACATTTTTGTCTGATGCTATTATGGAAATATGTCTGTATAGTGTATGCCAATTGTAAACAAAGTTCAAATACTTCCTACTGGAGCTCATATCTTAATTTTTTATGTGATTTTTTGTAAAATAAACTTTTTCAATTTTATACATATTTTGACTTGATATCTACATTTTGCTGCCCAAAAACCCCATCCTGGGTGAGTTTCTTTCTCTTTTTTCCTTTTTTAGTACCAGGGGCGAGCAGCACTCTTTCTCCCTCTTTTGTGTCCTTTTCCCCTTTTTCAGGTGCATTAGTGTCAACCCATAGGAAGCACTGGTTCTCTTACTATAAATATACTATTATGTTAATAACCAGCTTGTTGATTAAGCTGACTTGCTCACATGGACCAGAGCACCCCCAAAAAGGGGGGGGGGTTCTAAAAGAAGTCCAAATATGTAAGCAGCAGTAAGGTCATTACATTAATGTTTGTAGAGTTTAATATATATATATTTTTATTTAAATAACTCATGGAATTAGTGATGCTTTGATGCTTTTATTATGTGACCTCAAAAATGGCTTTTGATAAAAGTATATGAAATATCAGATGTTACCACCAGCAAGTTGTGCAGCATGGCATAACCTCTCTGCAAAGGCTTCCTTTAAAGTCCTAACTCCAAGATACTTGAAAATTCTCCCCTGCAGTGGGGTTGCCCAGGTCTTTGGAAAAGCGGATATCCTTACCCAATCCTCCGTGTTGCTAGACCGGTCACTGCAGTGTTTTCTCCCCCATGTTACAGCAGTCTAAGGTCCTGATGTCATTGAAACTGATGCAGGGTCCTGCAATGGATGAATGGACGCCAAGGGACAGTCAACCACCAGAGCATAGTGGAGTGCTGTCTGTCAGCCCTGGTTCACACATGTGCATTTTCTGATGCGATTTCAGAATGCGAATGTGCATACAGTAAAATAGAATGTGCTTCTATTGAGGGAGTTCAGATAGATGCAGTGGAAAGGATTTAGAGAAAGGGTCCTGTGCGACTTTGAACCAATTTTGCTTGCATTTTTGGTCACTTGGCTTGTACGGAGGGGGGGATACAAAAAGAGAGCTTTGAAAACTCTAGGTCAAATTGCACAGCTGAATCGCACATTAAATCGCACCACCGTTGTGTGAACCAGGGCTCAGAGGGATGGAAGATCAGGTAAGTGCTGACCCCTAGACCTAAATAACCAGTTAACCCTTGCAGCTCAAACACAGCCCACTACAAGGGAGAATTTTCAGATTTCCTGGAGTTGGGCTTTAAAGAGATTCTGACCTACATACTAAGGCAAATGATATGCAAAACCTTAGCCATAGCAACCAATCAGAAGTCATCATTAAGCAATCTTATTACAATAAAACCTGATATTTGCTATGGCTTGCTGCACTGTGTACATTAGCAGCGCTCTTTTCACTTACTTAAAAGCCTAACTATCTCTTTCACGGTGTATATTCCTTTGACTCAGTTAGAAATGCTGTATAATGCTGATATCAGTTTCAAAATAAGTCACTTTTCATACTAAACTCCTTTATCTGTTCGAGTTCTGAGAGTGTTAAAATTACAAGCTGTGTTCCTGTAATTAGCTTCAAGTTCTTGACTATGTCTAGTGTGCTGGAATCAGAGTGAGACTTGCTGTGAGCTCTTCGGGTCTATGAAAACGAAAGCAATAGATAAAAGGTGCATTTTGAGGAACTGTTTGATGTTCAAGTCAATTTCCCTTTTCTCTTGTCATTAGTCACTACCTGTTAGGCTCTCTAAGCTGGGCTTGCTCAGAAAAAAATCCACATTGCAGTGCTGTATTTTCCTGTAAAGTGCTTGTTATCATACGGGCTCACAGTAAATTGAAACCACTGAGCTATTTTGCAATTTTTATATTAAATTGCTGATGGCAGCAGCTTTAATAAAAGACCAGTTAAGTAAGGGGAAAAAAAAAACTTGCATCGGTGACACCGGTAGATTTTATTTCTAAGAATACAATTGGCACTCAGGCTTATTCAGTGTACAATAGTGGGTAGCAGATTGTAGTCAATTATAATGACAAAAAAGATCTTGTTTGCCATAGTTAGATCAGTTAATGGATGTTATTTGCTTGCAATGGGGCAACCTAATTTGCACACCTTTGCTGTACTACCTTTTGCGCAAAGCCAGAAGCAGGGGGTCTCCAAACTTGGCCTGCGGGTCAAATCCAGACTGCTGCATGATTTTATCAAGTCCTCTAATGTAGGAGGGGACTCTGATAGGGACTTGGATGTAAGGGAAAACTCTGATGGGGACTGTCCTGTAAGGGGGGACTCTGCTGGGGACTGTCCTGTAAGGGGGGACTCTGATGGGGACTGTCCTGTAAAGGGGGACTCTGATGGGGACTGTCCTGTAAGGGGGGACTCTGATGGGGACTGTCCTGTAAGGGGGGACTCTGATGGGGACTGTCCTGTAAGGGGGGACTCTGATGGGGACTGTCCTGTAAGGGGGAACTCTGATGGGGACTCTCCTGTAAGGGGGACTCTGATGGGGACTCTCCTGTAAGGGGGGGCAATGATGGGGACTGTCCTGTAAAGGGGGACTCTGATGGGGACTGTCCTGTAAGGGGGGACTCTGATGGGGACTGTCCTGTAAGGGGGGACTCTGATGGGGACTGTCCTGTAAGGGGGGACTCTGATGGGGACTGTCCTGTAAGGGGGAACTCTGATGGGGACTCTCCTGTAAGGGGGACTCTGATGGGGACTCTCCTGTAAGGGGGGACAATGATGGGGACTGTCCTGTAAGGGGGGACTCTGATGGGGACTGTCCTGAAAGAGGGGACTCTGATGTAAGGAGGGCATTGATGGTCTCAAGCTTATTTGGAATTTTCTTTGCTTTACTGAAGATTTTTATGTTATCATCTATCTGTTATATGTAATCATATCATGCTAATTAAAAAAAAAAAAAGCCAAGTTAACTTATTCATTCATTTAAAGTGTTACTAAACCCACAACAGTAAAATCAGTCTGTATATGCAGTAAAGCATGCTTGTTATACTGACTGTGGGACCTAAGGGGTTAATGCTGTGCATTGTGTAAAAAGACTGTTTGATCTGATCCTCCTCTTCTTCCACTGTCCCCGATCCATCTCCTGATAGAACAGAGCTTAGGGGGCACTCTGCACATGCTTAGTTTGATGTGTATTGCTAGAGTTGTTTTCTTTTTTCTTGGGAGAGTGCATGTAATCAGCACAGGGCCAAGCAGCACTGTCCAGACAGAGAGTCAAGGGTCCTGCAGCCTCATAGGACAGTTAGAGTAGAATGAAAACTCCTCCTACAAGCTTTAACCAGACACTGATAGAAGTCACAAGACTGCTATATACTGCTGATGAGAAAAGATATTTAGCAGTTTATATTTACTAAAATAATTGCATTTCCATGGTCTGTGTACTGTGGGAGAAAAGATATAGTGAATGCAGGGTCCTGGGTTTAGTAACACTAATTTTAAGTCATTCTTTTATTTTTTTTTTTGGTCAACAAATATTTATTAAATATAGGATATGGCCCTCGTATTGAAAAGCACGGAGATCCCTGGCCTAAAGTATTTGATAGCACAAACTTTAATTTTCAAGATCAAATATAAATTCACTTCACATGCTTAAAAGTCAACTCCAGACACATTTTTTTAAACTTTGAATAGACGTGGGAAGGGATAGAAACTGTCAGCTTTAACTGCATTTTGTGACTCGTTTTGGGAGATTTACCCTCAGTGTGCATCTTACTGACTCCCGTGACACCAGGGCAAGAAATTAGGAGAACAGTGGTCTCTTGGTCAGGAAGGCACACAGGCGGAGATTTACCAAAACTGGAGCAATCAGAATCTGGTGAAGCTGTGCATGGCAGCCAATCAGCTTCTAACTTCAGCTTGTTCAATTAAGCCTTTACAATAAAACCTTGAAGCTGATTTGTTTTTATGCAGAACTGCACCAGATTTTATACACTCCAGTTTAGTAAATAAACCCAACAGAGCCATACAAATGTGATCTATTTCGTAACCTTTCTCCACTATACCAAAAAGTTTTTTTATGCTGTCTTTTCCTATTTGACAGACATCTCATCACTTCCTGTCCTTCTGGTATAGGTTTTTTCTAAGCATTGGCTAAATCAGATTAAAACTCAACTAGATGAGCAGGTTGGTGACCTTGGTGCAACACAGCATATATGATGCATGTATATTTCCAAAGGAGCCCTTAAAAACCACAAAGTGTACATTTTCTAAAAACAGGTCGGAAATGGCCGCAGACTGCATTTTTCTAAACCACAAGCCTTAGAAATACATTGATGGAAAACTGTACCCTCAGTTACACTGGCACAGACTTTCCTTGCTGTATTTGTGCGGTTTGGTTTCCTTTTAAAATGCAGGAAACCAAGAACAGTGGAAATGGATCCAAGCGCACCTAAAGTACATAAACTGTTATTTTCAGTGGTACAGTTTTCACCCATGTGTTACTATGTGCTGTACATTTCCAAGATATCCTGCTTGCTGCAGATTCTAGAAAGTGCATCTTAAATAGGAATGCATGTAAAATGCATCAAATGACAAAAAGCTCAACAAAAAGCATATTAACGTTAGACTTTTGGCATTAATAAAATCAGTCAGTAGATAATACAACCAAAAGATCTACAAAGAAAATATAGCAGAAGTAAGCTCGAGTATCTAATTTTAAAACAGATGTCAAAAGGGCACATTGATGCCACCTTAATCTTTGACAAATGCTGGTGCAGGATAAAAAAATGTGCAACTTCTGCTGCTATGTGAAGGGTTTTCTGTGAAGACTTTAGGTGTACTGGAGATGGGAGCATACAAAAGGCAGGGCTGATGACCGGGTTGGAATATCATAGATATTAGGATGAAGAGCAACTAACCATTATTGTGAAGAAAAAGGTGCAAATCACCAACAATGATACCAATGTTCACTTATGGTTATCTGCTTTTATCACTGTCCTGAGTTCAGCTTCAAAGTGAAGGCCTCTTAAGCCCCCTCCCTAGGGAAAGAGAGCCTTGACTGATGGGGGCATGGCCAGGTGCAGGACAAGGGGAACGATTAGTTAAAACATGGGGATGGGATGGGCCTGAGCTCAGGGAACGTGTGCCCCAGGGAATTCTGGGTCTTTCGGAAGAGTCAGTTGGAAGAGCTGCTCACCCTCCCGCCCCCTTTTTTCCTCTGTTATAGTATGTTACAGCTTGCTGCGGTTTCTTGACCTTGCCAGTAGTTAAAGTTGCTGTAATGGACTATGCCCTTGATGGAAAATTGGAAGTAGGCTGTCTGTCCAGCACTTATGGTAAGGACAGGCCCCACTTCCCTCTTTTGGTTGAGTGCTCACAGTACAACTGTTACTAACACTGGTAAAATATGTTCACATGTTATGTATTGGGATTTAATAAAGCTGTGGCCTTGCCCTTTCCAACCTAATGGTTGTAAGTGTCTTATTTAATGGGATAAAGGGCAAGGGTGGTGGGGGATTTGATCCCATTGTATTACGTTAATTGGGACCTAGGCCCATTTCGCCTCAGCAGTCAGGTATGTACAGCCAAACTTTTTTTAGTTTTGGATTTATTAGGGAATTTAGGATGTTTACTAGGGAAGCAGAACCCCTGTAAAGTTGTTATTACTATGCATATCTCCGCTAAGTAGATTGATCAAGTGATGGAAAAAATACAAATTTTACAATTGTCATCAGAACAAAAAGGGATGGCAAATTTTCTGTTGGGGATACCTGTTCCAACTGAGAGGGAAATTTCATTCACTTCTTTTTGCATATTTGGGTCAGGAAGTGAAGGGAAGTTTCCCCCATGCAACACAGACTAATCCTACAAGTGAAAACAGATGTGCAAAAAAACCATCACTTTGTCTTACACATGGTTCTGGTTTTATTTACTAACTCAGCACATTTTTGTGTCTACTACAACATACAGATAAACCACAATGACACCCTAATCAATAAATCCATGTAATACCTTTCATACTGTTTCTGTAATCATTTTCAGCAATGCACTAGGCATGTCTCAAAATGTGCTTCATACAATAGGGAGATTGGTCATTAGAATTCTGATGTGCCCATTTCTTACACAACGCTATGCCACCAAAGCAAGAATGCTGAGATATGCAGATCAGATGTAGCTCTTAAAGCCTGCCTATGCCTCGTCTAGACTTTAAGATGTACAACTTGCTTTAGAAAAATCTTTAACTAATCTGTAACAATTACATTAAGTAGACAAAGATTGGCTGAGCTGCCAGCTACAAATATGTTGCTCAGCTTCAATCTATTATCTTTTCCTTTAGATGTCGAACAAATTCCCCACAGTCTCTAACAAATACACAATGACCTTTAATAAGGTAATGGCCTTTACCACAGTATATCAAATCTTCTGACACATCCTGTGTTATGTGGAGTTGAAAGCATGTACCAGCCTCTTGTCTAAAAGATACACTGAAAAGCCGTGGGCAAAGTGAGTTTGCTTCTGTGTTTTCCGGCTTACATCTAGGATTTTGGTAAGAACTGGGATTAAACCAAGATCTACAAGCAGCAAGTATTAGCGTATTCAACAACAAACTGCAAACAACGCTGTGCACGAAATCAATGACAATTAGTTTTATACCTGCATATGATTTTTTATGATGACTAGGGAAACTGAGAAGTTGATATTTAACTGTTGCTGAGGCTGATTTTACATCATTTCTCTTTTCACTGTTCTTAAATCAGCATACACAATGAGGTTGATTTACTAAAGACAAATAGGCTGTTTACTTTGCAAGGGAGTCTTCAAATTCCCAATTATATGCAAGAAAGATAAAAACAGTACTTATTCTTGCAAATGATTGGATTATGGAAGTCAGCAGAGCTTCACCTCATTTACTAAGGTGAGGGGAAATTCCTTTTTAAAGTGAAAATTGTCTTACAAAGTGAACCTTCTGAAATCAGTTCCTGCAGCTGCAGAGTTGTATGCAGCCACTCTGCTTGCTCCCCTTCCTTCTGTACAATCACAGAAGACTGTGCATTATGTGAATCTTCTATTTACAAAATACAAAGCCTACTGTGATGGGGGACAGCGGAGGGGAGGTTGGGCAGAGCGGCTGCTGTGTGAGAAAGCAACATTGCTCTTGTCAGAGTGCCAGGAGTACAGTAATAGCTGGTGGAATGCACCTCATAGGAATAAACCCATAGTAAGTCTGCACACTGGAAACTGCATTAATTCCTGGAGTTCACCTTTAAAGTGGAGTTCTGCCGAAAAAAAAAAAAAATACACTCACTTGTCCCACGGTCCAGCGATGCGGGCATATGAAGCCCCGCTCCTCTCTCTCTCCTCTCTGCAGCACCAGCATTCTTACTGTGGGCGCCCAGCTGTGGCTTCACAGCCGGGCACGCACTGCGCACGTGCGAGCCGCACTGCGTGCTGTGAATGGCCGAGCAAACTTCTGGGACATGTGACGTGTCCCAGAAGTTTGCAGGGAGGGAGGGGGGAGAGATGAACTTCCTTCTGGCGCCGCGGAGCCCTGGGAGGAAGTGGGAGCTGGATGCCTCTAAAAAGAGGCTCCCCCCCCACAAAAAAAATGACATGTCAGGGGGTCACTGTCACTTAAAGCAGAAGTTCCATTTTTGGTGGAACTTCGCTTTAAGTATAAATATAACTATTAAAATGTGTTTATATTTTCTCTATATTAAACCCCATCAGCATCTAATATATTTCAATGTTGGCAACCAAAAGCAACATGACCTATTTTTGAGGCAGAACTGGATATTTTTAGCCCAAATTGAATGCCCCCCCCCTCCCCCTGCTTTCCGTTGGCTAAAATAAAGACACCTGAAATTAAAATGCACATGTAAATCTAAAATGCTTGCATATGCATGCAAACGGTGTGTAAATGCAAAAAAAAAAAATATGCCTGAAAATTGCTCTACTGCAGTGTAAGTGAACCCCAGCAAAAAAGGAGATTGAGGTCATTTATAGCAATCACTCAACTGGATCATTTAATTACTCAACAAATGCATTGGAATTTGTTCACTTTGATTATTTAAGATCATGATAAATTTAAGGGGAATGTTTTAAATGGGGGTGTATTTAGAAATCGGAGCTAAATAGTTACCCTGTTTTCCATTTCGGAAAGATGGGAGGTTGAGTGTTTAAGGATGCAGTTGGGGGCAGTCTGGAAGTCTCTGTCAGTTTAACCCTTATCAATATTATTCCTGCATTATTTTTGATAAGCATTTACATAGGCAACAAAACCTTTGTATTTTGGGATCACACTGGTCTGTGCATGCTGACAAACAGTACACTTTCTATATAAAAGTACAGTTATGTTTTCAGATAAGGAACCTATAAAAGGCCATTTACATAAACTCTAGCAGGCTTTAAGAAAAACAAAAACCAACAATATCCAAAGTGCAGTTTCCCAGAGCAATCAATTGCACAACACGACCTAGTCATGGGTTGCATCGCTTTTTAAAATATTCCTGCTTAAATGTAAATGAATTATTGATGGCTGGGTTTCATAATCAACAAATCCTGAACAGTGTGAGCACAATTTACTATGGCAGCACATGCACAAACAAGAAAACTTCACATGAACCTCCTGTGGAATGCAGACAAAATGACTATTCTCTAGTAGACAAAGAGCTGATTCTCAGCAACACAAAGCTCTCCAATTCACAGATACCACATTCCTGTGGCGAGTCAATGAATAGTCAACTGAGTACAATATCGTGTTGGTTTCTAAAAGCATTGCCACTAGGTTTGAAGCTAATCAGAGCAATATCACCAACTTTGACACTGCTCATGCCTGACATCACAGGTCTTGTAGGGTTTGTGGTAGGTGACACTGACAGCTTATACATGAACTGCTGCATATTTCCCATGATGCTTGCCTAACCAACAGGTACATTAACATGAAATAACCTCATGGAGGTCACAATGCTACTATAATAAATGATCTTTGGAGTACAGTACCAGGGAAATAGAAATGTGTGTTTACTTATGGCAGGCAATGCTACTCTTACAGAAACAGGCAGCCAATAGATCTGCAGCTGGTGTGCAGCTACAGGTCCCAGCCTGGCCTACTAGCTATCAAATACACTTCTCATACACTGTCACATAGGAAGACAAGCTCTCTAGGGGCTGCTGGTCAAACATCGACTTCTTTGATGATCATTCTTGATTTTTGAATCAAGCTAAGCGTGAAGGTAGGAGGTTGGAAAGGGGGGGGGGGATATTTATGTTGAGGCTTTAAACTAATCTATTAAACTGCAGTCTTGGCAACAACCCCCATAGCTCCCAACTGTCCCTGATTTTGAGGGACTGTCCCTGATTTGGAGCAATGTCCCTCTGTCCCTCTTCCCCCCTCGTTTGTCCCTCATTTTGTTCTGATCTATATAGTTGAATATAAAATGCACTTTTTATCTTTCAAAAAGTGTTTCCCAGTGCTAAACTTTTCATCCAAATTCTAAATTGCTGCATTTGTAAATTTTAAAAGCCAATATAAAGGAATATTGGTGGTAAAAAAAGCACTTGTGGATTTAATTAACCCTTTTTTTGGATATGTCCCCTTTAAGGGGCAAGGCGGAGGGGGGCGTGTCCTATGCCCACATAAGTTTGCTAGTAGGTGTCCCTCATTCCCATCTCAAAATGTTGGGAGGTCTGACAACCCCCCATTTCAGGAGTTTAAAAGGCCAGCTCACCCAAAAGTAAATTTGTATTTATAGAGGAAGCCTGATGGGCCAAGTTATTCCCTAGCTTCTTATATGGCTTGGATTCTCCAACATTGAGATCCCCCTACCATAACTCCCAAAATAATAGTCACAGCAAGTGTGCAGGTCCAGGGGCCCAAGTGCAGATATCTTACCAACAGTATTCTAAAGAGAAATTGCAAGTTGTCAGGTGGTTTAACTGTTCAACATCTACCAAAAACCAAAACATCCGTTATCAGTGGACGGACCCTTTAAAAATGTAAATGTTTTAACCCACACCAACTATTAAAGCATGATGTATCAAGATTAATTTAAAAAATTATCTAGGGATTACTAAGAATAGTGTATTGTGGTAATGATTACAAAAATGTGCGTGGTACAATTGCAGTTTGTTTCTGTGCTAGTCATTGTGAATAGCACCCTGAATAGCATGCGTTGTGTTAAAGCGAAAGCGTTGCCTTGGAGCACTGGAATTGGAGCATCGAAATTATAGCAAATATCTATGCTCCTGGCACACAGTAAAAATGTAAATGGTAAATTAAAGAGATACGTCCACAAGGTGACATGCAGGTCATTGGACTTCTGAAAAAATTGCAAAATTCCAAAACTTGAAATCCACCTTTCATATGCAAAAGAAAGTATGTATGGATAGAATTAAAAGACAACACTAGACATAAGGTGCAAATAAATCAATAAAATCATAAAATAATTATCAAAATTTTAGTTACTGTAATAATCATATAACATTTGCCATTGGATCCCATGTGGAAAAAAAAAGAGTATCCATCAAAACGTTCATAAATAAAGTGCAAAGTGTTATCCACCAGACAAACAGGCACAGTGACATCCAGGTCTTTGATCTGCAGTTATCAGGGATAAAATGCCCAACACATAGAGATAAGTATTTAGCTTACCAGAACCTCTACTTAATGGATAGAGGCAGACAGTGCATGTGTAACAGGCCCAGGGATAGAAAAGTCTCTCCCTCTATTTTTCTATCACACTGCAGTCTGGATCTCTACAGATCTTATCCAACCGCCCCTCACTAGATCCCTTTTCTTGCCGGTTATGTGCCACTCAGTAACGTGATAACCAAACAGGACAAAAAAAAAAGGGATCTCACAATAAATACTACAAATCTTTATTAAAAAGTATATAAATACAACACCAAATTAAACAGCTAAAAACACTTACAAGCCACCACTGCCTGGCTAGACAGCAGCATATCTCGTCAGTAAACTACGCGGGTTTCGTCCAGTGGGATATCATCATCAGCCCCTAATGATGTTCCTGAAATCACACACCTTTCCAAATCATACCATGTTCTAAGGATGTCAAGGAGGAAAGTAATGTTTTGTTTATTGCAGTAGTGTATGATTTATGTTTTAATATAACATGTACTGTATATTGGATACACAGGTCTCCATGAACTAATAGTTATATTACCACACTGAGTACCATTGCCATAAACACCACATCACTTTTCTAATAGTCCCACATGGCAACAGATCTTGGAATTTCATCTCCATGAAATCATCCAAATTCCAGAACCTCTTTTGAAAAAAAAAAAGAAAAAACTACTAGGGTATGCTTGTTCTTATCATAATCAGATCATAAGCAGAATACCGAACACATTCTGGCTTAGTCAATAAAGCAACACAAAGAGCAATGATGATGTGTTAAGTAAAGTAACCCATAACAGCCAATCAGAAATCATTTTTATGATTACAGTACAATGAAATCCAATTGGTATTAGCTTTGAACTGGTTTTTGCACTGCATTACTGACTAAATCTACATTCACCAGACTGACAGCTTACAACCTCAAAGCGCTGAAATGTCTTTTGAAATACTGTTGAAGCAGTTGTAAACCTCTGACATGAAAAAAGCATATCCTCACATAGTGTGCACTTGCCTCATTCTATAGCACCCAGTGTGAATCCCAGCTGTTCTTCCCTTCCTTTGCTATCTGGATGGTTCAATTCTGACAGTTTTCTTTGATACCAGGAAACTCATGGTAACAGCCTGCCACCCCCCCCCCTTCACTTCAGGATTCCCTCTACTCAGGTTTCAGATTACACTGGGCTCCATACTATGCAGTGTGTGATGTCTAATCCCTGCCCTCTGCCTCTTGGAGGCTGAGAAATTCCATCTGATCTGTATACTCTGGAAGACTTTGGAGAAAAGAAGACTACAGATAAACAGTTACAGTTTATGTTGTAGGATCATTATGTGTATCACCTGAGGCTTCCACTTCAGTGGGCCTTACAGGCTACCTGCAGAAAACTACAGGAAGGTAGGAGACAAGACCAGTCACCCTGCAAAGGAGAGAGAGCAGCAGTGACCATTCTTTATTACAGGAAGTTTCAGCACAGAGTTAAAGTTTTGCATCGGGTTACTGCCCAGATTTTAAAGAAATACACAGAGCACACCAAGATTCAAGTAAGAATACTCATGCCTCTTGTGTTTGGACAATATTTCTTAAAGTATATATGAACTCTCACCTTGTAAAGCAACCCATACAGTTTAAAATAGAAATGAAAGACAAAATACTCATAAACATTATGATTACTTTTTTTTTTTTTTTTTTATAAGTGATTACATACCCTTTGTTGTCAGTTGCATAAGGAGCTCAGAGAGCGGGGGGAGGAGAAACAGCAGCACACTGGTCTTCCAAGTAAAGGGCTTTACAAGGGGTGTGTCAGCACAAGTCTGATCATTGGAAGAGAGCAGGCTGAGTTCCCAGCATAGTCAGAAAACTGACCACACTGTGCTCTCATGCCTAGCGTGGTTAGGTTTTAATAAAAAAGCAGAGGGGCTGGCAGGAACACCAGGTATTTCACACAAAGGAAGCAATACAAAGAGAACAGGATATGTTTTTGTACATGGCACATATCAGGAATACAAAATGTTTGGATAACATATTCTTTAAGCTCTGAAGTGTTGAACTTCTAAAAAAAAAAAAAAAAAAAAAAGTCAGCACTGTGATGGTTAAATTCTTGCTTATGTCTAGGATACCAGTAAAAAGAACTTAGCTTATACCTTGCTTTCCTGGTAGCCACTGCTTACCTCTTCTCTGGGGTGGAGATTTCCTCAAAACCTCTTTGGGATGTGTGATGTGGTATCCCAGGTGACTGTGGCCAATTGACTGACTTTATTCTCATCTAAGCACAAAATTAGGAAGTACAGAGAATAGTCCAGCAAAAAGGTATTTCAAAATAAAATAAAAAAAATGTAAATGTCAGATTGTTTAGTTCCTTTAACCAGTTCTAGTTGGGCCAATTCTAGCATTCCTCTCCTACATGTGAAAATCAGCTTTTTTTTTCTAAAAAGCTACTTAGAATCCCCAAAAATTATGTATTTTTAAGCACAGGTCCTAGAGAAAAAATGGTGGGTGTTGCATATTATGTCACATGATATTAGCGCAGTGGTTTTTCAAATGCAAATTAAAAAAAAAAAAATTCACTTTGATTAATTTAATTGCACAAAAACACAATACAACACTAAAATGTTTGGTATCTGTTTACTCGGTGTAACTTCATCATGTATATTTTACCAAACATGTCACGCTTTAAAATTGGATACACCCGTGGAACGGTGCCAAACTATGGTACCTAAAAATCTCCATAGGTGACGCTTGAAAAGCCTTTACAGATTACCACTTTAGAGCCCATTAGACTCCATATCTCTCCCTTATCCTCCAAAGCATCTGATTAAACCAAGATCAACCAAGAAGTTTGATCAGATGCTTTCACAAGCCGGTAATGGCTTGTTTACATGAGACCAAAACCGGAAGTGACTAAATGCTCATAGTTTCCGGTTTCTGACGCCAGACAGTGGAAGGAACAACAACAGTTGCTCTCACTGTGTCCCAGGAAGCAGATGCCACCAGTTGAACCCTCATGCCGCATACACACGAGCAGACTTCTCGACCGGACTGGTCCGACAAACTTTTTGACCGATGCTAGGGCAACTATTGGCTACTGGCTATCAACTTCCTTATTTTAGTCCGGTCGTACGTCATCACGTACAAATCCGTCGGACTTTGGTGTGATCGTGTGTAGGCAAGTCCGTTCATTAGGAAAGTCCGTCGGAAGTCTGTCGAAAGTCCGTCGAAAAGTCCGCTCGTGTGTACGTGGCATTACCAGGCTTGGATGACCGGGGCTTGGGGGGGTTACCCCATTCTGCCTTCTGTTTAAGTAATCCAGCAGTTTTATAGCCACTCAGATTACTTTTACTTTTTGCAGAATCGCTGGCCATAAAAAATGATATCTTGATCATTGCTGCAGCTGCAGTGTTTACCGAGATATCGTCCTTCCCATCCAAGGATGTACGGGTACAACCTATGGATGGGAAGTGGTTAAAACACAAACAATAGGCAATCACTTTAAAGGCAAAGAGTTAACATGCATTACAAAACAGAAAATAACGCTACATTGGATTCAGCAATTATATACAGTAAGCAAACCCTCAGCTATAGTAATGTTGAATAAAATTATAGATATGGACTGACAGCGTGGATTTTATGTATAGGTCTCAGTACATCATTATAAAAGACGGGGCAGGATGTATACTTCAGAGCTGCAGTAGAGCTAATTAGGAAAGAGATCACAGAGATATTTCAAATGGGAAATTACCTATAAATCAAAGACTACAGTGATGGAGGAATCGCTGATCTTCTATGACCTTGTTAAATAAATAAAGGACTAAAAATCCCCCTGCTTTACATTACCTGTGCAATTCTTCACTGAGTGACCTCAAAATGCCTTTCTGGAGTGAATAACTGCTGACACCATCAAGAATCTTACTTGCTAGCCAACTGGAACAACCAACAAATTACCCAATCACCGGGCTATGAGCGGAGACTGGTCTGCTGTCATCCTGGACTGAGGACTTCCTGCTGAATTGAGCTGAACTCTGCAAGGTGTCAAATCCTAACATAATTATTGACTTGTACATTACACGGTTACCAAATCTCTCTGGTTTTCAAATCAGTTTCAGGTTTTGACGGATTGTCTATGGAAATCTATGTACCGGGAGTTGTACCCAATATTGAAAACTGGTCATCATCATCATAATAAAATCACTCTATTAAGGTTACATTCAGATCTCATTATTTATTGATTTTATGTTGATTCTTAGGTAATTTAAATGGATATTAATATCACATTGTTCAGCTTTTCCTTTCTTCCTAAGAAGTGAGATGTGAGCTACTTGTGTACTACCAACCCCTCCTCCCACACACTTTTCTTTCCACTCTTTTGAGTTCTCTTGTTTCCTTCTTTACCTGGAGAAGAGGAGGCAGTTACCCTATCCATACATCCAAATATAAGAAAATACCGAGCCACTCCATCCTCTATGCACCACAAGTTACCCCATTGAGGAAATGACTTACCAGTTGAGACAGTGAGAAGGCGTTTTAACCCCTGTTTTAATCCCTTAAACCACACACTAGTGGGCACATCCGTGCGCATTGCATGCGATTGTGGGACGCTCTTGTTCAGCTGAATGGGCTGCATTCAGTTTCTAGTACAGGCATCGCAACCACAGCATATGGACATCCCTGTCTGCTACCTAAGGTAAAGCTGTTTGGGGGGGAGGGGGAACGCAACTCAACTGCACATTTTTAAAGCCCCCCATTTGCAAGTGTAAAAGATAAGCATGAAGACTGCCATTGCTAATGTCTCCTTTTGAAAAGGCTAATTGCCTCGCTGTCACATAGACCCTCTTGTTTCAAAGTGTTACTAAACCCAGGACCCTGCATTCACTATATCTGGTCTCCCACAGTACACAGAACCTGGAAATACAATTATTTTAGTAAATATAAACTGCTAAATACCTTTGCTTAACAGCATCTAGCCGTTTTGTGACTTTTATCAGTGTCTGGTTAAAACTTGTAGGAGGAGTTTTCATTCTCCTATGACTGTCCTATGAGGGTGCAGGACCCCTGACCCTCTGTCTGGACAGTGCTAATTGGCCTGTGCTGATCAAATGCATCCTCCCAAGAAAGAAACAAAAACTCTCTAGCAATACACACCAAACTGAGCATGTGCAGAATGCCCCCAAAGGCTCTGTTCTATCAGTAGACTGATTGGGGACATTGAAAGGAGGGGAGGATCAGAGAAGACAGGATCAACCAGCCTTTTTACACAATGAGGAAGATTAACCCCTTAGTGTTTATAACAAGCATGCTTTACTGCATATACGCACTGATTTTACTGTTGTGGGTTTAGTAACACTTTAATACTTTCAATTACTAACTTGGAACAAGTATGTGGATAAGGATTTATGATTTTTCTGTGACTTTCCAACTCTGCAGCCTTGTTCCAGGTGTTTACTTAATGGGGTTCATTTACTAAAGACACATAGGCTGTTCACTTTGCAGAGGAATTTTCCTTAAGCTTAGTGAATGTGGTGAAAATTCCCAATCATGTGCAAGGAAAAAAAAAAAGAAGATTTTTTGCTGCCACATGATTGGAAGATGAAAGTTTGACCTCTTTCACTGAGCAAAGGGAACATTCCCTTGCAAAGTAAACTGCCTATTTGCCTCTAGTAAATCAACCCCTAAGTGTATGTAAACACAAAATCTATTTTTCAGTATATTTGGCATCATTGGATTCAGTTTTTTAAGCAAACTATGTTTCATGAATATGTTGCCTGGAGATCCTGCCAGTAACATCATTTTCTATTTCAAGCTGAATGCTAATAATGCTAATAATTGCTTTGCAATTAGCAGCAATGTTGTCAGCCTGCCGTGTACGCTCCTTCAGTTCGCTGTTCGGTTACCAATCACATCTATCAGATTGGCAGCCTGACAGTCATCTGAAGAAGCTTGTGTGGCAGGTTGACAATGCTGATGTATTTTTATAAGGCAGTGGCTTATTGATAAAGTAGTGAATGTGACATTCACCAAACATTCATTGGTGGTGAATCAACTGATGTAATTTAAAAACACATGCACGAGGCAGATCCACCTGCAGTGAATGTTTGGTGAATGTCAGATTAACTGCTTTATAAATATGCCCCTTCGTATTGTTGGCCTACAACAGGAAGTGCTGTTACCGGTGGTCAGCTAGCATTCCCAGATGCAGGTCAGCAATGGCTGCCATCATATTTCTGTCATGACAGATTTACTCTAAAGTGTATCTATGGTAAAAATTTAAACTCATATGTTCATTTCCACATCGTATTTTAGTTATTTCTAGCCTACATTTATTATTCTGAATGATGTTGACGTTTGTGAAGCAACTTTGTTGAGATCCCCACACATTTACTTCCTTGAATTCCATGACACCCAATCACTTTGTCCTGTGAGTAGGCACTGTTGTGTTACAGGAATCACAGAGCCTGCCTTCTGTACTACATAGGTGCTGAGCTGAGGAGTTGCAGGAGGCGGAGTCTGTATAAGAATCACTGCTTGCAGGTAACAAGGTACCATGGGATATATAGTCCTTAGAAATTGATAGTAAACAACAGAGCAGAAGCTGCAAAGCATGCTGGCAATCTGGGAATTGTGTACGGAGATGGTCAGCAGACAGGCAGCACTCACAACACGAAAGGAGATTTTTTAAGAAAGCTTATGTCAAATATAACTAACATTAGTATTGTTATTACAATGCTGATGTTAGAAAATGCAAGTGCATGCTGTGATTTCCTTTAAATGTGTACTTTAAAAGTGTTGTTTTTTTATTTTTAGTCCCTATTGCAGGAAAATGTCTTTAATTTAAAGAATGTGTTGAAATGAAAGCCCTCCATTTGCTTTTGAACCTTTGATGAAAGACCAGGGAAAAATCCCCATTTCCTGGAGCTCCCTAGGTTTACAGTGAGGCACGATATTAGAATTCACCTGCTGGTGAAATCTGGAATTGCAGCAGAACTTGATTTGTGAGCACTGTTATCTCAGAATAGTTGGACTTTAGTTGTCTGCATAGGCGTCGTTAAGGTGGGGCTATTGAGGCTGGAGCCCCGAATGTGGGGCCAATAGTCCCGAATGTCTAAGCACTTCTGTTGAGAAGTGCCCGGCTATCGAATAGTGCCCGGGTGTAACTGCGCATGAGCCGCACAGAGCCTCAGAACAACTGAGTTTACAATCAGCTTTTGTCTCGTGTTGCAGAGGCACGTTCATGTAGGTGAGGAATTTACATGAAGGGGGCGGATATTTCAATGATGGGCAGTGCTGGGTGCGGAATTTGTATCAATGGGCAAAGCCTGCGGAAAGCAGCAGGAGAACGCCAGTGTGGCGACGCCCCCTTCCCCCTCAACCTCCAGAGTCACGCTGAATAACGGCAGTGGTGGCTGTGACTGGGAGTGGGACAGAATGAAGAATAAAGAAAAAAAAAAAGGTGTCACCCTCTCTCTGTCTCTGTGTTTCTCTCTCTCTGTTGTCTCTCCTTCTCTCTCTCTCTCTCTCTCCTTCCCTCTCTCTATTCTCTCTCTTCAGTGGCTGCAATTGACGGGCACAGTGGCTGCAATTGATGGCACAGCGGCTTCATTTGACGGGGCACAGTGGCTGCATTTGATGGGGCACAGTGGCTGCATTTGACGGGGCACAGTGGCTGCATTTGACGGGGCACAGTGGCTGCAATTGACGGGCACAGTGGCTTCAATTGATGGTCACAGTGGCTGCAATTGATGGGCACAGTGGCTGCAATTGACGGGCACAGTGGCTGCATTTGATGGGCACAGTGGCTGCATTTGACGGGCACAGTGGCTTCATTTGACGGGCACAGTGGCTGCAATTGATGGCACAGTGGCTGCATTTGACGGGCACAGGGGCTGCAATTGATGGCACAGTGGCTGCATTTGACGGGCACAGTGGCTGCAATTGATGGCACAGTGGCTGCATTTGACGGGCACAGTGGCTGCAATTGATGGCACAGTGGCTGCATTTGACAGGGGAACAGTGGCTGCAATTGACGGGCACACTGGTTGCAATTGACATTTGATCTTAGGCTTTGGGGGGCAAGGGCAGGTAGGTCAGTGCATGTCAGGTAGGTCAGTGTGGGTCAGTGTATGTCAGATAGGTAGGCCAGTGTGTGTCAGGTAGGTCAGTGCGTGTCAGGTAGGTCAGTGTGTGTAAGTGTATTTCAGGTTGGTCAGTGTGTGTCAGCCAGGTAGGTCAGTGTGTGTCAGCCAGGTAGGTCAGTGTGTGTCAGCCAGGTAGGTCAGTGTATGTCAGATTGGTAGGTCAGTGTATGTCAGCCAGGTAGGTCAGTGTGGGTCAGGTAGGTCAGTGTATGTCAGATAGGTAAGTCAGTGTGTCTCAGGTAGGTCAGTGTATGTCAGATAGGTAAGTCAGTGTGTCTCAGGTAGGTCAGTGTGTGTCAGGTAGGTCAGTGTATGTCAGGTAGGTCATGTAGGTCAGTGTATGTCAGCCAGGTAGGTGAGTGTGTGTCAGATAGGTCAGAGCGTGTCAGGTAGGTCAGTGTGTGTCAGATAGGTCAGTGCGTGTCAGGTAGGTCAGTGTGTGTCAGCCAGGTAGGTCAGTGTGTGTCAGGTAGGTCAGTGCGTGTCAGGTAGGTAAAACACCCCCCCCCACCCCCCTCCATACAACCCCACCGCACCATCAACCCCCAAACCCCCCCCGGTGCCTGGCTCTGACTTCGGGCTGAAGCTCCTGGTCTTTTTGCCACCCAGCAATGCCCCTGGTTGTCTGTATGAAAAGCTGCTGTTTATGAGGGTCTATGGAGGGAATTTTCTGTGTCTCTAACAGGCATGTGTGGAAGAATAAAACAAATTCAATGAACTGTGTTTGGTCATTTCTACAAAGCATGTCATATAGTTGAGCAGCTTAGAAATGACTCTACTCTCATGAGTAAACTTTCGGTCAGCAAAGAAAAGAAAGTGCCAAATGTTAATTGGTTGGCTATTGGTTTTCATTTTATTCATATGATTTTTAAACCATTTCATGTTTTTTTTTGTTTTGTTTTTTTCTTATTAGTGGACTGTAGCTTTTAAGCTTTTGATACCAATCTTTTTTTTTAAGAAAAGAAAAACTGCTTGTAAGAAAATCTTCAAAGTACCACACAATAGGAAATAAAAGCAAAACCATCCGTCATTGCAGTGCAAAATGATCTAACATCCTATGTTACAATCTAGAGATCAGACTACACAGCTGAATATTTAATGGCTTACTGTTATGCTAACCACCACAAATTGCCCGAGTAATGAACAGGGCTTAAAACCAAGTAGACATATGCAAGCAACTTGAGCTAAAAAGCACATTTTCCTTCAATCACGGCACTTTGCAGCATAAATTAGTGTAACACCTATCAGCCTCTCAAAATTATTTAATGATATCTGGGCTTAAGAAACAATAAATCATTTTCTGGCACAGACAATTCAATAACCTTTAAGAGCAATTGCTTCTTTCCCTGGCAAAGTGTAATGTAAAACAGCTCTGATTATACTGGTCAAGGAGAATGGAAAACACAATTTGCAAGCGTAATTTCCCCAAGTCGGATTTCAGCTGCACTTTGTGTTCGGAGGACAATCCCTGCTGAGATTTGTGTTCGGTGGAACTTATTTCATTTACAGGTTTGGGAACAAATACTCGACATTACTCAGTTAATGTATAGCGCATTTGTTAGCAGGTACACACTGCGCTCTCAGGGCGACGACTCGTAACAAGTTTACACAGCGACACTGATGAATATGTTCACAAAACCACATATTTGTTGTCAGGTTCTTGTTAGAAAACCTGTGAAAACACTTCATCATGCCTTCAGCTGTCTCTAATGTGGAGCGATGGTTCTGATTTTCCTTTCCCCTGAAGGCTGAAGCGGAGCAGAAGTGTTGCCACAGGCTTGTTTATTAGTGTTGCCTTCTGAAAAGTGATCCACAGTAGATTGCTTTTATGACGAGGAGGTGTTAAAGCACCGCTTCACCATCCATTTTACCTCCTAAAAACCTGCATTGCCACAGCCGTGTTCATTGCATGTGGTTGGGAAGTGGCCAAATTTACTTGAGTGGGTTGCACCTTCTGAACATAATAGATAGAATCATTTTTGTCATGTGGCTACTCCTGTACGGCTTAGGGGGGTCCCCCAACCACAAGTGTAAACTAGGCTTTATTCAAAATGTGAAGAAATTGGGGAGACAGGTTAAGACATAGCCCCTTCTTTCATTTTAAAGCTGAACTCCACACAGACTAAAAATGAAATGCATATCAAGACCCCTTTCACACTGAGCCACCCCGGGCCTCAGCGGTAAAGCGGCGCTATTTTTAGCGCCGATTTACTGGCGTTTTAGCGGGCGCTATTCGGCCGGTAGCGGGCAGTTTTAACCCACTGCTAGCGGCCAAAAAGGGGTTGAATCCACTCGCAAAATGGTGGGCAGGAGCGGTGGAGGAGCGGTGTATTCACCGCTCCTCCACCGCTGCAAAGAAGCTGCTGGCAGGACTTTTTGTGACGCCCTGCCAGCGCAGCGCCCCAGTGTGAAAGCACTCGGGCTTCCACACTGGGGTTGCAGCTGAGGCTTTTTTCAGGTGCTATTTTTAGCACTGTAGTGCCTGAAAAATGCCTCAGTGTGAAAGGGGTCTTAAGAGATTTTTTATGTGCCAAAGGTTTTTTTTTTCTGTCCGTCCACTATGAGAGATTTAGCAAACAGCTCTGTCTAGCTAAGGGGGACCTGATCTTTCTCTGCTGCAGTTTCACTTTTACTTAAAGGTCCCCTGTGATTGGACAATAAGAAAAAAATGCTGCACGCTGATGAGCTCATCTGTTTGTCACTTTGCTCTTTCCCCCTATCAGCATGGTAGCACACCTGACTTGCTTCTCCCTACCCCCTTCTGAGCTCTGCAGTACAGTAGGCTGTAAGAGGCTGATATCAACTCAGATTCAAGTATTTACACTGCTTGCTGTTGAAATATACATTCAAGTGGTTGAAGTGAAGTGAAGTGACTGGCCTGGTGATAAAAATTCTCCTACATACGTTTTGCCTGTTTATCTGCAGTCTTCTCTTCGCTACATCCGTTCAAAGTCCAGAACTTATAAAACTTGTCTGAGCTGTCAGAAAAAGGGGGCAGAGAGCTGAAGTTACACTCTGAAGGGCTCAGTGAGGAGAGCTCTGATTGCTGATTGGAGGGAAGTGACACACCCCCTCCACACAGCACACAGGAACAGAGCTGAGGCTGTCATTCAGCTGGAGGTCCCTCCCCTGTCACTTTTTTTCTGTTTGTGTCCGGAAAACTTGTGAGAAGTGATTCTTGCTGATAGCAGAGGAATGAAGCAGCAGACAGATATGACACTTAGTGCTCTTAATTCAGACAAGCACACACTATGGAGGGATATGCTTTGTTCATATTTCATGTCTGAGGTTTACAACCACTTTAAATGATGTATTTATTATTACAGAGCTACATTATTATGTGTCTTATAAGTCTGCCTGGAGTACAGCTTTAAAATGTTGACAGGTAAAGGGGAATATATAATTCTTCTTCTGGTTAATTTATAACATCATCATAAACAAATGAACCTCATTGTTCAGGGCTGTCTTAATGAGAGGGCACACCTGGGCACTGCCCAGGGGCCCGGCTGCATGGGGGGCCCCTGCACTTTCCCCAAAGCAGCTACTGCTTGTGCCCAAGCTGTCCCGAAATTGGGGGCTCCATGATGGCACAGAGAGGCACAGAGAGTGATGGATACACATGGGAGGCAGGCTGGCAGCAGTGCGCCATACTGTGCAGAACGATACCTATTTCACAGCCAGCAGGGAGGGGCAGGACTGGAGTGCCAGTGATGCTCTGACACCACCCCATGCAGCTTGAATGCTCGGCACTCGAAGCTGCGGGGTAGAAGCTGGAGTGGGAGCTGCTGAGTCAGCAGCACTGAGCGCCCACCTGCGAAAGTAGCATTGTGGATTGAGTCATGGTGAGCCCAGCTGTCCAGCACTGTTTGCACCGAAAGGCTTGGAATGCCCAGAGGAATGCTCCCTCTGCCCCTCCTTCTACCTGGTTGATTGGTATAGGTGAGTGCAGTGCTGGAGGTGGGCACAGAACCAAAAGTTTACATGCACTGTATCTCCACTGGAAAAGGGGGTACTACATGGATGGAATAATGGTGCTGGGGGATATCAGGGGGATCTGGGGTGTATAGAGGGTAGCAATGCTTGGGGGAGCTTGGGTGGCTATAATGCTAGAGGTATCAGGGATGTAGAGAGGCCCCAGTGTAAATACAAGGGGTATCTTATGGTATATGGTTACAGTGCTGGGGAGCTATCTAGGGTGTAGAGGGGTCAGAGTGCTGGGGGAATATCTAGGGTGTAGAGGGGTCACAATACTGGGGGGATATCCGGGGTGTAGAGGGCTCAGAGTGCTGGGGAGATATATAGGGTGTAGAGGGCTCAGAGTGCTGGGGGGGGGGGGTATCTGGGGTCTAGAGGGCTCAGAGTGCTGGGGGGGATATCTAGGGTGTAGAGGGGTCAGAGTGCTGGGGGGATATCTAGGGTGTAGAGGGCTCAGAGTGCTGGGGGGATATCTAGGGTGTAGAGGGCTCAGAGTGCTGGGGGGCATCTGGGGTGTAGAGGGGTCAGAGTGCTGGGGGGATATCTAGGGTGTAGAGGGGTCAGAGTGCTGGGGAGATATCTGGGGTGTAGAGGGGTCAGAGTGCTTGGGGGATATCTAGGGTGTAGAGGAGTCAGAGTGCTGGGGAGATATCTAGGGTGTAGAGGGGTCAGAGTGCTGGGGGGATATCTAGGGTGTAGAGGGGTCAGAGTGCTGGGGAGATATCTAGGGTGTAGAGGGGTCAGAGTGCTGGGGGGATATCTAGGGTGTAGAGGGGTCAGAGTGCTGGGGGGATATCTAGGGTGTAGAGGGGTCAGAGTGCTGGGGAGATATCTAGGGTGTAGAGGGGTCAGAGTGCTGGGGAGATATCTAGGGTGTAGAGGGGTCAGAGTGCTGGGGGGATATCTAGGGTGTAGAGGGGTCACAGTGCTGAGGGGTATCTGGGGTCTAGAGGGCATAGAGTGCTGGGGGGGATACCTAAGGTGTAGAGGGGTCAGAGTGCTGGGGTGGCATCAATCTAGTAGATATATTATATGCACAGAACAGCTTTGTTACTTTATGTATGTAGTATTTTCCCACTGTTTTTTCTGTACAGAATGATTGTTCATGTAGTTATTGCAGAGCTCCACCCAAAAGGGGAAGCTCCGCTTGACTGCCTCCTACCTACTTGATGGCACAGAGAGGCACAGAGAGTGATGGATACACATGGGAGGCAGGCTGGCAGCAGTGCGCCATACTGTGCAGAACGATACCTATTTCACAGCCAGCAGGGAGGGGCAGGACTGGAGTGCCAGTGATGCTCTGACACCACCCCATGCAGCTTGAATGCTCGGCACTCGAAGCTGCGGGGTAGAAGCTGGAGTGGGAGCTGCTGAGTCAGCAGCACTGAGCGCCCACCTGCGAAAGTAGCATTGTGGATTGAGTCATGGTGAGCCCAGCTGTCCAGCACTGTTTGCACCGAAAGGCTTGGAATGCCCAGAGGAATGCTCCCTCTGCCCCTCCTTCTACCTGGTTGATTGGTATAGGTGAGTGCAGTGCTGGAGGTGGGCACAGAACCAAAAGTTTACATGCACTGTATCTCCACTGGAAAAGGGGGTACTACATGGATGGAATAATGGTGCTGGGGGATATCAGGGGGATCTGGGGTGTATAGAGGGTAGCAATGCTTGGGGGAGCTTGGGTGGCTATAATGCTAGAGGTATCAGGGATGTAGAGAGGCCCCAGTGTAAATACAAGGGGTATCTTATGGTATATGGTTACAGTGCTGGGGAGCTATCTAGGGTGTAGAGGGGTCAGAGTGCTGGGGGAATATCTAGGGTGTAGAGGGGTCACAATACTGGGGGGATATCCGGGGTGTAGAGGGCTCAGAGTGCTGGGGAGATATATAGGGTGTAGAGGGCTCAGAGTGCTGGGGGGGGGGGGTATCTGGGGTCTAGAGGGCTCAGAGTGCTGGGGGGGATATCTAGGGTGTAGAGGGGTCAGAGTGCTGGGGGGATATCTAG
The DNA here is from genome assembly GCF_042186555.1 of Aquarana catesbeiana. Taxonomy (NCBI): domain Eukaryota; kingdom Metazoa; phylum Chordata; class Amphibia; order Anura; family Ranidae; genus Aquarana; species Aquarana catesbeiana. The sequence goes on along the minus strand of NC_133332.1, from coordinate 152,921,948 downwards.
GGTGTAGAGGGCTCAGAGTGCTGGGGGGATATCTAGGGTGTAGAGGGCTCAGAGTGCTGGGGGGCATCTGGGGTGTAGAGGGGTCAGAGTGCTGGGGGGATATCTAGGGTGTAGAGGGGTCAGAGTGCTGGGGAGATATCTGGGGTGTAGAGGGGTCAGAGTGCTTGGGGGATATCTAGGGTGTAGAGGAGTCAGAGTGCTGGGGAGATATCTAGGGTGTAGAGGGGTCAGAGTGCTGGGGGGATATCTAGGGTGTAGAGGGGTCAGAGTGCTGGGGAGATATCTAGGGTGTAGAGGGGTCAGAGTGCTGGGGGGATATCTAGGGTGTAGAGGGGTCAGAGTGCTGGGGGGATATCTAGGGTGTAGAGGGGTCAGAGTGCTGGGGAGATATCTAGGGTGTAGAGGGGTCAGAGTGCTGGGGAGATATCTAGGGTGTAGAGGGGTCAGAGTGCTGGGGGGATATCTAGGGTGTAGAGGGGTCACAGTGCTGAGGGGTATCTGGGGTCTAGAGGGCATAGAGTGCTGGGGGGGATACCTAAGGTGTAGAGGGGTCAGAGTGCTGGGGTGGCATCAATCTAGTAGATATATTATATGCACAGAACAGCTTTGTTACTTTATGTATGTAGTATTGTCCCACTGTTTTTTCTGTACAGAATGATTGTTCATGTAGTTATTGCAGAGCTCCACCCAAAAGGGGAAGCTCCGCTTGACTGCCTCCTACCTACTTGATGTCTGTAGCCTGAAACTATTTTACTTGTCAGCAAAGAGTAGTTCAGAGTTTATTTTGTTTCAGTGTGCTGTTGATGACTAGTGGGGGTTTTAGACGCATTGCGAAATGTTTCCTGTGTGCTAGAAGTCAGGTTGAAGTTACTTGTACGAGCTTATGTCTAACACACTGTGCCTTGGACTTTTCAAAGGACACAAACTTTTTCGCATAATCACCGGGAGCGAAGCAATGTTACAGGAAAAGAAAAAAAAATTGTTTTGTTGAGGTCTTTCTTAATCCATCCTGATGCAGAGAACGCCAAGAATGTAATACACTAAGGGAAAGATTAGCGTAACAGTTGCTAGGGCTAAAAGTGTCAAAAACTGCTGTTTTTCCAGAATCTCACAGTGGAGCTTCTGAGTCACAAACCAGCACTATATTCCGGCAATTACTGGGGTCATAGCTGTGACCGGAAGTTTGGTCACATGCTTATTTACAGCTGTGGGGGCAGCTTAAAGAAGCTGGTGCAGGGCCAAAATGGCAAAAGCACTCCCACAAAGCTGGGATTTACAAAACAGACACTGTCACTTTGCTGCATGGAGGTTAGAGCCGAGTGCTGTTATATCACCCACTGTGTTCTCCTCCTTATCAGCAAATTGCACTAACCATGGTAGTGGGGGTTATTGTGGCTTCACTCTTAATGTAATGTCAAAGTGTTATATATATATATATATATATACACACACACACAGTATCTCACAAAAATGAGTACACCCCTCGCATTTTTGTAAATATTTTATTATATCTTTTCATGTGACAACACTGAAGAAATGACACTTTGCTACAATGTATAGTAGTGAGTGTACAGCTTGTATAACAGTGTAAATATGATGTCCCCTCGACACACAGCCATTACTGTCTAAACCGCTGGCAACAAAAGTGAGTAAACCCCTAAGTGAAAATTGGGCCCAAAGTGTCAATATTTTGTGTGGCCACTACTATTTTCCAGCATTGTCTTAACCCTCTTGGGCATGGAGTTCACCAGAGCTTCACAGGTTGCCACTGGAGTTCTCTTCCACTCCTCCATGATGACATCATGAAGCTGGTGGAGAGACCTTGCACTCCTCCACCTTCCGTTTGAGGATGCCCCACAGATGATTAGAAGGGTTTAGGTCTGGAGACATGCTTGACCAGTCCATCACTTTTATCCTCAACTTCTTTAGCTAGGCAGTGGTCATCTTGGAGGTGTGTTTGGGGTCGTTATCATGTTGGAATACTGCCCTGCGGCCCAATCTCCAAAGGGAGGGGGTCATGCTCTGCTTCAGTATGTCACAGTACATGTTGCCATTCATGGTTCCCTCAAAGAACAGTAGCTCCCCAGTGCTGACAGTACTCATGCAGCCCCAGATCATGACACTCCCACCACCATGCTTGACTGTAGGCAAGACACACTTTTCTTTGTACTCCTCACCTGGTTGCCGCCCCACACGCTTGCCTCCATCTGAACCAAATAAGTTTATCTTGGTCTCATTAGACCACAGGACATGGTTCCAGTAATCCACGTCTGCTTGTCTTCAGTAAACTTTTTGCAGGCTTTCTTGTGCATCATCTTAAGAAGAGGCTTCCTTCTGGCACGACAGTCATGCAGACCAATTTGATGTAGTGTGGGGGTATGGTCTGAGCACTGACAGGCTGACCCTCAACCCCTTACCTCTGCAGCAATGCTGCCAGCACTGATACGTCTATTTTCCAAAGACAACATCTGGATATGACGCTGAGCATGTGCACTCAACTTCTTTGGTCTACCATGGTGAGGCCTGTTCTGAGTGGAACCTGTCCTGTTAAACCACTGTATGGTCTTGGTCACCGCGCTGCAGCTCAGATTCAGGGTCTTGGCAATCTTCCTATAGCCTAGGTCACCTTTATGTAGAGCAACAATTCTTTTTTTCAGATCCTCCGAGTTCTTTGCCATGAGGTGCCATGTTGAACTTCCAGTGACCAATATGAGAAATTGAGCGCGATAACACCAAATGTAACACACCTGCTCCCCATCCACACTTGAGACCTTGTAACACTAAAGAGTCACATGACACCAGGGAGGGAAAATGGCTAATTGGGCCCAATTTGGACATTTTCACTTAGGGGTGTACTCACTTTTGTTGCCAGCGGTTTAGACAAGGCTGTGTGTTGAGTTATTTTGAAGGTGCAGCAAGTTTACACTGTTATACAAGCTGTACAAAACAATACAGGGTCTATAATTTTTAGCATAGGTGTATTTTAAATAATAGAGACAGAAAAATCAACCAAAAATCTAGAAAAAAACAAAATGATACAAATGTTATAAATGGAGTTGCAGCTCAGCGAGTAAAATAAGTATTTGATCACCAAGCAAAACATGACTTAGTAATTGGTGGAGAAACCCTTGTTGGCAAGCACAGAGGTAAGACGTTTCTTGTACAGATCTTCTCTAAATCTTTAAGGTTTCTTGGCTGTCGCTTGGCAACTCAAAGTTTCAGCTCCCTCCATACATTTTCTATAGGATTAAGGTCTGGAGACTGGCTAGGCCACTCCATGACCCAATGGGCTTCTTCTTGAGCCACTCTTTTGTTGCCTTGGCCGTATGTTTTGGGTCATTGTCATGCTGGAAGACCCATCTACAACCAATCTTTAGTGTTCTGGCTGAGGGAAAAAGGTTCTCATCCAAGATTTTACAATACATGGCCCCGTCCATTGGTCCCTCAATACGGAAAAGTTGGCTTGTACCTTTAGCAGATAAACAGCCCCAAAGCATAATGTTTCCACCTCCGTGCTTGACTGTAGGGATGGTGTTCTTAGGGTCATAGTCAGCATTTTTCTTCCCCCAAACACGACGAGTCAAGTTAATGCCAAAGATCCCAATTTTCTTCTCATCTGACCACAGCACTTCCTCCCAATCCTTCTATGAATCATTTAGATGGTAATTGGCAAACTTCAGATGGGCCTGTACATGTGCCTCTTCGAGGAGGATCTTGCGGGTGCTGCAGGATTGCAATCCATGGCGGCACATTGTGTTACCAATGGTTTGTGTGAGTAATGGTTATTTATATTTCTTCCGTTTGCGAAAAATCACTCCAACAGTTGTCTCCTTCTCACTTGCTGATGGTCTTGTAGCCTATTCCAGCCTTGTGCAGGTCTACAATCTTGCTTCTGAAGTGCTTTGACAGCTCTTTGGTCTTGCCCATGATAGTAAGATTTGATTGGAAGAAAGATTCTGAGAACAGGTGTCTTTTATACACGAGATGACCTTAGGAGCACCTTTCTAAATTGACAGGATTAATCTGTGTACCACATGAGGACATACTGTAGCCAGTATTGTTGGTTGGTAGGGGATCAAATACTTATTTTACTCACTGAACTGCAACTCAATTTATAACATTTGTATCATGTGTTTTTTCTGGATTTTTGGTTGATAGTCTCTATCATTTAAAATACACCTATGATAAAAATTATAGACCCTTTATTTCTTTGTATGGCAAACTTACAAAATCTACAGGGGATCAAATAATTATTTTTCCCACTGTATATACTGTACACATACACACACATCTACATATACACACACACACACACACAATTGAATATTTTAACTATATTATGTACAACGTAAGTTAAATTTAAAAAGTTTTTTTTTTTTAATTTTTAGCATTCCTGTCCCACCTGCTAAATCCAAGGTTCAAGCTTACACCGAATTCCCTGGGATGGCTGACTAAGTGCAAAAGTAGGCAAAAGTGGAAAAAGAGATCAGGGAGTGAATGATCAATATACATCACCTTTCCATGTAAGATACTCTAGCTGTAACAGTCTAATGCTGTGTACACAAGGGTGGACTTTTCGGCATCAAAGATCCGACGGTCTTTCCGACGGACTTTTGACAGACTTCCGATGGACTTTTGAATGAACGGACTTGCCTACACATGATCACACCAAAGTCTGACGGATTCGAACGTGATGACGTACGACCAGACTAAAATAAGGAAGTTCATAGCCAGTAGCCAATAGCTGTCCTAGTGTCAGTTTTTGTCTGTCGGATTGGCATACAGACGAGCGAATTTTTCGACCGGACTCAAATCCGTCGGAAAGATTTGAAATGTTTTAAATCTAAAGTCTGTCTGATTTTCGACTGAAAAAGTCCGCTGCAGGTCCGATGAAGCCCACACACGTTCGGATTGTCTGGTCGAAAAGTCCGCCTGTGTGTGTACACGGCATTACGGTTTACAAAATGGGGAGGTGGGTAAGTACTGTGGCAGATCAAACCAAAGCATGAATGTGGGGGAAGAACAGACTACACAAAAAAAATAACCGCAGTCTATGAAGAAGATCCCTTTTTTATAACTCATCTACTGTATGTAGCATGGGTGATACTAATTGAAACAAAGATTCACTTTACAAAGAAATTGCTAAGGTACAGTTGACATATGGCGATCATCACTTAATCCAGTTGATTCTAGGGTCAGGGAATGATTGAATGCCTTTGGGTCTGCCCCTGTCAATACTTAAATAAGGGAACTTTTTGGGCAACTGACCAATGTCAAAGATATTGGCTATTTCAAAGATACTGGTTTATTGTTCTACCGATTTATTGTGTTGCATTAAGATCTTTTTTTTTCAATTCTTTATTTATGGGTATGCAGTATATAACAGTAACATGACATTACAACATATTCCTGATAAAGGATATCCATGTTAATATAACGGACAGTCAAATACTATAGAATAATAATCACTAACCAACTAAGAGACCAGATGTCTATAAGGTAACACATCATATCAAACCTTTTGAATAATAGTTAACTGTGGAGAAGAGTGTTGCCATGTGATAAACAACATTTGAAAGAACATGCCTCGTACGAACGTTCTGAGAGGACCAGCTCACCGATAATTAAATTAGCTATTGTCAGGTAAAGGCGAGAACCTATTCCCTATCCAGGGGGTACCATACTCTGCACACGAGGTGTTCCTACCAGACGGTTGGTGCATACTGCATAGCTTTTTTTAAAGTTTTCAGACAGGGAAGGGGAAGGAGGAGAGAAGTGAGTCAAGGGAAGGGGATGGGAAAAAAAGGGGGGGTGGTGGTGGAGGGAACTACAACAGGGTTTTACAGTACCTCTTAGTCTAAGATCTTCTTAACCTCCCTGGCGGTATGATTATTTCAGATTTTAGGTGCTGAAAGCGGTACCATTATTTTGCACAGAAATTTGGCGTTTTATATTGTAGGCCTGTAATTCTTAGTAATAGTTCACTTAAATCTGTCCAAACAAGAGTCTAGTAGACATCCCGGGTATGATAAAGTTTGAAAAACGAAATAAAAAATTATAATATAATAAATAACTATAAATAATTATAACAAATAATAATATAATAATAATAAAAATTATATAATAATGTAATCAAATCAAAAACACTGAAATTTGCTCAGTTGCAGAATTGTAGCTTTTGTTACTTTTAGTGTTTGATGACGGATCTCCTCACAAATCACTATCGCTCAATTCTGCAAGTGATTATAATTTATTATCGCTTTTTTCTAGCTGGTCTAAAACCACTTTTGATGTAAAGAGACAGTTTTGGTTGCTATGGACAATCTCCAGTTTCCTGGCAGAAAGAACAGTTTTATATATATAAAACTGCATGCAGGACACTGGGCAGACCACTAGGGACAAAGGGGATGTGTCATTATTTGATACAGTACTGTAATCAGTAAGATTACAGTATACTGTATCTATACTGTGTGTTTCACTTTTGAATTTACCGCCGAACTCCGTCCCCGTGCGTCGCAACGCTCGCAGGGAACGGAGCTCGGCACTGTGAATCGAGCGAGACACAGCGGCTCGCTGATCACAGCGGAGAGACATCGCAGGAACCAGGGGACAAGGTAAGTAAACTCTTCCTGGATCCTGCGATGCAAGCCCGAGTCTGGCTCGGGGATACCGCTTTTGGTATGAAAAATACACCCCGAGCCAGACTCGGGAATACCGCCAGGGAGGTTAACACCAGGGCTTTTTTTCAGCCGGAACGCACCGGACTGCATTCCGGAAACCTTTGGTAGCAATCTCTGTTTTCTGTAGGTGAGCTGGGGAGATTTGTGATGAGAAGGTAGCTGGGGGGATTTGTACAGAGAGGTGAGCTGGGGAGATTTGTGATGAGAAGGTAGCTGGGGGGATTTGTACAGAGAGGTGAGCTGGGGAGATTTGTGATGAGAACGTAGCTGGGGGGATTTGTACAGAGAGGTGAGCTGGGGGGATTTGTGATGAGAGGTGAGCTGGGGGGATTTGTACAGAGAGGTGAGCTGGGGGAGATTTGTGATGAGAGGGGAGCTGGGGGGATTTGTACAGAGAGGTGAGCTGGGGGGATTTGTACAGAGAGGTGAGCTGGGGGGATTTGTGATGAGAGGGGAGCTGGGGGGATTTGTGATGAGAGGGGAGCTGAGGGGATTTGTACAGAGAGGGGAGCTTGGGGGATTTGTGATGAGAGGGGAGCTGGGGGGGATTTGTACAGAGAAGTAAGCTGGGGGGATTTGTGATGAGAGGGGAGCTGGGGGGATTTGTACAGAGATGGGAGCTGGGGGGATTTGTGATGAGAGGAGAGCTGGGGGATTTGTACAGAGAGGGGAGCTGGGGGGATTTGTGATGAGAGGTGAGCTGGGGGAATTGTACAGAGAGGGGAGCTGGGGGGATTTGTGATGAGAGGAGAGCTGGGGGGATTTGTGATGAGAGGAGAACTGGGGGGATTTGTGATGAGAGGAGAGCTGGGAGGGATTTGTGATGAGAGGAGAGCTGGGAGGGATTTGTGATGAGAGGAGAGCAAGGAGGGGATTTGTGGTAATAAAAGAGCTGGAGGGATTTGTGATGAGAGGAGAATCTGGGGGGGGATTTGTGATGAGAGGAAAGCTGGGGGGGTATTATGATGAGAGGAGAGCTGGGGGGCATTTTGGGGAATTCGCCTTATGTGATACACAGTTCTAAACCTTAACTCTACATTTTTTTGGCGCCACTGTAATTCTCTCTTCTAAGGAAGGTGTGGCTAGGGGGCAGGGTTTGGGTGTGGTTGGGTGGAGTTTGCGCGTGGTTGGGGTGGAGAGTTGGACAGAGAGGGTGAGCTCCTGCACCTTTTCTCTGAGAAAAAAGCCCTGCTTAACACTATCTTCAAACTACCTTAGGTATTACATATAAAAACATGTGGTTGCAGTAAAGATTCTCTTTAATACAACAACACAAAGGGTACTTGATCCTAGTCAAACCAATATAATGAAACAAATCAAATCCAGATCATTATATTGTCAGTTAAATGCTTAACACCTTCATTTTTGAAGGTTACACATAGCTCCCAACTGTCCCTGATATCGAGGGACTGTCCCTCTGTCCCTCATTCCTCCTCATTTGTCCCTCATTTTGATCTGATCTATATAGTTGTATATAAAATGCACTTTTTCTCTATCAAAAAGTATTTTCCAGCGCTAAACCTTTCATCTGATTTCTAAATTGCTGCATTTGTAAATTCCAAAAGCCAGTATAAAGGAATAGTAGTGGTAAAAAAAGCATTTGTGGGTTTACCCATCTTGATTTTTGTACAATTCTCCTTTAAGGGGGTGTGGCAGGGGGTGTATCCTATGCCTGCATACTTTTGCTGATAGGTGTCCCTCATTCCCATCTTAAAAAGGGAGGTCTGAGGTTACACAAGGTACTTTTGGCTTAATGCACATACTTTGTAAGTTTAGTTTTGCCTAATAATACCAGCTACCAGCCTTGTGCTCATGCTCATTGGTTTTGTAGAAAGAAGCTGTCTTTGTATAGAACACACAGACAAGCTGAGTGTTGAACAAAAGCCAAGTATCTATTGGAAAGACCTAAAAGAGACACTGGCAGTAAACAGCGACATTAAACACAGCTACACTGATAAAACATTGAGTTAATGGGGTGAAGCAAAGCATGTAGTTGTGTTTACTAAAATGCACTGTCTTTAAAACCACCAAACAATAGACACTTTCACCGTTTTCACAGTAGTGAAGATGTGTTAACAAGTAAAATAATATCTTACTTCTTCCAGTATTTAAGTGTGTTTTGAGCCATCCTGGCTAAAAAGGTTACATATTGTAGGGCCTGGTATGAGTTGTAATCGGGTCATATCAAGTAAACAGTATAAATCATAACAAGCCTACCAGATTCTAATGCCTATGAGTTTAACTCTTGTCCTTTATGATGCCACAATCCTGAAGGGTTTACTAGATCAATGTCTGGATGACAAGTAATAAAGGCTTCTTTCCAGAAAATAAAAGACGGCAGTTATTTGTCATGGGTAAGGATTCTGACCTCCCAAACAGCTGTCCAATAGCTGCAGGTATGCTAATCACACACACAGGTGAAAATGCTTGTACGAGTCCAAGCATCACAAATGTCAGAACATTTGCTGTTGCATTCGTAGTCACAATATCAAAGATGTCAATTTAAGTAAAATGCTTCTAGAGAAGGACTTCATCATCTAATCTCAGAATCAACTGTACACAGATTAAGCTGCACTTTGCTTGTTTGACCTTCTAAAACCAATCTGCCTGCCATAACCATGCCTAGGACAAGGAACTCTGACCTCAGCCTACAAGAATGAACCTTGATCTTGGCCTACTCATCAGCAGGCACTGACCTTGGCCAGCTCAACAACATTATGACAAATGCTTCTGCCTGCACACTCTGCCTTAGAATTAGTTTTGTGTATCTTGTAAGTAACCCGCAGTTAATAATAGGGGAATAAAGCCAGATCCTACCCCACCCCACCTGGAAAAAAGCCCCCTAAACCACTGGAAATGGCTGTCAGTTGATCTTGATTTAAATCAACTCTATTTAATTAATCACTTTTAAAGAGCAACTGTCATGTCTGTCCCGCAGCGACTCCTCCTCTGACCCGCTGTTGACTCATCGACAGTGCCATTCACTTTAATGGGACATCTGGTGATGTGTCATTGACTCAACAAGATGAGGGACGTGGCAGCAGCAGGTGAGGGATGCCCGCTAACTGGCGCTGCCATGATGGATCTGAAGTGACAGGTGCTCTTTAAATGTAAGGCATTATTCTTACTGGTAGTTAGCATCTTTAATATTTGCAAACAAAATGAAGGTTTCCTATTTAGAATAATAATAAGCTGTCAGGTTAGTAAAACAGCGATTTCAGAACCGATTCAATCATACCGTTTGTAGTGTACATAGATTTGCAAAACAATGGGATAAAGGAATATTCCTGAACATTGTTTTATCTCATGATTACTGTGAAATTGTGTGAATGCATCAATGCAGTAGATGTTGTTATCGCAGCTTTCAGAGCTTGGATTCATTGAATGAGTTTAGCAAAAATGGAAATATTGCAAAATATACAGCCTCATGCTACATAACTAAGCTCCATTTTATGCTAAATAAACTAAATTATGAATGTATCTTAAATAGAAAACTATCTTTAGATAGATTTTTACTCCAAAAGCATTATATTAAAATACATTTGATAAAAATAAAAAAAATCCGATTTAAATCACAAAAAAGCAGAATTTTCTGATTTAAAAAAAAAAAAAAAATCATCGATCTCTATCCACCCTGTTGGGAAACATGTGGAACTTCTAATTTCTCCACATTGTGAAAAATCCAGTGTCTCGGGAGCCTATCACCAGGCCTTAGCCATTTTGCGTAGGGGTTGAATGGTGTGTATAGCCCTGGACAGCCTGGCTGCAGATTTGAGGATATAAAGTGAACCTATTACTTTGTGCTGTATGGGTGAAGTACAGAATATATATATATATATATATATATATATATATATATATATATATTTTTTTTTTTTTTTTTAATATATATATATATACACACACACATATACACACACATACACATACAGTATTAGGTGTATTTACACAGATATATACCGTACATGATTTCTAACCGATGATCACTTGTAGAAAAAAGGGGTAACTATGGGTCACAAAAAGCACTGTTCCTCCTACTTGCCACTACTATTCAAAAAACATGAAATTGTATGTTTCTAGTCCTACTACTAATGAATTTCTCAAATGAATTCCCATTTTTGTAGCATTACTTCTTCATATGATTGTCCTAGTGACTGAGAATTCATTGGCTGGATTTTATTACAGGAGTGAGCAATGGAACAAATGCTCTGCCTTAGGTTTCAAGCCCCTGCAGTCTAGAATTCGCACCTACACAACTTGGCGATTCCGCAACAGATTGCCATGCACTGTTCCTGGCTCAATGACCCTATTATCCATCACACCACAAAGATAAGCAGATCCCTATTACATTACATTCAGGTTAATACCTGTTTGGATTGTTTATACTAAATGGTTTTTCCAGGAGAAAATGATTCCTGGAATCCTTTCAAATCTCTGAAGTGATTCTGCCATTATTTTCAGTGCAAACAACTATCTCATTGTTAGAAATTGTCAGACACCTTAAACGTGTTGGAAATTTGAGCACTTACTCAAGCACTAGATAGAGTGAGTTTGGGGCCGGTCTGTGGTTTTTTATTAATTCATTCTTTTTGGCCTTCATTTTTGAATTGGCATATAGGCCCTGGCCTAGTGGTATCTTGGTTTTTAACACTAGCAGACCCATGTCAAAAGCAACTGAAAACACGTTTAAATCACAGACTCCCCAACCTGCTTCCACCCTAAAAAGTGCCCCCTACACTAAAGGACTTACTAGCCTTTATTCTTTATCCTATCTGAACACTTAATCCAACCCCCCTAAGTAACACTTAATCCCAAACATTTAACACATAATTCTTAATCTAATGCTAAACCCTTAAACCTTCTAAACCTCACGTTACTGCTAACACTTAACCTAACACCTAAAGTAAGATTTAACACCACCCTAACACTTAATCAAACCCCCAAAGTAAGCCTTTAACTCTTACCATTTACCCCTAAGATTTTAAATATGAAAATACAACATTTAGTGTAGTTGTGTATTTCTCTTAAAATAGTTACATGTATTTTTTACATCTAATATTTTTTTTGTTATCAACCCCCTGACATCCCTGCAGTGCGCAGATGGGGATTGCGAGGGAATGACAATGAAGAGCAAACCAGCACACCATGTAGATTCTAAAACAGAATTTATTGAAATCCCATGTCAGCAAAATAAGTTACACCAACCTTTCAAGAGCACAGTGGCGCTCTTTTTCAAGCTGACAGACCAGGATTGGGATTGGAAAGGGGCTAATGTGCTAACAGGGAACATACTGACAGGAGGAGGGAATTGTGTAAGCATTGCTCCTTCAATGTGTATTTGGCAAACTGCAGTCTTTCACCATTGTATTCCTTAACTCCAACACAGAAAGTAGTGTCATCCTCCTGTGCATGCTATCTGAAACAGGTGTTCTGGATAGAATTACAAATTGTTTGCCAGGTGCAGTCCAAGCATATGTTTTTTAATGCTGTATTTAGCCGTTTATCTTAAAGGAGAACTATAGGCAAAACTTTTTTTTTTTTTGGATAGAATAAGGGAGGGTTTATAACTCCTGTCAAATGTTTTTTCCACCATCTGTGTCCCATTTTGGAGATTTCCCTTCACTTCCTGTCCCATAGCCAAACAGGAAGTGAGAGGAAATTCCAGCAAATTAAGGGAATCCCTTGAGGACCCCCAGTTCACCGGAAATAGTGTCCCTATTGGAAGATTTTCCCTCTATTACTTTTCTGGGGACAACCAAAAATGTGGGATTTTCTTTACTCTCTGTTTCAATGATAATGGTAAACAGGACAAATAGAGAGGGTAGGTCTCCCTAACAGGGTACAGACAGCAATAGATACTGACAGGTGTTGTAATACCTCTCTACTCTATCTAAAACAAAACAAAAAAGTTTTGTCTTCAGTTATAACCTAACCATGACCCTAACACTAGCCTTACCCCCAAAGTATTCCTTACTACTAAAAACGTACCCCTTCTGCAACATACCTTATTCAGAGGTATTGGACCAAATCTTTTTGCTGAATCCTTGGAGCTGACATTTTTTTTTATAGACAGATATATATATTTATCAATATCTACCGATCATGTTCTGATTTTTTTTGACCAAAAACAATATAGTTTGTCATGGATGTGGGTTGGTCATATTTATCTGATAAAACTCACCATTTTTCTCACTCAATTATCCAGAGAACCTCCCAGAAAAGGTGCTGCTAGCGTGTGTGCAAACTTTTCTACTCCAACCTCCCATACCCTGAATAGGAACGCTTAAATGACTTGAGTTTTTGTTTATTAGTGAAGTCTTGTCAGTAAACATCTTTAGATGGCTAGATCATGCTTGCACATTTGACTGCTCTCTGATGTCCAGGACCAGCTTAAATAATCACTTTGCTATTCAAAAATTGCATACAATAAAATTATATAACCTCTCCTAGTCAAACTGGGGTTTTGTTTTATTAAGATTGCATGAAAGCTTAAGTTCAGGGAAATATAAAAAGCAATTCACTATATACCGTATACTATATTACCATTTTTTATGGGAAACATGAATTTTGACAGCGTCAGTTTAGCCATTTTTCACTGTTTTCTACCTTTCTTGTTGACCATGAAAAAATGGAATGTACAGCAAAACAAAAACAATCATTTTGCCAACCTTTATAAACTGACCCCACTAAATACTAGATTTACAGATCTCTGTTATTTTAATAAATCCAATGACTAGTTCAGTCTAGCTATTTTCTATGTCAAGACTGACTGGCTATTGCTGATGGCAATTTAACAATGCCTCATAAAACTCACCACAGAGCAACACTGCATCAACTCACTTGACCTAGAAGTTGAAAGTCAAAGCTCATCAAATAGGAACATTACTGTTAAAAGACGTCCTTGCAGGCTGCACAGTTCTTCTACTGAATTGCGCAGAGGGAGATTCCTATTGGCTGCCATCTGAGTCGAGAATCAAGATGTAGCACTTGTGCAATTAGGCATGACTCATTGGGCCCTTAAATATTTCAGTAGATAGTATGCAGATGCAGACTTTAACCAAACGAGCTCCAGAACAAGCAACAAATTGAACTTCAAGCAAACAGATGGCATATGTGACACAAAATAAATATACAGCGCAACAGAATTTGATCGAGCAGTTTAATATTACATATTTTCTGTATTAAACGAGATGAACACTCTCAGATATGCAAAGTGTGATTGTGTGTGAGACATAGCATCAATAAAATGACATTTTTTTTATATGTTAAGAAAGTTTTCAAATGTGAATAACAACAACAACACCCATATCATAGGAAGGTAGATAGACATATAGGTTTAGGTATAGATATAGGTTAATGTCAGATATGACGCTAAATATACCGTTGAAATATATAGATTTTTTTTTCTGTTAAAGGATTTGTAATTCTAAGCAGTTAATCCTGTTATCCAGACACCCCTGCTACACAGGACAGCCAGGTTAATGACCTTTACTGCTATAGCACCCCAACTTGGTTAAGAAAACATTTCCCTCTGTACAGTAGTATACATCCTATTTGCCCAGTACGGAGACTACATAGTGATCCTCTCATTGCAGCTCAAATGAACCAAGTCAGCTGTTAATGAACCTCTATTGTGGATTTTGTTGCAATTGGTCCCCTTCCCAATTGCTATAAGCATCATCTATGCCATGCTATGGGGCTTGCATACTCATGTATACTATGCTATGTGTACTTCCAAATGTATGAAGTTACGTTTTGCTACTGTGTATTGATGTATGACTTTTTTGACGTTTGAAAAAGATGACATTTAAAAATGTTGCCTCCTGTAAGCACATTTTCACTGTAGCAGAGCCCTATGGTTAGCAATGCTGGCCCTTGCTGATCCAGTCTTAGCATTGCTGTGTAGGGGATTACAGGGCATGTTTATCAAATAATTCAAGACATACAAAAATGCAGTAAAAAGTTGTTTTATAGATCTCCCCTAAAAAGTAGACTTATGCCCCGTACACACGGTCGGACTTTGTTCAGACATTCCGACAACAAAATCCTAGGATTTTTTCCGACGGATGTTGGCTCAAACTTGTCTTGCATACACACGGTCACACAAAGTTGTCGGAAAATCCGATCGTTTTAAACGCGGTGACGTAAAACATGTACGTCGGGACTATAAACGGGGCAGTGGCCAATAGCTTTCATCTCTTTATTTATTCTGAGCATGCGTGGCACTTTGTCCGTCGGATTTGTGTACACACGATCGGAATTTCCGACAACGGATTTTGTTGTCGGAAAATTTTATCTCCTGCTCTCCAACTTTGTGTGTCGGAAAATCCGATGGAAAATGTCCAATGGAGCCCACACACGGTCGGAATTTCCGACAACACGCTCCGATCGGACATTTTCCATCGGAAAATCCGACCGTGTGTACGGGGCATTAAAGCGTTTGTTAACCCAAAAAAGAAAAAAGTGGATCCTACTCCTTTAACCTCCCTGGTTTTCCCGAGTGTGGGTCGGAGTTAAATTTCAGTACAATTAGCGGTAACCCAGGGCCACACTCGGGATTGCATCTCAGGATCCTGGTGCAGGTTACTTACCTTCTCCCCAGGATCCTGCGATGTCCCCCCAGATGTGTCTGCAGGCTGTGTCCTCCGTCTGATGCCTCTGTGTGCCGGACTCCATTTCCTTTGAGCGTCGTGACTGATTACATTACTGTATGAAATTATTTCACATCCCTTTTGTCCCTAGTGCTTTGTCCAGTGCCCTGAATGCACATTTATATTATATATACTGTTCTTTCTGCCTGGAAACTTGAGCTTGTCCATGGCAACCAAAGTGTCCCTTTACGTCAAAAGTGCGTTGAGACCAGCTAGAAAACAGCAATAGTAAATTAGAACACTTGCAGAATTGAGCGATAGTGAATTGTGGGAAACTTAATTTTATTATTATTATATTATTATTTTTTATAATTATTTAAAGTTATTTATCATATTATAATTTATGATTTCATGCTTCAAACTTTATCATACCCAGGATGTCTACTAGACTCTTGTTTGGACAGATTTAAGTGTGTTATTACTAAGAATTACAGGCCTAAATTATAAAACGCCAAATTTCTATGCAAAACAATGTACCACGTAGATACGCAAAAATCTGACATAATTAACACCGCCAGGGTGATTAAAGCATGGTATATGACACAGTGCTTGTCATGTGTGATACAGCCCCCTGTAACACCTAAAAAAACCTGGCTGAACCTGCCAGTTTCTCCCCACCCCTCTGTAAACTGACCACGGTGTATCATGGCTACTGAGACCAGACACCGTGGTCAGTTTATGTGCCGCTGTCATCAGCAGCCTGCTGTCTGCTCTCCTCTCTGCTCCTGTGTCCTCCTCCCCTCCCTGTCTGTGTGTGAGCCGCCCCTCCCCCTCCTGCTGCTCTCATAACACTAACCTGTATACACCATCAGCACTGCCTCCTATTGCAGTGTCCCCCTCTGTGAATGATTTATAAATATAAATGCTGTAAATACCTAATTTAAGAGCCGAGATTGCGATCACATGACCAGCCAGCTCTCTCCTCCTCTTCTCCTCCCCTCCATACTGACATCAGCAGAGGAATCTCAGCTCCGCCCACTGCATCTCTCAGAGGAGAAAAGGAAAAAGCTGGCCAGTCATGTGATCGCAATCTCAACAGTGAAATGAGGTATTTGCAGCATTTATTTTTATAAATCACACACAGAGGGGGATACTACAATAGGAGGCAGTGCTGATGGTGTATACAGGTTAGAGTGTCTAAACAACCACTTTAAGATGCACTTGCCAGTGGTTAAAGCAGAGCTGCATAGGATTTCAATTGTTGTGAGCGTAGATTAACAGTACTACATTTTGATGGCTGTTCTATGATAGTGGTGTTCTGGGTTTGTTTTAGCCCGTGATAAATCTTTTTGTTTAGTTTCTTTCTCAGTCTATACACAAACTGGACTATTACAAAATATACCCTTCATTATGTATGTGCATGTTTATATGACTGTGCTAGAGACATTAGATTGTAAGCTCCTTTGAAGGAACCGATATCAATGGTTCTGTATAGCTCTGCAGAATATGATGACATGATATAAATAAATAATGATAATAAAGTCTGCTCTGCTATTAACTAACCACAAAGTCAACCACATGTACTATAGTTGTTTATTTGATCCATTTGTCATTGTAGGCCCTTAATGCTGATGTATCATGATTATGAGGCTCATACATTAAAACAGAATGAAAGAAATGGATATTATAAATAGTGCCTCCCAACAAACAACCTCATTCCTGCTGATACAGTGCAAAATACTTTTTACCTACTGGAAGAGATTAAAGCTTAGTGTTAGCCAAACTTTTTTGAGCTTTCTTTACAGGTTCTCACTGATGTAATGTACTGTCCCTACTACGATGTTTTATTTCCTGTCCCACTAGCATTTGGTGCCTTTGGCTCGGGAAGTAAGAGGAGAGTTACCTAAAAGGGACACAAGGCAGCATTGAAAACTTCAAGAGGTTCAAGTCTTTCCCACTCTATCCAATACTAAAACAAAGTTTGCTAAATGTCGATCTTAAAGCGGGGTTCCACCCAAATTTTGAACAATATCTGTATGTATTCTCTTCCTTGCCTAGATGCTGACATGCCGTTTAAAAAAATTTAAATCGCCGTAATTACCTTTTATTTTTCTATTCTTCTTTGCACTTCCTGGTTCTCCTCCCGTGGGAGTAGGCGTGTTTCTAGCCTCTCCCAGACTCCTGGGAGCTAGTCTCAGGCTTCCCAGGATGCCACTGAACATGTGCGGGAATGAGCGGTGAATGCTGGGAGCACAGCATTCACCACATCCAGGAAATAAATGCTTGTGGGCTTCAAATGCCCACAATGAAGATGGAAACCGCCTGCAGTGAATAATATAAGTTATTCTTTCCGACGAAATCTGACACAGGCGGACATATTACACACAATATGTGAGTATGTAATGCTGAGAAAAGTTTGTGAATGAACTAAAAAAAAAAAACGATAGATAGGTGGACCCCCGCTTTAAGCATTTACTGTAGAAGCAATGTCATAATTGAGCATGTGCACTAGGTACAGCTTTCATTTTTCAGAGGTAGCAGGTAGCATAGGTAACTTGAGTAAAGGACTCAAGGCTTCTCTTGCAGATGGCTAAATTTATAATGCCTTCAAAAGGAACCCTAAAGACCTTCTGAGCTGTCATTTCCTACTGAAATGGGGATGTCAGCCCCTCACAGGTTGGACTGGGAATGGCTATAATCCCTGAACCTTTATAGCTCTTCCATTAAAAATGGGGTAGAGCGGTAAAACTAAAATGTCAACAAGCTTGGGCTAAATACACAAACTGAAAAGCAATTGGGAATTTGTAGAACTGGGGAAATATAATATCCAACATTCTAGCAAACAGGAGGCACATGTTTACAACACATTCCTTCTCTATTTCTATATATATCTGCAACAAAATATGCACACATATTTATGCAGAAAGAGGCTGATGTCTTTGTAGGCGGACAATGAAGAATATTTCTGTAAGATAATTAAAGAAAGTTCTGATCTATTATATATTTATACATGTGAACAAGCAGGAACGGAGGCATTCCCCTAAGTAAATCATGCATTTAATTTTATACCAAGCAGAACACAGCAAACTGGCTCTGGGAGTTTGCCTGAGGTAACCTAATAAAAACCAAGAAAAAAGAGGCAATGGATTTTGGAATCTTTATTTCTAATGTGAAAAATTATGTCTGGGCATTGTTAACCACTTCAGCCCAGGACCAGGCCATTTTTTGAGATATGGCACTGCGTCACTTTAACTGACAATTGTGTGGTCATGCGATGCTATACATAAACAAAATAGACGTCCTTTTTTTCCCACAAATAGCGATTTCTTTTGGTGGTATTTGATCATCTCTGCGGTTTTTATTTTTTGCGCTATAACCAAAAAAAGAGCGACAATTTTGAAAAAAATCAATATTTTGTAATTTTTGCTATAATAAATATCCCCAATTTTTTTTAAAAAAAAGCTCATTTTTCATTGCTGACCTCCTTCTAATGCCCCGTACACATGATCAAATTTTCTGACAACAAATGTTGGATGTGAGCTTGTTGGCTGAAAGTCCGACTGTGTGTATGCTCCATCGAACATTTGTTTCCGCCAACCAATGTTGGCTAGCAGGTTCTCAAATTTTCCGCCAACAAAACTTTGTTGTCGGAATTTTCTAATCGTGTGTACACAAGTCCGATGCACAAAAGTTCACGCATGCTCAGAATCAAGCAGAAGGAGCCGCACTGGCTACTGAACTTCCATTTTCTCGACTCGTTGTATGTCTTGTACGTCACCACGTTCCCACATTCGTAATTGTTGGCCAATATTTGTGTGACCGTGTGTATGCAAGACAAGTTGGAGCCAGCAACCTTCGAACAAAAATCCACGGTTTTGTTGTCGGAAAGTCCGATCGTGTGTACGGGGCATTAGTATCCAAGATATCTGTCTGTTTATGGTCTAAATACTGTGGCGGTCACTGCCCTGGAACATGCATGCAGATTAGAAAGTGAGAGTGAAGTCAGAACTAATCTGTGTGCATAAAATTGGGTGATTGGAAAGCTGTGACACACACATGTAAACTAATGTGGTACATTAGAACAACGACCAGGGCTAAGGACAATAAAGACAGTCAGACGCAGACCACATATTCAGGTATATCTGGTCACTGTATGCTCAGCCTCTGCATTTTGTTGGTTCGTTATCCAGTCAGATTTGGTCTGATCTGATAACTGACCTATGTTTGGGTACCTTAAGAAATACTGAAGGCAGCACAGGAGGGATCATGAAACAGCCTGCCAAGGTTATTGAAAAAAGTAAGCTTTCACTTCCTGGAGGAAACAGAACTGGAAGAAAATTTCCTTGGGAAATTTTGAGGGAACTTTTTTTCACTCAAAATTTAAATTCCTTATTTAAAAAAAAATTATATATATATATATATATATATATATATATATATATATATATATATATATATATATATATATATTTCTGAGCAGTTTGTGAAACACAACTTTTGAAAGAAGTAATTTTGTTTAAAAAAAAAGGATATGTTCACACTTGAATGCATCTTCTACATGGGGGAGAGCAGGTTTACTAAACTGAAGTGTACAAAATCTGGTGCAGCTCTGTATAGAAACCAATCAGCTGCCAGGTTTTATTGTCAAAGCTTAACTGAACAAGCTGAAGTTAAATGCTGAGTGGCTACCATGCACAGCTGCACCAGATTCTGGGTGCTCCAGTTTTAGTAAATCTCCCCCATACTGTACTGTACATCTTCACAGTTTAGCCACCAAAGAAAATGAAAGGAACCCAGCTTGCGGTATCCATGCATTTGACAAATATATTAGAAACACATTTAAAGCAAATCTGTCAGGACAGAAATATGGAAGCTGCCATTGTTGAATGGTTAATGAAGGTGCAAGCTTCAGGACTGACATTCTTGTTTTGTGTGTCACTATTTAGAAAGTGAGTGACCCAGGCTTTCATATTAATTGCCCTGCCACCTGCTATACACATGCTTGCTGTGGGTCACTGGCTTATCACACAAAGGAGGAAGAATCAGGATGAAATATACCCTCCAGTCTTGGAATATAACCCTATACCAGGGTGAGGGTTCACCATGCAGACATGACAAGTGCTGAAGAGGACACAGGCAATATTATCATAGGTGATAATTTAGCTTGAGAAGCCACTTTATCACACTTGAAGAAGACCCTGTCTCTAGATCATTCAATTAAAAAAAATCTTCCCAAAAGATTTTATGTGCATATAAAGTATTGTATGTATGTAATTTACTGGTAAAAGTCTCCCTTATGTAGACACCATACGCCCTGAGACAGCTGGGCATCACTATCTTGGATATGATCTTAGTATCCCTGACTCATAGATGTCACGTTAATGCTAAATAAGCATCTAAAATACTTAATATTTCTGTGTTTTTATCTACATGTTTTTTCATTGCTGTCAGGCTCTCTCCCTGGGTGCTATTGTTGGTTATAATATTAGGGTCAAATTAATCAATATATCTCAAGAATTATTATTTTTTTTTTTTTTTTGCCCATTGATACTAGTTATAGTGGAACTATACTTACTATACTCCAGAGATGTGGTGTGCAGGTTATCCTGCTGGCTGCTGTCAACTTTGGCTAGTCTTCTCCTGTGTTCAGATCTTCAGCTTTTTTGATTGGCCAGGCCAAGATGAAGTCAGTCCCATGCATGTGTGGGAGTTCATTCATCTTGGCAGATGCCAAAATTGTACACTGAGACGTGTGTGCAATCAGGCAGGTAAGAATATTTTAATGCAGAAGAGACATAGTATATCTGTTCAGTGTTAAAAAGCCTGCCTATTCGCTATTTTCTTCCCTTTTACTAGTACAGCATGGAAGAATAAAATGAATAATCTGATTGGTTACTATAGACAATAAAAATGAAATCATTTTCAAGTCACTTCAATAAATAAAGTACCTTAGTCATTCACTTAAACCTTTTCTTTAAAAAATGAGTGTGTAGCTGCCAAATTGTTTAAAAGATTGACTCTCAGCTTAAATATCCCTGCAGAAAAGAGGAGTCAAATAGTGCAAATTCAGAGAGTTAGACAAGCTAGTTACAGCTAATTATGTTCAGTAGACACGCTTGCTTTTGCTCCTGTGCGAGTGTTTATTTCAGCTCCCAGTGCTCTGATAGCTCGTGACAGCTTGCTGGGACACAAGAAAAGAAGTAGGTCAGGGTAAGCTGGAATCAGCAGCGGAGGATCCCATTAGACAGGCTTGTAGGGCAATAGCAAGTCTGTGATGTAGTGACAGTATAAGATACACATAACAAACAGCCCGAGGACAGCCTCCAGCAAAACCAGTATATTTATCCTCTGTGTGTTATAATGATCCTGCATAGCTTAGCCAGACTGCAATTCATTGTATAAAACTTATCAAGAAAGACATCCTATCAAAAGATGGCTTTGCACGTACTGAAAATATGTAAAGCCACAGGACATGCAAAGCACGCTCTAATCTATCAGTTGCCCTTATACAGCAAAATTCTCTGCTTACTTCAGCAAAACAGTCTGTATTCTTTGCTGTGCCAGGTAGGCACCAAAAACTATAAGATACCATCTCTAAATTGTAAAGAATTTTTTAGACATTAAGCATCTCTTGCGGCTGGGGGAAGACTGTAGTCATGAACATATAACTTTATTTATCAGAAGACAATTGGCCTTGTACATATAATGCACAAGGAAAGGAAACATTGAGGTGCCACACTTAGCAGTCAATATTATATCTAATTTCATTATGTATCAACACATTCCTTTATTTCAACCGGGTGGAATAAAAGAGAAAAACATTGTGGCTCTCCATGTCCCCCCCAAAAAACCCAAGTACGGCTGTCTGAAAAGCCATTCAGTTTGACAAGACATTATAAATGCCCCACACCATACAAAGGAAAAATTCATAAAAGGACTGGGTTTGTTTCTGGGTAGGTAATAACACTAAAACCTGAGTCTTCCAGGATTTGGCATTATTAACTCTACACTACCAGTTCTCAGTGGATGTTCCAAATCTGTAATACTATACTATTTAATATCTATGTGTTCACAAGAAATTGATAGAAGATGAGCTTACCTGTAGTGTGCCTAGCACTTTGCACCCCTTTCAGAAGTTCACAATATGTATATTAGGTTGGCTTAGAATGTATGTATCCTCCTGAACAGAGGGGGATATTGGGAGGGATCATTTTGAATGAGAATGCACAGTGCACGCAGAACAGCATACTTTTAAAAGTAAGTTAAATAAAATGACAGGTTCTCTTTAGAACAACAGAAAGCTGCCCTCTTGATTTTAGTTAGTTAATTTTTTTTAAATTAAAATAACAAATATGTTATACTTTCATGCTCTGTTCAATGGCAAGCCGCATACTGAAGGTTTTTTACCTCAATGCAGAGAAGGCAATAAGGTAAAAACCATCTGCCTTTAAACCACTTTAAAGTGGTTCAAAAGGGTAGAACTTTTTTTTTTTACCTTATTGCATTCTCTGCATTAAGGTAAAAAACCTTCTGCCTATAGCTCTACCCCAGGCCCCCTGAATACTTACCTGAGCCCGATCTAAATCCAGCGACGTGCACAAGAGAAGCAGCTCTCTCAGCTCTCTCTCTCTCCTTATTGGACAGAGTGGCGCTGCTGTCAATTACTGCCAGTAGGGAGAAAGTGGGTGGTGGGGCCGAGCTGTGCTCTGTGTGTCAATGGACACACAGAGCCAGGTCAGGAGCAAGCACGCACAAGTGCAAGAGGCTTGCTATGGGGGCACTCGACGGTGGGGGGGTGGGGCCGGGGGAGGATTGGGGCTGCTCTGTGCAAAAACCAGACTATAACATGTTTGTTATTTTAAAGAAAAAAAAAAAAAAAAAAAGAAAAAAATATATTTAGAAACACTTTAAGTCAAATGTAAGCAAGCTGGAAGAGACCTGTGCTTTGCTCCTCCCCAGGAGCACACACTAACCTATCCACTCTACTACAGCTCCATTGCCATGTTGGGTATATAGGAACCAACTCATTTATGTAACTCATTCCATGTGAAAGCCAACCAACCAAGCCATTCAACAAGAACCAGCATTGTCATATACCATATACAGCCAATAGCCCTGTTCAAGCTATGAATTAAAGCAACCTTGTCATTAAAAACAAAAACCCAAAACAGGTCTACTATAAAAAATAAAAAGGGCCCTAGAAGGCCATTCCATTTAACAGAAATCTTCTGCTGCAGGGGAAACCAATACTGTCATTTTCCTTGGTCTCCCGCTATGCTCAGTGGTTCCTCCCAATTACTTTCATGTCAATACTGTGTCCTGCAATTTATTTGGAGTTTGTCGGGAGGAACCACCAAGCACGGCCCGGGATGAAGAAGATGAACAGTCATGGAAGCGTTAGTGTCTGAGGGGAGGATTTCTTATTAACAGGGCAGTGTTCTAGTGGCATGGACAGCGGGTAAGGTAAGTATCCACTGTCTTTTTTTAGACTTGTTTTGGATTTTTGTTTTTTAATGACACGATCACTTTAAGACACTTGTACCTTAAACCAAACAAACCTTTAGTAGCACTTTTGCAAAAGACCCTAATACCTTGATAAAAGGGACATAATCTAGCTTTCTTGTAGCGGATGCTCTTGTAATATTCAGACACAAATAACAAAAAAAATCTATTTTGCACAAAATTTTTAATAATAAGAAAATATGCAAAATGTATTTTTCTAAATAATGTATGTCCTTTCACAAGCAGAGCAAAAGAACTACATGCATTCATGACATAATATTAATAATAATGTTTCAGGCTGCCACTAAATGTAGCAGTTCTTAAAGGTCTAAATTGTTAAACTTGCAGGTTTTAAAGCAGTAAATAAAACTAAAAACACAATTTCCAGCATAAAAAAAATATAACTGAAAGGCTAAAAAAATAAATTACCATTCACCACTGAAAAGGAAACCTCCTCCTGTAATCTCTGAGGGGCAGGGAACATCTGTCATTATTCAATACGGTAAGGTTTTATTGCTACAACAAAGCATCCTGTACAATTAATCTCTAACAGGTCTTATTCATGGGGCCCTTGAACTGTTGGTTCCTGCAGACTCGCAGCAAGCAATATAGTGTCGTTGGTGCTTTGGGAATAAGCTAGGAATAGTACACTTCAACAATTTAACTAAAAAAGAAAAGACCAAGGGAGGAAAAGTCCCCAAAATACAAACAATAATGCACATAAATATTATATTTCTATGCTATGACAATACTACTTGTGATATAGATTTTTTTTTTAATTCTAAAAAAAAAAGGGTAAAAAAACATTTATTCCCATTCATACCATTGAACTGCAACAACTCACATGTCACCAGATTAGGTGGCAATTCACATTGCATGAGTTGGTGTGCTGTGATGCTATTCATTGTGAATGGCACCTCAATGCAACTCCAAAAGGTGTGTGCACTGCAATGCACGGTGTTCTGTGTGGTGCAATAAGATGCGGCCTGGCCTATTTTCACATGTGTGCTAATCATTTCAGCTCTCTCATTTTGAATGACTCTTAACATAATACGTGACAACGCATCTGTTGCAGTGCACAGTGTTGGGTTATGAATGGGCCTTACATTTTTTTTCTAAATAAAGAAGTTTGAATTCACTGAAGAAAGCAATTGCCACTTTTTTTAACTTAGATTATGAAAACGATACATCTGGTCACACCTTTTGTACATCATGCATTGCAGAAATATGTTTTTTTTCCTTTTTCATACTTTCCTTTTTCATACTCATATACAAGAATTTAGACATATCCAGCTGTTTCCCGAGAGAGGCCTAATACAGTCTTTTTACAAAGAAGAAAGCATAGTTTGGACAGATAACTAATTGGTTGTGGACTTTGCTAAAATGCTTAACTTAGTTTCTCACAGATGTAAAATGTCAGATGGTTTAGGAAATAAAATACAAGAATAAAGACCATGCTTACGGATATGTGATTTGACGTTAATATTCTTAACAGTCTACAACTGTAATGCCGCGTAAACACGGTCGGAATTTCCAACAGAAAAAGTCAGATGGGAGCTTTTTGTTGGATAATCTGACCAGACTTTTACTGTTGGCATTTCTGAGTGACTTAGATAGAGAACATGCTCTAAATTTTTCCGTCAGAAATGCAGACGGAGCTTGTCCCGTTGGCTAGTCCAACCGTGTGTACGCAGCATAAGTGGTGTACCTCAGGGTTAAGTTTGGACTCTAACTTCTTTATAAATTACACTGAGTTTGGAATTAAAAATACCATTTCTATATTTGCAAATGATGAAAAGTCATGTAGTATAACACAATAAATACATAGAAGAGGTTTCTAACTTAACAGCTGACCTAGACACATTGGATAATTGAGCAACTATATGACAAGCAAGGTTCAGCGTGGATTAATGTAAGGTTATGCTTTTAGGTGGTGGAAATTGTATGCAGCATACAATCTGTGGGTGGGTGGAAGGTTATACAAATCAATGGAAAAATGATCCAGATGTACTTGTATTAGATTATAGACTTAATAACAGTGCAAAGTCACCCTGCAGCATCCAAAGCTAGCAAAATACTTTTACGTAAAAATCATTTTACCCATATATCATTAGTACTGCCTAATCTTGAAAATGTAATTAATTGTTGTCCACCAGTTCACAAAGAGGATGTTCTAGAACTGGGGAAACACACAGAAGAAAAACTAAAATTATTAAGAAGCATAGAGGACTTTTATATAAAGTAATTAAATAAAATACCTGTGAAAATGTCAGTGAAAACCGTTTACTTGGGACTAGTAGCTATCACATTTAACTGGTCGTGTTCTGTATTGCTGAAATTGTTATGCGAGCAGCAAAACATCTTTAACATTACAGAACAGGTCCAGCTGAATGTGACTACTAGCTGTACCATGACTTGAATAAATAAGGATTTTCACAAACACATTAATTTGAGGTCACCACAAAAGACACAAGGGCACACCTTATGGTTGGTACTTGGTAGGAAAGAAGTTTTTCTGTCACAGGAACTAGGTTTTGTGTGTTCTAGTAGATTGTTTCAATAGATGAATGATGTTCACCTATGAGAACGTAGGTTTTACTTACATATAAACAAATGCATAACTAAGAGGAGGGCTAAAGATTTTGCAGATTAGATTTAGGGGTCTGAAAAAATATTATGCTGATAAAGTACACTTGATTACATTTACTCAAAAAATGAACGTCTGTTATATTATGTTATAAAGAAAATTTGGAAATGTTGACAGATTAGAATTTTATTTCATTTTCATACATAAAAGTAAAAAAAAAAATGCAAGAAAGTATTTAGTCTTCCTACCATTATACATAAAAAAAAATATGTTTCGCACATCTTTAGCTATAATGTTTCAATAACCTTTTGCATCTTTGCTAGCCCTAAATTATTAACTTTATGTTTCCATTATCCAGAGGAAGTATCTGGCTGGCTTTTTCCCCAAACATTCACTCACAAAAGAAAGAAAGGGGGGAAAAAAACAAACAAATAAAAAACATACAGTATATATATACACACACACACATATATAAACATACGCTTACCCATACACTTACCTACGTATATAGAAAACACACCCATATGCATAAATCTATACATATATTTCCTCCACACGGTTAGTTACACCCCCACCTCTTCTCATCCACTTAAATCCCTTGATAAAGCTCTTATAAAATACATCTCTCTAAATTTAGTAGTCCAACAGAGAGATTTCCACAGGGTCAACACTTCCACAAATTTGGTATATTTATCATACAAAGTGGCTGATAATTCCTCCATTCTTTGTAGGCATTGCATTTCATCCACCCACTACCTCAGATTAGGTGAAGAGGATGACTTGCAATATTTTGGTATGAATGCTTTAGCAGTCATCAAAACAAAAATGGAAAAGTCCCTCCTTGGTATTTTTCATTGAGCCCGGGATAATGGCCAATAACTTAAGTTGAGGAACTTGGGTTATTTGTGCCCCAAATATGTAGTTGTATATGTCAAATATAGCTGTGACCACCAATAAGGTGCCTGGGTGGTCTTGACACCTTCAACATAAACCAGATTGCTGGGGAAATATCTTGTGTAACCTTAATGGATAATGGTACCATCAAGATAACATCTTAAAATTCTTCTCTTGTATCCTACTTGCGATAGACATATCATGAGTCAACATAAAGGCCTTATTAACCTTGTTTCGAGGAATTGTACACTAATTCCTTTTCCCATTCTGCTATGTAATATGGTAAATTTGGGCATACATGGCATAGCAGAATTGCTTAGATAGTAGAAAATTTAGAAATGTTTTTAGTACCAAGCACTTTGTCTGGAATTCCTCCTGAAAAGTAGCAGTGCACTTCCTGGTATGTGAGTGTGCCTTGGCTGTGTATTTTCAGTGTGTGATCTAAGGCATTGCTGCCTTTGACTGCTAGTCTTGGGAGATATAGAATTCGTTTTGGTAATGTCACTTCTGTGCTGCTCATTGTTCTTTCTGTAGGCTCTTATCTGAGGAAGCAAAGCCCTTTCCCTACCAAGATTGCCACCTCTACAGAGAGACACAATGCATGCAAGTCATGGCATGGCCTGTTTCTCACGGACTTCAGCTTGTATAGGAGCAGTGTAAACAGCAAAATTTTATGAAACATTCAACAAGAATTTGCAAAGTTTTCTGCAAGCTATGAGCAGCTTTTTCTAAGTTTTTAAAGCACCCTTTATCTCCTGATATGAAATGTTATACTCATATCTTAATGGAAATGCTGATTATCACTTTAAACAAGCTGCTAGCAGTCTTCAGCAGGCTTTCAACAAGGTTCCAGTAGTGCTCAAACCTGCTATCAGCATTTTTTAAAGTGGCAATCAGCACTCCTATTAGTATTTGTGTTCAACATTTACTAACTAGAGCTGAAGAGTGCTTTAAAAGCTTCAAACAAAGCTTGCTGAAAGCTCTGCAAATGCTTTGTAAAAGCTTGCTGTTCACTCACTTCTCTTATACAAGCTGATGTGAAAAAGACCTAAGTCAGTAATGGGGAAAGATCAGCTGTAGGGAGACCACATGCATTACTAGTCATTTGTCCTCTACCTGCCTTTTTGAAAGATTGCTTTTAAGGCTGAGCTCAATTGCCTTTTTCAGCCTACATAACTATGATGCCATGCATAGTAAAGTTCTTTCACAGAAAAAAAGCTGGGGTGTGGTTTTTCTAAAATGATAGTGGGTTAACAACTATAGTAGGTAAGAGCTTAGAGAGTTTAGAGATTTTCAGCTTTAATAATTGCAAATGTAGCATGAATTTGGTGTGATTAATATTAATTGGTGATTTTTCACCAAGCAGAACATGCCTCCACACTGGACAGAACTTTGTCTGAGAGTATTATGGATAATGTGCTATTTTATAGTGCATTGTGTACAGAATAAGACACTCATCTACCATATCTTAAAATACTTACATTTGGGATGTATCAGCCAGCATTGCTTGATAGATAGATGTGTTATTACTGCTGACCTATGCTTGACTGTATAATTATTGCTATTATATGTCCTTCCAACCTTAAAGTCAGAGGGACACTTGACTGGCATAAGGAAGTGTCAATGTTCCTTTCAAAATTGATGTTATTGTCAAACATATTCTTTCTGAAATAAGTGCTGGTTAGTGTACGTTTCAACACAAAAGTGTTATTAGAGGATGCATACAACATTGTAGACAAGAAGCTAAGCTGCAAACATCTCACAGCTTCAAAAGAAAGTATTGCATATTCTCACTAAGCACATATTTTGAGTTATTATTGCAGTGTCCTTTAAGGACAACTGTACATTACAAATATTTTAATTACTCTGCCCACCCCCTAAGTGCAGCCTACCTAGTAAAATATTTATCTTCCTCCTTATTTCAGTGATATTTACTATGTAGTCTTGCCTGGAGGCCCCCCTATTCATTCCTATGGTGGAGAAATACTCCACTTCATGGCTGGAGGCCACGGTGGGTATGGGAATAACAATCATGTACAGTATGAAGAGGACCCAGAGAGGACATTTTTTTTTTACAAAGACTGTTGGTTTTGAGCAGGGCTGCACAGTGAAGATCACTGTAGCAAGGAGGCAAGTAAGTGCTTTACCAGGGAGGTGGGGGTTAATTAAAGAACATCTGTACTTAAAGTTAATTTGTCCTTTGAAGTAATGCAATATGTTACATTTCTACATGCCTGCGTTTTCATATTTGTGTTGTTCTATGAAATGTGGTTATTTGTAGATTATCTACTAGAGGTAAAGTATATGGAGCTATGAGAGAAGATAAAACTATATACTATACAGGGAGTGCATTGTTTTCACTGGGCTGACTCATAGGGGTTGATCTACTAAAGACAAATAGGCTGTTCGCTTTGCAAGGGAATTTGGTCTTAGCTTAGTGAATGAGGTGAAGGTCTATATACTGCCATCATTCATGCATGTGCAAGGAAAGATACAGTTTTTTTATGTTCCTTGCATGTGATTTGGTATTCTTCGAAAAGTGAATTTTCCCTTTGCTATGGAAAAATTTCCTGGCAAAATGAACAGCCTATTTGTCTTTAGTAAATCAACCCCACAGACTTTTATTCTGAGGAGGAGCAGTAAAGAGCAACCATTGTGTAGTTCTGCAAAATAGAAAGCAGTCTGTCTATGCAATAAACATATTTGGCTTCCCTCGTGCACATACTGTATATAATTACAAAATATACTCAAAAAAAGGTGTTTTAAAACATTAAACACACATTTAAATCAAACTGATCCTTTTTACATGTACTGTATTTCTAAAATAAATAAATTCAAAAATCCTGGACATTCCCTTTAAACAAAAAAATAAAACAAGAAACACACACACACATCACAGCCAAATCATTTAGCTGACTGTAGCAGATTGTTATCCCTTTAAACAAATAGTGCTGTGTTAGTGTGAAGCAAAGACTATTTCATGTTAATAGGCTATTTAATTGTAGCAATTGTTCAGACTGTTCTCTCTTTTTGTAAACCTTGGCAGTTTTCATAGCAGCTTCTCACTAGAGAGCATTGTGTACAATAACGCTTCAAAAAAATCCCCACAAAACTCAAGAGGGTATGAAGAACACCGAAAATGCCAAACTGTAGGATAATGCTGCATACACACAATGCTATTTTTTAAGTAATATTAAGTAATATGAATGATTGCTATAATCTGTTAGGATACTGGTATTGAATGAACAATGGCACATATTCAGTAGTAACTACAAGTGGTACCATTGGATTTAATGTTTGAGTATAGAATCAATTATGAAAATTAGTTTTCATAGGAAAATCCTTTATGTTAGAGGTAGAATCTGCAGTTGGAACTTGATGAGCAGTGGGTGAATTAGCCTGTCTTGCATTAGCCTATAAATGGATAGCTTAAAGTAGAACTAAACTCTGAGAAAAGATTATTTTGTTTTGTAGGGCACTGTAAATAGAAAATAAATATATAGTCCCTGGACATGTCCACACTCCAATGGTGCCTGAATGTCACTGTTTTTCTATGAAAGAAGTTTGGTTTTAAATATACTTTAAGAAAGAAAACTAGAATTAAGCTCCTGCACACATATGCACAAAGACTGTATATATGATATATATATCAGTGTTGCCAACCGCCAGTATTTTTACTGGCAGCCAGTAAAAAATGGCCACTTTTCTGCTGCCAGTAAATGCCAGTGACAGTAAAAGGTTGCCAGTAAAAAACATGGCTTTGATGCTTGACCCGGAACTGTGCATGTGCAGCTCTGGTCTGGAGCCGGCAGAGACCATCTGAGTGCCTGCTACAGTATGTTCAAACGGCGCTGGCAGGAGTCAAGTCAGGCAGAGGCGGTGCCCAAGGATGTCATGTGATGTCATGGTACAAGGGAGCCGAGCGGGGCAACCGGAGTCTTGTGTGTGGGTTTGTGGGACGGGAGCAAGGCAAGCCAGGAGCGGTAATGTCAGTGCTGTTTGGACAGGAGTAGACTGAAGGAACCACCTGTCACTGACTCAGAAGGGGACATATTGTGCTGGTGCGGTGTCATCATCATCTGTGCTACTACACACTGCTGTCAGTGTGATTGTGAGAGTCAATTTCATTTGTGTGTGTGCATGCCCATTCTAATTTCTTGCCCTCCTAAATTCTGTAAGAAATACTGTATAGTTTGTGCCTTAATATCTACATAAATCATATTGTTAATTGCATATTGTATTAGTTTGTAGCCTAAATGCTGAAATTTGCACCTAAAACTGTAATTTTGTAACTTTTGAAAATGCCAGTAAAAACTTGGCTGTGGCAGTAAATTTTGGGTGATGTGTCAGTAAATTTCAATCTGGTAGGTTGGCAACACTGATATATATATATGATATACAGATCTAAAATCAGGGTTTTACTATCATAATTTAAAGCATATATAAACCCTAAAACAAAATGTAAAAAAATTGCAGTTTATCAGTCCTTGGATGCATCGGCTGCATAAGTTATAATTTTTCAATTTTTGTTTCTCCTTATTTTGACCTTGTAATGCTGTAAATAACACAAATTTGTCCTTTTGTGCCTACAATCATTTTTCTGTGGAATGAGCCATGGCTAGACTTTAAACCTGTCTGCCATTGCTCATCTCTATCACATAGTGAACTGATGGGACTACTAGTTCACAAAAGAGATATAACATTGTTTGTGCTTTCTTTTCAGACCACAGCATATGACAAGGACACTGCATTTCTGGCAAGATCAACAGGTATTTTGTGTACTTGCTGAAAATGTCTTTAAATGATATGAAATAACAGAGCCACAGATCAGTATGTCTATACAAAAATCTAAATGGACTGCAGCTTTCTTAATTATTGATAGTACCAATAATTAATTGAATGGGCAAAAGAGAGATTAGCGCAAGTCCCCTACACCATACAAAATATTCAGTGCTATACTGTGAATATATCATAGCAAATGATCAATAAATATTTTCTGTGCAAAATATGCAAATTAAAGTACAAAAATATATAAATAAGTAGTACGAATCAATACTGTGCAAAAACACCTGTTCAAAAAAATCTAATACAAATATAGTCCATAATCACCACCAACTTGTCATAAAAATGTATATATACACAAAAATTCATTAACCTTTTCCAAAAAACTATATCTCACTATATTTTTTATTCATGTCACATTTTTTGGACACTTTATGAATTTTTATGACAGTCAAGTTGGTTGTCATTATGTACTATATTTGTATATGTTTTTTTGCACAGGAGTTTTTGCACAGTATGGATTCGTACTACTTATTTATATATTTTTGCACTTTAATTTGCATATTTTGCACAGTAGATATTTATTGAAAATGTCCTTAGCCTGAAAAAATTAGAACCACTAAGCTGCAATATAATTATTTATATAGATACACAGTACAGACATTTATATTTTTTGTGCTTTAAATACATTTTAATTTATCACAATATATCCTTCTTGGTTTCATATGCTTTGTTGGACAATATCAACAAGCTAAGTCACCTCTGACCACAAGAGCAGAGATGGCACCCTTTCAAGGCCATTGTTTCTAATATTTAGGGACTCGTTAATGACTGGAATGATACCACTGGATTGGTGCAGGGCCAATGTGGTACCCATATTTAAAAAGGGATCAAAGTCTTTGCCAAGTAACCAAAGACCTGTTAATTTAATTTCTATCATCGGGAAGATACTGGAGAGTTTAATAAAAGACCACATAGACGAGTTCTTGCTGGAAAAAAAGATTTTAAGCAACAGACAGCATAGATTAATAAAAGACAGTAGTTGCCAAACAAACCTGATTTCTTTTTATGAGGAGGTAAATAAAACCTTGGACAGAGGGGTGGCTGTGGACGTGGTATACTTGGATTTTGCAAAAGCGTTTGACACAGTTCCCCACACACGACTCATGTCTAAGGTAAAGTCTACAGGCTTGAGATGATCAATTTGTAAATGTATAGAAAAATGGCTAAAAGACAGGATTCAGAGAGTAGTGGTTAATGACTCTTATTCTGAAAGGTCTAAGGTTATCGGTGGTGTATCCCAAGGTTCAGTGTTGGGACCCTTACTTTTAATATCTTTATAAATGATATTGGGTCTGGGATTAAAAGTATAATTTCTGTCTTTGCAGATGACACTAAGCTATGCAGTGGAATAGCGTCCTTACAGGATGTCTCCAATTTACAAGCCAAGCTCAATGCATGTCTGATTGGGCAACTAAGTGGCAAATGTGGTTTAATGTTGATAAATGAAAAGTTATGCACATGGGGCTAAGAATAAGCATGCATCATATATACTAGGGGGAGTAAAACTGGGCGGAATCAATGGTGGAGAAAGATCTGGGGGTTTAGGTAGATCATAAGCTCAATAATAGCATGCAATGCCAAGCTGCAGTTTCCAAAGCGAGCAAAGTCCTTTCTTGTATTAAGAGAGGTATGGACTCCAGAGAGAGAGATATAATTTTGCCCCTGCACAAATTATTAGTAAGACCTCATGTGGAATATGCAGTTGAGTTTTGGGCACCAGTTCTCAAAAAGGATATCGGGGAAATGGAGAAAGTGCAGAGAAGGGCAACCTAGACTAGACTAGATTAGACTAGATTAGACTAGATTAGACTAGACCAGAGGAACCGAATCTAGTTCCTCTAGAGAAGAGGAGAAGAGGAGATTAAGGGAGGATATGATCAACATGTAAAAATACATAAGTGGTCCATATAGTGTACTTGGTGTTGAGTTATTCACTTTAAGGTCATCAGAGAGGACAAGGGGGCACTCTTTACATCTAGAGGAAAAAATATTTTATCTCCAAATACAGAAAGGTTTCTTCACAGTAAGAGCTGTGAAAATGTGGAATAGACTCCCTCCAGAGGTGGTTCTGGCAAGCTCAGTAGATAGCTTTAAAAAAAAGCCTGGATTCTTTCCTAATGTACGTAATATAACTAGGACTTAACATTTACAGGTAAAGTTGATCCTGGGAAAATCTGATTGCCTCTCGGGGGATCAGGAAGGAATTTTTTCCCCTGCTATAGCAAATTGGATCATGCTTTGGTGGGGTTTTTCGCCTTCCTTTGGATCAACTGTGGGTATAGGATTGTGTATATAGGATTGTATTTTTTATTTTTTTTTAGTTGAACTAGATGGACTTGTGTCTTTTTTCAAACTGACTACCTATGTAACTATGTAACCCTCTGGACAAGTTCTGTAGAGTATTCTGTTTGTCTGTACAAGTATCCTAAGAAGAAACTGAAGGGGGAAATATTTGCCAAAAGTTTTTTTACCCAAGTAGTATTTTTAGTATTCTTTATTCTTCTGTATTTGATAAATAATACTATATTTACTAGTTATTTTAAATAAGGTTTCTAAATTCAGTAATCATGCTACAGGTGCCTATAAATCATTACGGAATTCAACATTTATCAGATTTATTAGCAGATATTGTGAAATGCAACAATTCATCAAATTTCTACTTTATGCATTATATAATGAAAGGAAAATCCGGATGGCTGCACACCAAACTGAGATCCAAATTATTTTATTCGCATAAAATCATGAAGAACATGAAGAGCACTACATGTACAAGCAAGGGAGGAACGGCTTACATGTTTTGCATACAAATTGTGCTTTATCAAAGCCCCTGAACATGTAAGCCGTTCCTCCCTTGCTTGTATGTGTAGTGCTCTTCATGTTCTTCATGATTTTATGAGAATAAAGGTATTTGGATATCGGTTTGGTGTGCAGCCATCTGGATTTTCCTTTCATTATTGCTTCAGTTGCGACTGGGGGGCACCCTGCAGTGAGGAGATCACGCTGTTGGAGCCGGCTCACCTGTGAGCACCATGGACTTTTTGTTTTATGTATTATATATTGTCAAGTTATATTGCTTACATTTCACTATCACTTCAGTACTTAGCCATGCTCCTGGTTGATAACATGTAACACACCTGGGTGGGCTCCGGTTGCACTCTGCAACCCAAGCCCACCCTATTTTGAAGCCTATTAGAGCCTCTGGCTCAAATCAGGTGCTTAAAAGAAAAACCCTAGCCGCTGTAATTCATGCGCACGGTGCCCTGAAAGGGGCCGGACGCATGAATAGGGGACGGCCGCGGCGGCTATGCATGAATCTATCCATTGCATATAGGGGGATGGCCTTGAGAGAGGGGGCGGCGCCTGGGTGCCCCTAATGGATGGGCCGCCCCTGCTGTTAGGTTTTTCTGCTGTCTGAAGTGTTGTCACCGGGGCAGGAAAACCTCCATTTGTTTTAGCATAAGAGAAGGCTAGAACTCCCTTTAGCTTTGGTTGCTGTTGCTGTTGCAGATTTCCCTTCCCTTTTTGTCTTGTGACAACATCATAAAAAATACTTTAAAACCTAAAAATGAAAACTTTAAACTGATAAAATAAAATTCACCCAAAAATCGTTATTGCTTTCCTTTGAAAACCACATACAACTTGATGCATTACTGTTAATTAACAAAAAAATTTGAGAAAAGAAGTTTTCATTTTTACTGACTTACTTCAGACCCGCTTTGAAGGAAAATCAGAACCTAATAAAGTAACACTGAAATCACCAGTGCTGCAGATCTTCAGTAGCCCTAGGTGCTTACCAACTAAAAAGGAAGATGAGCTGTGCCAGGCACTATGCCAGCAGCAACACACAGCAATATATAATGTGCATAACTGCGGAGGGTTCTGATTTCTTTATTAGCTCAAGAAGACCACCAAAATAGCTGTGGCGGAATGCCCAATGAGAACTATTGTACTTGGCATATGGAAATGTGAAGCCAAACAATCTGCAGTTGTAGGGACAACACAATAAAAATGGCCTAACTGGCAAAGTGAACACTCAAACATGTAATGTATAAATGCTCAAGTACACACAGACTAGGTTGACCACTGGCCACGGGAAAACGCAAAACATGGCAAAAACTTTCCTATCTTGAATGCGATTCTTCCAGGTTCAGGAGAGGGAGGTTGAGGGAGGTTGAACCTCCCCTAACCGCAGCAGCTTCTAAACTCTTGTAAAAGCCTATGTGTACATGGGCACATAGGCTTTTATGGAGTTGAGTTTAGGAGCTTTGTAAAAAAAACACCAAAAGTTCCTAAACTCAAGTTTAGAAGCTGTAGTGTAAATTGGCCTTAAAGTTATATTAATCAAAGGCAAGTGTGTTGACTGGAAAAACAGATATGCTGCCAGAGTCTCTAAACACATGGATACATACCTATTTATGCTCTGCAATGGGACATGTGGAAGTATAGGAGCACCTTGCTACAGTCCTTCAATGTACAAATTATCAGGGTGTCCACCAACATTTGCAGGACTAATGCAAAATTTGATTTGGTTCTGCCCTTGTTTCTTATAGAGTGATCTCTTGGGTGGCATTTTGAGTCAGATTGTCAGTTGTTTTCCCAGACTGATCTTAACCACAGATTTGTTGCTGCCTACTTTGTTGCTGCTCTGCTACCTTGACTATTGTTCTAGACTTAGTTTTACTTCTGCTCACCTGGTTCCTCACTTGGACTAGTATGCCAGTATTCTTCCCTTATTTTTGGATGATACTTCTGTTTTGCTTCTTTTAGAATCTCTGTCCAACCTTATACAGGTAAAATAGTCCATATCAAATTTATGAATTGCTTTGCAGCAAGAGATTTGTTTCCCTGATGTGCAGGCTTAGTGCAACCGCCCTTTTTAAGAGAAGCCTCAGGCAAAAGGAATATTTCTTTCTGTTGCAGTTTGCTTTTTTAGAGTAATAGGGAGATAATATACAGTTCTGTTTACAGAAATTACAAGTCTGTGTTCTAATAGTATTGGAACTTCAGGCAAAGCTGAAAAATGTTATGTAATTTGATAAAGTCAAAAAGTTCAGGTACCTAAATCTAACTTTTCAGGGGCCCCTTCATCTACCATCTATGAAGATTTTGACCTTGGTCCACAACTGTAAAAAGTCCCACACCAGGCCAGCAGGTGACAGCATTACTATATAGTGCTTAAAGTTACACTTTCAGATTCACCTAGGCAGTAGCTATATTCCCTAAATATCGTGGCTTTCCAGGCCATAAAGTTCGGATCATCCAAGTCTGTCCTTGTGGATGACTACCCCATACCCCTTGATTCCCAACCCTCAAGCCCCGGGTTAGCTGGTGACATGCAATTTGGGTGCATGTGTTTTAGAAGGCAGGGACAAATAATTTCCTCTATGTTTTAAAACTAAAGTTATAATGATAAAGATAATGTTCAATATTCCTAATTTAGTGGGTCAACTTGACATTCGTTTTCAAGCGCAATGACAAGAAAATTCAAAGGATCATGATGGAAAAAAAATTCACGAACAAATGAACTTCTAACAGTCAATGTGTTTTTTATTCAGGAAGTCCATTTGCCCCAAAATTGAATGATAAAAGCAAAGTAAAATTTGTCAAGTCATCAAATGTACTGAAAATTTTCGTTCGACTGAATGTTTGTAAGAAAATTCATTACTAAATCTACTAGTTTATGGCCAGCTTAGGGGTACACTGCAAACAACAAAAGGAAGGAGAAAACCCTTAAAAATGATGATGTTTTAATATAAACATCTTTGCCAATTTAATATTCTTCAGTAGCTTTTGCTACATGGAGTTCGGCTTCATGTCCCTTGGGCCACCTGTCATGCCAACAGCAAGACATATTTTGCCTCCTAATCAAAAATGATCTAGCTTTGTAATGATTGAATATTAAAACCTTAGTTTTGTGTAATGGGGGTTTAACTTTTTTTTACAGCTTATTTTATTTAGTGTACTGACCACATTATCTGTGGTCTTTGGCCATAATTACATACACACTATTAAAGGTTAAAGGCAGACTCCCATACCATACAATGATATGGCAGAAGGTAGAGAAGGATTGTCAAACAGAATATAGATAACCAAAAACTACGTATACAACCAATCTCTGCATTTTACACCCTGTGTTTACTTTTTTGTTTAGCTTTGCATTTATTATTTTATTGTGTGTTCCTTTTGCTATTTTGGCATAACAAAAAGAAATGATGGGCAGCCTGGGTTAAATTAATTGAATCTCTTTCTGAACTGCATACTGTATATAATTAAATAAATATGCAAGTTTACAGCAAATTTTCACAGCTCCGATATATAAAACCTGATTTACACTTATCTTGTAATAAAAATCAATACAATTAGCGCATAACTGAACACTGGAGTGGCCAATTAATTGCCTTTGGGCTCAGAATGCAAGGATAATGCGGAAATCCTTGTCTGTGTAAAACTATAAAAAATGACTACTTTTAATAATCTTTTTTCCACATTGTTTTACTGTAATTAATTAAATTGACATCTTCTTATTTGCTGTTAACATGCTTGAGCAACCTTACAACATTTGCAAAGCTGAACATTTGGGTAACTGTGTGTGTTTTATTCCAAGTTTATTGGCTAATGGAAATGAAATTGGTTTACTTAATATTTTATGTATAGCGGTTTAAATAAATGTTTGGTATTCAAGAATGGATCTGCTTCATCAATTTTTCAATTTTTTAAGTGGATTCACATTCATTTTATAGCCAATCCCTGAAAGGACTTTGACCAAGCGGAATATTATTTTTACTGATTTGAAAGCATTTATTGGAGAGTTATTAAGGTTAAATCCTGAGCATGGTAAAGATAATGACATAACACATTGAAATAAAGACTGCAAGGAGGACATTTTTATAATATACCAGATTGCTCTGACACTCTGTGGCTATAGGTATCTGCACTAGGCAGACATTTCATTAAAGCAGAACTCCAGACAAACTTTTTTTTTAAATTCAAATCTGCTATGTAAAAAAAAAAAAAAAAAAAAAAAAAAAAACTTGCGTGAGGTGTATGCCACTTTAAGGATTGCAGTGATTTGTTTTTTTAATTTGCAGTTTAATTCAGGCCAAATAGTATCTCTCTAAGTATACCTCTCCACTTACCCATTCACAGAATGCCTTGTATTTTTTGAATGTTTCACAGAATACTAAGTGAATTATTAGAAATGGAACTGGAGGCCCTCTGTATCTAGTTAGTAGACAAGCACTGCACTAAAGTACAACAAGGTTCCTATATTGGGATCAATGCAAAACATACTCGTTTATCAAAGCAGATAGACAGTAATGTGGAGGTGCAAATTAAAGTAACCTTTAAGAGCCAATTGGATTTCTGAAGTAGTAAAATATTCCTGATTGGTTGTTGGCTTGTATACTGTTTACCATTTTGAGCAAGCTTGTTTTAATTGAATCTGTATAGAGTTAGGAAAACATGGATTTAAGAGACATGACGACAATCCAGGGTTAATCAGTACCCACAGATGTATATAAAAACCTTTTTATGTTCACAAGCTGTCGGAAATAAGTCATAATGATGTGTTCACACTTACAATTTTACCCTAGGATCTAGTGCTAGGCAAACCTGTCTACTGTTGTAAATTAGCTTAAGTGCATAGTTCTGCTATCCATTAAGCAGGATACCCCCCCCCCCCTCCCCATACTCTCTCTTGTAACTGAACACCTCTCAGTTACGATCCTCAGGCTGTCTACCAGGAATAATAGCCAGGTGAAAAAAGTAGGTTTTCTTGCCTCAAATTATAACAAATCCTCCTTCAAAACCAAGAAATGGATCTAGCAGCCCTCAATGGCACGGTCTACACAGGACACAAATACGGTATTGTTATTCAAGCAAGCCAATAGATTGCTGAATAAAAAGTCATCTGCAATCAGCACTTAAGAAGAAGGCTCTTGCACAAAGGAGATATTAACAATTCATGCATTATTCTAAACACAGCTGGACCATGCACACATTTTCCTACAGCCTAGCTGCATGTAAGAACTAAAAGGGAAAGTACTGTATATTTTCAGTATGTACTGAGGCTATATAGGCAGGTTTCAGTCTTGCAGCAGTGCAGATCAAAGTTGCACACAACTTATCCAATAAAAACACAAATGATCAATATGTACAAAGGCACTGACCTTAAAGACAAATTATGTAAAGCTTATAGATATTTAATATGACTGTATAGCATAGCCTTATGTACTTTAAAAAGCCAAAACCCTTCTGTAAAAATAGAAAACCATAACTATATCTAATCCTAAAAATGTTCTCTCCACCCTCATGTATAAAAAATATCTGCATACTTACCTATTTTTCCCCCGTCGGGTCACGTGATCCTGCAGCTTTGTGTAAGAAAGCGTTCGACAGTGGCTTTGGATTCTGGGAGCTGTGACATCACCAATAGGCTCCCATAGTTAAGCTGTTGTTGGTAATCCCTCCTCTCCCCTGCAGCAGACTCTCACTGACACAAGGGAGCCAGGATGACATGACCGAACCAAAGCAGATTAAAATTAGGTAAGTATACAGAGATTTTTTTATACAGAGTAGGTGGGGGGGGGCATTGTTTAGGAATAGGTATGGTTAGGATTTTCTTCCACTTTATTCTGTGGTGGCCACATTTGTCTAACTAATGAAAACACAATGAAACATCAGACTCAGTTTCAGACACATAAGTCAGAGTTAATAGTGGCCAAGTATAGCTTCACCTTTAGCAGCCCCATTATTCCCTTAAGGCAGACAGGCCTACCAGTACTGGGTTGCCCCCAGGGCTTTTAACAGAAAACTATATAATGTAGCTGTAACATGTTGTTAATGGACACAAGCCAAACAATGGTGGGAGCAACAAGTTCAAAGGAACCCTGGAGGACTGGTGGCTAGCAGCAGACTTAATGCATGAATCAAATCAGGGTAGGAGTCAAGCAGTAGAGAAATCAAGACTATAGTAAAGGTCAGGGCAGGCAGCAGACAGTAGAGGTATTTGGTAATGTAGGAAGGGACAGGGCAGGCATCAATCAGCAGATGTACAGTATCTGAGAATGCAGTAAGGGTCAACAACAGGAAAATATGAATAAGTAAGTTCACCTCCTTTGGAGCCTCTCAGACCACACAGGGCTCCTTAGTTCAGTGTACCCCACAAAAAGTGACTCATCCCAGCTCCTCTCTTTCAGCCTGTTGATATGGATGCATGCCAAGGCAGTCTTCCTCAGACTGATAGCACCAATGCATGAACATTTTTTTTGTCTTACTGCAGTATATTTATATATTTATATATCTTCCCAGTGACATTGACCCAACAGTATTTTTACTCCTACTGGCACCAATGCAGCAGCATGTTTTCCTTCCAGTGACACCACAGATGCAAGGACATGTTTCCTCACAATGATGCCAGGGCATTAAGTTTGCCATTGTTAGGCCCTTATTTTTAACCGCTTTTAAACTCAATACGCTTGTGCCACATCTGTTGCTAATATCATGATACGTGCCACAACTATTCAATGCAGTTCAGTTATGCATACCACTATAAGACCTGCCCCGTATTCCACCCTATGCCCCACACTCCAGCCACTGCCTCACCCCCACCAATTTCAAAAGATCCTAGGTATCCACAGACATTTGAAGATTTGTGTGTGGTCACTCTTCCTCCTTTTTTTATAGGCTCAAGTCTGAACAAGATATTTTAATACTCAGATATACTTTGATGTGTGAAGGTTATTAGATGTGTAGGCATTCCTAATCAGTATGACAGGATTTGTGGGAGGGTACACAGACAATAGTTTAAGACTGTCAAGCAATGTATTGCAAACTACATACACGATAAAAGTGTTAATTAGTTTTATAAAATTATTTTAGCAGCTTCAAGTTTTAAAACATTATTTATTCTTTAAATGAATAAGCTACACAGGAGCCAGCTGTGACATGGTTGACTGGGCATCATCTCTTATGATTGCATAATCACAAGCGGTACATTTTGATAGGAGCTCTCAGAAACCCATTCTCCTGGGATGTTCAGCATTCCCAGGAGGCTACGGAAGGGCCAAGTTACATTACCCTCACCTAGGCCAAAGCCCTCATATTCTGAGAGTAAGGTGAGCATTGTATCTTTTTTTTTTCTCTCAATGTTTTCTTTTTTTTCATCATCTTTTAGACAAGAGTGGAGGGAAATAAGCAGACTTTGCTTTTTCCTAGAATGCGTGCATTAGACATGTTGATTTTTTATATGTACAT
The DNA here is from genome assembly GCF_042186555.1 of Aquarana catesbeiana. Taxonomy (NCBI): domain Eukaryota; kingdom Metazoa; phylum Chordata; class Amphibia; order Anura; family Ranidae; genus Aquarana; species Aquarana catesbeiana. The sequence continues at coordinate 152,879,595 of NC_133332.1, read as the reverse complement.
TTAGACCAAACATACACAGCATGTACTGGAAGGTTATTCAATTCTTGCTGAACAACTGCTCTAAGAAAACCTATTACAATATGAGAGGGTGCATTGATTCCTCAAAATTATTTTTACACATGTTATCTAACCATAGCTATCATTGTCAGCCACAAAGATTGTGCAGTGTCTTCTATAGGAAATATAATATACTTAGGTATTGTGTAAATATGGCTGCTTCCATACAAGTATGGGTTCTTCCTTATATGTAATGTGTATATAGTAACTTTTAATAGAAAGATGGCTTTTAATATATATATATATAATTATATATATATATATATATATATATATATATTGGGGCCACCAATTGTGCAAGTTCGCTCATTTAAAAAGATGAGAGAGGCCTGTAATTGTCATCATAGGTATACCTCAACTATGAGAGACAAAATGTGGAAACAAATCCAGACAATCACATTGTCTGATTTTTGAAAGAATTTATTTGCAAATTATGGTGGAAAATAAGTATTTGGTCACCTACAAACAAGCAAGATTTCTGGCTCTCACAGACCTGTATCTTCTTCTTTAAGAGGCTCCTCTGTCCTTCACTCATTACCTGTATTAATGGCACCTGTTTGAACTTGTTATCAGTATAAAAGACACCTGTCCACAACCTCAAACAGTCACACTCCAAACTCCACGATGGTGAGGACCAAAGAGATGTCGAAGGACACCAGAAACAAAATTGTAGACCTGCAACAGGCTGGGAAGACTGAATTTGCAATAGGCAAGCAGCTTGGTGTGAAGAAATCAACTGTGGGAGCAATAATTAAAAAAATGGAAGACATACAAAACCACTGATAATCTCCCTCGATCTGGGTCTCCACGCAAGATCTCACCCTGTGGGTTCAAAATGATCACAAGAACGGTGAGCAAAAATCCCAGAACCACACGGGGGGACCTAGTTAATGAGAGCTGGGACCAACGTAACAAAGGGTACAATCAGTAACACACTATGCCGCCAGGGACTCAGATCCTGCAGTGCCAGATGTGTCCCCCTGCTTAAGCCAGTACATGTCCGGGCCCATCTGGGGTTTGCTAAAGAGCATTTGGATGATCCAGAAGAGGATTGGGAGAATGTCATATGGTCAGATAAAACCAAAGTAGAACTGTTTGGTAGAAACACAACTCATCGTGTTTGGAGGAGAGAGAATGCTGAGTTGCAACCAAAGAACACCGTACCTACTGTGAAGCATGGGGGTTGCAACATCATGCTTTGGGGCTGTTTTTCTGCAAAGGGAACAGTGTACATGAAAGAATGAATGGGGCCATGTATCGTGAGATTTTGAGTGCAAAACTTCTCCCATCAGCAAGGGCATTGAAGATGAAAAGTGGCTGGGTCTTTCAGCATGACAATGATCCCAAACACACCGCCCGGGCAACGAAGGAGTGGCTTCGAAAGAAGCATTTCAAGGTCCTGGAGTGGCCTAGCCAGTCTCCAGATCTCAACCCCATAGAAAACCTTTGGAGGGAGTTGAAAGTCCATGTTGCCCAGTGACAGCCCCAAAACATCACTGCTCTAGAGGAGATCTGCATGGAGGAATGGGCCAACATACCAGCAACAGTGTGTGACAACCTTGTGAAGACTTACAGAAAACGTTTGACCTCTGTCATTGCCAACAAAGGATATATAACAAAGTATTGAGATGAACTTTTGATATTGACCAAATACTTAGTTTCCACCATAATTTGCAAATAAATTTTTTCAAAAATCAGACAATGTGATTGTCTGGATTTGTTTCCACATTTTGTCTCTCATAGTTGAGGTATACCTATGGTGACAATTACAGGCCTCTCTCATCTTTTTAAGTGGGAGAACTTGCACAAATGGTGGCTGACTAAATACTTTTTTGGTCCACTGTATATCCAAACAGTATCTTACAAAAGTAAGTACACCCCTCACATTTTTGAACATTTTTTATTATATCTTTTCATGTGACAACACTGAAGAAATGACACTTTGCTACAATGTAAAGTAGTGAGTGTACAGCTTGTATAACAGTGTAAATTTGCTGTCCCCTTAAAATAACTCAACACACAGCCACACACCAGTGAGGGGTGTACTCACTTTTGTGAGATACTATATATATATATATATATATATATATATATATATATATATATATATATTAAAGGGGTTGTAAATCCTGTTTTTTGATTGGATAGATTGATAGCAGCGCAGCCATTGGCTACCGTTGCTGTCAATCAAATCCAATGACGCGGGCATCGGGGCGGGGTAGAGTCTGGCATTCGAGTCTATGGATGCCGAATGCTGGACTCGGGAGCGCGCCCGCACGGTAACCCCCCTGGGAGAGCGCTTCTCCTAGGGGGTTGTCTGATGCGGGGAGGAGCCACGAGAGCTTCCGGGGGACACCAGAAGACAGTGTTCGGGACCACTCTGTGCAAAACGAACTGCACAGTGGAGGTAAGTATATGTTTGTTATTTAAAAAAAATAAAACTCAAACCTTTACAATCACTTTAAAATTATTGAATTAAGTTGACATTGTTATATGTGCATAAAAAGAAAAAAGTTGTTTCCCTGTAATGTTTACTATCCAGTGTACCATGTACAGAGTGTGTATTTGGTTCAATTTTGCATATTAAATTTGCGATGAATAAAAAAAAAAATGAAAGATTAGGCATGAAGGCAAGCACCTATAAAGAGATTATCTACTCTGGTAACAGCTTTCACTGATTAAATTCATTTATGCAGTAATTTGTCATTTACAATGCATTTAACAAATGAAATTGAGTTGTTCCACTTGAAATTATTTCAGTATTTTAGCAGCTGTTCTAGCTGCCAGATACTCCTCTGCAAATACACAAAAGACAAAATGGAATGGTCCTAAACAGACAGAACTTAAATTTTTAATTTGCTTGTAATATTTGCCTAATTCTTTGTGAGGCTGATTTCTGGCAGAATTTAACGACCTCAATTACCAGGAGGATATTTCTAAAACTATTTTAGTGTCACTCAGTAGCAGTCCTTGTGAAGTGGACTATTATTGGAGGCCTTTAAATAATTAGTACATTTTCACCAAGCCAACAAACTGGTGTTAAAACTGCAGAAGAAGCGCAATCATTGTATTATTGTAAGATTCTAGTGATGTGCAATATACCTTCTACCTTCACTTACTGTATATGGTCTGCTGCAGCCACCTGACATCCCACGTTCCCTGGCCCAATTACTTTGTTGACTATTGAGACACTGGTCAACAAAGTCATTGGACCGGCGGGAGATAAATGCGCAAAGCATAGCCTCATTAAGTAGATTTTAGGCCTAAAGCCACTATCAGAGTGAAATCAAAGTGAAACCAGCATCAAAGAGATTTAAAGAAGCAGTTTATCTGACTACTAGTGTTAGGAAGAACCTTTATTTCTTAAAGTGGTTTGTAAACCTCAGACATGAAATATGAACAAAGCATATTCCTTTATAGTGTGTACTTGTCTCAATTAAGAGCAAAAATTTAATTTTTGTCTGCTTCCTCTTTCCTCTGCTATCAGCATGAATCATGTCTGACAGGTTTTCCTGACAAGAAAAAAGGTTTTCCTGACCAGGTGATGCAGAGGGCTCTCTAGCACACAGCCTGTGATTGAAAGCCTTAGCTCCGTTCCTGTGTGCTGTGTAAAGGGAGTTGTGTCCCTTCCCTCCAATCAGCCTTTAGAGCTCTCCTCACTGAGCTCTGCAGCTCAGACAAGCTTTATAAATTCTGGACTTTGACCAGATTTAGAAAATAGAACACCGCAGATAAACAGGCACAACTTATGTAGGAGGGTTTGTTTCATCTCAGTGTATCACATGAGGCCAGTCATTGTATTTATATATCAGTTAAAGCTGAGCTTGGAGCATACAAACTTTATTTAAATGTATACTTTAATAGCCACAAAGGATATAAATACACATTTGTTCACCAAATGCCTATGCAAACCTAGTTATTATGCTATAAAAATAGCAGTGATATATTCACTGTTCTGCATATAGCCTATGCAAGGATCAGAGTTGTGGAAGGGATTTAGAAGCTCCATCCTACAGGCTGCCTGCCCAAAACTACAGGAGGGGGTGGATACAAGACCAATCACCCTGTGCAAGGAGAGAGAGTAGCAGTGACTTCTGGTCTTTATTATAGAATAATACACACTGGATCACTTCCCAGATCTGGCATAAATACACAAAGCACACTAGGTTCAAGTAATAATATACTGTACATGTCACTTTTATAGAGACAATTTTTACCTATTTTGGAGTTCTGCTTTAAGATTCATATTTTGTGTTACTGTGGTATATACTGAAAACTAAAAGTTCAAATAAGATGCCATTTTTTTTTTTTTTTTTTAGAAAAGACCACCACAACTGCTACATCCCTATAAATATACAGATTCAACCTTAACATACAGAATAAATAGAATGAACAGCTCTGATTCAACAGTAAGGCATTAAACATTTAATAAAGAAAAACTGAAAAACAGTCGTTCAGGAAAAAAAAAACAAAAAAAAACTGTCCTATGATCAGTTTTGACAACCATGTAGCATGCTACAAGTCTTCTGGAGTCCTTATAATGTCAAGTCTGTGCATTTTTACAGCTGCTGGAACAGTACACACTATAAAACCATTTCCTTTCAAAATAAACAGAACAATCTATTTGCTGCATGCCATTAAATGATGGGCAGTCAATAACCTAGAAATAGATACCAATGTTCTTTTGGAAGGCACATGCCACAAACCATTGTCAGGGAAAGTATTACGAGGTAAAGGTTTCCCATCTGAACGCTTGCAGTGTTTCCCAGACGTACCGTGTCCCAATGTTGTAAGAACAGTGACACCTGCACTTCACATCTATCAGTTCTGCCCTATGACTGCTGGATTGGTCCTCCATTCCCCTGATGCAGAGATTTATTCTCTTAGTTTAACACTTCCGAGTAATCAAATCACTTCACAACAGTTGACAGGCTGTAAGAAGAGCTCTGGGGCCATCACAAGGCATTTCATCTTCTTTTTATATAGTGTCTGTATTGGGCTCACTAAGTCTTTTATGTATCCACTCTCTACTCCAAAACCATCTTGCAAGCCCATTACTGATAAGGACATATTTCAGGTAATTAGTTCCTCTAGAAAAAAGCATTTCATGACATTTTGAAGGAATACATAAGTGAACTAAAGGGAATGTTTATATATTCAATTAACCTTATCCAGTCTTTGTGCAGAAATGCACTTATAAACCGATGTTCAATGCTTATGGTGGTCATTCATGGGAAAATGTATTGTTACATAATAAGGCAGGCCATAGATGATTACATTTTCTTTCCTGCAACCAGGGAATCTTGGCTGGTCCCCGCTGAAGCACTGAACAGGAATGCAAGAAAGGAAACTGCTCAAGGTAAGTAGGTCCAGATGTGGTTAGGTGAGGTGGAACTCCTCATGTGGGTGCATCCCTCCTGGCTCGCCTGCTGTGATTAGCCAGAAATTGAAGGAAATGGCTGCACTCCGGCATAACGAAAGTCCATTTATTGAAAATAGTAAAAGTACATGACACAAATCACAGGTACATCAGCTGGTGACAATGGTTGACGCGTTTCACACAACTAACTGTGCTTACTCATAACCCTTAAAAATGCTACTGACCTTCCTTAAATAGGCCCAACCCCCTCTCTAACCCATATACACAGGTGTGGGTGGGTGGTCAGTAAACACACATCTTGACTGCTTTGCATCAAATACTTTTCAAATGCTTGAGAACTATGAGAAAGGGGGATGATTCATTATGTTACATTGTTATGTGTCAAAAAATGGCCCAATGTAAAATGTTAAAATATAAAATATAGAGGCACAGAAACATAAATGTAACAGAATCACTCCCCACTTATCTCTCAATGCCGACAAAAAATGCAAAAACAAAAATAGACATCAACACGAAGATCCTAGGTTGCTATGTAGAGGTATAATGATGTATATGTAAATAAATATATGCAAGTAGTATAAGGAAAACAGCACTTATAGCACCAAATCTATCTAGCTAAACCAAAGGAATTTCATAAAATCTAAACTCGAACCGAAATAATAAAATCTACAATTTAAGTAGCAAAAAGGAATAAAAAGAAAAGGAAGAGAAAAAACGACAAAGAAAGAGGTAGAAAAATTCCAAATCCAAAGAATCTACAAAAATGTATGGCCAGACCAAGTGTATACAATATCATTTAACTCAAAAGGATTTTGTCACAAAAAGTGCATAGTGAGTAAGCTGCAACCAAACATACATATCCTGTATAATTTAAAACTATATATATAAATACCAATGTATGTTCCTCACAGCTATATATGAACATTGGATGATTTAGATGTCTAAGGTGGTCGCCGACTCACAACAATAACCTGCACGTGAAAATATAAAATCATCACATGCAGGAAATATGAGTAAAGATACATCCTACCTGCTATGGAGGGGGGCCTGGCACTTCCTAATCTCCAGACTTATTATGTGGCTTCTCAATTAGCACGCGCTCATTGGTGGTTCTACCCCGAGGCTAACAATGCAGCCACGGTCCTGGTGGCAGCAATACTTTACCTCTTATGAATACCTGCAACATCTAATACACTGTCAGTCTACAAGGGGCAGGGAGGGCACGAACATCCTATCTATGACACTGCACATATTTAACCTCTCCAAACTGTTGTCGTCCGGGATCCTATCACATACTCACCTAACGCCCCCTTGTGGGGCAACCCAAGTTGGCGTGTTTTGGTTTAACCGTGGGGTAAAACTGATCTCACACCTGTTTCTAGATGATCCTTTTCGATCCTTTACAGACTTATGGAGGGACTTTGGTCTCTCACCAAAGGCTTACTTTCAATATATGCAAATACATCACACCTCTGCGGCACAGTTCGGTCTTCGTAATATAGATATTCATCCCTTCCCACTCGAGCACTTATTGACTGACCCTTCCCACACTAAACTTATTTCTACATATTATAAATCTCTTCTCCACTCCACGACTAATAGGTCCAGAATCACGGAAAGTAAATGGCATACCAGGGTTGATAGAGGAGATCTGCCAGGAGATTGTCCCTCTGCAAGTTTCCACTGTCATCTCTTCGCGAGGGTCATAAGGTCATACAGACTAAGATATTATACAGATCCTACTAAACTCCTTGTCTGCTCTATCGCTTGAATAGACTATCCTCTGCAACCTGTTCTAGATGCAACATGGCTGATGGCACATTTTAACATATGATGTGGGAATGTCCACAGATTAGGAGATTTTGGTAAAAAATCACTGCTTTTATCAGTTCGATTACGCAAATACCCAACATCTGTAACCCCTCGAGATGCTTCCTGGGCTACATTGATGATGAAGGTCTCTCTAAAAATGTACAAACCTTCCTATGGATAGTCTTGTTCTATGCAAAGAAATCCATAACTATGCACTGGAAGTCGCAGGTCTCACCCACTATAGCTTTTTGGCTTACCATTATTAACCAAACACTTCCGTTTTATAAGTTGACATATGAGGCCAGGGGATGTCCCCAAAAATTTGCTAAAGTTTGGGATTCATGGATTAATTCAGATCGCACTATACCACCTGCTACTTAACTCATGAGATAGGAATATAAAATTTGAATGTGTCATCTCATCTGAATGCTCCCTCTAATATGAGTACTTGCAAGTTGCATTCCTGCTGTATTTCCCATCGCTTAAACTGAGGATGTGAAATCATTTCTCTTACAATGTGATGTATAGGTTCCTAAGCCATAGCAGATATAACTATTGTTGTTTGAGCACTGTTTGCTCCAAAACTATCATTATGTTTGCATATATGATATGTCATTTTTTCTTCTTTTTGTGTGTTTTCTTTCTGTTTGTATATAATTAAATTATACCCTTAAAAAAAAAAAAAAAAAAAAAAAAAGATACATCGGGACCCCCTATATCCAATCTATGTACTAAACAAAAGGTTTATTGAAACTGATCATATCATTGGGTAATAGAATAAAGGACTGTTAGAAAAAAGAGGGAAGAAAAATTCCTCCAGGGACAGCAAAACCGGAAACCAGAGAAAAGACCAAAAGTGGAGAAAAAAAGGAGGAGACCAGGAATAGAAAGAGTGAGTACTATAATTGTGTCTCCATCTCGGGTGGCAATTTATGGTAAAAGAAAAAAAAAACCACAAAAAATTATCTGTGATCCTAAACGCCAAATACCTCCCAGAGATAAAACACATGGTAAAACAATGAACATAATACATGAGGGACAGATTTGCTATAGTTGTGTAAGCAGAGGAGTGCAAGGAACCCTTACTCATAAAATGGCTAACATCCCATTCGCAGTTCAAGCCCATGGGAATGCGAGTTTTTAGATGAAAAATCCAATATACTTCTCTGCGACTCAACAAGCGGAAGGCATCACCACCCCTTTTGGTAACTCTAATCTTCTCTATGATTTGTACCTTCATAGTGGATTTATTACCTTCATGGCACATTACGAAATGTTTTACTATGTTAGTGGAATTGTTTTCATCAATACTATAGACGTGTTCATAGAAACTGTCCTGTAGACGTCTTGCAGTCCTCCCTACATATTGGACATGACAAGAAGTACATGAAATAAGATAGATCACATAACTAGTATTGCAATTGTAAAAAGAATCTAATGTATTCCTTTTCATTAGTAATAGAACTAAAATGTTTTCCTCCTAATCAGAAGAGGAGTCCCAGATGGCCGAGGAACTCGTTAAGATCGCTTGACAGAGATGGGGCTCAGGTAGGTATTAGGGGGGCTGAGAGGGGCTGCCGCACACATAATGCATAAAATCCATTAGGATAAAAAAACCTTCTGACTTTACAACCTCCTTTAAGAACTACCTACGCCTAATTCAGGCAAGCATGTGTGCCAGTATAGGTAACATTACTGACACCAGCGGAAAATTCAGAGAGTTCTTATTACCACCATTTTAAGAATCTATCGCTACAGCAGGAAGAAATTCTTAAAGATTACTGCCAGTTCTCCTTTTGGAAAATGGCAATAATTAAGGTAAACTCTGATTTGACATTCAGAGGTACACCAAAACCCAGAACAGGCAGTGCCTGTGCTTGCAAGCCGTCATGTACGTGACAGCTTCTCACACAGCACTGTATCCCCTGCCTCATTCCGTGGTCAGCAGCACGAAAGCTAAATGTAAACACGAGGGTGGGGATACAGCTGATGTCATATGGGCAATGCTCATGTTTTGGAAATTACTCGCCACCAGGGGGGTGGAGAACTGAGAGACTAGTTTCCCATCAGTTCTGCGTCACTTTTGAGTGACAGCGTACAGCAGTGGGCGGATTTGAAAGCCGCTATTGGACTAAATAACAGCTATGGATCTGCCTACTCCCATGCACTGTCAATCAAAAGTGGAGAGGACTTGATGGGGAATTAGTCTTTTAGGTCCCCATCAGGCTCTAGTATAAAACTCCTTGGCCATGCGCCTGTCAGTTAGACGGACACAGTGTCTGGGGAAGGAGGGAGGCTTAGTAGGAGTGCACTGGGGACACGCCTTTCTAAGTATGGACACAGACAATTAGGCACAGGCACCAGCACTTTTGGTGCTGCACCCTGACGGGATTCTAAAGGGTGTCTGTGACACCCTCTATGAATTCCCCCAACTGTTGTTACATTACATGAATTAAGACAAAGTGCAGCTTTGAAAGCACATACTAGTGACATAGTTTATGGGGGTGGATGGGTGAATGGAGGTGAACCACAGTGGGCAGAGCGGAGATGCAGACATCCAACACTTCCAGTGGAAGAGACTCTGGTGGAGCCTACAACTCTGAAAAGGAGTGAAGATCCCATTCCACTTTGATGGTAATGATAAGTATAGTGTATACATTTTAATATGCTATATTTGTTTTATTCTGGGAAACCTAATGACATCATCTCTTTAGAGTATGCATTTTGTCCAGTTAGAAGTGATTAATTATTTACAAACGTTATTATTTTTATGCATTGCCTTATAAAATGATTACATTTGTCGGACGAGTGGAGCTGTCCTATAAGCTTATGATAAAAGGAATGATGATATGTATGTCACATGACTCATACTGAAAGTATTTCTGCAATGGAATGCACAACTCAGGGAAGAAAAACACATCTGGATACGAGGATCAACTTATATAAGCAAACCTCCAGTTTTAGAAAAAATCATTTAGAATACAAAATGAATGCCTTCATTATTACTAAGGAGAGTAAATAGAGTATGCTAATGTAATTAGCAAAATGTGTCCTTCCCCATGTACATACATATAACAAAAGAAGATGTACCTCACTTGTACCTCACTTGCTGGCCAAGTTAGACTATTGCCTGCAGAGCTGATCAAGCAGAAATTATACAGACAGGGCAGCTGAACAGAAGTCAATTGATAGATCAACTTCTGTTCAACCACAGAGGCCACACATGAATCAAAATTCGGACAGTCGCTGCTGCTCTGGCCAAATTTTGATCCATGCATAGTTGTATTTACACTTACTGACTTCTGTTCTAGCTTATTCTTTGCACTTGTATTACTAAAGACAGCAAAAAAAGTTACATTGTGCAGTAATCTGTAGCCAACAGTCAGAGTCCATCTCGCCTACTTTTGCCTGCATTCTACATTGAATGAATTTTGTTGTATGCAGCCCCCCCCCCCAACCCCCTTAAACGTGCCTGAGCCCCACCTCGATCCAGGTCTGTGCCTGTTAGCAGTGTTGCTCTCTGCTCTCTAAATGGACATGGAGGCAGCAGCAGTGAACATAGAGCATGGGAGAGGGTGGAGCTGGGCTCTGTATGTCTATAGACACACAGAGTGTGGTTTGGGATCGAGCCTGCACAAGTGACTCCATAGCAGGTGGCTATACCTCCAGCAATCCTAAATGAGAACAAATGATATCGCAATCTTGATGTACCCACCCATATAGACATATTTCAATCTGCACCATGTACTGATCAATGACAAATTTTAATTAAGAAAGCACTATCCTATCTTAGGGAGGTTCCTCAGTAGGAATGATCAAAGTCGTGTAACATAATATCTATTATCAGACCAACTAATGCTATCCACTTATGTTAAAACCATTTTCTGCAATTGCAATCCAGATTTCTAACTTTGATTAGATGCTGTTTTATATATTATTCCGATTAAAGCTTTAATAGGCTGTACAGCAGTATACTGACTGAACCTAAAGGCTTGCAAAATTATAACACACTTAAATTCATACTACACAATTCCAATGACTACCACACATCTTCTGTAGACTGGTATAAACCATTACAAGCTGTTTGGGTACTGATCCACTGGTTTCTGCATTAAACCAAGGAACCAATCCATTCATCTACCTTAACACACTCCTACTGTTAGTTCTCAGTGTGGGGTTTTAGGTGTACACTGAAAATAAAAAACAAATTAATGGAGCTTATGTAAGCCTTAAAGCAGAACTCAACTGTATCGGAGCACCACAAACTGAAAATGCTATTTCATTCATTTTTTAATATTCAAAGCAAACTCATTCATCTATCCATCCATGTCTCCATGCTTTATTTTGTTGAGAAATCACTGTGGAAAACACCCTCTAGATTTATATTTGAAACTGCAGATGATTCATGTAGCATTCAGCTCATGGAATCCATGTGCCCTTGGCTCAGGCATGCAGGTAGAAGGGCGTGCTTAGCTAAGAAAGCCCCTCCTCCAGAAAAAATAATGCCCATGAAGACTCCTGGGATGTATAGTATCATGTTGACCTAGGACAGAAACCATGAAGCAACTTAAGAAATGTAAAAAAAAAAAAAAGAGAGAGCTTAAGGCCCCTTTCACACGATCGGACCGTTCAGGTCCGCCTGTCAGTTTTGACGGCGGACCTGAACGGGCGCTCCATGTTAGCCTATGGAGCGACGGATGTCAGCGGAGATATGTCCGCTGACATCCGACCCCATCCAAACCGATGAAAGCAGACGGATGGCCCTACGTCCAGATCCGTGACTGGCGGATCGGATCGGGAGAGATCTGATGAAAACGGACATGCTGTCCATTTTCATCTGATCCCTCCATAGGCAGCAGTGGCGCCTGACAAGCCCCTCCCCATTCAGTGAGCAGAGAGGGACCTGTCATCCGCCGGCTCAGCGGAGATCAACGGAGAGATCTCCCGCTGAGCCAGCGGACCGAGGCGGGCCTCGTGTGAATGAGGCCTAAAACAAGTAAACTAAATATACCTTCCTACCTATTTGCTAAAGCTATCAACATGAGGATTAAACCTAGTTAATGTTGAAACAGTTTAGTTCCACTTAAACAAGGACCTTCTCTTGTTTGTTCCCTTTTGGTCTGCTAAACATACCATTGAAGTTTTTTTTTTATATATACATGTTTGATAAATGCAAAAATGTATGCTGATTTTGCCAAAACTCTTGTGGTTTGATAACTTCCTGTGTTCTTGGTCTGTGCACAAGGAGGGGTTATGGAGATGTGGAGGGGTATGTGGGGGGGAGGGTTATGTGTTTTGTAATGCATCAGAATTGTAGGCAGGGGCACATGTATCAACAGGTATACTGTTCCCACTTCCGGAAGTTCGCACCGCGGTCCATGACGTCACCGTGGGGCTCCCTCTTCCTTCCTCCTCCTCCCCCTGTTGCTGGGCCAGTAGAAGAGAGGAGCGGGACCTTGTGCATGCGCAGTAGGGTTCCCGGCGTGAAGCGTAAGGCTACACTGCCGGGTTCCCTTACCCGCAATGGTGGTGGCAGCACCCGACAGCTGATTGAAACATAAGCTGTGGTGCCAACATCGCTGGACTCCAGGACAGGTAAGTGTCCTATTTTTGAAAGCCAGCAGCTGCAGTATGTGTAGCTGCTGGCTTTTAATTTTTTTTTTTGGGTGGCCCTCCGCTTTAAACCCTAATGCCCCGTACACACGGTCGGACTTTGTTCAGACATTCCGACAACAAAATCCTAGGATTTTTTCCGACGGATGTTGGCTCAAACTTGTCTTGCATACACACGGTCACACAAAGTTGTCGGAAAATCCGATCGTTCTGAACGCGGTGACGTAAAACACGTACGTCGGGACTATAAACGGGGCAGTGGCCAATAGCTTTCATCTCTTTATTTATTCTGAGCATGCCTGGCACTTTGTCCGTCGGATTTGTGTACACACGATCGGAATTTCCGACAACGGATTTTGTTGTCGGAAAATTTTATCTCCTGCTCTCCAACTTTGTGTGTTGGAAAATCCGATGGAAAATGTCCGATGGAGCCCACACACGGTCGGAATTTCCGACAACACGCTCCGATCGGACATTTTCCATCGGAAAATCCGACCGTGTGTATGGGGCATAACACTTAAGCTTAGATCCTAAACTGTAACCAAACCTAACACCTGGCTAATACCCAACATGGTATTAATCCCTTCTGCAGTATACTTACCTAGCAAAGCACTGAATGCTGAACTCACACAGCCAACCCAGATAAACACTGAGATTCAGCTTTTAGGCCTCCTATCTCACTACAAAGTGTGTTATAACCTCAGCCCAAAGCATAACTCTATGGCCGCTTTACATTACAAACTGGTCATAAGATTACCACTTATTTTAAATCGTATTTTGCGCTGCAGCATTTAAGGTGTGTTTTTTTTTTTTATTAGATAAGATCTGTGTTTCTAGATTGATCAAATGGAGTTTTAAAACCAAGGTCATATCTAACAGATAGTAAGACTGTTTAATTAATACACAAAGAGAGTGAGACTGCAGAAATCTGATGAAAGTCATATAGGTAGGGTTGCCACTCTTTCTTCCAGCCAAACCCAAACATTTTAGCGGCGCACAGACATTTTTTTTTTTTTAAATATACACCATAGGATTCTAACAGACCTGGGACAATGCTGGACAATGCTGGACAATGCTTAATTGTCCCAGGTGGACTGAAACCCGGACACATAATTAATCCCGGACAGGTGGCAACTTTACATATAGGACATCAGCTACAATTATTCTCTCAAGAACTTACAACATGCAAATGCATTAATAATCTATTTTTCACGGGATACGTTATATTTACAATCATAGTGTGTGTTTGCACAAATGCTGTATTTCTGCGTGAATAAACTTAAATTGAGACAGCTAGACAATCTGATTGTACAATGTATGATGCAATCACTGCTCAGAAGGCAACATACTATAGACAAAGCTGTCCTAATTGACATTCTTCAGTCTGCCTATAAACTCACTGAAAGGGGAGTTGAACAAGCCAGCCTATAAAGCAGCTTACATCATTTTGCTCACGTTATGATGCACGGCATGAACACTTATAAAAAGGGCAGGTCAAATTCCTTTCCAGATAGTCAGACTTAGCAATTAGCCAGGAATTAAAATGCTATGTTCATATTTTCTCTGCCCTGTACACAGTTGCTTTTGTAGCAAGGAAATGAACTGTAAAAATTGCAAACTATATTTCAGTGTATCGCAGAACTGATATTACAAAAGAAAACCCCAAAAAACGACAGGTTTACTATACATGTTTTACCGTGTTATGTATTCCAGTCTTACTCCTATGAATCCAAACAAACAATCTAAGTTTGAAAACTTGTTTTCTGAAGAATTCCACACATTTACCTTTTAGTATTCAGTGACACATATCTACTATACTTTGTGAATATGCGTTAAATGTGTCACACATTTCACAGAGCCTGCTGTCTGAGCTACAGAAGGCACACTGTGTACAGGAAACACTTCAAATCCTCACTGCTTGCAGGCAGCAAGGTACCATGGGATTTGTAGTCCTTAGAAATCAAAAGTGAACCAAAGGAATGAGCAGATGAAAAGCATACCGGGCATCCAGGAAGTTGTGAAAAGAGATGGCCAGCAGACAAGCAGCACTCACAACATGAAAGGAGATTTTTTTCATGTGAGCTTATTTTGAATTGTAAAAAATAACTATTGTTTGTGTCGTTACTATAACACTATTGCATGCTGTGACTTGAGATCTCCTTTAATAGTACCAAAAAGGCTCAACAGCACCTATTTATTTTTATATCTAATTTTCTGAGTTAAAAAGCTAGTAAACATACCCAATCACCTCACTACAGTATAAAAGACAGTGCAGCTTAGGCAGGCCCAGGACAGGGAGAGCGCTCAATGCAAATTAGGAACCAAGTCTACATTTGCTGATATACGCAGTAATGCTGTGCAAAAGAGGAATAGTGTAGGAGCTACAAAAAAAATAAAAAATAATTCTTCTATGTGTATTTGGCAATTGATGGCATAATGACTCTAATGATTTGTATTTTTATTGGAAAGTGTATAGTTGTACTGACTTTGAATGATTGTGCTGTGCAGCCATCTAAGACGTACACAGCCTTTTAAAAATGTATTGTACAGAGCAATGAAAATGTTATAAAGTGCTCTAATCTACTGCAATCAATTAGAAAAAGAATGAATAAGACAGCTATTGATACGTTGGTATGTGTTGTTGCACTTTAAGCATTGCCTCTTGCCGCATTCAAACCAAAAACGTTGGAGTTCTAGCAGCCTGTAGAAAATGACAGCTTGTGCAGGATTTAATATTTGTTGAACTTGTTATCAAATCAATATATTCTCATATTTATGTTCTTTCAAATGACATATAATTTTGATGCTCTTTACAGATAGTAGGGTATTAAAGAAGATAGACATCTCTAAATAGGACTGAACTAGAAGCTTTTTACACACAAATAAATTGCAGTAGTCAATGATATTTTATATGATAGCTCTACGTCAGGGCTGCTGTACAGATTGGAAACATTTATAGATATATTGGTTCAACTTACAAAAAGGGGTTTAACCACAATAGATGTATAGGAAATAATATATACTGTATATATTATAATGTATATGAATAAAAGAGAATCATAGCTTGTCAGTTGAGTTATAATGTTCATCCATGAACACTCTGGTCTGCTGAGCAATGTAAACAACAAAAGGACAAAGGCTAAATTATGATGCTGATACATCTGTCTGGTTAGATTTCAAGAAATGTCTTGGGGCTGCTCAAAGCCTACAGTGGTATTCCAGAAACCAACACTTCCAGGAGTGTCAATCTCCCATGTCCCCAATGCATGATTCCTTTCTCCGATCTCCACGTTACTACTGTGCCCTGTAAAGCGCACAGCGAATTCGGGACTGTGTACAAGAGATTGACTCTCCCAGAAAAGTTGGATTCTCTACAATCTTAAGAGACCAATTTCTCTTCAAAATCGAGGCATTTAGCAGCATGGGCAGAGGGATAGGGGTAGGTACATACATGTTTAACAGGAGATACAGCTGTTAATCAGTTTTTTCAGTTTAGCAACATAGGGAAAATAAGTGTTTTTATCAACTTTTATAGGTTTTTAATTGAAACATCCCAGGTGGTCTATACACAACGGGATGTGCTGTCAAAAGAACACCAAGCAATTTGTACCATCTGACAACTCATGTTTATAGTCAAAACTTACATCAATTCAGTTTACTTTTCACCTCTACATTAATCCAGTCATCAAATGCACTACATACTGACCGTAAAATATAAGCCAGATGTATAACCAGCCGAGCTTTCAGAACGCTCCAATCTTTTCTAATAATGGCAGTGAGTAATTCTAAAACAACCTGACCAGATCCTAATGTGTTCTGCAGGTTATCAGTTGAAATTGTACAACTGAATTGTCAATTATACCCATGAGACCAAGTAGATAAATCCATAAGATGGCTTTCAAATCAGTGCTGCATGCTAATAAAATATATCCTTTTTATCTTAATGTATTCTCACATTAGTTTAGTATTCCACTATACTTACTCACCTAAATCTTTAGCTATATATCCACCTTTCATGGCTATAGGGGGCTGATTTATAACAACTGGAAAAAAGAAAAATGAGAAGAAAAAGAGAGGGGTTGCTGAGACAAATCATATATCATTTTTCCTTTTATGGAAAAATAAAACCAGAATTATGATTGACTGCTTATTCTGCAGTCTTGTTCTACACCTGTTATCTAAACCTAATATCACCAGACCCATCAAAACTGCATACCTAGTTTTTACTTTAAAAAAAAAAAAAGAAAAAAAAAAGCTTCACAGAAAGGTTTAAAACTATGATTATAGGGCAGCTGAATTTACATACAATATTCGCTCAAAATTGTAATTTACCAAATGCTTCTTAATGTAAAGAATAATTGCAGGCATCAACACGTTATACATAATTACATTGGTCCAGCTTGGACCAATGTAGCTATGTATACGACATACCTGGCCAATGCTGCTGGTAGCTGGAAATCACTGAAGTAGACTACTTCAGAGTTTAATTCAGTGATCTCCATTTGCTCCCAGGTCCCGAGCAGAGTGGCTGGCCTGATGTATGATGTATGGCCAGCCTGTTATATGCTTGGTTAGAGGGCAGAACACCAACTAGTATAAGCATTATAAGCGTCCGACCTGTTGTATTCCCAAGGCATCAGGACGGCCACTCAGTACTGAGACCCGGAGGCAAGTAGAGTTCACTAGAAAAGTGGTGTCTACTTTAGTGATTTCCAGCTTCCAGCAGCATCAGCCAGGTATATCATATATGATGATAAAATTCCTCTTATATTAAAATTAATTTGTTACAGCTGATTTGTGTATTACTCACCATTTAAGATGTAAGCTCAGTAAATGAATAAAGGTTAACTATTTAAAGCCTACCTCTGCCTTATTCAACAAAAGTTAACTGCTTGCCGACCACCCGCCGCAGTTTTACTCTCTATGGAGCGGCGGATGTCAGCAGGCATGTGTCCACTGACACCCGCTGGCATCCAATCTAATCTTGTCCGCTAAAAAACAGATGGGGATCAGTTCCCCATCCGTCCGGCGGATTGGATTACAGTCGGAGGGAAATGGACAGGAAGTCTGTTTCCATCCGACCGCCCCATAAAGGACAGCGGGCTGTGTCCGTGTTCCCTCTGCATTGTGGAGTGGACACAAATCTGTCATCTGCCTGCTCAGCAGGCATCAGCAAAGTGATCCCCTGCTGAACAGGTGGATCTGCTTGACAGAATCTGTACCGTCTGAAAGGGGCCTTAAAGTGTTTCTCAGAAGGAGGAGGTTAGGCAGTTCATATACATTGTATATGTATCTCTGTTACTTTTTTGCCATTTCCTTTGCTTTAAATTTTATATGCAGCCCTTTATATTTTCCACATTTTCATTGCATAGTGGAATATTGGTGGGCATTATAAAACATAGTTTCTATTTTTTGACTACTCTAATTTAAAATAAGTTTGTTTAAACAAAGTAACCCAAATGTATCACTACTAGGCATGTTAAACCTTTTCCCCCTAATATTGAGTGTAAACAGAATGATGGGCTTATGGCACAAACAGGAGAGTAGGTGCCCCAAAATGCTCTTCTGTGGGACACATACATATTGGGGGTTATTTACTAAAGGAAACTCCACTTTGCACAGAAAGTGCACTTGGAAGTAAAGTTGCTGTAGATCCGAGGGGGACATGCAAGGAAAATAAAAAACAGCATTTTAGTTTCCACATAATTGGATGATAAAATCAGCAGAGCTTCCCCTCATTTCAGATCTACCCCTTAGATTTAGAGTGACTGCACTTCCAAGTGCACTTGCAGTGCAAAGTGGATTTGCCTTTCGTAAATAACCCCCCTTGTATTTAAACCTTTAAGGACCAGGAATATAGAATTGTTGTGGTTGAATATTTTTAATTTATTTTACAAAAGTGAAATCTCCCTTTAAAATGTGATTGCTTTCTTATAGCATACAAATAACTGATCCTTTGAAATTGTATTAGTTATTGATTTCATTTACATTAACCTACTTGGTCTAACAATGTTATGTTAGTTATAAAAGAGTCTTCTGCATCAATAATAATTTTCACAAAAAAAAAAGAGAAATAGGAGTTGATTTACTAAAACTGGAGAGTGTAAAATCTGGTGCAGCACAGCATAGAAACCAATCAGCTTCCAGGTGTTTGTCAAAGCGTAATTGAACAAGCTGAAGTTAGAAGCTGATTGGCTACAATGCAGAGCCGCACCAGATTTTGCACTATCCAGTTTCAGTAAATCAACCCCATAGTATTTTTAATGCTGTCTTTACTGCCTCTGCTTTGAGAACAGACACTCATCACACAACCATAAAATCCTAGCTACAAAACAGCAGCAGCAGAAAAATAGATAGGTACAAACAACAAATCATCTTATAATTCTTTTTTTTTTTCAAACATCCAGGTTTGTTTGCATTGGCTGCTATCACTAATAGAAGGGGTGTAGCCTGATCTGCTTTATGGAATTGCTTCAACCAGCAGGCTTTTAAAAAATGTTTCATACAAACAGCTGTTTTTAAATAGTTGCAACATTTACAGGGGAAAAGATTCCAAATTTGATTTCGATTCAGCAAGAAACAATGGGGTTTTTCAGCTTTAGAAGGTCGAGTCTTGGCTGATGAAAACCTGAAACAAACGCTGTCATCTGGAAAATATTGATTTGAACTGGGCTTACAAACTTCCATCTGCTAATCATAGATCCATACTTAGAGTGGTGCCTATGTACTATATGTCCTAAAGGCCTGTCATGCAAAACAAATATTTGTCCCATTAATGGTATAGCTTAGAGTAAAAACTATGATGAAAAAATTGCAGCTGCATATACATAAACCAGTTAGATTTATAATCCAGCATCTCTATCTGTGTCACACTAAAAGGAATGTGGTTGTTCTATGTAGGTTAGAGAGTGCTGAGAAGTTTCAGCAGACCCCATGAAAAGTGCTCAGGAACACAGGGGTTGATTTACTAAAACTGGAGAGTGCAAAATCCGGTGCAGCTGTGCAAAGAAACCAATCAGCTTCCAGTTTTTTTTTTTGTTTGTCAAAGCCTAATTGAACAAGCTGAAGTTAGAAGCTGATTGGATACTATGCATAGCTGCAGCAGATTTTACATGCTCCAGTTTTAGTAAATCAACCCCACAATGTGCACTGTCAGTAAATGGGCTCTTCGTAGTCTAATGAATACTGAAAATATCTGAATTGATTATGGTGGTTTTATGCACACTTAAAAATGTCACCAAAGAAGAAACAGTAAAGCATTACACACAATCAGCAATAACATGCCAGCCCAAACATCGGGTTAGCCAGCTATTTTTTGTGTGTAGCAGGTTTTTAAAAAGAGACATCAGTTATATATAGAGATAGGTGGGCTGAATCACCCACTGGCCTCTTATACCTGTCTGGGACAAAAATAGTGAGACCTACCTACCACAGTTTCTGGCCACACTCACCCCCCCCCCCCCCACACACACACACCTGAACAGTTTTTCTCTTTTACTGGTGTATTCCCCTCAATATCAAATATGTTATAAATGTAACAAAGAAAATGGAATCCCTTCTTTTTGTAATAGCAGTAGAAATGCAGGCCTGGGAGGTCAAGTGGAGGAAATCCTTATATATTTGTATATATATTTATATATTTGTAACATATTGACATTTTACAAAGTCAGTAGGGTTCAGTGTAATCTTAGATTTTGTGAGATGACAAGTTGGTTATAAAACCGTAAAAAAACAAGTAGGTTGTTTATAAGAGGTATGCTCATATCTAGGCGTGTTATACCTTTCATTAAATGTATTACGCATTATGTTATTGAGCACACTTCTAAAACAGCGATGTCATACCAATAACTCAGGAATGCCTTCTACAATGTCATACCAGTAACTCAGGTATGCTTACTACAAACAGAAATATTAGGCTCATGCAATATAACTCATACATGGGACAAGGTGAGCTAAAAAAGTAAATGCCTCCACACAGTGTGTAGTTGTAAGGATTTCATTGTATGTTCTTAGGTACCATTTTAAAATGGTGCTATAAAACATTATTTTTTCTTAGGGTTGGTTTTAAAATGGTATTCAAGGATGCTCCCTACTAATACTCTGAGGCCCTGGTAATATTGGCAAATACTAGGATTGTGCAGGAGACAATTAACTTGCTCTTAGGCTGTGAAGACAATGAACAGTTTCTATGCTAATATAAAAAATCTTTCCTTTCTTACTAAACTTATGGGCTGGACTAGGGCTAGGACCAGGGCTATCAGTTGGGTAAAGTCTACATTTAAGGCTATGGTAAAAAATTTTTTTAGGGCAAAATGAAAAAAAAAAACAAAACGGTTTAGGGTTAGGGCTAGGACTCAGGTTACATGTTCTGTAAAATGGTTCCAGTTAAAAAGAGAAAAAAAAGCTACAAAAGCTACAAATTAAAAAAAAATTCTCAGTTCTCCTTTATATATTTAAAATATCAAAGATTTCAATTCAATTAAATTGAATTAAATGTAAATTTACACTTAATTCACTTAGATATCACTGAGAGCTTTTTCTGAACATTAAAGAGGAAGTAAAGACTTCCTTTTTTATTGTACCTACAGGTAAGGCTATACTAAGGCTTACCTGTAGGTACTGTAAATATCTCCTAAACTTGCACCAGTTAGGAGATATGTACTATATATGCCGACGTCATCGGTGCATGCGCTCTGAGGAAACGGCCGCCTGTGCCATTCCTTCAGGCCCCTGTGCCGTGACCGGTGGCTCCCACACGCATGCGCAGGAGTGACGTCATCATGGCTCCGGCCAATCACAGTGCCGGAGCCCGCGAAACCGGCAGAAGCTCCAATAAAAATGTCAGCCATCTTAGCGGTGTACGGGCGCTGCTGAGAGAGCTTCGTTCTAAGGTAAATATTTCATAATGAGCTAGTATCCAATGCATACTAGCTCATTATGCATTTGTCTTACAGACTTTTTTTTTTTTTTTATAGGGTTTACAACCTCTTTAAAGAGAAACTTCATCCCCAACCCCCATGTATCTCCTCTTATGTTTCTTACTTGGTTATCCTGAATAAACATACTCACTCACTTTACTTTTGCTCTATGTAAGAAATACTGCTGATATTTCTAAAGACCAAGCTATTTTATTGGTTACTTTTTTTCTTTCAAATGGTCTTAAAGAGACCATGTCACCCAACTATTAATTTTAACAGTAACCTCCCAAGAAGATTATACCGTATGTGCATTTAACATATTTTAGGCATGTTATTTACCAGTAAAATTGTAGAAATCGAAAAGCTGCTGGCCATCATCTTCTTGATGTGATTAAATTGACACTCTACAGTATTTCTCTTCCCACATTGCAGGTCAATAAAAATTGTTTGTGGAAAGGAAAAATTATTCAAGTAGGCATTTTTAGATACTTGAACTTTTTGTGCTTTTGCAATTTTTAAAATTGGTGACAGAATCTCTTTCATCTACTGGACACAGATTGGTCTCACCTTCCGTTTATGGGTGCAAAAGATAAGCTACATACAGATTTAACGTGTGTCTGCAAAATACTAGGTCTACTAGAGCCGGCCATAGATGGTTCAAACCTCTGCTGGTACAGCAGGGCCCGAACGAGGTTCTTACCATCTATGGTAAGGCTGAATGTACCCAAGTTGGTCCATCAATCGACCTGAGTACAATCAGCATGTTGGATTTTCGGCATGCGACTATTGCCAGTGGATATAGCTGTTAGCAATAATTAATGCGTTCTTCTGGCAAGGACGGCTCCCTGTGCCCCCCCTTCTCACATTAATGTGTGTGTTTAGTTACACTCCTTACAATGAGCTGCTATCTAATAAATGAACTGTAGCTTCCACAAAATGACTATAAGGAAGTTTGAAAATGTATCTTATAAAGGCATATTATTTGTATCAGTCACTGCTATACTAAATAGAATGACAGAAAATGGAAAACGTGTATAATGCAGTAAGCCTCTCTGCTGAATTAATCCATAAATGGTCTACAGAACTAATAAAAAGGCATGCTGTCTATGTGCCAGGTGTAAAATTCTTTGTGAAGTATAATTTTAGTGTGCTATTAAAATAATGCACCACAAACTACAGATACTTTAGAACTCAGATGCCAGGGATCCCAGTGTCAAGGACTGCTTGCCATAGTTCCTGGCCCAGTTCCTGTTCAATTCGTTCCATTGGATTTAGATATGGTTATTATTTAGGAATGGGCAGCCTATACAAGATTGGGTGTACATTTTTGGAAATGACCCATATAAATCTTACTGTGAAATGGATAGCTCTAAACCAGAAAATAAGGATTTTTGCAGTGTAGAAGGGTGAAGCGTCTCTACAGTGTTCAGCATTTCAAAAACGTGACCTTTTTACCATATCTGCAAGCAATCATTGTAAAGAATGAGAAAGGTATTGAATTTTACTTAAAAACGCAGTACTGTCCATGTTATTTCATGTGCGTTTATCTTTGGCTGACTCAAACAGCATTCGCTAAGCGCTATGCAAGGGGCCCGAGCAAATTCCTTTCTTTTATCAGACAAAAACGGATAAATGTAAGATTGTAATTAGATTGTTTAGCTATACAACAGTAAAAGTATTTGGTCAATAAATATTTTGCCAAGTAAAAGTTTCAATTATTGACACCCTGATATTGTAAGTTTTGCATTCAGCCAAGGGTCTTTCTGCCAAATGACCAGTTATGGATTGTAGATGCCACATGCATATTCAATAATTGTGGCCACATATGTCACAACAGTTCAATGAGTCTTTTGATGATCGGTTTACCTTAGTTGTGGTGTTACAATTACAAGCTCAATGCCACGGTTTAGTACTTTTCTCTAGAGTCTTAATTTACCATCGAGTGATAAAAAAAAAACCTGTGAAATATCATTACTAATGAGCTATAGTCTATGAATCGCTATACAGCTACTAAGCAACGCCGATGATACACTATCTCCATTATGTGTATTTGGATCCTGAAATGTATGTAAATGCCTTGATTTCTCATTGATCCCTGATCTAAAGTTGGGTTGTACCGCACAGATAGTACACAGTAACACACCTTGAAAAAATAGTGTGATCATTTGTATACCATGTGTTTTTTAGTGGGGGAGCCACTGGCTTAGATGCCCACTTGACCTCTGAGAAGACAAGGGAGGGGAACTAGAGGAGTCAGAGCAACATCTTGTCTTTGGACTAATTACAAAATTACTTACGTCCTATGTACCATCAAAAGATTTTATTGTGCTAATCATATTGCCTGTCATTGATCTTTTCATACTTGATGTACTTTGTGAAAACCTATATACAATTGGCAGCATAGAAAAAAAATCACCCCCTTTAAAATAATCACATTTTGTCTTTTTTGCAGCCTGAAATGAAGAAAGACACAGTTCTTGTTTTATCCAGCTGTATTTACTCAGTGCAACTTAGTCCAAGTGAAATATATAACACCAACATATCAGAAAAAAATAAAAATAATTCAAAAACAGAATCACTAAGTTTGAAAATGGACCCCCCTTGTGCCAGTATTTTTTGAATCACCTTTTGTTTTAATTATAGCCTTTAGTCTGTTGGGATATGTCTCTACAAACTTTGCACATCTAGACTTGGCAATATTTCCCCACTCTTCTTTGCAGAACTGCTCAAGTTTAGTTAAATTTGATCATGGCTGTTTGTGGAATGCAGTCTTCAAGTCATTCCACAGATTTTGAATAGGATTTAAGTCTGGGCTCTGATTAGGCCATGCAAGAACATTCACCTTTCTCTCCTCTAACCACTGTGTGGTCATTTTTGCTGTGTGCTTTGGGTCATTGTCATGTTGGAAGGTAAACCTTCTTCACACTTTCTGGCAGGGGGCAGCAGATTTTCCTCAAGAATTTGATGGTATTTTGCCCCATCCATTTTTCCTTCTATTCTGACAAGTGCTCCAGTCCCTGCTGCAGAGAAACACCCCATAACAGGATATTACCACCTCCATGCTTTACTGTAGGAATGGTGTTATATGGATGGTGAACTGTATTGGATTTCCACCAGACATATTGTTTGGTGTTGAGGCTAAAATAATTAAATTTTAGTCTCATCTGAACATAACACTATTTTCCATGTGGCTTCAGAATCTTCAAGGTCCGTTTTGGCAAAGCTCAGTTGTGACTGCATGCAACCTTTCTTCAGGAGTGTCTTTTTTCTTGTAACCCTCCCATACAAGCCACATTTGTAGATAATTTGTGATATTGTTGTCACATGCACACAATGACCACCCTTTGTCATAAATTCCTGCAACTTCTTCAGAGTTGCTGTAGGCCTCTTCGTAGCCTCTCTGACCAGTTTCCTCCTGTCTCTTTTATCCACTTCAGAGTGACATCCTGATCCAGGGAGGGTCTGTGTTGTACCAAATACCTTCCACTTCCTAATAACAGACTTCACTGTGCTTCTAGGCATTGATAAAGCCTTTGAATTTTTTTTCTATCCATCTACTGACATGTGCCTGTCCACAACTTTATCCCGGAGAACTTTTGATAGTGTCTTGCCACAAATAGTTGATGGTTTGCTTCAGTTGCACTACCAGGGACTAAAATGCTCTAGGATAGCACTTTTCATGCTGAGCCAATCAAAATGACCACAGCTGATCACAGTTGAAAGTCAAATGGCCTTGTGTGCCATTGAGAAGGTGATTATCTTCACCTGATTGAGTTTACAAGTAATTTTTAAGAGGCGATTTTGTTTTTGAATTTTTTTCTGGCATGTTGGTGTTATATCTTTCACTTGGATGTTATAAGTTGTACTGAGTAAATACAACTGGATAAAACAAAAACTGTGTGTCCTCATTTCAGGCTGCAAAGCAACAAAATGTGATTTAAAAGCAGGTTGATTCTTTTCTATACCCACAATATGCAACATAAATATACTGCAGTATCTCTGCTGACCACAATATTTTCTCTTTATGTTTTTATAACTTTGTTTCACATCACTACAGTAAATTTTAGCAATGTCTAAGGACTACTTTTGTTCCCCAATGTGTCACACTGGTCATTTGTTGCTAGATGTACAATTATGAAGTCATGCAAAATCTTTAATGGGGTGATGGTATGTTTCCTTCATTTGTTGTAAACATGTGATGGGCATTTGTCTTGCACTGCCACAGGCCTGCTGCTAATTTGCAAGAATCTAAGGAGTTTAGGCTGTGTCAGCAAATTCTAGTAGCCTAGCTGTCATACTGAATTCCTTGCTTCAGTACGTAAAGCGGAACTTCAGTAATTTTTTCATCTTTCCATCTATTAAATCTTCTGCCCTTCTTATTTTTTAAATTTGGATAGTAAAACATTTTTTCTCTGCCAGTAAATACCTTATACAGCCCACTTCTTGTTTCTTGTCTGGTAAAAAGCCTAATCTTATCACATCATGCACAGCTCTCTCTCTCTTGTGAGAGTTTGCCAGGATAGGAAGACGGATGAGTCATAAGAGGGCCAATGAGAGCTGCAGAGCTAGAGGTGTGCCTCTGTGTGTCTTCGTAAATCCAGGAAGTGAACAGGCAGCAGCTTCAGCTGCCCACAGTTGAAATGGATCCAGCCAGACTCAGTGGAAGAAGATTTCTACAGCATATTTGGCAAGTACAGAATCACAGTATATATAGAATAATATGCAAAGTGGTTGGAGGGAAGCTTCAGAAAGGCAAAGATGTTTTTATTACAAATTATGTGAGCAGACTGCAGTTCCTCTTTAAACACTTCCCGCCCGCTGGCTCGGCTCTCGTTCTGGGTGGACGTCATACGACAGCCCTCCAGAATGACCACTCTCGCGCGTCCGTGGGGGGCACATATCACGACGAACAGTGGTGTGTCAGTCTGACACACCACTACACCGATATCGGTAAAGAGCCTCTGACGGAGGCTCTTTACCACGTGATCAGCTGTGTCCAGTCAAGGCTGATCACGATGTAAACAGGAAGAGCCGTTGATCGGCTTTTCCACACTCGCGTCTGACAGACGCGAGTAGAGGAGAGCCGATCAGCTGCTCTCCTGCCAAGGGGGTCTGCGCTGATTATCAGCGCAGCCCCCCCTTGGATGCCCACCCAGGACCACCAGGATGCTGCCAGGACCACCAGGGATTGCCACCACACTGGACCACCTGGTATGCCACCCTATACCACCAGGGAAATGCCAATCAGTGCCCAGGCAGCTGCCAATCAGTGCCCATCCCTAATGCCTGCCAGTGCCATCAGTGATGCCTATCAATGCCATCTATCAGTGCCGCATATCAGTGCCCATCAGAGCCACGTATCAGTGCCCAGCAGTGCCGCCTATCAGTGCCCAGCAGTGCCGCCTATCAGTTTTTTATTTGTTTAGCAAAAAATAAAAAATGCAGAGGTGATCAAATACCACCAAAAGAAAGCTCTATTTGTGGGGACAAAATGATAAAAATTCTGTTTGGGTACAGTGTAACATGACCATGCAATTGTCATTTAAACAGCGACAGCGCTGAAAGCTGAAAATTGGCTTGGACAGGAAGGGGGTGTAAGTGTTTGGTATTGAAGTAGTTAAGTACTTGCTGAACCCGACCATGTAGGCAGTAAATGTACTAAAAATGAAGTCAGAGCTTTTGATTGGTATTCATATTCAACGTCAATGATTCAAAGTGCTAAAATGATTAACATGATAGCTACTTTTTCAAATTCTTTGTTTTATGTTGGGTACAGTGTTGGAAAGAAATATACTGCCCAACAAAGTATTCAAAACACAGCAGAAAGTTTATTCTAACAGTAGCCTGCTTCATCCAATACATCCCCTCCCTTCCCTTTCACATTGGTAACCCATGCATCTGCTAAGAAGAAATAAGGACTCTTCAACTCACGTGCAACTCAAAAAAAAAAAAATCCAGATAAGTACAAAACTAAAATTTTATACATTTACTGGCAAATTAAGCCCCAGTTCACACTGAGCTGCGGGAATGAAGCCGTGCGTGTTCAGCGGAATTCACTCCTGCATGTCAGTCCCGATTTCGGCAGCAATTTCACAGACATCTGTGCGGGTTTCTACACAGATGACAATGTAAATCGCACCCAGAAATCGCAAAAAGTAGTACAGAAACTACTTTTTGAAATCGGTGCGGCGCCGCAAATGCAGCATCACACAGATTAGGATGACATGTCAAATTGCATGTTAAAACGCACCAGTGTGAACCGGGGCTAAATGATAGAAATTCTTTAGATTATTATAGAATAACTGAAATTTGGAGCTTGCTTGTTCCAGCAAAGAAAATATTAGGCTTCATGTATGACATTGAGAGGTAACTAAAGAAGAGAAAAACAGGACTTCTAATAATGACCTAATAGCGCTTATTGTTTTGAGTGGTATCTGATTGGCTCTCTACGCAACAACACCATTTACTTTTTGTATACAGGTTGCTCACTGTTAGACATCCTGAAGACAGACGCCATATTGGTAGTCTCTGGCCAGCTTCAGGTAATAGGTGACCAGCAGATAAAGTGTAAAAGGCACAACTGAATGCCAGACCCCAAGATAACGAATACTCATTAATATTACGAATATCCATTATTATTTTATTACCTATGAAAACCATACCCATCACTGAATTTTCTATATCAGAGACTAAATTATATGGTCTACAAATATTTTCCATTGGTCTTTAACTTTATCTGATTCACTTATTTCAGGATGGAAAATTAATTTAGAATGTTATGAAGAACAAATCTTGAATGCATTCCAAGTTCTAACATGTGGTTTTAATACAAAGGATCTTTAATCTGTACAAAAACATTTCTAAATGGAGAGCTGTTTATATCTCTAAATATAACCCGATAACAATTTTGTCTCAGTTTCTGGTGGAGTTTCTAGCTGAACTATTAATAAGCACAGCTGACCAGTTAATCTGAATAATTTGCTGTCTGTTCGCTCTTCTTTATGAATTGATAAAGAGTAGTGGGATGATTCATTCTACCACACATGTATTACTGTTCAGTATGGAAGCTCCATAAGCTTATTATTTTTCATAGAAATGGTTGGAACTTTTTAAACTAAGTTGGGTTTATGCTTCAGTTTAAATGGAATACATTTTTATAGTGATCTTTATGCAACAGCAAGCTGAATAACTACAACAGTATGGTGAAAAAATGATGAGGAAGGTGGGGGGATATCAACCTGTTCACGGAAGATGGGGACTTAATAGTACTTCTCAGCACCACCCAAAATTTACCAGTACACAGCATTTTAAGATCCATTTGAAAGACCTTGGGTCTTTCTTAGGATTTGGATTCTTAGAGAGTTTCATGTTGCTGGCCTCTCTCCCCCTTCATAGGGAAGCATGGACAGTACATGTCCAAAATCAACCTGGTACAGAGCATTGAAGCATAAGCAGCCCTAGAGGAAGGGAAGGGTAAAACACAGAAAAGGTCTTCCCTCGGCTGTTACTGTACCTATTTCCTGACAGCTCACAGCCCCCTGCCTGACAAAACAACACGCTCATTTTCTTCTTATAGGAAGGGGGTCCTGTGGTCCACAGAGAGACCTGTGCATAACAGTAACTGATAACAGTTTTTAAAGAGCACAGAAAGTCACTAGATTTCTGGTGGGATAAACAAGTATTTTTTGCACTTATTGAACAGCTATAACAAAATTCTTCTAATCATAATTAACAGGCAAAAAGGGAGTAAAGAGATGTTCTTTATTAAGGTTTACATACCTTTTAATATTTTAGGTCAAACTCTAGACAGACTTTGCAAATGGTTTCCCCTCAAGGGCGGGACTTTAAAGGCATGGACTGAGAGACACCGAGTATCATATAAAAATACATAAAGTTTATTATTACATACTTTATCTAAAAAGACGCATAATATGTATAGACATAAATAAGAAAAATCTGTGCAGACAAGTTCAAAGGTGCATAACGTTACAGGAGAGTCAAAAATAGGTATGCACCCACGGTATAGTCATATAAAATTAGAAAATGCATATAATATTTTCCTACGCATTACGGAGAAAAAACTCCTTCCTCAGGGATATTCTGATATGCATTTGATTCTAAATGTAGCAATACGCCAAACACACATTCGCAGACAATGGATCACACAGGGGTGGCCAGATGGCCAGAAAGATGCAGGTAGGTAAAAACAAGAAGAAAGGGCTTCCTGGTTGTTGGGGGAGTGGATATAGCGGACACCCAATATGCAGCCCGGGACCGCAACAGCTGCAGGCTTCAAAGGGTGCTGTGTGTATACGGATGGGGACAAACTAAAATAACACCACAGACTTCAGGGGACCGGCAGGTTAGAATCCCCAATGGCAAAAGATGAAAGGTAGCAGGGATAAGTGCATCAAGGGTCCATATTGCAGGCACAGTTAGCTGGTTACACAAATCTATGGCGACTTGTCTGCACAGATTTTTCTTATTTATGTCTATACATATTATGTCTTTTTTGATAAAGTATGTAATAAATAAACTTTTTGTATTTTTTTATGATACTCAGTGTCTCTCAGTCCATGCCTTTAAAGTCCCACCCTTGAGGGTAAACCATTTGCAAATTTTAAGCTTGGGATGTAGGTTGGCACATACAGCAGACACTTACACAACCTCCACTCCCTTTTGATAAACTCTAGGCAGACATAAAAGATCGCCATTTATTCAATTTGGGTATGCCTTCAAAAGGCAGAATTTTAAAATACAGCTAGTATATTTGCGGTCATATTGCTTCCTCTTGCTCAGCAAGACTTGCGATTCTACTTCATGCACATTGCTGTCAATCTGACACAAGCATATTGACAGAGTGAGTAAGTAAGCAGAGTGATGGCCTTGTCCTCATCATGGTTATCCTCCTTCCTCCCCAGCCTCTCTAATAGTCAATGAGGTCACGCAACACATTAAAGGGCAGTACAGACATTCAGAAAGTGGGAAGGGTGATGCCAAGCTCAGCTTGCACAGGAATAGTCAAGATTTGCAAATCATTCCAGTCTTGAATAACTCTGAATTGGTCAGTTTGCATTGCCAAGGGCAGTGTTATGTTTACTTATAAGAGAACCACTGATGACTGGAGCCAGACACTTGAAAATGTCAGAGATTACCCGAAGTCTGACATATACAGATGTTTCGTCTGTCTGGCCTCATACACAGTTTGCATTACAGCGTCAATCATTGAGCCCTGTGTACATTAATCTTATACAAAACTATACAGTTATGCATTTGTGGGTTCTGGCAAACAAAGTTTTCATCTGTTACTTTGCTTTTAAACTTAAATTTTGGTTACATATCATGACCAGTTTAAAGCTGGCCCCAAATAGATCAACATTTTTTCAGTTCAGCAGGGACTGGCAGAATTTCACTCCACCTATGGCCATTCCCATTTGAGAGCAGTCAATCTAATGACTGACTGTACTTGAATGTGCTTGTTGGAAAATTTTGGCTTTGGTCAGCACTGTAGCTAATCGCCTGCAGTGCTGATCAGTGTATTCTCGCAGCAGAGGAGTCCCCGCTTTCAGAGTACAATGACCCAGCAGGGAGCATTCCCCCATCTAACTTGATTGTGTGGATAGGGGAATACATTTAGATTTTTTCGATCAGCTCACCGGCTGATCAAAAAAAAACTGATACGTGTATGACCAGCTTAGGGGCCCGTTCAGACCAGTGGGGCTGTTCCATAAATCGCATAACGCTAAGAAAATGTCTTGCCTCCTATAGTGTCAGTTACTGTGGTGTGTGCTGGAAAAAAAAAAGGAATGCAACTTGTTATTTGAACTAGCACACTGCAACACCACCATTCTGAATAGAACTGTATTGAAATGACCTCATGACATTTTAATAAATTAAAAAAAAAAAAACAGTGTTATGTGTTGAGATCAGCACTTCTGCACCGTGTCTTATAGCACACACCAGCAGTGGTGACATTGGCTCGCTGGTGTAAACGGGCCTTAAAAGTAAGTGTTGCTTACTGGAGCTTACCTTTAAGAATGACACAAAAAAGTGATGATAGAAACATTCAGCCTTCATTGTATTGACTAGACTGGCATATACTGTATGCACAGCCTGGTGTAATTATATTTTATTTAATGTTTGGCTGCTGGTACCTCACATCCTTTACTATTTACAAAAGCTTGAGACTTATTTTATGCTTCAGTAAACATGCCGCTTCCAGTGATTTCTGAACAGTGCCCTTTTTTCTTTCTTTTTTTTTTTTTTTTTTTGCAATGCTGGGTAATAATTGGTTAGAAGGGGGGCGTCTATTACCATTCCTGATTTCACAAGCTGGAATGGGCATCAGCTAAAGGGTATGTATGTGCCAGGCCCAGAGCATAGCCAATCTACGTATCTTAAAATGTTAAAACTATTTTATCTTCATATAATTACATGAAATATATTTTTAATTCAAGCTTATTTCATCCGCTTAAAATATAGAACAACACTTCTGCCTTGTAGATAAAAGGAACATTTGAAAAACTTACAGTTGACTGGCGCTACCTAGGTTACCCCTGAATGACATTAAATCTGGTACATTATTAAGAGTGGTGTATGATGGGAATTGGTTTATTGTGCTGATCCATAGTAACCAACTTCTGTTCGTCCATCATTTATCTCCTGAGCCAGTGACATATGGGTCTGTCTATTCACACTCTCAGCATTCTGTCTGCTCCAACAAACACTCTGCCTTTTTCTGCTTGGATAAGGAGATTTTTTTGTTACATCCATTATGTGTGTATCAACATTTATGGCAGCAAGATAATTGCCCAAGAGCTCAGGGGAATAAAAGCTCCCTCTTTATAACATAAGCCCCCTGAAAAAAAAATCAATATTAATATGAATTACTCTGAAAACTCAGCTCTGGTTTAGCTACAGCTACAAAACACAAAGGAACAAAGGTAACAGAGGACAATGAATTCCTGATACAGCTTCAAATAATGCATCTACAATCATATGTAAGGGGATTGACTTACTTAAAGGGCTCAAAGGAATTCCCTTGTTATGATGCTGTTTGGGCATGAATACCAGCTTGCTGGGAGCAATCTTACAATAGGTGCCTTATTGCTGAGTTATTTAGTGGTGTCATAGTCACTCAGGGGGCAGGGAGACTTGCTGCCGACACCACTGAGTGAGATGTTGAAGGCATTTGTTATGACCTTGTTGTTCTCACTTACTAAAGACTCTGGCCTGTCTGTAGCCTTAATAGTCTCTAGCAAGTCATTTTCTCCAAGCTGAAAGTAAGATCTAATTACAGAGGAAAGCATTGAATATACCATAACCTTTAACCTGGCTGCATGGAATATTGTATTACATTTTAAAAGTAGTGCAGGTTTTTGAGTTAATAATGGCCCCAGCCTAAATAAATAAATAACGAAATATAGCAATGCATAACATTTAACTATTTTGAAACATCCAAGTAAGGTGACACATTTTAAAAATACAATCATTCATCTTTTTCCTTTCCTCCTTCCTTTAAGAGCTGTACCAGGTCCTGCTAGTTCAAATAACATTTTATCCATCATGTGCATTTATCGAAGAAGAAGGCATCTCTGGGATCCCTTTAGATCTACTTTTT
The DNA here is from genome assembly GCF_042186555.1 of Aquarana catesbeiana. Taxonomy (NCBI): domain Eukaryota; kingdom Metazoa; phylum Chordata; class Amphibia; order Anura; family Ranidae; genus Aquarana; species Aquarana catesbeiana. The sequence continues at coordinate 152,846,195 of NC_133332.1, read as the reverse complement.
TTCTAAGAACAGCCCAGACCTGGCTGTTCAAATCAGTAAGAGGGCATGTACATCGGTAAGGATGCTGGGGATATTCATTTCATATAACACAGGAAAATATTGCAGTCTTTTCCTTTTGTAACATTCCCTAACACTTACAGAAGGTATGCACTATCATGTTTATGGCTTTTGATCTTATATCCAGCAGGTATGAGAGCATCACCATTTTTTAAAAAAGTGTATTTCTACCTCTTCACTGCCATTAAAATTCTTTACTCAAAAAAATGAAAAAAAGTTAGCCCCATTGTATTTTTTTTTAATTATTACTATTCTTTTTTTAAATTATTTACCTTTTTTTTTATTACTTTCCACCTTGCCCCCTGCCTCCATTCTCACCTAGGCAAGAATGTTGTGTAATCATGCTCCTGGGTCCTCTTGGGACAGCCACATCACAGAGCTGGAAGAAAGACTTGGCGCCTAGTCATCCGGGGGCCAGCTGCAAGATCTGGGCAGAGGCAGCTGGTTTCCAATGACATAAGAATAGAAAATGGTAGTGCAAGACAAGGCCTGTGACATTAGAACAGAGGATTGTAGCAGGACAACACTGAACTTGCTAAGTGTGTGAGTATGTTAAAGTGGATGTAAACCCTCTCATATACCCAGTGAAATGAATAGCCTCAGGTGATACACAGAGATGAAACAAATCCTCCTACAAAATTTTTACTTGTTTATCTACAGTCTTCCTCTCTCTACAACCCTTCAAAAGAGCACAATTATGATAAAATCCTTCTGCATCTGTGAGGAGGGGGTGGAGAGCTGCAGTTATAGCTCTTATACACTTTGCGAGAGCTGATTGGAGGAAAGGAACACCACCACCCCTCCCCATAGGCAGAGAAACGAAGAAACATGCAGAGCTGTATTCTGAATAGACAATCTGTGTGCTTATCTCCCTCCCCATCAGAAATGTTATCTGGTGTTTTGGGAAAACTTCTCAGAAGTGACTCATGCTGATAGCAGAGGAACTAACCACCAGACAACGACACTTAGGCAATGTCCACACAAGGTTTGAATCTCAGCCGGTTCAGCAGGAACCGGCCTGAGATTCAAACCATTTATGGGCAGGCTGAATGTACCAAGTTGATCAATCGATCAACTTGGGTACAACCAGCCTACCGGATTCCCTTTTGATTATCGCTATCTATCGCTTCCCCCGACACCCCCCCCCCTGCCGGGTGAAGACAATTGCGTAACAGAAGGATTCCCCTGTCAACACTGTCTGTGTTGATTGGGGAATCGTGCAAATTTCTTTTCTGCAACCCATATTTGCAGGAAAGAAATTTGAACAGTCAATAGCCTGCCTTAGAGCTTTGGAGAGGGACAAGTAAACATTACAGATATATGTGCTTTGTTCTCATTTCATGACTGGGGTCTACAACTGCTTTAATTGAGGATAACCCAGAGAAAAAAGTAAAAGAAGAGACTGAACAAAAAAAAATTTGACACGAAGATAAAGATCCTATCCTATCCCGTATTGACAGTCGGCCAGTGTAGTAGGAAGCAACCAACATTTTTGGTCTGTGTGTACTGCTGTTTGCTCAACAGAAGCTGGTCCAAGGACCAACTTCTGTTGAATGGTCATACTGGAAAACCAGCATTCGATGGCTGCAGGCACTGATCTGTGTATTCTTAAGCCCCCACTGTCAGAATACAAACACACTGTGGGAGAGATCCCTGCACAATCGCTTGTGTTGATGGGGGGAATCTGTGAATTTTTTTTCAAAAAGTGCGCTGGTTGGATGAAAAATTAAAACTCAGCTCGTATACCCTGCTTTACCACACACATTACAATGTGATAGTAAAACCTCTGTACAATCAACTTTAGTTTTAACAAAACTTTGTAATATGAAGGCCTCCTTTACCTACCCAATTAATTTGCTTTCCATCAGGCAAGAACTTGTACTACATACTTGTTAGTAGAACTAAAGTAGATTGTACAAAGTAATGAGTTCTCCTTGGCCAATCCAATAACCTTTAAAACAAAACTCCAGGAAAACTAAAACTTACTTTGCAGTGGGGCTGCGCCCAAACTGCAAGGGTTAACTGCTTGTTTAGTTCTAGGGGATTCGGAAAAGCACTTTACCTACCTGACCCTCCACTCCTTCAGACTCCTCCGCACTCCTACAGCGATCCTTGCAACCTAAAGTCTAAGTCTAAAGTCTAAAGGCTAAAGTCCTCTGACGTCATCAAAATGGATACAGGGTTTTGCACTGGCCAAGGGGACACCTAGGGAAAGTCCACCACCAGAGGATAGGGGAGTGCCGTCTTCCGGGGAAGTGGAAGATCAGGTAAGTAAAAGTGCTTTTACCGTCCCATAAGCAAAAAACTAGCAGTTTACCCTTGCAGTATAGGTGCAGCCCCATTGCAAGGGAGGAGTTTTAGTTTGACTTTAAAGTGTAAGTTCACTTTTACCGAAAATCTGTAAGGTGACCTTACACTGGACCTCATGCTCCCTGGTCCCATTGTACTGTAGTCCCGTAATTCTGCTCTGTCAGGGAACAGAATGCCGGTTCACCAGACGGGCGATTTGAAATCCCCACAGCCTAATCTCCTTTCTGTGCCTCCTTCTGGGGCATTTTGATCGCTTACATATGTACACATACACTCTATAACCAAGTGCCGTGTGTACCACAAAATGCTACAAATTAATACAGTATGGCCAGATTGATCAGATTGAATCTGTATAGATTCACTCATTATTATTATTATTATTTAGGATTTATATAGCGCCAACAGTTTACGCAGCGCTTTACAATATAAAAGGGAGACAATACAGTTATAATACAATACAATACAATAGGATTAAGAGGGCCCTGCTCAGAAGAGCTTACAATCTAATAGGGTGGGGCAGGTGGTACAAAAGGTTGTAACTGTGGGGAATGAGCTGGTGGAAGTGGTAGGAGATTAGTTGGAGACGTGATAGGCTTTCCTGAAGAGATGAGTTTTCAGGGATTGCCTGAAGGTAGCAAGAGTAGGGGGATAGCCGGATAGATGGAGGTAGCGAGTTCCAGAGGATGGGAGAGGCTCTGGAGAAATCCTGGAGACGAGCATGGGAGGAGGAGATGAGAGAGCTTGAAAGCAGGAGGTCTTGAGAAGAGCGGAGAGGTCGATTTGGGTGATATTTGGAGACAAGATTAGTGATGTAGCTTGGGGCAGAGTTGTGAATGGCTTTGTATGTTGTGGTTAGAATTTTGAATTTAATTCGCTGGGTGATTGGGAGCCAGTGTAGGGATTGAAGTAGAGGGTTGGCAGACACTGAGCGGTTGGTAAGGTGGATAAGTCTGGCAGCAGCATTCATGATAGACTGAAGAGGGGATAGCCTATGGAGAGGTAGGCCAATGAGAAGGGAGTTGCAATAGTCAAGGCGAGAGATAACAAGGGAGTGAATGAGGAGCTTGGTGGTTTCATTTGTTAAAAAAGGCCGAATTTTAGAGATGTTACGGAGGTGAATTCTACAAACTTTTGACAGCGATTGGATTTGAGGCTGAAATGACAAGTCAGAGTCTAGGATTACACCTAGTACCCTGGCGTGAGGGGAGGGACTGATGGTTGCATTGTTGATTTTGATGGAAAAGTCATGGAGGGGGCACGGGCGGGGGGGAATATTAATAGCTCAGTTTTAGAGAGATTTAGTTTAAGGAAGTGGTGCGACATCCATGCTGATATGTCAGTTAGTAAGTTAGTAATGCGAGAGGAGACTGAAGGAGTGAGGTGAGGAGTAGACAGATAGATTTGGGTGTCATCAGCGTATAAGTGGTATTGGAAGCCGTGGGCAGTTATTAAGTGACCAAGGGAGGAGGTGTAGATAGAGAAGAGAAGGGGTCCAAGAACCGAGCCTTGGGGGACCCCCACAGAAAGGGGCAATGGAGAGGAGGAGACAGAGTTGTAGGTGACACTGAAGGAGCGCTGTGATAAATAGCCAGAGGACCAGGATAGAGCAGAATCTCGGAGGCCAAGAGAATGTAGTGTATTGTAGTTCATCTCTGCCTATAACTGATTTCCCTTTTAGGTGAACTGGCCTTTTAAGCTATGTTCTGAATGGCAATACATCATTTTACTAAAAATTCAGTGGAATAAAACAACTTCTGTTCAGTAGTCTGTGCTGGGGAAAAAGCTTCAAGCTGCTGGACGTGTATTTTATGATGCCTTGTTTGTTTTCCACCTCACAGCAACAGGCCATTTCCTGGTTGAAGCAAAACTCTGTGACGTCCTGATCTCAACCCACACAGCACATCTTTGTCACTCTCGACGTCAGCGGCAGGAAAACAGGACTCTGCACCGCCTGTGCCTGGAATATCCTTCTCTCTTACAGAACTGATTCCACTCTGTTTATTAACACTTGTTCTAACACAGCAGATGAAACACATGCTCCACAGATAGTCCTAGAACAGGATTTCTAGGATACAGCATAACATATATATATATCAGGGAAAAGACAGTCTCAGTTACAGTTTTCTCAAGAGGCAGTATGACTCCCAAAACAACTCCTATTACCACATTGTTCAATCAGTTCAGTATTTTACCTCTCATTTTTAGCAGATACGGGTCATTTTAATAATAAAAAAAAAAATAAAAATGGTTTATATTGCGAAAAGTTATCACAAAAACATGAGAAAAATATCTTGTCACTCTACCCAAGACAATAAATACATATGAAATAAACATTATTTAAAAACATTTATTTCACATAAATAGAATTATTTCTCTGTTACATGATTAAACTTAAAGTGGAACTATAGCTCCACTGTCACAAGCAGCAAGCAGGCAGGCTTTTTAGTGCAGAAGAGACATGCTCGCTGTCTTCTTAGGCCATGTAAACTGAGCTGTGCATGTGCAGCTCATTTTACATCTCTGGCACTGTCCCCATGTGTTGGGATGACGGCTTCCTGTGCATACGCAGTAAAGAGATCATCCCACTCTGGCCAATGCAGATAATTGAAAACTGGCATACAGGAGCAGATGCTGGCACATGCAAATGAAGGGAACTGTTGAGGAAAAGATAAGTATAGCTCCACTTAGTTTCAATTTAAGTGCACATCTGTGCGAAGGGCCGCATTTGCTCGCACAGGATGTACAGGTGTTCTGTGCATCTGCATGCAGGCAGTCCCATTCATGTCTATTTGGATGCAGCAGCTGCATGGACGCAGCTGTTGCCCCCAATCCGACAGCCATGTGGGTTTGTGTCCTCGAACACAGACAGGGTGATTTTAGGGACACGCACCCAAATGCATATCAAATTAGGAGCAGTGGCTGCGTCCATGCAACACCCGTGCATCCGTGTGAAACAGGCCGCTGTGAGATGGGTAGACTTGTCATACTTTCTGCACTGAAAGGCCACTAGTGGGCAATTAATGTCATTTTCACTTGTATTTCTATAGCTCTTTTCTCTCTAGGACTTTAGGTTTAGGAGGTAAGGCAGCCATCTTGGGCACACTCTTTTAAGCCATTTAAACTACTGGCATGTCTATGTAAAAAGTGTGGGAAAAAATCAGAGTAAAGGCAAACACAGAGTACATGCAAACTCCGAGATAGGGTCCCGGTCAGGATTCAAACGGAGGACCCTAGTACTGCAAGGCAGTAACCACTAAGGTGCCCTACGAAGACATTGCAAACAAAGCATTTGTTCAAACGGTGAGCAGAAAAAAAGGCTGGCATTAGAAAAGAAGGGTGTTTCAGATGAAGTGCTTCCTTCCTATCTTTCATTGTGCTGTCTGGGTAATCAGCAGTGGTCAACACTAATATAGGAGACATCTCTACACTTGGTAAGACAAGAGCTGCAAAATCAGCCAGGCCTATCATTAGGCGTGTGTGTCTGTACTTGCTTTTCAGAAAATCCACGCACGATGTACTTTATCATTGTACTGCCCAGAATGGGTTAAAATGTTAGAAAGAAGTGCTGTCTCAGCAAATAGGAATGACCCTTTAATGGGAGACTGAAAGGAAGTATGTGTTTTGGTGTTCTCCACCTGAGTAAATATGAATTAATAGCGGGGAAACTGTACAATTACCTTCATTTTCCAAAAGACTTAAAATGTGAAGGAATATAATACTGACATATGAGATAACAGCGTAAGGAGATATGACTGAGACACTTCCATATATTATAAATGATTGAAAAGTGAAATGAAGAGAACAAACTTTGCTGAATAGAAAGAGCCCAGTAGACTTCATATTTAAAATTTTAAAAACTCTGATGGCATGGATCAAGACAAAGTGAGAACACAAAACCCCAACAGGTTTTGCTAGCCTTAGACTAGACACAGTTAATGCTGCTGCAATTGTGGTCAATAAACTAATTCAACACTAAAATTCTGCCTTTCCTAGTGTTTTTTTTACAGTTAACATTACTTTGTTTAAAAAAAAAAAACGGCAAAAGGTCTTGGCTCAAAGCAGACACAAAACGAGGCTTGCCCTTGCCTTAATTAATGAGGAACTTCAGGAAGTTCAGTAAAATTACAAGTCAGCAGATACAAGTACTATGCAGTGCTGCAAAGGACTAACCTCTCTATTAGTCCTGTTAACCAATATCACCAAAAGTGAAAGCAAAAGAAAATGCCACATTTTGGGTTGTCCCCAGAACAGGGATGGTGGGGAAATTTTCCAATTGGGACACTATTTCTGGTGACAACAATTTCCTTATTTTAGAGGGATTTTCTTTCACTTCTTGTCTTGGCTATGGGGCAGAACGTGAAAGGATTTCTCCCCAATAGGAAAGAGGTGGCAAAAACAAACCTTACAAGGGTCATAAACCTTCCTTACTCTATCCTAAATGAAAAAAAAAGGGCTTTGTCTTTAGTTCTACTTTTAAGACAACCCAGAAATTTTTGACAAAGCTGACTTTGACTGGGGGAACTCCTGATGATGTCATAATGACAATACCAAATTTCCACATCAATTCCTAAGCATAAATGTAATTTCTGCTTTGAAATATAAAACATTTATATTACACAGAATCCCCTTCTATGTGGATTATCATTGTGGTAGACAGTATTTACTACAACAAGGAGAATAAGCATACATCCTTACGCATTGAAGTATTAACAAATACTCTACTCATATGAACCATATATGTAGTCACTATAATAAGGAATTCTGCAGGGTGTTATGGACTGAGCCAGGATTGCAGCTTTGCTTGAGCTCATTGGGGGATCCATGCCTAATATATAAAGTATGCATTGCAGATTGTATTGCATATACTGTAGATTTTATCCTGGTATCCATCACTATATCAGTTTATCACCTCTATATTTGCAGCTGCCTGGTGTATTTTACTCAATGATGTCTAACCTGCTTCGTATGTGATTGGAAATTTTATAATATTTGGAGTGCACTTCTTTTTAACACAGCTGCCAATTACTAGATTGCAATTCTTTCTCCCATATGTGACTAGAAACACAATATATATTTCCAAAAGGTATTATAGATCTGCAATATTACCTGCATATAAAGGGGACTTCTGAGTGGTTGTAGTGCCAACCTGCTCAAGTCCCTACCCTGCTTCTTTGCAGATAGGACAGTGACCCACTGCTGGTAGATGAAAACCTTTGCCATATTGTGCCCAACTCCTGGCCATAGGCCCACACACTACATCCCTTGCCTTGGGTCTTAATATTAAAGGAATGTCCACACAGGTAATGCCTTTTCCACTCTTTACTGGTACTCTTCAAAGATGGCAGTGACATTTAACATCATATTGACACACTGACAGAACTTTTTGACGCTGAATGACATACACAGGAGGAGACATTCTGTAGCAGTTATTACAGCATGGAAAATGCATAAGACATTTTCCCTTTGAATGTCCTCTCTCCTTGAGAGCACCACAGTGTTGAAACCAATCTCCCTGTATAATAGATCCACAGCATTTCGCTCCTGTCACTGAGATGAACAATGTGCTTTTCTGTAGTATAACAGTCTCTATATGTCCCAGACTATAGCTCTGCCAAGTCAAGCACGATCCCAGATATAACACCCCAGGTGTACTAGTGCTCACGTTAGAGAACACATAGGCTGGCCTAAAAGGCTTTTTGCATCTCCCGCAGAGTCCACATCAGACCATTAAAAAAGTCATGGTGACTACAGCTGGTTCTTCAGGGTGTTAAACAACTTCACTCAGAAAGGGCCCTTGCAGCAGCAGACTACATGCACATGACTCTGGGGTGTTTAGCTCCAACACCCCATCTGTATCAGGCTCCTCCCATTCTGGCATTTATATAGGAACTAACTCCATCCATTACATCACTACAGGAAGGCTTTGTCTAAAAGGGGACCAAACATTCAATTACCTAATTCCCTCTACCATACTACTTTGGGACAGAGCCACCAAGTGGCAGACTTAGTTAACGACATCTGCTAATGTGCATAGAATTATACCTATACCTACCTATGATAGATGAAAGCACATTCAATTTTTTAGCATACAAGACTGTGTCAATTTGCTATATATACACAACTGGAGACATATAAAGGATGTTTGGAACACTTTATATTATCCAGAGTTGAAAGATTATGTTGATGCATTTTCTCCATCTATTATTTCTCAGTGAGGTATAGGATTGTTCTTTTTCAAATTTCCTATTATATGCACCAATATTGGAGTAAGGCCTATATGAGTTGTGAATAGGATACTGGTTGAATTATATGGGTATGGTTTATCACCTGGATTACTCTATTCATAAGAGGGAGCACAAGTAGGATATATGACAATGTTGTAATTTTTTATTGGCGTGGGTAATGGATGCAATCATTTTTTTTATAACTTTATAATTTAAATACATACAACATTTTGTATTTTTAAGCTGATAAACTTTGGAGGTGCTCTTTTTCACCATTTCCAGTCTTAATTGCTCCCTAAGTATTAAAGCGGAGCGCCGCCGAAAAATTTTTTTTTAAAAGTCAGCAGCTACAAATACTGCAGCTGCTGACTTTTAAAACATGGACACTTACCTGTCCAGGGCGCCCGCGATGTCGGCACCCGAGGCCGAAGCATTTCTCCGTCCTCGGGTGCTGCCGCCTCCATCTTCGGTAAGGGAATCAGGAAGTGAAGCCGTGCGGCTTCACTTCCCGGTTCCCTACTGCGCATGCGCGAGTCGCGCCGCGCAATACGAATGCTCCCTGCTGCCTCTGGGACCCGTGTGTTTCCCAGCAGGCAGCGGGGAGGGAGCAGGAAGTGGCGTAAATAACCACAGATTCTGCGGCTATCTACGCCGGAAGTGGGTACAGATACCTGTAATATACAGGTATCTGTACCCCCCTCCCCCCTGAAAGGTGCCAACTGTGTCACCGGAGGGGGGGAGGAATCTGATGAGTGGAAGTTCCACTTTTGGGTGGAACTCCACTTTAAAGTAAAACTATAGGCAAAACTTTTTTTATTAGGATAGAGTAAGGGAGGGTTATACTCCGTCAGTTTATTTTTTTGTCATCTGTGTCCCATTGGGTAAATATCCCTACATTTCCTGTCCCATAGCCAAAACAGGAAGTGAGATGAAATCCCTGCAAATTAAGGGAATCCCTTGGGGGCCCCCAGGTCACCAGAACTAGTGTCCTCATTGAAAGAGTTTTAACTTTTTTTTGGGACAACCCGAAATGTGGGATTTTTTTTGCTTTCACTCTCAATGATAATGGTAAACAGGACAAATAGAGAGGATCAATCTACCTAATGAGGGCACAGGCAGCAATAAAAACCTAATAGGTGCTGTAATCCCACTCTATCCAAAACTAAAAAAAAAAGGTTTGCCTTCAGTTATACTTTAAACCACCCTAGAAATCTCTGACAAAGCTGGCCTTGACTATAATAACTCTTGATGATGTCAGAATGACATCACCAAATTTCCCCACAAAGATCAATTCTGCTTTGGGAAACAAAACTATTTTATTAAACAGAACAGAACAAGCAGGTTTGTACATCCTTAAACAAAGAGATCTTTCATTTTCTGATATGCTCTGGAAGACAGAAAGGGAAAATCCAATTGACTGTTATGAATAACACGAGTGGGGGAAAGTTACTAAAACCGGGGTAGACAGAATCTGGGGTAGCTTTGCATAGCACCTACCGGTAATCAACTTGTAACTTCAGTTTGTAAGTTAATCTTGGAAAATGAAAGCTAGAAGCTGATTGGTTGCCAGGTACAACTACTCTAGATTCTGTCCACTCCAGTCCTAGTGAATTACCCTCAGGGAGTTTTAAGCCTCTTTGATAAGGCAGAGGAGTACTAGTCTCTACTATGATATCGGTGGCAGTATTTGATTTTCCCCTTGTGTTTAACTGCATAAGAAAGGCACCAGTAGACAGAGTTATGTCATATCCTTCCCCTGTAGGAGACACAGGCAATTCTGTCTTCTCTGGAATAAAGTCAGCAGGTCTGCACAGGAGACAACTCGTTTTTGAAGCAAAAAGCTGATTAGCTGTTCTTGCTGGCAAAAAGCAGCTGGGCAGTCCGACAGGTTCAAGGCCAACACAACTCCCCTTTCATGGAGGCACCATATGTTAAAACTCTCACATCAGCGGCTTTGGTTTGTGATAATCTCGCTCCAGAGAAGTAGAGAATGGAGAGATGTAAATGGAACTGAAAGCAGCTCGGGTACTTGACTATTTTACCTTTGGTCCTGCATAAATATATGCGCTTCGGCTAATCTCAAAAGGGTGGTTTTAAATGCAGTGTTCTCGGCTCCAACACTTTTAGCTTTCATAGCAAGTCAATTGTACAGTGATTCTCTTTACACAATAAGACCAGATGGTAACACCATCATTTTCTGTTTTTTGATCAAAGTTCATTGCTTACCCTTTAAGACAGAAAAAAAGAACTCCAACTAAAGATACTTGGAAATGTGATACTTATTGTGCACAGGCAAAGTACAACAGCAGTGGAAAGGTTTAGAGTTTAGGTCCTAAGGTTTAGAGTTTAGGTCCTAACGTATACTGCAACTAAGCAACAATAAAAAGAGCTCTCCTAATCTGCCGACTCTGCAATCACACTGCATGATATACAGTAACTTCTGATTTCCTGAAACAGTAGCAGATACGGTATGCATATGGGCACACATACATTTGTGTAATGTGAGATCTCTATCTTTAATTGTATATATAAAATTCAGTGCGAAGGATCCCAGATCAGGAGAGGTGAGTATGAAAACAAGGGGTTACCTTTAAATTAGGAAAGGTTAATGTAATTGGTAGGATTACAGTAAGGGTTAGTGTGAAGGTTGAGGTAACCGGAAGGGTTGGTGTGAGAGGTGAGGCTAAAGGCAAGGTTAATGTGGGTGATGGGGTTAAAAGCAGGGTTAGTTTGAAGTTATAGGAAGGGTTAGTGTGAGGTTTTGCAGTTACAGCAAGGATTAATACAAAGGTTACAGGAAGGGTTAGCTTGAGGGTTGGGGTTACAAAAGGAATGTGATTGTTGGGGGTAGCAGGAAGAGCGTAAGTGGTGGGTTTACAGAAAGGTTTGGTGTGTGGGTTAGGTAAGGTTAGTGTTAAGGTTGGGGTTACAGGAAAGGTTAATATGACATTTGGGGCTTATGCGGAGGGTTAGTGTGAGGTTTGGTGTTACAAGAACAATTAATGTAAATATTAGGGGTTACAGAGAGGGTTAGCATGAGCTTTTAGGATACAGGAAAGTGTGATATGGGGTAAGATTACAGGTAGGGTTAGTTTAAGGGTTGGAGTTACAGTAAAAACGAATGTAAGGGATGAGGTTACAAGAAGGGTTAGTGTGAGGAGTGGGGCTACGGGATGAGTTAATGTGAGGGCTGAGGTTACAGGAAGAGTTAGCGTGGGAGGGGGTAGGGTTACAAGAAGGCTTATTGTGAGAGTTAGGGCTGCAGGAAGGGTTAGTGTGAAGATTGCAAGCAGGGTTGGGGCTTAAGAAAGGGTTAGTGTAAAGGCTGGGGTGACGGGAAAGGTTAGTGTATGGGTTGAGATTACAGGTAGGGTATATGAGGGCTGGAGTTACAGGAAGGCTTAGGTAAAAGGGGCTTGGGGCCTGTAATCACTGTCAGTGTTAACATCTCTGTGCTGAGCAGTATAAAGCTATCTATAAATACATAGCATTATATATTATATTATTGGATGGGCAGTAGCTTTAGTTTTTCAAACCAAATCAAGTTCACATTATTTCATTTCAATTCAGGAGCCAGGGAGACATCATATTAAATTGGTAAATACTTAAATGACTTAAGACATCCTGAGAATATCCAGACAAAGCAGAAACACAAAACCTCCAACAAATCCTGCTAGCTACAGTCTAACTTGCAGGTCAGGCTGCCTCGAGCAGTTCTGCTCTGTGTAGAGCCACAGGTTACATACTGTGTGTCTTTTACACACCATATAGGTTTTTACACTGTATGATAGAATGACAAGACTGTAGGCTCTCTAAAATGAACATGAGGTTATGTTATTCAGCCATTTTAGATTCAAATAGTGATACAAAGTTTGCTTAGTGGATTTCATTCCTAACAGCATTCTCTTATAAATTCCATGACTGTATGTCATACTATCCACAGGAGGGGCAACATAACATGCAATGACATCCATGATCATTATACATAACTAACAGAGTTCCATCTGTAATATCAGTTACTCAAGGAAAATCCAATACAAGGGTGGCCAAAGTATACTTTGTAATATGCAATTTATCTAGAGCTAAAGCTCAGGTACAAAACGCCCTTTTATGCCATAATTCCAAAATCTTTAAGTGTATTTGATTACTGCTAGTATATTGATCTGAGATCTATCATTATGTTAGATCCCTAAAGTCCCCATGCAGAAATCAGGCCAAGAGTGGAAGTGCCAGCACTGTGACCCAACCAAGCTTTTTGACATTGTTTTATCTGGTCAAAAGACATTGCAGGAACAGTGTGCTGGAGAGGAGGTATTTAGGCACTATGGGAAAGCAAAGAGAGGACTTCAAAATTGGGTTAATGCTTATTCATTGCCCACTAAACAGGTTTGAGGTGAGGAGGTTACAGGAGCTCTAAACAGTGTTTTCTCCCTCCTGCAACAGCAGTATAGTATACTATACTCCTTCAGTATAGTATATTTGAATGTAAAACTCGCAAATTGTTGAACTGTGTTTTTTTTATGAAGCTCAACCTGCTGCAAGTGGTCCTTAAGTACTTACTGTGCAACCCTCTGGCCCCAGCTGACAATAGCAACTATTTTCTTTGCTTAGATGCTCACTCAGGGATAGTGAAGGGAAATAATTATTATACTTGTATCTACTAGCTAAATTATTTAATTTATTTATTTATTTTACATTTTTTTTTGTCCATTTTTTTTTCCCCCTGACCTTCTATAGTGTGTCCTGCTAAGACGTATATCAAAAGCAGGGTCAATAACCTTTAAGGGGGCTGTAGTGTGCACTGACTTGTAAAGGGATTGTAATGGCAGTGGCCTTTAACAGTCCCTGGTAATACATCCCCAGTCTCTGACAAACCAACAGCAGGTGTCCAGCAGTGTTTATTTAGTTGACTAAAACATTTTAGTCGAATAAATGAATACTATTTTAGTCGTCTAAAATACGACTAAAACTACAACAATTGAGATGACTAAAATACGACTAAAACTAAAATGGCATTTTAGTCAAAAGACTAAAATGAGACTAAAACTAAAATGGCATTTTAGTCAAAAGACTAAGACTAAAACTAAATTGAAATTTGACTTCAGAATTAACACTGGTCTGTAGTGCATGTTCATACCTCAATACCATAAATAATAACATATTCGATTTTACACTCCAGCAGTATATAGTGAGTTTGGAAATTGTAGAGAAATGTTAAGTAATGTATTACAATTTAATTACACCCATCCGATTTTAGATGACTAAAATTAGTTTTAGTCGGCTAAAATGTACTGGAGATTTTAGTCGACTAAAACGTAGGACATTCGCTGAAGGTCCAATGAAGCCCACACACGATCGGATTGTCCGCTGGGCTCGGTCCGTCGGACCAGTTCGATAAAAAAAGTCCACTCGTGTGTACGCTGCATAAGACTAAAACTAGATCGAAATTTGTTGCCAAAATTAACACTGGTGTCCAGTCTCAAACCACATCTGTAACAAATCTGCAGTTTTATTCCACCTCTTGTAGCACACCTGCAGTCACCACGTTATGATTTAGTGATGTCAAGGGCCACACTTGAGGCCTCCTATATCAAGTAAGCTGACCACTAATGTTGTTTTTTGTTGTTGGATACAAGTTTTGCTACAAAGTATATATAAAGCCAAAACTTTTTTAGTTTAGAACAGAGTAGGGAGGAAGGATATCCCTGGCCCTTTTTGTTTGCCGTGTTTGTCCATTGGGGAGATTTCTCTTCATTTCCTTTATCAGAGACACAGCAGAAAATGAAAGTGAAGGAAATCCCCTGGAACAGGTGTCACCTCTGATAGATTTCCTCTCACTTGCTGTTCCAGTGAAAACTGCAAAATGTGGGATTCCCATCACCTTCTGCCCTAAAGACAGTGGTTACTTGGACAAAAAGAGACAAACATTTCCCCATTATGGACATAGGTAGCATAAAAAAACCTTATGGAAGTTGTATCCTCCACCTATTCCCTACAAAACTAAAGTAAAATGTTTGGCTCTTCATAAAATTTAAGCTTACTTTAGCATGTTTGAATCCCTAAAAAATCAGTACTCTGTCGTGGTAAAAACTTCTAATGTACTAGTATGTAGCCAGCCAGGCTGCAGTAGTGACTCCCCCTGTTCTCATTACAAGTCTTATGTAACGGATATGGAGATTTGCCATGAAAAGGACACACAAAGGCAGCATGATCACAGCAACAGGAAACTTGTAGGGAAATAAGCCTATTTATGGCAAGAGCCTATCCTATGCGGTTGTCCATGTGTCATCAGCTCAGAGCTTAACCCCTGATCATCTGGAGTAATTTAACAAGCCCACTTCATTTATACTGAAGTGCCTAATGCCTCTTCTGATTACTCAACACATTTATTCACTGTTAATTCCAATGCTTGGTGTATGACCTCCTTTAAAATACATCTGTTGGTTATATAATAAAAGAACTAGACATTTTGTATTCTATGCTAGTATGGTAGAGAATGAAGCCTAGTTATGAGGATATAAATGAGGCATGTACCCCAGAAAAATCACACTTTCTAGCAACAAAACACAACTGACCTCTAGTGCATGGCAGGCAAACTTCTCATTTTAGTTGACAGTTTTCACTGCAACATATTTTCTATCTTCCATGCACAATATGTCCCATCTTCTGAGCTTATACAGGATTTTTATCTTTGCTTTACTGTGTTGCAGTCATGCTGTCATAAAGTGGATTTACACAATCACATTATCATGGTTCAGTGACAGGATATCTTTGCTTATGTTCACCTCAAAGGAGCATGTTTCTAAAATGTGGACAACTGGTCATTTTGGGGGTCACTAGGGTCATCCAGGGCATCACTAGGGAAGTCTGAAAGCACCATAACAATCAGGCTCATTTTTTTTAAAGCAACAAAAACTATGTTGTTGCAACTCAGAGCAGTAATCGTCTCCCATTGTCCTGATTTTTAAGTTAAATGCTGGGCAGAGAAAAATAAGAACAAAGCCTGGGGTGTGTCCTGGACCAGGTTGTATTGGATAACTGTAATGAATTTTCCAGGAAGGTCCAGGGCCTGGCAGTGCTCTCTGGTAGGGATGCTTGGTTTGCAAGATTGTCTAAACCCATTACAAATTCTTATAAATAGTGAAATGTAACTATTTGTTTTCAGTTACATTTTACATCACTATTGCACCTCTTTTTAATTAAGCCTTAGGCTGATGATACATGGGCGACTTTGTTGCTAGCGATTCTGCCACTCACAATTTGTCAAAATCAACAGCAGCAGGATTGATAAGAGACTGCCTGCTCTGTCCCTATGGAATCGCAATCTCTTTAGCTGAAGTAGCAAAATGTTGCCCACATGATCAGCAATGGAGATTCACAACATAGCAACATCTCACTTTGTGTGGCTACAGAGCGAGTAATTCCAATGGGAAACACAGGCATCCTATTTAGCCATTCTGGAACTGGCATTTGCTGCTAGCAGCAGAATTGCCTGTGTGTTATCAGCCCTAATATGCAGGGTGAACATTTTGCTTGGGGGGGGGGGGGGGGGGCACAGCATAGGCCTAGCTGTACCTTTGTGTTGCTCCAAGGATACGTAAAAAAGAAGTGAAATTAAAATAATACCATATAGTAACAATTATAGTTATACTATTTAGGCCCCTTGCAAATAGGGCCATACACCTGCAGTGCATCACTCTTTGTTTTTTACTATGCCCTGGAGGGATAGATACAGCCTCTAGCCCCTCTTAAGACAGCCTGTTAAAGTTAATGGTGGGCTTCAGCTGGACATAAATGCTGCATGCTGCACCATGCAGTTGTAGTGTTTAGGGCCCTGTGTATTCAGGGATGAAGGTCCAATGCAGAAGACCCTCACCACTAAACAATGAGAAGTACACATGGCATCTGGGCCGCCCGATTCCAATGGGACTTATAGGCAAACTCATAAAAAATCTGAAAAACAATCTAATGTGTTTTAAAAGCTACACAACCCAGTGCGTTAGTTATTAAATTGCATTACTTATACTTCCGGTTAGACTTTTGTTTAATAAAGCATAATGAAGTACAAATGAAATGTACAAACCGTTATACCAATAGTAACCAGTCTTTTAAAAAGAAGCGCCGGTCTGAGTAAACACATTTCCAGGCCTACAGTACCTAATGGTAAATCCAGCCTTGGCTTCAGGACAGACAGATCTCTGGATCCCTCAGGAGAAGCAGCACACAAAACCCCAACCTGGCACATTGCTGATGTGGCCAAACTACGACAGAACTGTTTAGCACAGCCTGTAATGTTATATGCTTCATACCGTACATCCCCCAGCAGAACTTCAAAAAACCCCAAGCAGGACTTCAAACTTCCCACTAAAGCAGGACTTCACCTCCTCCTCCCCCCCCTTAGCTGGGCACCACACCTCAACCAGCCCTAAGAACACTGACCTTAGGCCACAGTTCATGTTAGTTCTGATTTATACTCTTTAAAACGGTTGCTGGAGCTCATACTTGCTGACATTTTCCTGAATGTGAGCCAAGCTGGTGGGACCTCTGTGGCCATGCAGCACAGGCTCCAAAGTGCCGGTGGTGCTCCCTCAGAGGCCCATGCTGTCCCCCAAAAGTCAGTTTACTTATAAACAGTACTTGCACCTTGTATTCCTTTATTAAAATGTACGTAAACACAAACAATACATTCCTCCCTTAGGCGCCGTTCACACTGCCGCAACCTGAAAGTTGCACGACTTACAGTGCTACTTTCCTAGAGGACTTCGGTGCGACTTCAGTGTGGCTTCAGCACGACTTTGAAGCAACTTCAGGGAATGCCTGTGTAATCTTCCTGTAATGTCAGATACAAATCACATCAACTAAGATGAGGATCCGACTTGAAGGCAACTTCCATTAAAGTCTATGGGTACAAGTCGGATAGAGTCGCCTTGAAGTAGTACAGGAACCTTTTCTAAAGTCGGAGCAACTTCAGTAGTGCTAATAAAGACAGCTCTAATTGACTAAAATGGGATTTCACATGTCATGCGACTTGGGGTTTCACAAGTCGGATCCCAAGTCGTGGCAGTGTGAACCGAGCCTAAAGGTATGTTAAATATATTATTGAAAGCATTTTAATATATCTGTTCAACAAGTGCAAAAAAAATTAAAAAAAATAAAACACTGTTCATCCAGGCAGAAATCTTCTGAGCTGATGACTTCTTGTTCTCTGTTCCTCTGTGCACAGTTGTCAGTTAGCATTAGTCCCAGCTGTCTCTGTTGACTACATAACACCTCCCCCATATGTGACAGTGAGGGGAGTGTTATATAGTCCTGACAAACTCCCATCCTAGGGTGACAACACTATTCTGCCTAAATACAGTTCAGTGGTCACCCTAGGACAGGAAGTGTGTTCCTGGAAGGTATCACCAGGTAAAAATAAAAATAAAGTGTGCAAAAAGAAAACAAATTCAGCCACCATATCTAAGGTAAGGTAAGCTGCAATACATTACATTTAAGTTCTTGGCTTTAGATACGCTTTAAATGTGGACGAAATATGCCCACCCCGACATTCAGAGTCTGAAACCGCTTTTAACAATGGCTTAAAGGACAGCATTTGGTGTTAAACGTTTAATGAGAAAAGCTACTGCTGATCTGGTGCTCTTGTAAAGTGCTACGTTTCCGCACTGTGCTTTCTAACGTCTTCGAATGAACCATCAGCCACACTTTGCTTTCTGTGAAACCCGCTATTCTCCTGTACTTTGTTCCACTTATTATTGCATTAGAAAAGAACAAGAGGGAGGGCAGGGAATAACTCACACACTCACATACGCACTCTTGGGATGTCATTCCCTAAACTTGCCCACCCCCCCCCCCTTCTTCCTCGCCTGCACAATTTCTCATGCAAATCCAGATTCTTAGCTGGTGTCTTGACTGATGCAGACACAGGGAGGAGGGCAGAATTACGGGAAGGAATCTCAAAAGACTTCTCTAGTGTCATGGAAACAAAGACATTGCAGCTTACATTTAAACCAGAATATACACAAACATTAGAGACATCATCCAAGAGGGGGGAAATTTAACTTGACTTTCTTTTAGTTATCACCTCGGAGTAAAAGCTGTAACCTCCTCTGAAGAGGGGTTAATGGCTGAATATCTTCTAACTGCTCAGCAAAACAGTCCCTAACCTAACTCAGGAACTTCAGACCAAAGGAACATCATGTTGTCTTGTTTAAAGAGGTTGAGATCTTGACGAACAGGAATCAGGTCTATTATAATCCTTGTAATACCCCAGAACTTAGTAAACAGGAGTATCACTTGACATTTGTTTTATACAGCTCCTCCCTTGTGTGTAGTAAGACTACTTGGAGAGTTTCCAGCGTTTTTTTTTTAATTCAGTAACAGAGCATGTCATTTAATAAAAGGAGCCCATACGTGTTTCTATAGTAGAAAGTGGGGCATTTTTTATTAAACCATCATTTGCAGCAATTATTTGAGTTGTATCGACCGAGATACACATAAACAGATGTCCCAACATCTTGCAAATTCTCTCTTTTCCATGTAGTAAAAGGAATACAGCTTTCACTTTATACACTCTGCTTCCAGAGTCAGGCAGCAGACCGAAATCAGTCCCAAAGCTAACTTTTTTTTATCCTCAATGAGTGAAACCTAAAAAAATATATCTATCTTTCTCTGACCTGATAAAAATCTCACTGGTTGCTAAGGATTGCCAACTTTTCTAGTCCTCATTGTCTCTTTCATAGACTTCTAGAAGTAACCCCGTTGTTTCCTACACATGCAAAATTGGCTACATGAGTAAAATCTGGGTACCAAGGATTACCTATGCACACCCTCGAACATCTTTATGAGGTTCCCTAGGGGTCTCAAAACCCAGAACAAACCCAGGACTTCTGGTGAAATCAAGATATGGTCTGCTTCCAACATCTTCCTATTGGGCCAAGCAGGCTGGCAGTGATGGACCATAGGAAAGCACAGGTTTAGCATGTATAGCCAGTTTGGTATATTTGGCAAATGACAAAAAGAAAAAAAAAAAGAATTTAAATATGCCGCTTAGCTGATAAGCATTATCCTTCACACAGTGCTGTGCTTAGAAATTCTTTAGTGCAGTACGCATAATTTTGCTGCAAGTGCCACATTGTACCTAGTCCACAATTGTAGAAATTAGCAAAATGTGGTAATATGCAATTGAATCCATTATACAATTATTTTTAATTAAACTTTGCCCACTGGGGCCAAATCAATAATCTGAGGGATCTGCAATAGGCTCTGTAAGTATGGCCCCCATCAAGTGACCTGAAAGCTAAATGTAGGTCTTCCTTTTCTCTTAACATCTGCTGCATTATAACTTTGTTACAAGTCTGACACAACGCATAGGTAGCAAAGTTTACAGCTAGCATTGAAACATTTAACATTATTTTTAAAACACTTTGGGTGATATTATATTATATATAGTATGGCTGACTGCCAACTGTTATACTGTACTCCAACTTACAAGAGGACAAAGCTTTATAACATCTGCTCTATACCACACCACTGCCACAAGCAAAACTACCTTAAATATATATTTGTAAGAAGTAAAATGAGGTGGTGGATAAAAAAAATTGTCATTGGAACATTTAAAATTCAATAAGGCACAATGGCTCTGGTAAGGCTGCTCTAAACAAACACAGGGTGTCCTAAAAGCAGGGAGGCCAGATTTAGAGATCCACTTGCACAAAGTCCAATGACAGCACCAGAAAAAGTAGGTCTGAGAGTCCAAAAGCTCGCTGATCCATTGATCTTTGTTACATCTTATTCTTATGCAGTCCTCCAATCCTTCCATCAAACTCAAGCCTTGAAGTAGGGGGAGATCTTTGAGCCCTCGAAATGCATTAACTGTTCTGTGTTTTCTCCTTTTGGACTTTCGGACATTCTGTTTGATGCTCTCATTGGATATTGTGCATATTAAATACACATTTGACATTAATAGTTGACCATGTGTACTGCCCTAGTATTGCAATTGTTACTTTCTTCTACTTAGTTCCTAACCCTGAACCCCTTTCTTTTACAGATGTGTAATTTAGCTTTAGCAGCCCATGGGCTACCAGTGAGCTGTCACTTGTCAACCATACAACATTAAGAAGAGGCAGAATAGATTGCACCTTAAACTAGAAATGCTCCAGATAGTACTCAAAACACCTTTTTCCCTTTTGTTTTTACATCCATGTGTGTAGCCATATTAGTTATGTTGGGTCAGTCAGAGGCCAGGCATTAAGTTTACCAGAAGTGTGAATATTTCCTTGATGGAACACATTCTTTTGATCCCTAGAACCACGCTTCACCAGGTGCTTCTAGCATTTTCATCACTTACAAGGCTATGGCAGTTGTCATTTTATCATTGATCACTAACATACAGCAACAGCTTGGATACAGATGTATGTATATTGTATGAATGATAATTAAATCTTTGGATCTCATTAGAATTCTGAAGCCTCCTCATAATTATAGTGTCAGTGAATAAAAATATACATATAACCACATGCAGATATATTCAAACCCATATGCAGTAACAGAAACTCTTTCACAGTCAAACTGTATAGGATAATCACCCCTTAGGTATATGTGCTCACAAACTATCACCAGAACTGTAATTAAAATAAATAGCTTGATTCATTTTTGCATGCTTGATTTTTGAAGAAAACATTCTACGTGCTGATTATTTCCTACTCACATTGTACCAATTCATATATATATATATATATATATATATATATATATATATATATATATATATATATATATATAAATATATATATAAATATCTACTGTATCTATCTATCTTTTTCTTCTAGAGAAAACCTAACAGATCATAAAATATAACATTGTATCTGCAGCACACAAGAGAAATTCAAATCTGAAGTTGTGTTATCCACGGATGTTTTCTCTGTGCTACTTCATTTTATTAGCACATGACTCTGTTAACCTGATCTGAAAGGGGATCTAGTGTGCAGGGAATGAAGGAAACACCACAAAGAAGGACCACATCTTGACAAAGTTGAACCTCTTGACCTAGTCTGCATTCTCTATGTAATTACTGTAGCTGCAGCCTCCATAAAAGTGGCCACTGAACATATGCTAGCATGGATAAAGAAGTTCTTCTATACAGTAAAGGCGTTTTCCACAAAAATGGAAAATTACCATCATCCCTAGCCTTAAAAATATAAAACTGTCAAAATCTACTTCATGCTTTCTGCAGGAATTTACTCTTATAGACGCTTCATCAGCAACAGCTGCATGGATGTACTTGTCACTACCTCTCAGGGACAATATAAATGGTAACCATGTTTTCCAGCATAGTGGGTGCATCTCTAATATTTAAATATTTTTATTTGCGAAAAGCCCCTTTATATTTCCATACTGGTGCCTCACAGAAGGCAGGCAGTCTTTGGACTACAGCCTATTTCATGGAAACCAGAAGCAACACCTTACTGAAGCATGATGTACAGAAATGAGCATTCCATCTTTCCACTAAAGTTACATTACTGGTCATTAGAAGCTAGTGGGACTGAAGCCCAGACCATAATAACAATGAAAATGGTCACAGATAAAATTGGCGAACCCGTATTAACTTCCTTTACTGTGTGCTTTTCAATAATAGCTTATTAAAACAAGAAATGGCTGTGTGATACAGTGTCAGGAGGTTATCTGCAATAAAGGGAGGAAAAAACAATCTATTTTATTTCCATGACGGCCAGCCTATTTTCCATGGGAGTGTAAATAAGAATTGGCCGTGCTTCCCATTTACAGACAAGAGGGATTAGCTGCAGGATGCCACCCTAACAAAAGCAGAGCAGGTGATCCAAGGACCTGGCACCACTGCACATGGAGTGGGAGGGGAAAGCGGGTACACGGCTACACATAGAAAACTCATTTGACCCTTCTCAACAAACTATAGAGGTCATTGAACAAGCACTTTGGCAAATGACACATTAAAACTATATTATCAGTTCTCTAATCACTAATCTAACATATTTTTTCCCTTGATATGTCATAATGACTTTGGAAATTTTATTTAAGATAATGCTCTTGGCCTGGTCTTGGCAAACTGCAGCACCCACACTGTCCTCCAAGTAACAACCAACATTCGAATGCCACTTGAACACCCCAATGATATGTCGGGTAGTGGCGGTTTGAGAACAGATGGAAATTTTTTAGCACAGCTGTCTGGCAGTGTATAATTTATTTCACTCTCCTGTCTTTCTGGCTATGGAGCTACATTCAACAAATGTGATGTCATTTAAAGGGAATCTGTGGCCAACAAAATAGTCCTTGGACAAGCTGAAGTTCACAGATTAGATAATGTTGACATGTTCCTGCTGAGTCTATCAATCTGTGGGTTTGTTTTAATGCAATGCTAAATCAACAGTGGGCGCAGCCATGATGAATTATCTGCAATGTCCAGGCACACAGCAGCGATCACTGGTACAGACAACATTTAGCTTTCAAAAAGGGTTAAAACAGAATCAGAAACACATAGGCTACAGTTACATTTGGCCATTGCTGCCATTGTTAATCCTCTCCCGAAAATGCTAGTTGACTGGCCTGTTTTTTTGCCTCCATGGCTTGAATAAGTTTCCAGTCACTCCTACCAAAATGCAACTCAGGAAAAAAATAGATATCCTTATTGCATATTTAGTCATGAGAATACCTAAAGGTATGCATCTCTGGGTCAGCATGGCAGCCAGGCCATTAGCTTTGTTCTGGGATGGCAGGCTTACCTTGAAAATAAGTATATTTTTTTCCTTTTATTTGGCTTGAAACTTCCTCTTGAGATTCCCAGCTTCTGAGTGTACATAACAGTGCCAACAATTTCCTTTATTAAAATTTGCTTTGTGACGGTTTCATGTGGTCATAAGATCGAGACGCTGATACATATAAATCTAGAACTGAAAATGCCACACCACAGTACTCAAGTCAAAAAAATTGGTTTATTCCATACATAGATTGTGTATAAATTCACACGAGTTATGGTGGTGTCACGAAATCATAGCCCTATGTAATTGTGGAAATCCTTTTTGGTACAGAAGCTGCCAACTAAACAACTTTATATTAGCATCCTCCACAGGCACACCACCATCAAACTGGAGGTTGACAACATTCAACTAAACTTCAGGCATCCAACGCCTCTAGCCCAGTTTTTCAAGCAGCTGTTATGGCAACACTATTTGTTTTCGATCAATATTTCATCCCTGACTTTCAAACTGCAGCGTCAAACTTAAGCTGGCTGATCGAAAGTTGGCTGGTCATTTAATTGACTTCTGTCGAAGGGACATGTTGGAAAATTTTCTGAGGAAACCTATACCTATTACCCAATAAACCTTTAGACCATATATAGTGGTTTGTGTTCCAGTTTGGGGGGATTCACCCTCTCTATTTCTCTTGGTGACCATTATCACAGGCAAAAAGTCATGGAATTTCCTAAATTTTACAGCTGTCAATGAAACAGGAAAAGAAAGTAAAAGTTCTAGTGGGGAAACCTACTCCTGTGACTGTTTTCGTAAGATGTAATTTCCCTTCTCCTGCCTTCCTATTGTGTCTCCAGGGCAGGAAGCAAGCTAAACATGTTCCCAATGGGACACAAAAGAAATAAAAACAGCCCGGGATTTTAATCGATCATAACTCTTACCAAAATGAAAAAATAAATGGTCTTGAATATTTTAATAACGGAAGAATAAAGCTTCAGATTGTTGCCTAGACCCACTTTTGACTAATTCTCATTACGTAAAAGTCCCCAAAATTCTGCCATTCCTGCCAAAGGTAATGTGAGTTTAAAAAAGTGTAAGTAGTATATGTTTTTAAGTATACGGTAACTAAAAGCAAAATGTTTTGTTTTTTTTGGACAGAGTGGGGAGGGATTAGAAGGCCTAGCAGTTTTAATTGCTGTCTGTGGCCCAGTTAAGGAGATTCACCCTCACTATTTATCATTGGAAGTGAAAGTAAAATAAAATCCCAAATTTTGGGTTGTCCCCAGAAAAGTAATAGAGAGGAAATCCTCCAATAGGGACACTAGTTCTGGTGACCGGAAAATTCCCTAAATTTGCAGGGGTTTCCTGTCACTTCCTGTTTGGCTATGGGACAGGAAGTGAAGGAAAATCTCTGCAACGGGACACAGATGGTGAAAAAAAAATCTGGGTAATGGGAGCTGGGGAATTAATAGGCTGCATACAACACTCCCAACCCATTCAAGCTGGGGAAGTAGAATCTATGTGATCGCAGGCTCTGAATGACACTCAGGACTCCTCTGCAGCATTATAACCCCTCTTTGCTCTATCCAAAATGACATTTGCCTATAGCACTACTTTAAGTCAGCTTCATAAAATTGTGATATTACCTATATTACAGATCTGCCTAAAGTTCATGCAAACTGTGAAATTACAGCAGAAATACACAGATGATGCAGAAACGAAAAAAAAAAAAATCTGATTGCCGATGACAAAAAAAAAAGTACTTTTCTGGCGTAATGCCAAGTTTGTTATGTGTGAGCGTTATCTGTGTTGTCATCATCAGCAACAGAGTAAATCCAGATTCTAATTTGTAAAGTAACAATTTGGCTTCAATAGATTAATATCCTGCATCGATCGAACAGGTAGGCTTAAAATCATGGACTTGTTTCATGTAAAAACAATAAGCTGAGCTCCCAGGAACGGTGCCTTTCACTCATTACTGTTTGATGTAGCTAGTTGTTACACTTCACTGGAGAAAGACTGCTTGCTGCAGCATTGAATGAAGATGTTTAATCTTAAACAGAACATATTACTCCATCCTTTGTACAGAGAAAGGAAAACGCTTATTAATACTGCATCACAACCTGCTGTCGTGTGAGGGTATAATGTACACAATGGATTGACATGAACTGCCACTGACTTCTAAAGGACAGTCAACAAGGGAATCATGGGTTTAACGCTTCGTCTGCTGGAGGCTCTGGTCAAGCCTCTGAATTTCAAGCACCATTATCCACTCTGAGTATCAGCCAATGCAGGGGTTAATCAGCGAGTGGGTGGGGGGGGGAATAAACCAGTTTTAAAAAACATGAGCCAGCTCCCACACTGTCTGGGAGGCTCACAGGGTGTTTTCCTTGCAATAAAATCCACTTCTGCAAGCCAGTGCAATGTGGTACAGGAGCAACCGACCTTAACCTCTCCAGGTGCAAGAGTGTCACCAGGGACCAACCTGTGCGCAGTGCTCGACCCAAGAGGATATCCCCACATGTAATAATTGTCCATAACACAAGTAGGAACTGTCATTTTTCACACACTAGAATATACAATACAGTATAGCATTTTACTGTAATATGTGCAAAGATCAGATCAGCGCACCATAACTGTAACAACTACGCTGGACATACACCATACAATTTGATTGCACAATCTCCTCTAGATTTACCAAAATGATGGCAGATGTGGACAAACCCAAACAATCCATTCAAATAGTATATAATCAGGCAGACCCTTTCACTACATAGTTTATGGCAGATCTAAAGCGGGATACACACTATACAATTTTCTTTAGATTTTTTCCTTTAGATTTACCAAAACCATATAATATGAGATCAAACACTTTCAATTTGTATGCAATCAAGCAGGCCCTTGCACTACATGGTTGAAAGTAAATCTAAAGGAAATCGAACAAAAGTTACATAGTGTTTATCCAGCTTAAAGCAGACCTTCAGTCATTTTTTCATCTTTCCATCTATAAAATCTTCTGCCCTTGTTGTTTTAACTTTGGATAGTAAAACTTTTTTTTTCTGCTAGTAAATACATTATACAGCCCACTTATTGTTTCTTGTCTGGTAAAAAGCCTAGGCTTATGAGATCATGCACAGCTCTCTCTCTTGTGAGAGTTTGCCAGGAAGGGGGGGGGGGGGGTGAGAGATAAGAGGGCCAATGAGAGCTGCAGAGCTGGAGGTATGCCTCTGTGTGTCTGTGTGAATCCAGGAAGTGAACAGGGAGCAGCAGCTTCAGCTGGCCAAAGTTAAAATGGCTGCAGCCAGACTCAGTGGAGGGAGATTTTTGCAGCATATTTGGCAAGAACAGAATCACAGTATATATAAAATAATATGCAAAGTGGTTAAAGGAAAGCTTCAGAATGGTGAAGATGTTTTTATTACATATTATGTGAGCAGACTGCAGTTCCTCTTTAAGGCTGTCCAGACACTATACAATTGGATTATGCAATCTCCTTTAATAATGCTATGTAATATGAGGACAAACCTAAACAAGCCATTCAAATTAGTATCCAATCAGGCAGGCCCCTGCCTTAAATAATTGATGGTAGATCTAAAGCAATTTGTACAGTCAGGATATATAATGCATTGATATCTTTAAGAAGATTATACAATTACATTGCATAGTGTATGGTCAACTTTAGATCTACCATCAACTGGAGATGAGCTTGTGCATCCTCCCAACTTATCTCTACCTGAACTCTGAACTCACAGTCTTTTTAATACTTCAATGAGCTGGGGGTTGGGTTATTCCCACCCCACAACCCACCTCTAGGTTTATACGAGATGCAGGGCAGGAATGACCTGGCCCGATGCCCACTGGAGTAAAAAAGTGTGCAAGTTGGGATAGGTTAGAGATTGAAGTTCAGAGGTCATCTGAGCCCATCTCTAGTTGATGGTAGATCGAAGGCTGACCATACACTATACAATTATTATTATTATACAGGATTTATATAGCGCCAACAGTTTGCACAGTGCTTGTCAAAAAGAAGGCAGACAGTACAGTTACATTAAAATTTAGTACAAGAGGAATCAGAGGACCCTGATCATTAGAGCTTACAATCTAAAAATCTGATTGTACAATCTCCTCTAGATATACCATCAACTATGCAGTGCAAAGGCCTAAATAGCTACAATTTGAATGGATTGTTCAGGTTTGTTCTCATATTACATAGTTTTGGTAAATGTAAAGGAGATTGTATAATTGATGATGTAATGTGAGGAGAAATCTAAACAATCCATTCAAATTGTATCCTTGCCCTTGCACTATATAGTTGATGAGTGATCTAAGGGAAAGAGTATAGTGTATGGTCATCTTTAAGAAAATTGTACAATCAGATTGTATAGTGTGTGGTCAGCCTTAGGAATTGTCATCTGCTAATCATGCAACTAGGTCAATGTATAGAGAGATCTACCAAAGTCGTCTGATTGCACCTTGAAATCCAAAGATATTGGAGAAAAGAGCAGCTGACGATAAAAAGGGACAAGTGTTGCTATCCAGTACATGATTACATTATAAAATGAGAGTCATAGCACTGTCTGATCAGATATTAATGATCCCCCCCCCCTTCTCCTTTTCATGTATGGTTACCTTAATAGCTCAGCACACAAACACACATTCCCCCCCTGCTGGACACAGCTCCTGCCAGCAAGAACAGCTCCAGCTTTGCCACTCACTGACAATACAAGACTGCCAGGCAGGTGTCACTTTACCAAAGATGATGGGGGGAGAAGGGGGGGGGGGGGCTCCATTTATCAAGTGTTTAGCTTACAAATGATGACAATAAATTGCTGCGGAAGGGATTACTTGGTAAATCACCAACTGCCTACAATCAATAGAATATATAAAAAAGCAATACACACAAGAAGTGCACAGCATATCACAGCAAGAATAAAGAAGTCATGTCCATGTCAGGAATAAGAGCAAATAAAGCAGACGACTCTGCACTGCAGTTAAAAGCCTGCTGCTGTATTAATTCCCAGTGACACCCAGGTGACCTCTGACCTGCACAGAACAGCAACAAATGAAGTAATTCTGGTTATTACTGGGTAATGGGAGCTGGGAGATTAATAGGCTGCATACAACACTCCCAACCCATTCAAGCTGGGCAAGTGGAATCTATGTGATCGCAGGCTCTGAATGACACTCAGGACTCCTCTACAGCATTACAACCATTTCCGTGCTGGAGGGGGCGAGGAGACTCCTTTCCAGCATTAGAACCATTTCCATGCTGGAGGGGGCGAGGAGACTCCTTTCCAACATTTTAACCATTCCCATCCTGGAGGGGGCGAGGAGACTCCTTTCCAACATTTTGACCATTCCCATGCTGGAGGGGGCAAAGAGACTCCTTTCCAGCATGTTAAACATTTCCATGCTGGAGGGGGCGAAGAGACTCCTTTCCAGCATTTTAACCATTTCCATGCTGGAGGGGGTGAAGAAACTCCTTTCCAGCATTTTAACCGTTTCCATACTGGAGGGGGTGAAGGGGCTCCACTACAGCATTTCAACCATTCCCATGCTGGAGGGGGCAAAGGGGCTCCTTTACTGCATTTTAACCATTCCCATGGGGGGGGGGGGGGGGTGAACCAGCCACACATTGCCCATTGCTTAACCTAAGGTGTCATCCACTAAACAGCCCCTGATCATTAGGTTAGAGGCAGCCTGTGTTTACACAGGGATATTCCAGCTTTTCAAGGCAGAGTTTATTGGCAGATATAATCCTATTAGTCCCTGGGCAGTCAGCATTAATCTAGGAGAAATCACCCAGCCTAGAAAATTAGAAAAAAAAAGAAGAGAGCCAGCCTCTGCCATCAGCTCTGAACTGTCCACACAGCATCTTCTTTCTCATGATTTTACCATCAGTGATCTTTGTTTTTTGACAATGTATCGTTCGATTTTTAAACAAAACAAGAGTCCCTGAGCATGGCAGGCAGGCAGGAGAGTGTTTACAAGACATGATCATGTTTATCAATAAGCACACTTTGTGGATGAAGACATGCAGGGCTGGGTGGCATTAGAAGTGACACTTCGGGGTCCAGCTGGCACTGGGGATCAATAGACAGAAGAAGACTTTAGCGATCCCTATAGGTTACTTACTGGTATATAAGGCTCCATGCGTGGTGCTTCTATGCGCTGGGAAACCAGCAGCATTTTGGACTGGAGATCCACCAGATATTACATCCACTTTGGTGTATTGGTAAAAGCCCCAAGGTAAAAAAAAACCAGAAGAAGAAGAAGAAGGAGAAGACTGTGCAGTCAGGAGGAGGCAGACAGTGTGCTGTGTCTATCAATGTCTATCAATGTATTTCCTATTAGACTCCAGACAAAAGCATCCCAGTGTAGCAGTTGGCTAATGATTCACCCAGTGCCTGTCTCAGACTGCTCACTACATTTCCATCAGCCCACTGTTCCTCACTTCAGGGCGGAGTCTCCGGGCTTTAAATTACTGATAGGACATTTACAAGTGCTGTGTCACCGAGGGGGGCGGAGCCTGATCACAGTCACTTCATCTTAAAGGGGAAGCGTTCCCTTCTGTCTCCCGACAATTACATGTCAGTGTGGGGAGGACTCAGAGATCGCGGAGTCCTCGGGGGAGCTTGTCCTCAGCTAGGCGACAAATGTCATGTTCTCATCTCCTCCCACACACCGATCATGGGGCACACACACTGACAACTGACAACACACACTGACAACTGACAACACACAACCCACACTGACAACTGACAACACACACTGACAACACACACTGACAACTGACAACACACACTGACAACTGACAACACACACTGACAACACACACTGACAACTGACAACACACACTGACAACTGACAACACACACTGACAACACACACTGACAACTGACAACACACACTGACAACTGACAACACACACTGACAACTGACAACACACACTGACAACTGACAACACACACTGACAACTGACAACACCCACTGACAACACACACTGACAACACACACTGACAA
This sequence comes from Aquarana catesbeiana, assembly GCF_042186555.1. Lineage (NCBI taxonomy): Eukaryota > Metazoa > Chordata > Amphibia > Anura > Ranidae > Aquarana > Aquarana catesbeiana. Next base: position 152,815,861 of record NC_133332.1, on the reverse strand, counting down.
CACACACTGACAACTGACAACACACACTGACAACTGACAACACACACTGACAACTGACAACACACACTGACAACACACACTGACAACTGACAACACACACTGACAACACACACTGACAACTGACAACACACACTGACAACTGACAACACACACTGACAACACACACTGACAACTGACAACACACTGACAACACACACTGACAACTGACAACACACACTGACAACTGACAACACACACTGACAACACACACTGACAACACACACTGACAACCGACAACACACACTGACAACTGACAACACACACTGACAACTGACAACACACACTGACAACACACACTGACAACTGATAACACACACTGACAACTGACAACACACGCTGACAACACACACTGACAACTGACAACACACACACTGACAACACACACTGACAACTGACAACACACACTGACAACTGACAACACACACTGACAACACACACTGACAACTGACAACACACACTGACAACTGACAACACACACTGACAACACACACTGACAACACACACTGACAACTGACAACACACACTGACAACACACACTGACAACACACACTGACAACTGACAACACACACTGACAACTGACAACACACACTGACAACTGACAACACACACTGACAACACACACTGACAGCTGACAACACACACTGACAACACACACTGACAACTGACAACACACACTGACAACTGACAACACACACTGACAACACACACTGACAACTGACAACACACACTGACAACTGACAACACACACTGACAACTGACAACACACACTGACAACACACACTGACAACTGACAACACACACTGACAACTGACAACACACACTGACAACACACACTGACAACTGACAACACACACTGACAACTGACAACACACAATGACAACACACACTGACAACTAACAACACACACTGACAACTGACAACACACACTGACAACACACACTGACAACTGACAACACACACTGACAACACACACTGACAACACACACTGACAACTGACAACACACACTGACAACACACACTGACAACTGACAACACACACTGACAACTGACAACACACACTGACAACACACACTGACAACTGATAACACACACTGACAACTGACAACACACACTGACAACCCACACTGACAACACACAACCCACACTGACAACTGAGAAAACACACTGACAACTGACAACCCACACTGACAACTGACAACCTGCACTGACAACTGAAAACCCGCACTGACAACACACACTGACAACCCACACTGACAACACACAACCCACACTGACAACTGAGAAAACACACTGACAACTGACAACCCACACTGACAACTGACAACCCGCACTGACAACTGAAAACCCGCACTGACAACACACACTGACAACACACAACCCACACTGACAAAACACAACCCACACTGACAACTGACAACCCACACTGACAATTGACAATCCACACTGACAACTGACAAAACACACTGACAACTGACAACCCACATTGACAACTGTCATCCCACACTGACAACTGACAACCCGCACTGACAACTGAAAACCCGCACTGACAACACACACTGACAACACACAACCCACACTGACAAAACACAACCCACACTGACAACTGACAACCCACACTGACAATTGACAATCCACACTGACAACACACACTGACAACACACAGTAACAACACACAACCCACACTGACAACATACACTGACAACATACAACCCACACTGACAACTGACAACACACATTGACAACTGACAACCCACACTGACAACTGACAACACACACTGACAACGGACAACACACACTGACAACTGACAGGGCACATTGACAACTGACAACACATACTGACAACTGACAACACACACTGACAACCCACCCACAACCCACAACCCCCACAGGGTCATTTTTAATATTGATTGGACTCTGGGCAAATGTATTCCCCCCACCATGCAATTTTGTTCTCCATCCCAAAAAACAAACAAACACACACAGAATTATCTCTAACTTTAATGGGTTATACTAACCCCATCATTACACAGGACCCCCCCTCCGATACTACCCCCATCCTTACACAGGACTCCCCCCCTCCAATACTACCCCCATCATTACACAGGACCCCCCAATAATATCCCCATCCTTACACAGGGCTCCCCAATACTACCCCCATCATTACACAGGACCCCCCCAATACTACCCCCATCATTACACAGGACTCCCCCCCTCCGATACTACCCCCATCATTACACAGGACCCCCCCAATACTACCTCCATCCTTACACAGGACTCCCCCCTCCAATACTACCCCCATCATTACACAGGACCCCCCCCCAATACTATCCCCATCCTTACACAGGGCTCCCCAATACTACCTCCATCATTACACAGGACCTCCCCAATACTACCCCCATCATTACACAGGACCCCCCAATACTACAACCATCATTACACAGGACTCCCCCCCTCCGATACTACCCCCATCATTACACAGGACCCCCCGAAAATACCCACCATAATTACACAGGACTCCCCCCCGATACTACCCCCATCATTACACAGGACCCTTTCCCTCGATACTACCCCCATCATTACACAGGACCCCCCTCCCCCGATACTACCACCATAATTACACAGACCCCCCGATACTACCCCCATCCTTACACAGGACTCCCCCCCTCCAATACTACCCCCATCATTACACAGGACCCCCCAATACTATCCCCATCCTTACACAGGACCCCCCCTCCAATACTACCCCCATCATTACACAGGACCCCCCCCAATACTATCCCCATCCTTACACAGGACTCCCCCCCTCTAATACTACCCCCATCATTACACAGGACCCCCCCAATACTACCTCCATCATTACACAGGACCTCCCCAATACTACCCCCATCATTACACAGGACCCCCCAATACTACCCCCATCATTACACAGGACTCCCCCCTCCAATATTACCCCCATCATTACACAGGACCCCCCCAATACTATCCCCATCCTTACACAGGACTCCCCCCTCCAATACTACCCCCATCATTACACAGGACCCCCCCAATACTATCCCCATCCTTACACAGGACTCCCCCCTCCAATACTACCCCCATCATTACACAGGTCCCCCCCAATACTACCTCCATCATTACACAGGACCTCTCCAATACTACCCCCATCATTACACAGGAGCCCCCAATACTACCCCCATCATTACACAGGACTCCCCCCCCTCCGATACTACCACCATCATTACACAGGACCCCCCGAAAATACCCACCATAATTACACAGGACTCCCCCCGATACTACTCCCATCATTACACAGGACCCTCTCCCTCGATACTACCCCCATCATTACACAGGACCCCCCTCCCCCGATACTACCACCATAATTACACAGACCCCCCGATACTACCCCCATCCTTACACAGGACTCCCCCCTCCAATACTACCCCCATCATTACACAGGACCCCCCCAATACTATCCCCATCCTTACACAGGACTCCCCCCCTCCAGTACTACCCCCATCATTACACAGGACCCCCAATACTATCCCCATCCTTACACAGGACTCCCCCCCTCCAATACTACCCCCATCATTACACAGGACCCCCCCAATACTACCTCCATCATTACACAGGACCTCCCCAATACTACCCCCATCATTACACAGGACCCCCCAATAGTACCCCCATCATTACACAGGACTCCCCCCTCCTATACTACCCCCATCATTACACAGGACCCCCCGAAACTACCCACCATAATTACACAGGACTCCCCTCCCCGATACTACCCCCATCATTACACAGGACCCCCCTCCCCCGATACTACCACCATAATTACACAGACCCCCCCGATACTACCCCCATCATTACACAGGACTCCCCCCGATACTACCACCATAACTAAACAGGACACCCCTCCCTGATACTACCCCCATCATTACACAGGACCCCCCTGTACTACCCTTGTCATTACACAGGACCCCCCCATACTACCCCCATCATTGCACAGGATCCCCTCCTCCATACTACCCCCATCATTACACAGCCCCCCCCTACTACCCCCCATTATTACACAGGACCCCCCATACTACCCCCATCATTACACAGAACCCCCCGTACTACCCTTATCATTACACAGGACCCCCCATACTAACCCCATCATTACACAGGACCCCCTCCCCCCTATACTACCCCCATCATTACACAGGACCCCCTCTCCCCTGATACTACCCCCATCATTACACAGGACCCCCTCCCCCCTGATACTACCCCCATCATTACACAGGACTCCCCCCCATACTACCCCCATAATTACACAGGACCCCCCCATACTACCCCAATCATTGCACAGGATCCCCTCCTCCATACTCCCCCCATTATTACACTGGACCCCACCCAATACTACCCCATCATTACACAGGACCCCTTCCCCCTGATACTACCCCCATCATTACGCAGGACCCCCGTTCTACCCTCATCATTACACAGGATCCCCCCCATACTAACCCCATCATTACACATGACCTCCTATACTACCCTCATCATTACACAGAGCCCCTCCCCCCATACTACCCCCATCATTACACAGGATCCCCTCCTCCATACTACCCACATCATTGCACAGCCCCCCGGTACTACCCTCATCATTACACAGGGCCCCCCCATACTACTCTCATCATTACACAGGACCCCCCATACTACACCCATCATTGCACAGGACCCCCCATACTACCCCCATCATTACACAGGATCCCCTCCTCCATACTACCCCCATTATTACACAGCCCCCCCTCCTCAATGCTACCCCATTATTACACAGGCCCCCCTCCTCCATGTTACCCCCATTATTACACAGGACTCCTTCCTCCATACCACTCCTATTATTACACATGACGCCCTCCTCCATACTACCCCCATTATTACACATAACTCCTTCCTCCATACTACTCCTATTATTACACATGACCCCCTCCCCCATACTACCCCCATTATTACACAGGACTCCCTTCTCCATACTAGCCCCATTATTACACATGACCCCCTCCTCCATACTCCCCCCATTATTACATATGACCCCCTCCTCCATACTACCCCCATCATTACACAGGACCCCCCAATACTACCCCCATCATTACACAGGATCCTCTTCTCCATACTACCCCCATCATTACACAGCCCCCCCATACTACCCCCATCATTAAACAGAACCACCCCCGCCATACTACGCCCATTATTACACATGACCCCCCTCCTCCATACTACCCCCATCAATACACAGAATCCCCTCCTCCATACTACCCCCATCATTACACAGGACCCCCCCCCACCATACTATCCCCATTATTACACAGCCCCCCTCCTCCACACTACCCCCATTATTACACAGGACTCCTTCCTCCATACTACCCCCATTATTACATAGGATCCCCTCCTTCATACTACCCCCATTATTACACAGGACTCCCTCCTCCATACTATCCCCAATTTTTACATAGGTCCTCCTCCTCTATACTACCCCCATCATTACACAGGATGCCCTCCTCCATACTACCTTCATCATTACACAGGACCCCCCCCCCTTACTACCCCCATTATTAAACAGAACCACCTCCTCCAAACTACCCCCATTATTACACATGACCCTCCTCCTCCATACTACCCCCATTATTACACAGGATCCCCTCCTCCATACTACACCCATTATTACACAGGACTCCCTCCATCATACTACCCCCATTATTACACAGGACTCTCTCCTCTATACTACACCCATCATTATACAGGACCCCCCTCCTCCATCATTACACAGAACCCCCATTCTCCATCATTACACAGGGTCCCTTCCCCACACTACCCCCATCATTACACAGGACCCCCTCCTCCATCATTAAACAGGACCCCCCTTCTCCATAATTACACAGGGCCCCTTCCCCAAACTACCCCCATCATTACACAGGACCCCTTCCCCCCATACTACCCCCATCATTACACAGGACTCCCTCGTCCATAATAACTCCATTATAACACAAGACCCCCTCCTCTATCATTACATAGGACTCCTTCCCCACACTACCCTCATCTTTACACAGCCCCCCATACTACCCCCATCATTACACAGGACCCCCTCCTCTATACTACCCCCATTATTACACAGGATCCCCCGCCTCATTACTATCCCCATTATTACACAGGAACCTCCTCCTCCATCATTACACAGGGCCCCTTCCCCACAATACCCCCATCATTACACAGGCCCCCTTTCCCCATACTACCCCCATCATTACAGAGGACTCCTTCTCCCATACTACCTCTATTATTACACAGGACCCCCTGCTCCATACTATCCCCATTATTACGGAGGACCCCCCTCCTCAATCATTACACAGGATCCTCTGCCTGTACAAACCCCTGCATTGGCCCCCCAGTGGTCTTACCTTGATAATGTCCAGAGGACCCACAAGGCACACCCCGCTATAGCCTCTGCTGAAGAAGTTTTTTAGCGGGCCGATGGTCTGTGGCTTGTTGAACATGGTGAGGGAGAGGGGTCGGTGTGACTGTGCCCAGAACGGACAGGCACCCTCCCTGGACAAGGTTTATGTTACCAAGCTGGCCAATCACTGCACAGGATGCAGACATGACACCCAACCAATCACCAGTGCCTCCAACATTCAATTCAAATCTGCTAAATAATAGTTATAGCTCAAGGAGCAGCTCAGCTGCTTTTGGCCTGACAACAATGACTGGGCCCAGGCCAGCTGCCTCATTTGCCCTGTGTTAAAGACAGCCCTGGGAACAGGTACCTGGTTTTGACAGGTACCTGTTCCCACTTCAGGTCAAATTGGCACAGCAGATCTACAGGAAGTTCTCCTCCCCCTCCTCCCGTAGCCTTCTGGGACACATCACAGGTTCCAGAAGGCTACAGGTCCATTTACAAAGTGTAGCGCAGCTTGTGCATGCACAGTAGGCAACTGTGAAGCTGCCAGGAGTCACAGCCGTTTGCCCACAGTTAATATGCTGGTGCCAGGGACCGAAGACCAGTCAATTACTGTCTCAGGTGAGTATGGCGCTATATCCTTAGACAGGTAAGTGCCCCTTTTTAAATGTCAGTAGCTACAGTATTTGTGCTGATGACTTTAATAGTTTGTTCCTAGGATGAAGAATTCTCTTTAACTCAGAAAGTATCTTCTATGGCTCTTAGCCTCCTCCAAATCTCCAAATTCCTTTTTTTTTTTTTGCTGCAGTGATCCAACTTCCTGTTAGAGGGTGGCTACGTTACTACTCCATGGTCCCACTGTATTTAGGAATATAACCACCCTCTGTTGTTTGCACCCAAGAGGGACTTTAGACTATGAAATGTGTAGTTTGTAGTGTGCATAGAGCAGTGCACATGACTGCAAATAACATGCACTGCTCATTCCAAACAAATGGATGTGAGGGTGGAAAAAGAGAGGATTAATAGCTCACAGAGGATGTTACAAAGAGGCAGAAAAAAACAAAGTAAGAGGTAAAAAAAAAATAGTTTACAGGGCCATTAGGAAGTGCACGTGTATGGATTACGTTTGGAGAATAAGCAATAAGTTTCTTGATATCAGCTGGCATGGCAGGGCCACTCAAGGCTCTGGAATAATACCCGGTAGTCTGATTGGCAGCTGGCTCCAACTCTCAGTGCATGGCTGAGAGACAGAGCCAGCTTTGCCCACCTACTCCCATGCTGGCACTCCAGTAAACACTCAAAGAGCAGAGCAAAGAGTGGTGATTGACAATCACTGCTCTGCTCTCCAAACAGACCAAGAGCTGAGCAATCAGCGGTCATGTGATCACTCAGTTCTTGATCTTAGAGCCAACATGAGATGGATATAGCATGATACCGATGCTACAAAATGGAGGTGGGCATGTGTGTTTGTTTTTTTCAAAGTACATACTTTTCCTTTAAAAGAAAAATATGGCCACATCTTTTTTGCGCCTACCTCTCCTATTGATCATAGGAGTGCAGTGTGTTCTGCACTCCTGTGACCCATTTTCAGCCTACAGCAGGCAAAAGCCCACTGTCAGCTGATCTCACAGAGCTGGTCCAGGCTCTGGATTGAACCCAACTCTAAAGTCGGGATCCACACAAAAGCCTGGACCAGCAGCTGGCTCAGCCTCTTAGCGAGCTGCTAAGAGCCTGAGCCAGCCACTCCCACCCCCTCTACAGCCCAGCACTCCAGTGAACGCTGGAGGAGCAGAGCAGAGAGTTGATTACTGGCAGTCACCACTCTCTGCTCATTGTGGTGGAGAGAACTGAGCTTCGTTTTCAGTCTTAGAAGCAGCGATGGACAGATGCAGCGTTGTATCGATGCTGCATCCTCCTAGGGGAGTATAACTGTTTGTTTAAAAAAAAAAAAAAAAACATAGTTCTCTTTTAGAGCCACTTTCACACAAGCACACAGTCAGCCAGGGGGTTAACAATAGATGGTTGAGCCTTTGTTTTATCACCTCCCAACCGCCCACTTAAAAGCAACTAAGCAGAGGGAGTGGGCTGTACACCTGCTATGGTTGAGATGTGGCTGCAGATACCAGAAGTATTTAGGGCTTTGTTTAACCCACTGTGCAGCGCAGTGTCAACAGGAGACTAGATGCTAGGACCTGTAAGAGCCAGCTGGCCTCCTGACCACGTCACAAACAAGATGGTGGCAGTGTGGCAGCTTTTCGGGCATAGAAGGACAGTGCTGTATTTGCGGGGTGGGTGGTAAGTTATTTCTTCTCACCCCAGAAGACCAGGTAGAAGGGAGTTCATATTAAAAGTGACTCTGTAAAGTTCCTCTTTAAGCTGGCCATAAACACAAAGATTTAATTTGCTGAACATAAAAAATTGAACAGATTCCTCCATCCACACTGCTGAGCTTAGATGGACAAATCTCCCATGATGGCTATTTATTCTGACAGCTAGCACCACTGGCTGTCAGAGTACCAAAACACTGGCTGCATATGATTTTTTGATCACGCATGAGTGAGCCCAAAGGGCCAACCATTGTGTGCATTTCAGCCTAAAATCCTATAAAATATGGACAGCTTTAGGGGTATTTCAGGCAGGGTTTCCTGATAGTGACAACAGTGGATGATGCATACACAATGGGGTTTATTTACTAAAGCTGGAGAGTACAAAATCAGTCTCATTTCTGCATAGAAATCAGCTTCCAGGTTTTATTGCCAAAGCTTAATTGAACAAGCTGAGGTTAGAAACAGATTGGTTTCTCTGCAGAAGTGTGACTGATTTTGCACTCTTCAGCTTTAGTAAATAAACCCCAATGTGTTTTAAAAAGGCCACTTGTAGCCTACATCGGAAGACTGTGTGACCAAACGACAATGCAGGAGTTCAATTGCGTAAAAGGAACAGAATGTTGTCACCCTATAAGCAGAAGGGTCTGAACTGGGACCTACATGGCAGATACTATTTAAAAGTTTTAGCTTTACACACACTTTAGGTGCCAGAACATCTTTTTCATTTGACAGATGTCTCAGTTTTCCACCTTATATTAGTTTAGTTTATTAGTTAGTTTAAAGCTGAAATCCAGGAAAAATCATTTTTAGATATTTGCTATGTACTAATAATTCACCTCTTGCTATGGGGGCACTCGTGCATTCTTGCTTCCAAGCCCTGTTCTGATTGTCCATAAGACACACAGAGCGGGGCTCAGCTCCACCCCCCGTTCCCTCATCGCTGGTTCTGATTGACAGCAGTGGGAGCCAATGGTTCCTGCTGCAATATCTGAGCCAATGAGTAATGAGAAAGCAGAGAGAACCGCGGCTCTCGTGCACATTGCTAGACCAAGATCAGGCTCAAGTGGGGGCAGCGGAGGGAGCTGCATGCATGGTTCTCATTTCAGCATAGGTGCACTCTGGGGTTAAATTTCCATGTACTCTATTAGTAGACTATTTGGTGCAGTGGTAGGGACAGGGTGATTATCTGTCTTTTCCTTTTGGTATTTTTTTTGGCCCAAATCAATGTCCATATTTTTGGTCTCGTCATTGGTTGTCCTTCATCTGCCTCCCCAATGTCAAGAGAAAAAAAGTCTTTTATTATATTTTTTTTAGATGTCTCCTATTGCTTGAACAGTCCTCTTTATAGTCCTTTCCCTTTGGGAGTGTGATCCTTGAGGTAACTGTTTTATATTTTATCACCATAGGAGATTTATTTGTTATTTTCATTTTTTGGTAGGATAAATTATCATTATATTTACTTGCTGTTTTTTTATTTTTATTTTTCCAAGTGGCATCGTAATGTAGCACCCTGATGTTTAGGCAGGGCTGCTATTAAATTTAGTTGCCAGGCGATAGTTGCCTTGATCAGTTGTTAGGAGATCAATTGATTTCCCCCTAATTATGGACTTGCTGCACTTTTCTCTTCTGTCACTAGGTGGCACTGTAGCTGGTGACATTAGATAAGATAAGGGCATAGCAAGGGCAGATTAGGAATGAATGTGGTGTCTCAGCCAATGGGATTTTCCTTGGGTCCCTTGGCCTGCTGGGAGAGCCCATTTATTTGGGTGGAATCAGGTGATCGGGGTTCTGTGCCACCTGGACGGCTGTCTAGGTGGACATGTGTTGCTGCCCCGGGCTGCTAGGCCAGAAGCCTATCCTGGGGACATCTGGCTGCTAGGCTGTCTAGGCCTATTCAGAAGCAGGAGAGCAGTGTAGAGTTGGGACTGCAAGCTTATAGTCCAACCAGAAGCAACGGTTCCGCTGGCCAGGGGGATCAGTTGTGGTTGGAGGTAGAGGGGAAGCTGTTGCCACTAAGGGACCATCAACCTTGTTACCAGAGACCACTGTTAGTAAGCCGAGGCCAGTACCAGAGCACATTGAGTGAAGACCCACAGTGAGTGATTGTGGGGTAGGCTGAGAACTGTTCATGTTGCAAATAGTTGGATACAATTACAGTTAATAATTTCTACAAGATTGTTGCCATAGGAGACAGTGTCCTACCTGTACAGAAGTTGTGTCTGGCTTGAGGCCTTCACCTGTATAGCTGTCTACCTATAGAAGTCTCAGAGTCTGCCAATTATCATTGCATCTACCTAAGAGTGTTCTGGTCCCAACCCTCTCTCCCACAGTTCTGTTTAAGAGACAATAAATCTCTTTGCATTCAAAAAGTGTCTGGCGCCCAGCGTTTGCTTATGCATTACACCCACCATGCCTTGTAACCCACTCTACACAGAAGGATTTCAGCTGTCCCTGACTCTGGAAGTCACCATTAGGCCTAAAGGGGCTTGGGACTTTGCAACAGTAATGTTATGGGAATATGTACAAGCTCCTTAAGGTCCTGATTAGGTGGGGGTTCCTGTTCTTTTGTAAAACATTGAAAAGTCTCACAAATGTGGTATCACTATACTAGGACTGGCAGAATGTGTATTGGGTTGTATTTCTAAGTATGCCCATGCTGTATGTGAGAAATACTTTTAAAATACAACTTTGTATAAAAAATTATTGTCATTTTAATTCTGCATTTTCCATAAACTTGTGGCAATAATATGAAGTCAAAAGACTCACCATGCCTCTTAGAAAGTACCTTGGAGTGTTTGCTTTGCAAAATGTGGTCATTTTTTTTTTAAGTTTCCACTGTTTTTGTGCTCCAGGGCCTCTGCAAATGTGATAGATAGTCAGGAATTTAGAAGCGTAATTCATGCCCCCAAAAAGCCTGAAGGTGCTCCTTGGATTTTGGGTCCCTCTATGTGGCTAGGCTGTGAAAAAACTCTCAAAGATGTGGTATCACCACACTTGAAGGGAGTAATCCTAAGTATGCCTATGATGCATGTTAGAATTATTACTTAAAAATTTTGTGTAAATAACACATTTTTATTTTCTCTCTTGCATTCTCCAAAACTTGTGGCAAAAAATGAAATTTTCAAAAGGCTCATTATGCCTCTTAGAAAATACCTTAGAGTGTTTACTTTCCAAAATGGGGCAATTTTTTGGGTGTTTCCACTGTCCTGGTGCTCCAGGGCCTCCAAAACTGTGATAGGGATGTAGTACCCTTCTGAATAGGTTGCTACAAAAGCTAGGTAAATGTTATTCTTTGGGAAATTAGGTAGACACTTAGTACATCAGGTTACATATACAATCCCAATTCCAAAAAAGTTGGGACACTTTGTAAAATCTATATAAAAACAGAATGCAATGTTTTGCAATTCTCATAAACCCACATTTTATTCACAATAGAAAATAGAAAAAAGATCAAATGTTTAAACTGAGAAAATGTACAAGAAAAAATAGGTCATTTTAATATTGATAGCAGCAACATGTCTCAAAAAGTTGGGACAGGGCAAAAAAAAGCGAGCAAAAGTACAACCCCGATTCCAGAAAAGTTGGGAAAGGGCCATGTTTACCACAGTGTAGTATTCCTCTTCTTTTAAAAACACTCTGTAAATGTCTGGGAACTGAGGAGACCAGTTTCTGGAGTTTTGGGGGAGGAATGTTGTCCCATTCTTGCCTGAGTATAAGCTGCTCTAAAACCTGAATAAATCTTTCAGCATTGATGATGCCTTTCCAGATGTGCAAGCTGCCCATTCTATGTGCACTAATGCACCCCTATAGCATCAGAGATGAAGGCTTTTGAACTGAGCGCTGATAACAAGCCAGAGGGTCTATCTCCTCTTTAGTCCAGAGGACATGGTGCCCATGAATAAAAGAAAATGCAGTGCTATGTGATATTAACCTTACTGGTGTAAATATAAATACCAAGATTGAGGGCGTGAACAATTACATCCAAGTTATGAGAAAAAAATATATATAAAAAACCAAACATCTTTGTGTCAAGCAAGTTCACAGTGAAATATTGAAGTATCATATAATATAAAAAAAATCTCAATTTTCAGTCCACAGTGAAAAAGGTGAAAAAAAAAATATATAATAATGTCCCATAAGGTGACTCTTTTAATGATGATCCAGGTAATAAGATCACTGACTTCACACACGTTCTCCCCCCTGTGTGACTGTGCTCACCTCAAGGTGTGTGACCGCACAATCAAGTTTGGTCTACAAAAGCAGCTGAACCACCTCTAGACTCTATGTAGACCCTTGGCAGGATCCCCCAGGTATAATCCAGAGATGTTGTCCTCAATTTAAAGTAAGAAAGAGGCTAGATAGTGCATTATCGTTTGAGTATAAATTTATTATAGGTAAAAAACATCAGGGTACTCACATTTCACAGGTACTTCCAGCGCACCAAGCTATAGAAAACGTTCAGTATAAAAAATCCTCTCCAAACGATTTGCAAACTTGTGTGTCACAGCAGATTGCTCAGAGAGCAGGAAACTGTCTCCTCCACCGTCCTGCTCCATCCCCTAAGCGTGACGACACAGGGCTAATCACGTGTCTCCCTCAGGGGGATCTGATTGGATGGTGGAAGCTGCTGGAATATATACTGTGTCGGTTGCCATTAAAGAAGAGCCGTGATATGCGCCATTTTGTTGTGGGTCTGTCTGAACAATAAACTACAACCGCGGCCATGTTAATGGAGCCACGGACCGCCAATAGTGTCGCTGGCTACAAACTCCATAGAAACACTACGGTGGCCATGATATTGAAGCCTCAACATGCGCCATATGATATCTCAGTACCCCCAAGATCAATCTAATGTTCATTCCCTCACTAAATCATGGGGGAGCTCCCTATTATAGGGGAGAGTATCGGGGGGCAGCATCAACAAGGGTACCCGAATAGGACTCCCCAGCAGGGTGGTACCCATTCTTTTAAGGCCACCCGCAGGGTGATTATCATTCCCACGGAGGACCCCCGTCCCATGGAGGTCCCCCACAGGGTGATTATCCATATTATTCACCAAAACCCCAAAGACTGAGGCTGACTAGACCTCCACAGGATGTTTATGAAGTGGCCCCCCACAATAGATATCAACCACTTTATGAAGAAGACCAGGATATTATGTATGGAGACTCTTTTTTTAGAGAAGGGTTGGGTGGAACCCATCCATGGAGGAAGAAATGTAGAAAAAGAGGAAGGAGAGCAGGCAGAAGGGTACAACAGAAAAAGGAGGCGGGAGAATTAGGTGAGGGGATACACAATTTGAGCGGGATAAGTCTTACGAGGGTAGAATTGATCACTCTTGATAAGGGGATTAAATATGCTCCTAAAAAAGGCCTGAATAAGTTTGATACGTATGGAGGGATCCAGAAATGTATTAGTAAACTGAATGTTAAAAAGTATTATGCCCAAAATCCCATAGAGAGAGCAGTATTGGAGGGTAGCCATACAGGGCTTAGAAATAAGTCTGTTTTTAATCCTAAGATTTTGAATAATAAATATGTGGACATGTTTAAATGTCTGGTCACAGCAGACTTAGAGTAATTACTGATTAAAAAAGTATATGAACATATGAAATGTTCGGAGGCACGAAAAGACATTGTTGTTCGCCTAGCGGACAGGGGGGGGGGATTATGGTATTATCTACTGAACAATATAAACAAGAAATTAATAAAATATTGGAAGACAGGGAAACATATGAAGTTTTAAATACAAACCCTATAAAGCAATATAAGAAAGAATTAGAAGAGCTAGTCCACTATGGAGTAAGGAAAAATATACTAAACAAGCATGAGGAAAATTATATAGTACCCACCACATGTAAACTCCAGTTATATATTATATTCCGAAAATTCATAAGGACAGGGTAAACCCCCCAGGTAGAGCCATTGTTAGTGGGATTGAGTCCCTAACTGTCAATGAAGAATATAGGTCTCCATATACAACCCTTAGTGAGTGTTACCAAAGCATTCCTCAAAGATACCAAACACACGTTACAGTTGCTCAAAGAATGTGATGCAGGAGGTGGTGTAATATTGGCAACGGCCGATGTGGCATCATTATATACTAATATAGACCACCAGGGAGCTATACAAGCTGTCAAGTAGGCATTAGAAAAAGAGTCAGAATTTTGAACAGATGGAACTAAATTTTATTTTAAAGTGTTTAAAGTTCTGTTTGACACATAATTACTTTTGGTACCATAACATTTTTTATTTACAGGTTAGGGGGGTCGCAATGGGGGCAAAATTTGCACCCAGCATTGCTAACTTGTATATGGCAAAGTGGGAGAAGGAGGGCGTCCTATTAAACCCAGACCCTAGAATTTTATTATACAAATGTTTTATTGATGATCTGATTATTGTTTGGGAAGGAGAGGAAAAAGATGTGGAATCTCTGTTAATAACAATGAATCATAATGATCTTAATATAAGTCTGACATGGGAAATTAGTAAACAAAAGATACATTTTCTGGACTTGGAGATCAGGAACACCCAACAAGGTATAGAGACGATCATATACTTTAAGGATACAGATTGAAATTCTTATATCCCCCACGATGAGTTGCCATTATAAACCCTGGATAATTAATATCCCCAGGGGACAGTATATTTGAATAAACAGGAATTGCACAATGGTTGGAGATTTTGATAAACAGACAAATTAACCAAGATGTTCAGGGATAAAGGGTATGAAGCCACCTTTCTGGACAGAGAAAGGATCAAAATTAGGGATACGGATAGAAAAAGGTTACTGGAGGACACCATTGGTAGAGAGAGGAATCTAGTTAATGAGACTTGTTTGGTTTTGGATTACAACCTACAAAATTAGGATATAGAAAGTATTATTACTATTTGAAGCTGTTGACTGATTACTGTTGAAGCAGGATACAATATTATGTGATTCTTTGTCTGATAAACCAAAGATCGTTTATAAAAGGGCCCCTAAATTAAGGGACAGGATTGTACGCAATGTGGTAGAACCCCCACCATCCAGGCCACTGATGTTCTGGGACATCAAGGGCTTTCATGGATGTGGTCGTTGCTATAGTTGCGTCAGGGTCCCAAAAAATATTAAGAAAGTAAAGACCTTTACCAATCCTGAAAATGACAACGTATATACCATTAGGGATTTAATTTCCTGTGAAACCAAAGGAGTAATTTATGTCATCAAATGCCCCTGTAACTTAATTTACATCGGTAGAACAAAGAGGGCTTTTAGAGTCCGAATGGAAGAACAAGTGAGGAATACAAGAAACGGATTTGATAAACATCATCTGTCCATTCACTTTAGGGATAAGCAAAATAAGAATCCGGAAGGGATGCAATTTTGGGGGATAGAGGCCCCTAAACACCATTGGAGAGGATGTAAATATATTAGAGAAACCAGTAAGAGGGAGTCTTGGTGGATACACCAAATGGCATCTTTATCGCCGGGAGGTTTGAACAAGGAGTTTGACCTCTAGTGCTTTCTAAGTAATTGTTAAAGTGAGGTGACTCTGTGGTTGTTTATTTTCTCCATGCTCCTGGTTATATGACAATTGGTATTGTCACAATTTATGGTGATATTATTGCCATTATTGGGGGGAGTGTTATGTTGGTCCCTCCCTTTCTTTCTTTTTTGTAGCTAATCATCACCTTTACTCTATATAGAGTCTAATTGGGATTTGGGTATAGTTTATGACATTATGTATTTGTTCTGTGTTTGGTCTAAGTAAATTATTATCTCCCTTTGGGGTTTTTACATTTAGTCGTACTATTACCTAGGAGTTCTCCTAGGATTTTGGGGAAACATTAATTCCCTGTTTCTTGGGTATGCTAAATTGGGCTATTTTTATATTTATATTTTTATTTTCATTCATTTTATTTGATATAGATATCCTTGTTGTTTCTATTGATGAATATTAGATGTTAGGCTGTGAATTATGCAGCTGTATGTTATTATCCAGCAATCCATGTAATGCATCCTTGTGTGGTTAACAGTGTAATATCCGGCTATGCACTTATTGTGTCATTAGGGTTATTAGAGGATCAGTATTGTAGTAATGAATTAGGGAATGTTATATACATTGTTATTCCTCTCTAAGGGGCTCTGCCTGTCCTGTATTTAGTGAGGGAATGAACATTAGATTGATCTTGGGGGTACTGAGATATCATATGGCTCATGTTGAGGCTTCAATATCATGACCGCCTTAGTGTTTCTATGGAATTTGTAGCCAGCAACACTATTGGCGGTCCATGGCTCCATTAACATGGCCGTGGTTGTAGTTTATAAAAAGGCTCAAGCGCTGACGTGGTTAAAAGTTACTACTAAAATACTGATATGGAAACCGAATGGTTAAGATGAGATGATCAAATAATATAGCTGCAACTAATTGAGTGATAAGTCAATAAATAATAAAGTGGTCAGTTGCGCTTATATTAACCTCATCTGCCCATTAAAATAGTGAAAGGAGAAAATAAACTACTAAAAAACTACTAAAAACCACCTCCCAATAATCTTAATCTACAAATTCTTTCAAAACTGATTTGAAATAAATAAATAAATATATAAATGAATAGATTAATCAATCTAATCCCACCATACTGCATATAATTAACTCATAAAATGCATTAATAATAAAACTGCTCAAATGTGCATGTGCTCTTCAATGCATTAAAATGCATTAATAATAAAACTGCTCAAATGTGCATGTGCTCTTCAACATATCTACTATTCATATTAAATACATGGCATATGTCTGATTAAATATATTAAGCCGTGCTGCTTGAACTTCCAAGAATAAAATAAATAAAATATAAGTGTGCCAAAAAAATGTGCAAGAAATCTTTCTTTTATCTAAAAAATCCTTCCTGTGAACTGTGGACAATACAACAGTATTATGTAACCAAACACCTCAAGGATCAAGTAAAACCTCCCAGCCGCCCGATTATTAATGGGATTCAATCCATTAATTCCAGACTTGGGGAATATGTTGACAATTTACAACCATTAGTACCAAAAACACCAGCCTACTTAAAAGACACTAAACATCTGATACAGGAACTAAATAAAGTTATAATTCAACCCGAACAGAAATATATACTTGTTACAGCGGATGTGTCATCACTGTATACTAATATAGGACATGAGAATGCCATATCAGCAACTAAATGGGCCATGAATAAATACAGCAACCTAGTATCAAAACAAAAGAAATTTATACTAAGATGTTTAGCATACGGATTTCAACATAACTATTTCTGGTTCAATTCAGAATACTATAGGCAATTAAACGGTATAGGGATGGGAGCTAAGTATGCCCCAAGCGTCGCAAATCTATTTATGTCTGAGTGGGAGGAGCAAGCGATATATAACAACACCCCTACACAATTAATAATGTGCAGACGATTTATAGATGACTGCATCATGTTATGGAAGGGTGAAGAGGAACCACTCCGAAGATTCTTGGAAGAATTAAACAATAATGAAAAAAATATTGAATTGAATTATGAAA
Source organism: Aquarana catesbeiana (assembly GCF_042186555.1). Lineage (NCBI taxonomy): Eukaryota > Metazoa > Chordata > Amphibia > Anura > Ranidae > Aquarana > Aquarana catesbeiana. The sequence continues at coordinate 152,797,535 of NC_133332.1, read as the reverse complement.
TAAACACTCAATCTGCACAATTCCTGGATTTGGAGATGTGCACATGCACATTTGAGCAGTTTTATTATTAATGCATTTTATGAGTTAATTATATGCAGTATGGTGGGATTAGATTGATTAATCTATTCATTTATATATTTATTTATTTATTTCAAATCAGTTTTGAAAGAATTTGTAGATTAAGATTATTGGGATGTGGTTGTAGTTTATTGTTCAGACAGACCCACGGCTCTTCTTTAATGGCCACCGACACAATCTATATTCCAGCAGCTTCCACCATCCAATCAGATCCCCCTGAGGAAGACACGTGATTAGCCCTGTGTCGTCATGCTTAGGGGAAGGGCCAGGACGGTGGGGGAGACAGATTCATGCTCTCTGAGCAAGCTGCTGATACACACAAGTTTGCAAGCCGTTAGGAGAGGATTTTTATATTGAAAGTTTTCTATAGTTTGGTGCGCTAAAAGCACCTGTGAAATGTGAGTACCCTGGTGTTTTTTACCTATAATAAATTTATACTCAAAACGATAATGCACTATCTAGCCTCTTTCTTACTTTAAATTGAGGACAACATCTCTGGATTATACCTGGGGATCCTGCAAAGCCCATTATACATAGAGTCTAGACGTGGTTCAGCTGCTTTTGTAGACCAAACTTGATTATGCGGTCACAAACCTTGAGGTAAGCACAGTCACACAGGGGGAGAACGTGTGTGAAGTCACTATTCTTATTACCTGACACACGAGTCACCTTATGTGACATTATTATATTTTTTTTTCACCTTTTTCACTGTGGACTTGCTGAAAATGTAGAATTTTTTGATATTTTATGATACTTCAATATTTCACCATGAACTTGCCTGACACAAAGATGTATGGTTTTTTTATATATTACTGTTTTTTTTCTAATAACTTGGATGTAATTGTTTACGCCATCAACCTTGCTATTTATATGTACACCAGTAAGGTTAAAGGAGAAGTATGGGGATGCAAAAATAGGTGGTACAGACCACCCTCATACCTGCATTGCATTTCTTTCTTTCCCCAGCCCTTTAGTTTTTGCAGAATAGTCTTTTGAAGAGTGCAGAATCAGCCTCTAACGGTTCTTTCTCAGTTCAAAAGTTTCCAGGGGGTGGAAACATCTCCACAATCCAGCCCCTCCTTCACTCCCTCTCTCTGGAGGATATGCGGGTGTGTTTGGCGAAGAGGTGCACACCCAGGCTGCTATCTAGAACGAGCACGTTCTTCACATGCCTCTGTTTCCATGGCAGTGTGTCCCTAGCTGAAACCCAAGAGCAGAGACAGTGTGATACAAACAGTGAAGTCCTCACCTTTCTCTGGCTATTATCTGCAAGTTCTCCTCTGAGAGACTCCAACATCTCTCCCCTGGGCTTTGATGTTCCTGTGTTCTCTGAATTCCTCCCCCTCACTCATTCAAAGTTCATGTCAGTGTCTCCTCCAGCTGATGGGGGGAGGGGGGAGAGTCACTTCTCATGTCCAGAAATGAACACAGGTAATCTCTCTACACATAGCACTGTGTTATATCAGAAGAGGAGACATAGTGAGGAGCATAGTGACCTGTGCCCTATATCTGTTCTCTGAAATGAACACAGTGCTATGTGCAGAGAACATACCTGTGTACAGTACATAGGAGAGGGAGACTGACAACTCCCCCACATCTAAAGTGACCCCTGATATGTCCCCAGAGTCTCTTTTATTGTACATACAAATCATCCCTCTGTCACTGTACTCCTATACAACATGTAATGACACTGTACGGCATGTGATGGCACTGTACGGCATGTGATGGCACTGTACAGCATGTGATGGCATGGTACAACATGTAATGACACTGTAAGGCATGTGATGGCATGGTACAACATATGACACTGTACGGCATGTGATGGCACTGTACGGCATGTGATGTCTCTGTACAGCATGTGATGACACTGTATGGCATGTGATGGCACTGTACAACATGTAATGACACTGTACGGCATGTGATGACTCTGTATGGCATGTGATGGCTCTGTATGGCATGTGATGGCACTGTACGGCATGGGATGACTCTGCACGGCATGTGATGGCACTGTACAACATGTAATGACTCTGTACGGCATGTGATGGCACTGTACAGCATATGATGACACTGTACGGCATGTGATGGCTCTGTACGGCATGAGATGGCTCATGCGATGGCACTGTACAGCATGTGATGACTCTGCACGGCATGTGACGGCACTGTACAACATGTAATGACCCTGTACGGCATGTTATGGCACTGTACAACATGTGATGACATGTGATGGCTCTGTACGGCATGTGATGACTCTGCACGGCATGTGACGGCACTGTACAACATGTAATGACCCTGTACGGCATGTTATGGCACTGTACAACATGTGATGACATGTGATGGCTCTGTACGGCATGTGATAGCACTGTACGGCATGTGATGACTCTGCACGGTATGTGATGGCACTGTACAACATGTAATGACTCTGTATGGCATGTGATGGCACTGTACATGTGATGACACTGTACGGCATGTGTTGGCACTATACAACATGTGATGGCTCTGTACGGAATGTGATGGCTCTGTACGGCATGTGATGGCACTGTATGGCATGGGATGACTCTGCACGGCATGTGATGGCACTGTACAACATGTAATGACTCTGTACGGCATGTGATGGCACTGTACAGCATATGATGACACTGTACGGCATGTGATGGTTCTGTACAGCATGAGATGGCTCATGCGATGGCACTGTACGGCATGTGATGACTCTGCATGGCATGTGACGGCACTGTACAACATATAATGACCCTGTACGGCATGTGATGGCACTGTACAACATGTGATGACATGTGATGGCTCTGTACGGCATGTGATAGCACTGTATGGCATGTGATGACTCTGCACGGCATGTGACGGCACTGTACAACATGTAATGACTCTGTAGGGCATGTAATGACTCTGTACGGCATGTGATGGCACTGTACAGCATATGATGACACTGTACGGCATGTGATGGCTCTGTACGGCATGAGATGGCTCATGCGATGGCACTGTACAGCATGTGATGACTCTGCACGGCATGTGACGGCACTGTACAACATGTAATGACCCTGTACGGCATGTTATGGCACTGTACAACATGTGATGACATGTGATGGCTCTGTACGGCATGTGATAGCACTGTACGGCATGTGATGACTCTGCACGGTATGTGATGGCACTGTACAACATGTAATGACTCTGTACGGCATGTGATGGCACTGTACAACATATGATGACATTGTACGGCATGTGTTGGCACTATACAACATGTGATGGCTCTGTACGGAATGTGATGGCTCTGTACGGCATGTGATGGCACTGTACGGCATGGGATGACTCTGCACGGCATGTGATGGCACTGTACAACATGTAATGACTCTGTACGGCATGTGATGGCACTGTACAGCATATGATGACACTGTACGGCATGTGATGGCTCTGTACAGCATGAGATGGCTCATGCGATGGCACTGTACGGCATGTGATGACTCTGCATGGCATGTGACGGCACTGTACAACATATAATGACCCTGTACGGCATGTGATGGCACTGTACAACATGTGATGACATGTGATGGCTCTGTACGGCATGTGATAGCACTGTATGGCATGTGATGACTCTGCACGGCATGTGACGGCACTGTACAACATGTAATGACTCTGTAGGGCATGTGATGACACTGTACGGCATGTGATGGCACTGTACGACATGTGATGGCTCTGTACGGAATGTGATGGCTCTGTACGGCATGTGATGGCACTGTACGGCATGTGATGACTCTGCACGGCATGTGACGGCACTGTACAACAGGTAATGACTCTGTACGGCATGTGACGGCACTGTATGGCATGTGATGACACTGTACAACATGTGATGACACTGTACGGCATGTGATCGAACTGTACGACGGAAAGTTTTTAGAATTCAGCAGCTCACATAGAATAGATGTAAGCAAAAAAAAAGGAAACCCATACTTCTCTTTTAATATCACATAGCGCTGCATTTTTTTTATTTATATACTTTTTTCACAGATTATGGGAATGTGATTAATGCTAACCTGCTCTGTACTGGTTTTTTATCCACATTTAATTTTTATTTTTCAATACTACACCTGATGGTAGTTGTAACCTAGGCTGGTTGTCTCTAATGGTAGCTTGCAAGATTTCTATCGACATGGTGCCCATGGTTGTCAAAAAGAATGTAAAATTCCGATTTGTCTGAACACAAAACAGTTTTCCAATTTGCAACAGACCATTGTAAATGAGCTTTGGCCCAGAGAAGATGGTGGCATTTCCAGATCGTTATCAGATATGGCTTCTTCTTTGCATGATAGAGCTTTACCTTGCATTTTTGGATGGCACAGTGAACTGTGTTCACAGACGGTGATTTTTGGAAGTATTCCAGAGCCCATGCAGTGATGTCCATCACAAAATCATGCCTTTGTTTAACCAGTTGACGACCGCCTCATGCAGATATACGTCTGCAGAATGGCACGGGCAGGCAAAAATCACGTACCTGGTACGTGATTGCCTTCCCGCGGGCAGGGGGTCCGATCGGACCCCTCCCGGTGCCAGAGGCAGTCACCATTCGTTCCAGGGCGATGAGAGGTGAGGGGGAGGCCATCCATTCGTGGCCACCCCCTCCCGATCGCTCCCGGCGAATGAAAATCCTTCCTGTGCCTCTGTAATGTAAACAGAGGCACAGGAAGTGATGTCATCCCTCCTCGAGCCGGTCTTTTTCGTTCCGGTGCCGAGGAGAGAAGACATCAAGTAAGTGCACAACACAAACACGTTCAGTAGAACACGCCAGGCACACTTGTCACCCCCCTTCACCCCCAATCACCCCCCGATCACCCCCCTGTACCCCCTGTCACGCTGACACCAATAGCAGTTTTTTTTTTTGCATTGGTGTCAGTTTGTGACAGTTATAAGTGTTAGGGCAGTTAGAGTTAGCCCCCTTTAGGTCTGGGGTACCCCCCCTTTAGGTCCAGGGTACCCCCCTAACCCCCCCTAATAAAGGTTAACCCCTTGATCACCCCCCGTCACCAGTGTCGCTAAGCGATCGTTTTTCTGATCGCTGTATTAGTGACACAGGTGACGCTAGTTAGGGAGGTAAGTATATAGGTTCGCTGTCAGTGTTTTATAGCGACAGGGACCCCCATATACTACCTACTAAAGGTTTTAACCCCTTGATTGCCCCCTAGTTAACCCTTTCACCAGCGATCACTGTATAAGTGTTACGGGTGATGCTGGATAGTTAGTTTGTTTTTTGTAGTTTATTATAGTTTTAGGGCACCCGCCGTTTATTACCTTATAAAGGTTTAACCCCCTAATTGCCCGGCGGTGATATAAGTTACGTTTTTAGAATCAGATAAGGTCTGCGTCGCCCCAGGCAGCGTCAGATTAGCGCCAGTACCGCTAACACCCACGCACGCAGCATACACCTCCCTTAGTGCTATAGTATCTGAACGGATCGATATCTGATCTGATCAGATCTATACTCCCCAGCAGTTTAGGGTTCCCAAAAAAACGCAGTGTTAGCGAGATCAGCCCAGATACCTGCTAGCACCTGCGTTTTGCCACTCGGCCCAGCCCAGCCCACCCAAGTGCAGTATCGATCAATCACTGACACTTACAAAACACTAAGCACACAACTGCAGCGTTCGCAGAGTCAGGCCTGATCCCTGCGATCGCTAACAGTTTTTTGGTAGCGTTTTGATACAGTCGCTAACAGTCAGGAGCTTTTTTGCCTGTGAGTCTCACTAGTGTACCCCTAAATTTAGAGCCCAAAATCGAAGGTACACTAGTGAAGAGGCCTACATGTTTCTGAGCATGACAGATAGTGAAGAGGAAGTCACTCATCTGTCAGATTCAGGCTCAGAATACGATCCTGTAGAGGACAGCGGCTCCATGACAGATAGCTCTGACGACGGAGTTGTGGTCCCTGCTAAGGTCAGGCGTACCACACCCCAAACTTCTTCTTCTGTCCTTGAAGTGCAAGAACCGCAGGGCTCTCATATGGAGCAGAGAAGTACTAGCGCCGCTATTCCTTCTGGTGAACTGGCAAGCACCAGCGGCCTAGTACACCCTGGTCGTACATCCAGCACTGCAGTAACACTTGGTGACGTGGCGAGTCCCATAAGTGCAGTTCAAGCTGGTGAGGTGGCAAGCATAAGTAGTGTCCCGCTGCCACCAAGAAGACAAAGACAGGCCCGTCGTGCCCGTCGTGCCCATAGTGCCCTTCCTGCTGCCTTTGCCAATCCGAATTGGGAACCCACCAGCACCCGTACTTCCCCCATTCACTGGCCAACCCAGAATTCAGGTGGAAACAGTTGATTTTATGCCACTGGATTTTTATTCACTGTTTTTCACCGAAGATCTCTATAGATCTATTGTGGACCAAAGCAATTTATAAGCTGGTCAACACATCGCCGCTAATCCCCAGTCCTCCCTTGCCAGAGATTGGAGACCAATTACGGTCTCCGAATTTAAGCTCTTTCTGGGCCTTTCCCTCAACATGGGCTTGAATAAAAAGAGTAAGTTGCGGTCATATTGGTCCACTGACCCAATTTACCATGCGCCCGTGTTCTCTGCCTCCATGGCCAGGGCACGATACGAGCAGATTTTGCGGTTCATGCACTTCAACGACAATGAACTCTGTCATCCTCGTGGAGACCCTGAACATGATCGGCTCTACAAAATTCGGCCCCTCGTAAACCACTTCAACCAACGTTTTGCAGACTTGTTTACTCCCCATCAAGTTTTCTGCGTTGATGAGTCCCTGATTACATTTTCTGGCCGCTTGTCATTCAAACAGTACCTTCCCAGCAAGCGTGCCAGATACGGGGTCAAGATGTATAATCTCTGTGACAGGGCCACAGGCTATACATGTAGTTTTATGGTTTACGAGGGCAAAGATAGTCACGTAGAGCCGACAAACTGCCCTGACTACATAGGAAGCGCTGGCAAGATAGTGTGGGACTTGGTGTCACCTTTATTCGGAAAGGGGTACCACTTGTACGTGGACAATTATTACACGAGCATGCCACTTTTTAGTCACCTTTTTGATCATCAGATTGGAGCATGTGGCACCGTGCGACCTAATTGCCGGGGCTTTCTCCAGCGGCTTGTAGATTCCCGTCTTAGGCTGGGAGAGAGAGCCTGCTTGCAGTGTAATAATTTGCTCGCTATGAAGTGGAGGGACAATAAGAATGTTTTCGTTCTTACCTCCCTTCATGCAGACACGACGGTCCAAATTACTACGGCGACTGGTGTTGTGGAGAAACCCCTCTGTGTCCACGAATATAACCAAAATATGGGAGGGGTGGACCTCAACGACCAGTTGTTGGCGCCGTACCTAGTTGCCCGTAAGGCCAGATGCGGGTACAAAAAAGTGTCTGTTTATTTATTTCAATTGGCTTTGCTGAATGCTTATGTGCTATACAGAGCTTCAGGATGGACTGGATCCTTCTTTAAATTCCAGGAAGAGATCGTCAGAGCCCTTCTGTTTCCAGACGGTGCTCCACCTCACCTTCCCCAACCAAATGCAGTAAGCCGGCTGCATCAGGGGCGGATCCAGGGGGGGGGCAACAGGGCAATTGCCCCCCCCGAAATAGTAGCACTGACATGTCTTGATGCCAGTGCCAGTGCCAATGCCGCTGCCTCTACCCGAGTCTCTCTCTCACATCAGCCGATCAGCGGCGCCGAGAGAGAGACTCGCACTGACATGGCAGGATACCAGGAGGAGGAGGAGGTGGGTGGAGCCTCTTCCCTGCACTCGTTGCTAACGCCAGGGCCGCCTGGCGTCTAGCAACGAGTGACGTCAGCGAGTCACGTCGGACTCGCCTTGACTGTGACAGGTTAGACGAAGCTGTTGGCTAAACAGTCATGTAAGTGCAAGTGCAGGTACGGCGCTCGTACAATCACACTGAGAGGGGGGCTGGACGGGAAGCTGCTGGTTAGACGAAGCTGTTGGCTAAACAGTCATGTAAGTGCAAGTGCAGGTACGGCGCTCGTACAATCACACTGAGAGGCGGGCTGGACGGGAAGCTGCTGGGTGGCTCGGCAGGGAGGAGGATGGACTGGCCAATCAGTGGGTGGCGGAGCAGAGAGATGACATCTTCTCTCACCGCCCGGCGCCCGCCCTGCATTCTGGCAGTTCTGCCCTCACTCACTGTGCAGGCAGCAGAGAGATTACATCATCTCTCTGCTACCTGACTCAGACTGGGACGCAGGAATTGACAATCCCCATTCCCCACCTTAGCAGGAAAGTAACTATCTGCAACTTGTGGCAGGTGATGTGGCAAGTGGACAATCCGCAATGTGTGGCAAGTGAACAATCCGCAATGTGTGACAGGTGACGTGGCAAGTGACAATCCACAACTTGTGGCAGGTGACGTGGCAAGTGGACAATCCGCAACTTGTGGCAAGTGAACAATCCGCAATGTGTGACAGGTGACGTGGCAAGTGACAATCCACAACTTGTGGCAGGTGACGTGGCAAGTGGACAATCAGCAATGTGTGGCAGGTGATAGTGGACAATTTGCAACACATGGCAAGTGACAATCCGCAGCTTGTGGCAGGTGACGTGGCAAGTGGACAATCCGCAACTTGTGGCAGGTGACGTGGCAAGTGACAATCCACAACTTGTGGCAGGTGACGTGGCAAGTGGAGAATCAGCAATGTGTGGCAGGTGATAGTGGACAAATTGCAACGTGTGGCAGGTGACATGGCAAGTGATAATCTGGCAAGTGATAATCTGCATCTGGTGGCAGGCGATGTGGCAAGTGACACACTCGGGGCTCCCACTGATTCTGCATTATGGTGAGTTGAACTATTTCATTTTCTATAACAATGTAATAATAGAAGTAATGTGTTTCAAACATCCTGACACTATAATAACCATGGTGCCGTGATGATTGAAGCTCCGAAATTTCCCTGATAAATTGCCCCCCAAAAAACGTATTTTCTGGCAGTGCCCCTCCCGACACTAGACTCTGGATCCGCCCCTGGGCTGCATAAGAGGCATTTTCAATATGTCCTCCCGAGTACCCCTACCCAACGAGCCCCCCAAAAAAGATGTCGTGTCTGCAGCAAGCGCGGATTTAGGCGTGACACCCGGTATTATTGTCCCTCCTGTCAAACCTGGTCTTTGCATGGGTGAATGTTTTCAACACTACCATACACTAGTGGAGTATTAGCGTAGGGTACAGCACTGCACAGACTAGGACACACTTTCACAGGGTCTCCCAAGATGCCATCGCATTTTGAGAGACCCAAACCTGGTACCAGTTAAAAAAATTAAAGTTACAAAAAAAAGTGTAAAAAAAAAGACAAAAAAAGTAAAAAAAAAAAAAAAAAACACAAAAAAAAAATAAAGTAAAAAAAAACAAAAATAGTTGTTTTATTGTTCTCTCTCTATTCTCTCTTTATTGTTCTGCTCTTTTTTATTGTATTCTATACTGCAATGTTTTATTGTTATGTTTTTATCATGTTTGCTTTATAGGTATGCAATTTTTTTATACTTTGTTTTTTTATTGTTAACCACTTTTTCGTTTTCAGGTACGCCATTCAGCTGCAGAGCAGATTTATTCATCTTGACAGCAACAGCGTTTGCTCCCACGATACATAAAGCCGTGACTCCAGAGCTGTCGGAGGTGATTTCACCACCACAGTTACATACTTCAGCATATATGCCGAAGCGTGGGGGCAGCAGTGGGTGGAGGAGCGATTTGCTCCTGCCTTTTGTGGGAGGATGCCCCCATGCTTCGGCATATATATATTTTAGGTAGGCACAGGTTGCGTTAAATGTTTTATTTTTTACTATGTTTTTTTTTGTATTTGCTTTGCAGGTTTGGTAAGTATTACTGTTATACTGTAATGTTACTTTGTTTTTTTGTTAACCATCATTTGCTTAGTAGGTACGCCATTCAGTTGCAGCGCGGATTTATTTATCTTGACAGCAACAGCGTTTGCTCCCACGATACATAAAGCCGTGACTCCAGCTCTGTCGGAGGTGATTTCCCCACCACAGTTACATACTTCAGCATATATGCCGAAGCGTGGGGGCAGCAGTGGGTGGAGGAGCGATTTGCTCCTGCCTTTTGCGGGAGGATGCCCCCATGCTTCGGCATATATAAACGGTGCATGTATGCCCATCATTAGAAGTGGGTGGATGAAGGGAGGTATTCTAATGGTGGGCATACCCACCGATCAATATCTTTTTTTCGTTCAGCCCACAGGCTGCATGAAAAAAAAGTTTACAATATATGCCCAACAAGGACCAGCAACGTACTGGTATGTTGCTGGACTTTGAGTGGTTATACCAGAATGACGCCTGCAGGTTTAGGTATCATCTTGGTATCATTCTTTTCAGCCAGCGGTCGGCTTTCATGTAAAAGCAATCCTAGCAGCTAATTAGCCTCTAGACTGCTTTTACAAGCAGTGGGAGGGAATGCCCACCCCCTCCCCATCGTCTTCCATGTTTTTCTCTGGCTCTCCTGTCCCAACAGGGAACCTGAAAATGCAGCCGGTGATTCAGCCAGCTGACCATAGAGCTGATCAGAGACCAGAATGGCTCCAAACATCTCTATGGCCTAAGAAACCAGAAGCTACGAGCATTTCATGACTTAGATTTCGCCGGATGTAAACAGCGCCATTGGGAAATTGGGAAAGCATTTTATCACACCGATCTTGGTGTGGTCAGATGCTTTGAGGGCAGAGGAGAGATCTAGGGTCTAATAGACCCCAATTTACCTGCCACTACCTATTGCTATCATAGTGGATAATTTCATTCCCTGAGATAACAATAAAAATGATTAAAAAACATAAAAATGAAAGGAACAGTTTAAAAATAAGATTAAAAAAATCAAAAAAATAATAAAGAAAAAAAAAAAAAAAAAAAACACCCCTGTCCCCCCTGCTCTCGCGCAAAGGCGAACGCAAGCGTCGGTCTGGCGTCAAATGTAAACAGCAATTACACCATGCATGTGAGGTATCACCGCGAAGGTCAGATTGAGGGCAGTAATTTTAGCAGTAGACCTCCTCTGTAAATCTAAAGTGGTAACCTGTAAAGGCTTTTAAAGGCTTTTAAAAATGTATTTAGTTTGTCGCCGCTGCACGTTTGTGCGCAATTTTAAAGCATGTCATGTTTGGTATCCATGTACTCGGCCTAAGACCATCTTTTTTATTTCATCAAACATTTGGGCAATATAGTGTGTTTTAGTGCATTAAAATTTAAAAAAGTGTGTTTTTTTCCCCAAAAAATGCATTTGAAAAATCGCTGCGCAATTACTGTGTGAAAAAAAATGAAACACTCACCATTTTAATCTGTAGGGCATTTGCTTTAAAAAGATATATAATGTTTGGGGGTTCAAAGTAATTTTCTTGCAAAAAAAAAATTATTTTTTCATGTAAACAAAAAGTGTCAGAAAGGGCTTTGTCTTCAAGTGGTTAGAAGAGTGGGTGATGTGTGACATAAGCTTCTAAATGTTGTGCATAAAATGCCAGGACAGTTCAAAAACCCCCCCAAATGACCCCATTTTGGAAAGTAGACACCCCAAGCTATTTGCTGAGAGGCATGTCGAGTCCATGGAATATTTTATATTGTGACACAAGTTGCGGGAAAAAGACAATTTTTTTTTTTTATGCACAAAGTTCTCACTAAATGATATATTGCTCAAACATGCCATGGGAATATGTGAAATTACACCCCAAAATAAATTCTGTTACTTCTCCTGAGTACGGAGATACCACATGTGTGAGACTTTTTGGGAGCCTAGCCGCGTACGGGACCCCGAAAACCAAGCACCGCCTTCAGGCTTTCTAAGGGCGTAAATTTTTGATTTCACTCTTCACTGCCTATCACAGTTTCGGAGGCCATGGAATGCCCAGATGGCACAACCCCCCTCCCCAAATGACCCCATTTTGGAAAATAGACACCCCAAACTATTTGCTGAGAGGTATAGTGAGTATTTTGCAGACCTCGCTTTTTGTCACAAACTTTTGAAAATTGAAAAAAGAAAAAAAAAAATACATTTTTCTTGTCTTTCTTCATTTTCAAAAACAAATGAGAGCTGCAAAAAACTCACCATGCCTCTCAGCAAATAGCTTGGGGTGTCTACTTTCCAAAATGAGGTAATTTTGGGGGGGTTTTGTGCTATCTTGGCATTTTATGGCCTTCGAAACTGTGATAGGTAGTGAAGAGTGAAATCAAAAATTTACTCCCTTAGAAATCCTAAAGGCGGTGATTGGATTTCGGGGCCCCGTATGAAGCTAGGCTCCCAAAAAGTCCCCCACATGTGGTATCCCCGTACTCAGGAGAAGCAGCAGAATATATTTTGGGGTGCAATTCCACATATGCCCATGGCATGTTTGAGCAATATATCATTTAGTGACAACTGTGCAAAAAAAAAAAAAAAAAAATGTCACTTTCCCGCAACTTGTGTCAAAATATAAAATATTCCATGGACTCAACATGCCTCTCTGCAAATAGCTTGGGGTGTCTACTTTCCAAAATGGGGTCATTTGGGGGGGTTTTGTGCCATCTTGGCATTTTATGGCCTTCAAAACTGTGATAGGTAGTGAGGAGTGAAATCAAAATTTTATGCCCTTAGAAATCCTGAAGGCGGTGCTTGGTTTTCGGGGCCCTGTACGCGGCTAGGCTCCCAAAAAGTCCTAAACATGTGGTATCCCCGTACTCAGGAGAAGCAGCAGAATGTATTTTGGGGTGTAATTCCACATATGCCCATGGCCTGTGTGAGCAATATATCATTTAGTGACAACTTTGTGCAAAAAAAAAAAAAAAAAAAGTGTTACTTTCACGCAACTTGTGTCAAAATATAAAATATTCCATGGACTCAATATGCCTCTCAGCAAATAGCTTGGGGTGTCTACTTTCCAAAATGGGGTCATTTGGGGGGGTTTTGTGCCATCTTGGCATTTTATGGCCTTCAGAACTGTGATAGGTAGTGAGGAGTGAAATCAAAAATTTACGCCCTTAGAAATCATGAAGGCGGTGCTTGGTTTTCGGGGCCCCGTACGCGGCTAGGCTCCAAAAAAGTCCCACACATGTGGTATCCCCATACTCAGTAGAAGCAGCTAAATATATTTTGGGGTGCAATTCCACATATGCCCATGGCCTGTGTGAGCAATATATCATTTAGTGACAACTTTGTGCAAAAAAAAAAAAATTGACACTTTCCCGCAACTTGTGTCAAAAAATAAAATATTCCATGGACTCAACATGCCTCTCAGCAAATAGCTTGGGGTGTCTACTTTCCAAAATAGGGTCATTTGGGGGGGTTTTGTGCCATCTGGGCATTTTATGGCCTTCAAAACTGTGATAGGTAGTGAGGAGTGAAATCAAAAATTTATGCCCTTAGAAATCCTGAAGGCAGTTATTTGTTTTTCGGGGCCCCGTACGTGGCTAGGCTCCCAAAAAGTCCCACACATGTGGTATCCCCGTACTCAGGAGAAGCAGCTGAATGTATTTTGGGGTGCAATTCCACATAGGCCCATGGCCTGTGTGAGCAATATATCATTAAGTGACAACTTTTTGTAAATATTTTTTTTTATTTTTTGTCATTATTCAATCACTTGGGACAAAAAAAAAATATTCAATGGGTTCAACATGCCTCTCAGCAATTTCCTTAGGGTGTCTACTTTCCAAAATGGGGTAATTTGTGGGGGTTTTGTACTGCCCTGCCATTTTAGCACCTCAAGAAATGACATAGGCAGTCATAAACTAAAGGTGTGTAAATTCCAGAAAATGTACCCTAGTTTGTAGACGCTATAACTTTTGCGCAAACCAATAAATATACGCTTATTGACATTTTTTTTACCAAAGACATGTGGCCGAATACATTTTGGCCTAAATGTATGACTAAAATTGAGTTTATTGGATTTTTTTTATAACAAACAGTAGAAAATATCATTTTTTTTCAAAATTTTCGGTCTTTTTCCGTTTATAGCGCAAAAAATAAAAACGGCAGAGGTGATCAAATACCAACAAAAGAAAGCTCTATTTGTCGGAAGAAAAGGACGCAAAGTTCGTTTGGGTACAGCATTGCATGACCGCGCAATTAGCAGTTAAAGCGACGCAGTGCCAAATTGGAAAAAGTCCTCTGGTCCTTAGGCAGCATAATGGTCCGGTCCTTAAGTGGTTAATGCCGTGCAATCTGGGGGCGTGAAGATCACGGGCATCCTATATTGCATATCGGCTTTGCTCTTATGAACCGAGATTTCTCCAGATTCTCTGAATCTTTTGATGATATTATGTACTGTAGATAATTAGTTTTAAATGATTTTTATTCATTTTAGAAAAAAGAAAATGTACAAATACAATATGCCACAATAAAACCCAGGGCAACCTTCATACAATAAGCAAGCAAAGATAGAAAAGCATTTAAATCTCATAAACAACATTACAAACAAACTATTACAAACATGTAAAAAAGGTGTATGTCCTATGATCTTATCATATCAACCATATATACAGTATCATATTTGCTGCCTAACAAAGGAGGGAAGTGACATATTGAGAGGTGGAGGCTCCCCAAATCTAGGTACTAATAATCTAATTGATCTTTCTCCCCATTGGATCTAAGAGTTACCCGGCCTCTCTAACTAATCTTACTTCTCGTATCCTCATTTCCCCACCTTCGTACTTTACTCTCCTACAACACCCCCGACCATCCCTTACATGGGTTTGTGACATAACCAAAAGCCAAAAATCAAGAATCATACCAAAAGCCCTCTATTTGTTATATTTAGGGGAAGAAGTAGGGGAAGATGCTCCCAACTTCCATCATTATTCTTCCCTTTATTTCCTACCCCGTGCTCCCTTACCCTTCCTCCTTATCCATCCCGCCCCTTACCACTTGTGTTTGTGACAAAACCAAAAACCCAAAAGCATACTAAAACAATCTATTAGTAATATTACAGGAAAGAAATAGGGGAAGGTGGCCACTACTCCCCCCATAAATCTTTGCTTGCCTTCCCACATCATGTTCCCTTGCACTTCCCCATTATTCCTCCCTCTTGCATTTCAATCCATTCAAGCCCTTTGTGAGTATTCTACAGTCAGGTCTATAAATATTGGGACATCAACACAATTCTAATCTTTTTGGCTCTATACACCACCACAATGGATTTGAAATGAAACAAACAAGATGTGCTTTAACTGCAGACTTTCAGCTTTAATTTGAGGGTATTTACATCCAAATCAGCTGAACAGTGTAGGAATTACAACAGTTTGTATATGTGCCTCCCACTTTTTAACTCTTTCATGACTAAGCCTATTTTTGAAATTTGGTGTTTAAATCTGGAGTTAAAATCCATATTTTTTGCTAGAAAATTACTTAGAACCCCCAAACATTATATATATTTTTTTAACAGAGAATCTAGAGAATAAAATGGAGATTGTTGCAATATTTTATATCACACGGTATTTGTGCAGCGGTGTTTTAAACGCAAATTTTTGGAAAAGGGACACTTCCATGAATTTTAAAAAATCCAAACAGTAAAGTTACCCCAATTTTTTGTATAATGTGAAAGATGATGTTACGCTGAGTAAGCCTCGGTTCACACCAGAGGCGGCATGACTTGCAGGTCGCCTCACCGAGGCGACCTGCACACGACTGCCGGGGCGACTTGCAAGACGACTTCTGTATAGAAGTCTATGCAAGTCGCCCCCAAAGTAGTACAGGAACCTTTCTTCTAAGTCGGAGCGACTTGCGTCGCTCCGATTAGAACGGTTCCATTGTACAGAATGGGAGGCGACTTGTCAGGCGGCTAGGTCGCCTGACAAGTCGCCCCCGTGTGAACCGAGCCTAAATAGATACCAAACATGTCACGCTTTATAATTGCACGCACTCGTGGAATGGCGACAAACTATGGTAGCTATGAATTTCCATAGGCGACGCTTTAAATTTTTTTATGGTTACCAGGTTAGAGTTACAGAGGAGGTCTAGGGCTAGAATTATTGCTCTCGCTCTGACGATCGTGGCGATACCTCACATGTGTGATTTGAACACCGTTTACATATGCGGGCGCGACTTCCGTATGCGTTTTCTTCGCTGCGCGAGCTTGCGGGGATGGGGGTGCTTTAAAAAAAATTTTTTTTTTATTTATTTTATTTATTTTTAGACTTATAAATTGTGTTTTTAAAAAAAAAAATGTTTTTTTTTTTACTTTTATTGCTGTCACAAGGAATGTAAACATCCCTTGTGACAGTAATAGGTGGTGACAGGTACTCTTTATGGAGGGATCGGGGGTCTAAAAGACCCCCAATCCCTCCTCTACACTTCAAAGTATTCAGATCGCCGAAAACGGCGATTCTGAATACTGTGTATTTTTTTAAATTCGGCGCCATTGGCAGCCGAGTAAATGGGAAGTGACGTCATGACGTCGCTTCCGTGTTTACATTGAGAAGGCTGGAACGAAGCCGCCCACAGCTTCGTTCCAGCCCGCCCACAGCCGCCGGAGGCAGCCGATTGGACAAGAGCGGCGGGAGGCGGCGGGAGGGGGGCATCCCCTCCCGCTCCTCCGGTATAACAGCCGAGCGGCTTTTAGCCGCATCGGTTGTTATATACGGGTAGCCGATCACCCGCTCGAAACAATGGTACCGGGATGATGCCTGCAGCTGCGGGCATCATCCCGGTATAACCCCCGAAAGCTGAGTACGCACATATGCGTACGGTCGGCGGGAAGGGGTTAAGGGACCAAAAGTAATGGGACAATTGGCTGCTCAGCTGTTCCATGGCCAGGTGTATGTTATTCCCTCATTATTCCATTTACAAGGAGCAGATAAAAGGTCCAGAGTTCATTTCAAGTGTGCTATTTGCATTTGGAATCTGTTGCTGTCAACTCTCAATATGAGATCCAAAGAGCTGTCACTATCATTGAAGCAAGCCATCATTAGGCTGAAAAAACAAAACAAACCCATCAGAGAGATAGCAAAAACATTAGGTGTGGCCAAATCAACTGTTTGGAACATTTACTTCCTTAAAAAGAAAGAACGCACCAGTGAGCTCAGCAACACCAAAAGACCCAGAAGACCACGGAAAACAACTGTGGTGGATTACCAAAGAATTCTTTCCCTGGTGAAGAAAACACCCTGCACAACAGTTGGCCAGATCAAGCACACTCTCCAGGAGGTAGGTGTATGTGTGTCAACAATCAAGAGAAGATTTCACCTGAGTGAATACATAGGGTTCACCACAAGATGTAAACCATTGGTGAGCCTCAAAAAAAGAAAGGCCAGATTAGAGTTTGCCAAACAACATCTAAAAAAGCCTTTACAGTTCTGGAACAACATCCTATATACAGATGAGACCAAGATCAACTTGCACCAGAGTGATGGGAAGAGAAGAGTATGGAGAAAGAAAGGAACTGCTCATGATCCAAAGCATTCCACCTCATCAGTGAAGCTTGGTGGTGGTAGTGTCATGGCGTGGGCATGTATGGCTGCCAATGGAACTGGTTCTCTTGTATTTATTGATGATGTGACTGCTGACAAAAGCAGCAGGATGAATTCTGAAGTGTTTCAGGCAATATTATCTGCTCATATTCAGCAAAATGCTTCAGAACTCATTGGACGACGCTTCACATTGCAGATGGACAATGACCCGAAGCATACTGCGAAAGCAACCAAAGAGTTTTTTAAGGGAAAGAAGTGGAATGTTATGCAATGGCCAAGTCAATCACCTGACCTGAATCCGATTGAGCATGCATTTCACTTGCTGAAGACAAAACTGAAGGGAAAATGCCCCAAGAACAAGCAGGAACTGAAGACAGTTGCAGTAGAGGCCTGGCAGAGCATCACCAGGGATGAAACCCAGAGTCTGGTGATGTCTATGCGTTCCAGACTTCAGGCTGTAATTGACTGCAAAGGATTTGCAACCAAGTATTAAAAAGTGAAAGTTTGATGGATGATTGTTAATCTGTCCCATTACTTTTGGTCCCTTAAAAAGTGGGAGGCACATATACAAACTGTTGTAATTCCTACACCGTTCACCTGATTTGGATGTAAATACCCTCAAATTAAAGCTGACAGTCTGCAGTTAAAGCACATCTTGTTTGTTTCATTTCAAATCCATTGTGGTGGTGTATAGAGCCAAAAAGATTAGAATTGTGTCAATGTCCCAATATTTATGGACCTGACTGTATATCAGTGAACCACTATTACAAATTACTGTGTATATGTATCTTGTGTTAAAAACAAAAATAAAAACGGGGGGGTATGAGTGGCTAGAAAGGCCTTATTCCATTTTCCATCCACTATCGCTTTTACGTATTATATATTATTATATTATAATCATAATATATATTATATGATTCCTCCACCACCTTCTCTTTGATGATATTATTTGCTGTAGATCGTGTCTTTGCAATTTTATGTTGAGGAACATTATTCTGAAATTATGAGACACAGCTTTTCACAGATTGGTGAACCTCTGCCCATTTTTACTTCTGAGAAAATCCAACTCTCTACCCATCTTTACTTTTGATACACTCTTTTTTGGGATGTGTTGCTACCATCAATTTCAAAATTACCTTATTTTTTTCCATTTTCTGTAGTGAATAAAATATGAGTTTATAAGATTTGCGAATCATTGTATTCTGCTGATTTTGTAGATTTTACAAAGCATCCCAACTTTTTTGGAATTGGGGTTGTATATACCATAGTTTGTAGACTCTATAACTTTCACACAGACTAAATAATATACACTGATTTGGGTTATTTTTTACCAAAAAAAGTAGCAGAATATATTTTGGCCTACATTTATGAAGAAAGATTATTTATTTGCAAAAATTTCTAAGAACTAGGGCATTGTTTTTATTTTTCAAAATCTTAGGTATTTTTAATTTACATAGCAAAAAAGATAAAACCCAGTGGTGATTAAATATATACATATATAACTAACGGAACTAGGCAAGGATGTCCCCTATCGCCCATTATTTTTACGCTCCTTATGGAACCATTGGCGGAAAGTTTCCGATCTCATCCCAACATTACAGGCATCACTATTGGCGATACTGAACATAAAATTAGCCTATTTGCGGATGATGTCCTGCTCATGCTCTCTAACCCCAAAACATCACTACATGAGACACAGAAATTGCTGGAAGAATTTAGTGCCATATCCTACTATAAATTAAACGCCACAAAGTCCCAAATTTTAGGTTTTAATGTTCCTCCCTCCATGCAAATTTACCTAACTAATAGATTCCCTTTTGAGTGGTCCCCCCACTTTTTGACATTCTTAGGAATTCAATTAACTGCACACACCTCACAGCTATATGAACATAACTTTAAGCCCTTCTTGGAATCACTGCCTCGACAACTATCCCTTCTGAGGACTCAGGAACTTTCAACGGCTGGAAGAATAGCGACCTTAAAAATGCTGCTCTTACCAAAACTCCTTTATCTCTTTCGCACCTTAATAATCCCCTTACCACAAACTTTCCTTTCCGCCACCCAAAAGCTCTTCACTCAATTTATTTGGAACCACAAACCCCCAAGATGCTCCCTCAATATTATGTTAAGGCATAGAAAGAATGGTGGAATGGGAGTACCCAATATTATGGCGTATTATAAAGCATGCGTATTAGATCAACTTAGACACTGGTGGAACGCCCCTAAACATAAAACGTGGGCATTTATGGAATCCAACGCGCTTCCACATAAAAATTACCAATCGATTCTAATTGCTAGTAGAATGGGAGCTCCACTACCCATCTCTAATATCCCAACTGTACAAATCTCCATCAAATTATGGTCAGAAATTCCCCTCTTATCTTCATCCAAGGGATCACTTTTTAAAATCCCTACCCCACTCTCAGTGCTCCAACACTTTATACCCTGCATTGACCTTAAACTCTGGAAAAATAAAGGCCTTCTTCTTTTGAGAGACCTATACCAGGATGCATCTCTCCACACATATGAAACCCTATATACCCGCTTTGACCTTCCGCCACCCGCGCAATTTACCTATTTACAAGTACGCTCCTTCCTCCATAAACATCCTCTACCTCTACACTTAGAAATTCCAGTCTCCATGTATACTTTCTTCCTTGAACCATCATCCCCTCTAAGGGGTATTTCCCTCTTTTATAATATCTACAACACTCAAGATCCCTTCTCAAAGACCACTACCATGCTAAATTGGGAAGAGGTTTTGGGAAAAACCTTCACAGATACCTATTGGGTGAAAGCTCTATCTACCACTTATACCTCATCCAAGTGCATTAACCATTGGGAACATTACCAAAAGGTAATACATTCTTGGTACCTTACCCCGTACAAACTTTCCAAATTCTACCCATCTCAATCGGCCTTGTGCTGGAGAAAATGTGGAGAATCTGGAACTCTATGCCATATATTATGGTCTTGTATATCACTACGGTCATACTGGAACAAGATTTTTTCCATAATGTCTGATATTTGTAGCCGACCCATTGTACCTCATCCAGAACTAGCCATCTTGCACCTGAACATTCACGAATTTCTTCCCAAGTTCCGAGTAGTAAGCATACAATTTTTATTAGCAGCAAAAATAACTATTACAAGGAAGTGGAATACCATTGATCCACCTAATCCTAGTGATGCCATCCTCACCCTGAACCGCCAAAGCGAGATGGAGAAATTACTGGCAATCACAAACCTCAGTCTCACAGTATTTAGAGATAAATGGGAACCCTGTTATCAAACCCTAAATGCACAGTCAAAATTTGAAAGTCCTTATGTTATGGTGACTGGCTCGCCCTATCCCTAACCCCCTTCCCCCCCCTCTTTTTTTTATTCCCCTTTCCTTTTTCATCTTGGCAAGCTTATCTTGCCTAATCATATCAACATTTAAGTCATTTACCCTCTGTACAGGAAAACTGATGCCTCCCATTACAGATTACACTAGTATGTGGATTGTGTACCAACCAATGTATCTAACTACCGTTTCCAGTCTTGATCCTGTACCACCTCAAGTTACTTCAATATCGTTGTGACACTGATCGTAGTTGACGGTACTTCCACTCTTACCTGGACACAGTTTGTTCCCAGATGGGGTGCCCAGGATAGGTGGCAGTGCTTCCACTGTAAGATCAGTATTGTTGTTACCTCCACAGTTCAAGTTTATGTTACTTTATTTAGCATGGTATACTGTGTGTGATCTTTTCACAAAAGATGTACTGTACAGAGTGTATCACATTTGTATTTGTTTGTACCTTTCTCTATAAAAACTCAATAAAAACTATTGAAATAAAAATATATACATATATATTACTATCTTTTACCACATACTCTGCTCGCCATAATCAACTTTGAACAATTCTTTCAAATCATTGGCATCTACTCATGGAGCACCAGGTCCTGAGCAGACATGTAAGATCTGCTCCGAGCTGGTGTTCCGTAGAGCCCTCTCATTAAGAGATCGGCTAACCAGTAGCCACTACTCATCTACACAGAGACTTAAGCTAGGTCCGAATAGCACCTTCAAATGCGGGGACTGCTCCCGCTGTCCCTGGATTTTCAAAGGCAGGAAGTTTTTATTACCTAATGGGGAGAATTTCTCTCTGTGAAACTTCTCCAACTGTGGCACCAGAGGAGTTATCTACCTTATGGTGTGCAAATGTCAAGCATTTTACGTGGGCAAAACCATTAGAGAACTAATACAGCGCATTGGTGACCATCTTTACCACTCCGGTAAATTGACCACTGTGGGCAGGCACATTGGTCTTTATCATCGTTATGATACCACAGTAATCCGGTTCTTTGTTCTCGAGGTGGTTCAACAAAATTCCAGGGGAGGCGATTGGGACAAAGCAATCCTTCAGAAAGAGACCACCTGGATCGAATGTCTCAATGCCACCACCTCCCCCGGACTTAATGAAATGATACCTTATAAGCCTTTTTTGTAATAGACAATCTCCAGAGGTTATCTCCTCCCCCCTTTTCTCCTTTCCCTGTATTTCCTTACCAGCTGGCGTCATTATTTAACTATCTAAGTATTAGATGCAATTGATCTTTGGTCTGACTGGACAATTGATCAATCGTCCTATGTATGTTGCTCTGACCCTAGCCCAATTGACAATTGAATAAATATCCTTTGAAGAATTTTTTTATTATTTTATTTTTGATTTTGTATATTGTTTTGTTTTTTAAATAAAATTCTCTCAACTTTTTTACAGTATTGCTCCTCTGGCTGGCCTGGGCTTGGTGTTCCCACATGACCCGGGTATTTTTCTTCCCACTGGCGGACATGTGACTCCCCTGGGCTTGGATGTACTCTCTTTGAGTCCATCCCTTTCTTGCTCCGTCCGAGCTCTGGGCTTCCCGCCTACTGGCTCAGACGGCGCACACTTGCGCAGTGGCGTCTATTGATGCACATGCGCAGTGTGGGGAGTCAGTCCCGTGAGGTCAGTCCCGCGAGGTCAGACGCCACCCAGTGTATCTCTGGGTTGGGGAGCTCATTTAACGGGCCATTGGCCTGTGGATGAGCACGGCGGATCCTCAATCCAGGGAACATACGACAGAACATCTCCAGATAGGTAGGAATCTTGGCAAACATCATGGGGAGAACCTATACTCCTCACCCTCCCTTACTCACTGTTTTGTCTCTCTATATCGGTGTCCTTATATGAGCTGTTATGGCCATATACTTACCCAATTATATTAATTCACTCTGCAGACCTTGCCTTGTTTAATGCTGGCTTCAGCTTGGAACAACCTTCAGGGTGCTGGTATTAGGATATTGCTGTGAAATGGAAAAATGCGTTGCGCTTAGGTATATATTCACTTTATCAATCTAAAGGCGCCCAGTGTATGTGCCTCCAATCTCAAATCAATAAATATAAATAATACTGCTATATGCCACATTAAAGTGCCAAATATTAGATAGTGATATAATTAAATCCACCGTGTTATTGAATATGAAAATACCAGTATAGGTAAGCGACCTATTTATATATAAAGAACATAGCTTAATAAAAATATCAATAAATGCGCCTGAAATTTACATCAAAGTGCCATGCGTATATCTAATCTAAAGTGCTACGTTCAAAGAAAAATTTTACTTATATGCAATGGTGACAAGTGAAAAACCATGCATTATAAATATGGTAATTAGCATACAAATTGTGAAAAAACCCTATAAGCAATAAGTGATAAAAACACATAAAAACCATATATATTAATTAGGTGATAATAGTCCTTTAAATGTGAAAAACAATCTTCCAAATCTGTATCACGTAACAATGTGTGGCGGAAAAGAATCCAATAGTGCATGGAGGTGCTTCACATGGGAGACGGATCGTGGAACCACAGTGCCCAAATGTGCCCCGGTGACCCCCAAAGTAGCTGCGCTCACCTCTGAGCGTGTGACACAGGGTTTAGCTGTGTCCAAACACGCTTTAGAGCCACCCCTGGGCTCAGTAATCAGGACACCAGATGATCTCCCATCAAGCTCTTTTAGAACTCCATAGGCATCATACCAAAAGAAAAAGAAGGGACTGCATAGTGTAATATCGCCAAAATATTTAATAGTAACTAGTGTAAACAATCCCCACACCGGGGTACTCACATTGCATAGGTGCTTAATGTGCACCAAACAGTACAGGCAGAGTATACGTCCAGAAATGCTTATTCGATGCGCTGTGGGGTGTTCAGATAATTCCAGCCCAGCTCAGTGCTGCTCGCTCCGTCCTGGCCCCTCCCCTACGCGTGTTCGACACAGGGAGTCACGTGTCTTCATCAGGGGGATATGATTGGACGGGCGCTCTACTGTTTAAATACACTGACGGCGGCCATTTTCCCTATGACTGCAGACTATTCTGTGCTTGGCTCCGCTCCTCTATACAAAGCGCAGCACCTATCACAGGCTTTATACTGTTATAGCCTTACTACCTACTGATCAGGATAAGAGCCAGGGGAATCACTTACATAGATTAACCCCAGTTATACCCAGGACGGAGACACGGAAGGAACGGAACTGAAAACACCACAGCGCTCCCACACTACATATGGAAACAATCACAGACAAATAAAATAAAATAAAAGCGAATATCATATGCATAATGACTACAGAGATTCAGCTATGCAAAATGCCTGTGTACTGTGCACAATTCATCTCAAACTTAAATAACAACGGCGCATGCAGGCGCCTATGTATAAATCCTTTCTTATGCATGTGAATAAACCATTGACATGAGCCCTATATTTTACATCCTGAATAGTTCATAAATTATAACACTACTTGCCCATATTAAAATCAACCCCTAAAATCCTGTATAGAAGTCATAATAAATGTTTATTTAAGAAATATTAAAAATATATATAAAAAATATATATACATATATATATAAAAAAATACATACATATATAAAATTCCTATATGTGGAAAACTTAAAAAATATATATATATAAATATACCAGTGGACACCCAAGAATTCAATCATATGCATCCAATTAAATCCTTAAGGGGGGAAGGGAAATTCAATTCATTCTAGCGGAAATCTCCAGAGTAGAAGGAGGGGGAAAAAAAGACATCCTCCATTAGGACCTCCAAAATTCCCCAACGATCTCCAAAATGACAAAGGTCAGAGCAGTCTTATCATAAGGTTATTATATCCAAACAGCTTGAATTTCATCAATATGCAGAGAAATTTAAAATTGAAAACAATAACCCTAAAACAAGGTGGGATGTTGTATATCAATCCATATCATGCTCCTCCATACCAGGTGGGGTGCTGTATATCAATCTCCCATCTGATCCAAGTTGAGATGGTGTATATAAAAAGTTCAATTTAAACGTACAGTATCCAATATAAGATTAAAAATTGCTCAAGAAGCATGCGAGATCGAACTCTTTATTCAACCCACCTGGTGATAAAGAGCCGAGCTGGTAAATCCACCAGGATTCGCGCTTACTGATATCCCTGACATAATTGGAGCCCCTCCAATTACGTTTCGGCGCCTCCAAGCCCCAAAATCTCATGCCCTGCGTACTCTGGTTGTGCTCATTCTTAAAATGCACATATAGGAAGTGGCTATCAGACCCTTTTCGTATGTTCCTTACATGCTCCTCCATACGGTCTTTCAGGGCTCTAATGGTGCGACCAATATATAACAAATTGCAAGGACATTGGATCGCATACACCACTCCAATGGTATCGCATGAGATAAAATCCTCTATGGTGTGCATTAGCTTCCTATGGGGGTTATAGAATTCTCTAACCCTCTTAATATTGGATGGTACTCTTACACAGCTATAGCACCTCCCACAACCGAAAAAACCTTTCAAATCCCAAAACATCTTTGGTTTTGGTGGGGGTGGTTCCACCACATTGTGTACCAGTCTGTCACGCAAACTTGGTGCCCTTTTGTAAACAATTTTAGGTTTATCAGGTATTAAATCTCTCAAATGACAATCCTGTTTAAGTACGTTCCAATATTTTTTAAAAATCTTCTCCACTTCTTTACTCTGCAAACAGTAGTCTAAAACTATACATGTACCATCATATTCTTCATTATCCACAGCAGCATTTCTATCCTTTAATAAATCTTCCCTCCTAAAGCTCCTCACCAAATTCTTTTCTTTTTCTAAAAAGTTTTTCTGGTAACCTTTATCTAAAAACATTTTCTCCAACTTATCTGTTTGCGATTCAAAATCGCCCTCTTGTGTACAGTTTCTCCTCATTCTGGTAAACTGGCCCCTGGGGATATTACTAAGCCACGGTTTATAATGGCAGCTGGTTGTCGGAATATAGGAGTTCCGATCTGTGGTTTTAAAAAAGGACCTGGTGATAATACCATTGGTGGTAGCTAGGATTTCCAGATCCAGAAAGTGTATGCGGTCCTTGCTGACATCCCAGGTCAGGGAGATATTCCGATTATTAGTATTCATGGACTCCAATAATTCCATTAGCGATTCTGAACTCCCTTTCCACATAATCAGGAGATCGTCTATAAACCTCTTATATAACAATATGTCTCCATACTGTTCGATCTGTACCGACTCCTCCTCCCACTTGGCCATATAGAGGTTCGCCACACTTGGGGCGAATTTAGCGCCCATGGCAACACCCTTTGTCTGTAGAAAAAATCTATTGTTATACCAGAAAAAATTATGGTGCAAACAAAAATCCAGACATTTCAAAATAAATCCACATAGGCCCCTATCAATTCCTTCCTCTTTTTCCAGGGCCCATTCCACGGCCTCTAAAGCGCCATCATGGTTAATGTTTGTGTATAATGACGATACGTCGCCTGTAGCCATGATGATGTTACTATCCTTAGCATGCACCTCTATCAATTGGAGCGCATGCTTGGTGTCTTTAAGGAAGGCCCGTGTTTTTCTCACCAGAGGTTGCAGATGGAGATCAATATATTCTCCCAATCTGGAAGTTAGGGACTCAATTCCACTTACTATGGGCCGCCCAGGTGGATTCAGACTGTCCTTATGAATCTTCGGCAGATAATATATTACCGGAATCCTGCTGACCGTGGGAATTAGATATTTGGCTTCTTGTTTGTTTAAAAATTCATTTTCTACACCATATTTTATAATCAGATCCAGTTCATTCCTGAAACTCCTGGAAGGATCCGCATTTAATACCTGATATGTGCTTCCATCATTGAGAATCCTCTCCATCTCATCCTTATACTGCTGTAACGAAAGCACCACGATGCCCCCTCCTTTGTCCGCCGGTCTTATAACTATATCCGACCTTTTCTCCAATGAGTCTAATCCCTTTTTGAAGTCCCTATGCTCATGTACCTTTTTTATGGATAATGATTCAAGCTCTGCATTCACTAATTTTTTAAAAAGGTCCACATACTTGTTATTAGCCACATGTGGATTAAAAGTTGAATTGTTCCTTAAACCAGTAAATCTTTCATTGACAGCAATTTTCTCTACTGGGTTCAAGGCATAATATTTTTTAATGTTTAATTTCCTTATGAATTTTTGTACCCCCACATAGGTTTCGAATTTATTAAGACCCTTTTTGGGTGCGAACTTAATGCCTTTATCAAGCACCAGAATCTCCTCTCTGGATAAATCTTTACCACTTAAATTATAGATCCCTTCCCCTAATCTTCCCGCCTTCTTTTTTTGCTGTAACCTTCGTCCGGCTCTTCTTCCTCTCTTCCTTGGTACCTTGCTTCGCGGACGTGTCCTTCCTGGCTCCTCCCTAAAAAAGGCTCATATGTATATTGATCTTCATTGTCTGTAAGC
Source organism: Aquarana catesbeiana (assembly GCF_042186555.1). Classification (NCBI taxonomy): domain Eukaryota; kingdom Metazoa; phylum Chordata; class Amphibia; order Anura; family Ranidae; genus Aquarana; species Aquarana catesbeiana. The sequence continues at coordinate 152,770,245 of NC_133332.1, read as the reverse complement.
GATTGATAGCTATTGTAAACAGGTACTGCATACTGATCCTGTGTGGGCCTACTATACCTCACTCTTTGAGGCTTAGGTGAGTAGTATACTCCACCCCCATGGAAATCATCCCTATATCGGGGAGGGTACTCATAGCCCTGATTTTGGAATGGAGGGGGTGCCGGAGGACCCCCATACGGCGGACGCCGGTCATCCCTCCTAGGTGTCCCTTGTTGGTATCCATAATTCCCATTGTGTCGTGATCCATAGGGACGCTGCTCTCTTAATTGTGCTCCCCTCCTATTTGGTGTATAGCTGGGGTTAAAACCTCTTCCATACTGATTACCACCTTGATGGGCCTTAAAATTGTTAGCCCTATTGTACGGTGCCCCATGACCCCAGTTCCCTTGATTGGTCAGAGGACCCTGGTCAGAGGATATTGCTGGACATCTATTTTCACCCACAAGTTTAAAGAGCATATTGAACCATCTTACGATTGAGCCGGTCTGTCTGGCCCTTCCTCTTCTTATCTGTCAATGCCAATTATCAGGACTGTTCTCTGTCGTCCCCTAGAGTTTCGAAACTTGTCTATACATGATAATGCTGGTTTTCAGGTGAGCTATTTTCTGCTCCCCGAGTCTTGTCACATATTTAACTGTTCTTCATACAAGCCCTGTTTCCTTCCCTTTTTTCCAATCTTTTCCTTTCCTTTCTTATTCCTCTTCTCCCGTTTTCTTTTTCCTCCCCCTCCAATTTCTTCCCCTTCCCTCCCCCCTCCAATTTCTTCCCCTTCCCTCCCCCCTCTTTTTTCCCCACCCATTTCTGCCTTTTCCTGGGTTTGCTGTCTGCTTACTTTCCCCTTCCTCTACCTCTCATTTCTTCCTTTTTTTCTTCTCCTTTTCTCCCCCTTCCCCCCCTTTTTTCCCCTTTCCCCCCCCCTCCCCCCCTCCCCACTTCTCCTTTTCTTCCCCCCTCCCCCCCACTTCTCCTTTTCTCCCTCCCCTCTCTTTCTTCCCCCTTTCCTTCTTTCCTTGGTTTCCCTCCTCTTTTCCCCTTTTCCCCCCTTCCCTTCCCCCTCCTTCCAGCCCTATCCCTCCCCTCTTTCTCCCTCTCCTATCTCCCCCCTTCTTTTTCCCCCCTTCCCCCTCCTTTCCCTTCCTCCTTTTCCCTCCTCTTCATCTATCATCCCCCTTCCCCTTTCATTCTTCTTTTTTTCTTCCTTCCCTTTTCCCCACCCTTATTCACTCCTTTACTTGGCCCATATTGAGTGGACTGGGACCTATTATACTAAACTTTTCCTTGTGTATCATTACCACATATTATCATTTTTTCTACTCAGACTCATACCCGCATACATCCCCATTGTCCGCCATGGGGGGGGGGCCTCTAGTTCAGGCCTGTGGTTTCATATATGGCCGTTTCATAGCCTGGTGAGCAATTTGAAGATTTTCATTATTTTTTTGAATGTATAACTTGCTGAATTATAATTGTCTGCAATTTTGAATGTAATGCATTCCATTTGTGCTTTACTCCAATATCTATTTTATAGAATATTCCTCCTGAAGAAGCGGTTACCATACCGCAAAACTAGTAGAGGAAAAAGTCAATTTCGAGATTTGCTTCAACAGCAGATACTCTTCAGGGTAACCCTGAGTATTTTTTTTTTAATATAATTTCTTCCACAAATTGTTGTTTTAATGTACCCTGTATGTCATTTTTATATGTAATAAATAATTTTTTATATCATTTATATTGTTTGTTATTAGTACCGAGACAGTCCATCATAATTCTTGAGTCTGGGAATAGATTTATGCCCAGCTTCAGCACCTGTCCCCTTTTACCATTTTCATCCCCTTTTACTATCCTTTCAGAATCAACATTTTCTATGGGAACCTATACTACAAAATACTCCCACAAATGCGGTCATTGATTGCAACCAAGATTTGTTGATTTGCACACACAAAAAAGGATTTAAGACCATGTTGCAAAAATGAATACACCCCAATGAAAGTCTTAAGGGCAAAGCTAAACTTTAGACAACAAAATCCTAATTAACAGGAATTCAACTACAGGTGAGTCTAATTATTCATTAGCCACATTATTATTATTATTATTATTATAATACAGGATTTATATAGCGCCAACAGTTTACGCAGCGCTTTACAATATAAAAGGGAGACAATACAGTTATAATACAATAAAATACAAGAGGATTAAGAGGGCCCTGCTCAGAAGAGCTTACAATCTAATAGGGTGGGGCAGGTGGTACAAAAGGTTGTAACTGTGGGGAATGAGCTGTTGGAAGTGGTAGGAGATTAGTTGGAGACATGATAGGCTTTCCTGAAGAGATGAGTTTTCAGGGATCGCCTGAAGGTAGCAAGGGTAGGGAATAGCCAGACAGGTTGAGGTAGCGAGTTCCAGAGGATGGGAGAGGCTCTGGAGAAATCCTGGAGACGAGAATGGGAGGAGGAGATGAGAGAGCTTGAGAGCAGGAGGTCTTGAGAAGAGTGGAGAGGATGATTTGGGTGATATTTGGAGACAAGATTGGTGCTGTAGCTTGGGGCAGAGTTGTGAATGGCTTTGTATGTTGTGGTTAGTATTTTCAATTTAATTTGCTGGGTGATTGGGAGCCAGTGTAGGCATTGGAGGAGAGGATTGGCAGACACTGAGCGGTTGGTAAGGTGTATAAGTCTGGCAGCAGCATTCATGATAGACTGAAGAGGGGATAGCCTATGGAGAGGCAGGCCAATGAGAAGGGAGTTGCAATAGTCAAGGTGAGAGATAACGAGGGAGTGAATGAGGAGCTTGTTGGTTTCATTTGTTAAAAAGGGGCGAATTTTAGAGATGTTACGGAGGTGAGTTACTTTTGACAACGATTGGATTTGAGGCTGAAATGACAAGTCAGAGTCTAGGATTACACCTAGTACCCTGGCGTAAGGGGAGGGACTGATAATTGCATTGTTGATTTTGATGGAAAAGTCATGGAGGGGGCACGGGCGGGGGGGGGGGGAAATATTAATAGCTCAGTTTTAGAGAGATTTAGTTTAAGGAAGTGGTGTGACATCCATGCTGATATGTCAGTTAGTAAGTTAGTAAGGCGAGAGGAGACTGAAGGAGTGAGGTGAGGAGTAGACAGAAAGATTTGGGTGTCATCAGCGCATAAGTGGTAATGGAAGCCATGGGCGGTTATCAAGTGACCAAGGTGTAGATAGAGAAGAGAAGGGGTCCAAGAACAGAGCCTTGGGGGACCCCCACAGAAAGGGGCAATGGAGAGAAGGAGACAGAGTTGTAGGTGACACTGAAGGAGCGCTGTGATAAATAGGCAGAGAACCAGGATAGAGCAGAATCTTGGAGGCCAAGGGAATGTAGTTTATTGAGAAGGAGCGGGTGGTCAACAGTATCAAAAGCCGCAGAGAGGTCAAGTAGTAGGAGTATGGAGTACTGGCTGTTGGTGCGACCGCCGCATGCCGATTTACGTTGGCAGAATGGCACGGGCAGGCAAAAGGGCGTACCCATACGTCAAAAGTGTCCAATCTGTCCGTCGCAATGTCCCAGTCATGATAAAAATCACAGATCGCCGCCATTACTAGTAAAAAAAAATTAATAATAAAAATGCCATAAATCTATCCCCTGGATGCTATAACTTTTGCGCAAACCAATCAATATACACTTATTGCAATTTTTTTTACCAAAAATATGTAGAAGAATAAATATCGGCCTAAACTGATGAAGAAATTAGTTTTTTTATACTTTTTGAGGGGATATTTATTATAGCAAAAAGTTAAAAATATTGCTTTTTTTTCAAAATTGTCGCTCTTTTTTTGTTTATAGCACAAAAAATAAAAACCGCAAAGGTGATCAAATACCACCAAAAGAAAGCTCTATTTGTGGAAAATAAGGATGTCAATTTTGTTTGGGTACAACATTGCACGACCGTGCAATTATCAGCTAAAGCGACGCAGTGCCGAATTGCAAAAAATGCTCTGGTCAGGAAGGGGGTAAATCCTTCCGGGGCTGAAGTGGTTAAACGGGTGTCCAGCAGACAGTTGATTATAAAAGGGTGTTACTTAACAAAGAAAACCCATTGTCATTTCATGCTATCAGCAAGAAATGTCACAAGCCCTGAGAAAGAAAATCATTTCTTTACACAAGAAAGGTGAAGGCTACAAAAAGATCAGCAAAGTTGTACTTATCAGACAGAATACTAACAAAAAAATACAAAAATTTAACAAAGATGGAACTGCAACCATCTCACAGAGATGTCCAGGTCATCCATGGAAGTTAACACCTCGACAGGAGCATCTTCTGAAGAGAAGGGTTGAAGAAAATCACCATGCAAGTTCACAGCAGTTAGCTAAAGAAGTAGAAAGCCAAACTGGGGTGATTGTTTCCTCTGACACAATACGACGTACACTGCAGAGGAGTGGCATGCATTAATGTTGTTCACAAAGGAAGCCTCTCCTAAAGCCCATGCATAAAAAAAGCTCGCCTTGAATTTGCAAGGGCCCATGCTGAAAAATAAGAAGGCTACTGGGACTCTGTACTCTGGAGTGATGAGACCAAGATAAATGCTTTTGGAACTGATGCCTTCAAAATTGTACGGCATTGCAAAAGTGAGGAGCACAAAGAAAAATGCATGGTGCCTACAGAGAAACATGGTGGTGGCAGTGTCCTTCTGTGGGACTTGCATCAGTGCTGCTGGTGTTTGAGAGCTGCATTTTATTGATGGTATCATGAATTCACAGATGTACTATTGAAAGAGAAGATGCTAGCATCACTCCATGCCCTTGATCGTCGTGCACTTTTCCAACAAGACAATGATCCAAAACACACATCTAAGGCCAGGGCGTCTTTAAGGCAGGGTAAAAGGGGCATCTGCCCTGGGCCCCATCATTGTTGTGGGGCCCAATGTAGCTACCTTATACTTGCCAACTATCCCAGTCCAAATTCCTTTGTCCCTTGAAGTTTTAGTCCTTTGCTGTGTCCTGATATCTCAGTGTGAAGTTCTGTTACTAATGCTGCTCAGCTCTGCCTATTTCCATGTACAGATGACTCACCTGCAGATCCTGTTTTACATGTAAATAATCTGCATTGATATGTAAATAGCGGCTGACCGGCTACATTGATATGTAAATAGCGGGAGCCTTAATATGTAAATAGCTGCGGTCCAGCTGCATTGATATGTAAATAGAGGCGGCATTCATATGTATATCATGCCCCCCCCCGAGGTCATATCCACCACCACTTCTGCTGAATGCTGCCCACCGGGGAGGTAAAGGGGCATGCTTTAAAGTCCTGCCTACAACTGTGGTCATTAAGCCTAACATCAGCCTGTTCTGCAAAGGTAAGCAAACTGGAGGTGGAACCCTTTTTAAAAATAACATGGTGCCACAGCAACGTAAATTGTGGTGCATGTGAATACGCACATCTCAGCAGATGCGTGAGGGTGTCATTAACAATTAATGGCACTGCTGTGTATCTGCTAAAGGGCACCATGTTTCTGTGGTGTCAGGAAATCGATTTTGCATGCGCTCCCGACACACACAAACGTGAACGCAGGCTAAATGTCTCAGTTACATTGGTGGTCAGTGTAAATCTTCTCATTACATTGGGGCTTGGTGTACAATCCTTTCATTCACACTATTTGTCAATGTGAAGGCCCCCCTTACATCGGAGGGCAGTGTAAATCCCTCCTTACATTAGTGGTTTCTGTGAATGCTCCAATTACATTAGTGGTCAGTGTAAATCCCTATTGCATCAGTGGTCAGTGTACATCCCCATTACATTAGTGGTCGATGTGAATCCCCATTGTAGCTAGTGTAGAAACTCCTCTTTATATTGGTAATCAGTAAAAAGAATCTAAACTTCCATTTTTTGTCAGTTTTTAAATCCTCCCTTACATTGGTAGTCCATGTAGAAGCCCTCTTTAAATTGGTGGTGAGTGTAAATCCCCCTTACATTGATGGGCAGTGTGGAAATCCCCCTGTATTGGTTGTTGATATAAAATTCCTCATTACATTGGTTGTTGATGTAAAATCCCCCATTACACTGGTTGTCAGTGTAAATTATTCATTACATTGTGTACATTTCCCTTTACATTGTTGATAAGCGCAGAATTGCCCTTACTCTGGTGGTCAGTGTAAATCCCCCTTTACATTGGTGGTCAGTACAAATCTCCTCGACCATGGTTGTCAGTGTAAATTCCCCCTGACATGGAGGTCATTGTCCCTTACACTGGTGGTTGGTGCAAATGCTCCTATTATATTGGTGTCAGCATATACCTCTTTATATTGGTGGGTGATGTAAAATCCCCCATTACATGGTGGTCAGTGCAATTTCCCCCTCACATTGGGGGTCAGTGTAAATCCCTGCTCACATTGGTGGTCACTGTAAATTCCCCATTACATTGGTGGTCAGTGTAGAATCCCCCACTATATACTTGCCAAAGATTTCCATCTTTGCTCTACATGATTCAGAATAATTTGCCACAGTGTACTGCCTCCTAACTAATCTCATCCCCCACCACTGCCACTGATCTCATCAACCCCCAGCATTGCTACTGATCACCTCCCCCCTCCCCCAGCATTGCCACTGATCCCAGAAGTCCTAGGATCCCTAGGAGTCTTCTGACTATTGATGGGTCCCCTCACCTCCCCTGTCCATGGTGTGCAGGCAGTGAGGAGATGATGTGCTGTAACCTTTAGCAACCAATCAGTGAGCATTAATGATGTGCACTTATCTCTTGCAACCAAACATTGCATTGTAAGGATATGCAGTAACCTCTAGCAACCGATCAGTAAGCATTAATAATGTGCAGTAACCTCTAGCAACCAATTGGTGAGTGGTAAGGATGTCCAGTAACCTCTAGCAACCAATCAACAAGCAGAATTCATGTGCTGTAACCTCTAGCAAATAATAAGTAAGGCATAATGTGTGTTGTAACCTCTAGCAGCCAGTCAGTGAGTGGTAATGATACACTGTAACCTCTGGCAACCAATCGCAATCGCTGCCTGATCTGATTCAGTAAACTGATTTTGAGTTTAGCTGCTATTTATTGTAGACTCAGACTCATTAAAGATGGCCCTGTCTAAGGACACTGTTGCATTTCTGAAGAAGAACAGGGTGAAAGTGATTCAGTGGATAAGTATATCTCCTGATCTGAACCCAATTGAACACCTATAGGGAATTCTAAATAGACAAGATCAGCATCACTCTCCATCCAGCATCCAGACTCTAAAAGAGGTCGTTCTCGAAGAATGGAAAAAGATGTTGCAATATGTCTCCAACTTGTTCATTCCATGCCTAGAAGACTTGGTGCTGTCCTTACAAATCACAGAGATCATACTAAATACTAGATATAGTAGTTTTTCTTGTGGGGTGTATTCATTTTTGCAGCAACTAATTTGAGTTAAACTGAAGATTTTGTAATCTAAGTTATATTATCAACCTTACTTTCTTGTAATGGAGTGCAACAAATGTTCTATAAAGCTCAGTTTTGTTAACACTTTGAAAATTGGTCTTATGTTCATTTAGATATTGGATATTGAATACTTTTCAAAAGGGGTGTACTCATTTATACTGAGCTCTGTATATATTTTATTTATTTATTTCTTTCAGGTACTTATATAGCGCCGTCAATTTACGCAGCGCTTTACATATACATTGTACATTCACATCAGTCCCTACCTGCTTACAATCTAAGGTCCCTAACTCATATTCATACATACTAGGGACTATTTAGACAGGATCCAATTAACCTACCAGCATGTCTTTGGAGTGTGGGAGGAAACCAGAGTACCCGGAGAAAACCCACGCAGGCACAGGGAGAACATGCAAACTCCAGGCAGGTAGTGTTGGATACAGTGTTTCATGACTGAGTAATTGTCATTTAAAGTGTGACAGCACTGAATACTGGGGTGAAAGTGTCTGGTATTGAGGTGGTTAAATAGTTTATCCAATCCCTCTAACTGCCAGTTGTGCTGGACAGTTTGGTCTTTTAAAAGGCAGTTGATAAGGATGAGAAAAAGTCCTAAAGAAAATTTCTGAGGGAAATCCAGGAGGTAAAAGGAATAGAGAAAGACCAGTAAAAATAATCAAGAAAGAGAAATAGAGTGAGGAAGAGAGGGAGGGGAGAGAAAAGAAAGAGGGGGAAAGGGTGACATGTTAAGCATTTGTATTCTTAGGTCATGAAACATTCTGTAAGTGATTGATTTATTTCAGATGATACAGACGTTTGCCTGAGGCTGCTCAGTATGCAAACCTTTTGTTGACTCTCTAACAACCTCTACCATTCAAACAGGAAGGAATAACAGATAATCAATTAGGAGAATCATACTTCAATTTTGCTTGGTAATTAGGTAGGTGGGACATATATACTGTAATACATTAGCCACTACACTTCTCTATAGAAGGCTATATAGCAGCATAACTGCTATGCTAAGTTGTAATTACCAGCAATCAATTAGCAAGTCTAGTGTCACTGTCTAGGTGCCTATAGACAATAGATTATTCTCATCATATACTAAAGACAATAAACATATTTAATTGTACAGTGATTGTGATATAAGTGATCACAACAGATAACCACAGGACATCAAAGTAATTAAACCCTGAAAGCACTGGGTACTTATCATAGCGCCAAAAAAGCAGTGGAGATATATGGAGAAGGTGAATTTAGTAGATCTAAAGGCAAAATGTGTCTTTTCATTTTTTTTTTTTATTGAGTAAAGCTGGCCATACATGGATAGAAATGTGGCCAGTTCAGCAGGGACTGGATGGATTTTCAGACATGGAAATCACAGAAAACCTCCTGGTGCCACTCATAGTATAAAGATGGCTCATCTGTGGCAGACACAAGCTGCCTTCGGTGCTTACAAGGATAACACAATACAAAGAGAAAATGTTTAAGATGTTCAGCCCATTTATACCTGGCTAATGTAATGCGTGTGGGGCTGGGGGCAGAACACAAGTACATAACAATTTGCCCCTAGAGTGCAACCCTGACAACAAAGCAGAACTTTTTTTTTTAATTTTTAATAAAAACAAAGCTTTCAGTTATATAGAGGTGGTCTGGACTGGCATATGGCTTCCAGATACATGGGATGTGCATAGGGTAGCAGAAGTACAAAAACATAAAAAGAGACAAATTAAATATTTCAATATACAGACTAGAGCTGCACAATTCTGGTCGTTCCCCTGGCCTAGTGTGCCTAATTAAAAAAAAAAACTTTTGCCTCCTTAGAAAAACAGCTTTGTAATGTTCTCCAATAATTCCCCACATTAACACAACATTCCATTCACACAGCTGTGCTAAATTTTACAATGATATCAGCATGTTCATTCATCCGTGGTAAAATCAGAGAATATCTACTCAGAGATTACCTACTAGGTATAATTGACACTTCCAGAATCTGTAGTAGTACAAGGGAGTAAGGTAAATGAAAAGAAGCCTGTGGAAATGGAGTCTGCCACCTGCCATTGAGTTCTCCTTCTGGAAATACTAGTTGGCCGTCTGCTTTTATATTGGCTTCAACATTGACCTGAAATTGACCTGAAATAAGTATACAGATAACTAATTATTACTTTACCCTGCTTTGATGTTCCAGATCAGTGACTTTGAAAGTAATGAAGCCAAGGGATCAGCATGACTGCTAATTAGCTCATTCAGAAAGAGGACAGCAATGGCAGCCTCCATATGTCAAATGGCACAGGGTTCCCTTAATTAATAGTATTAACAATATTGATTTCACAGCATAACCTACGGAATCCAGTTTGCCTTGAAAGTGGAGGTGAGCTTTAAGTGATACATATAAATATTAATAACAATAATTATTAAGTGTCCTCTTACTGCCCCCCCCCCCCCAATAATTGGGGAAAATGTTTTCCTTCTGGGGGTGGCTACCTATTTCTGACAACTACCTACTTCCATTTCTGCCAAACCCAGTAGGCTGCGGGACCAATGTGCAAGCACAGCATGTCTTTGGAGCTGGCTGTGAAACAACCAGCTTCCCACAGCCAAGGTTGTAGCGTCAGGGACCTGAAGACACATGAAGAACTTGCTTGAGGGCTGAACTCCTGGACTGGCAAGTGACTGTTTATTAAAAGTCAGCAGCTACAGTATTTGTAGCTCCTGACTTTTTTTTTTTTCTTTTAAATGACCCAAGTTCCTCTTTAATTTCCCTCAGTCATGATAAATCCCTAGATTTAAAAATATGTTTGCACGATGGTGAGATTACACTTTTATATTGTAGCTGCACACATGAAACATGAGAATTGTATTCCTGACTGATGTATAGTAAACATTGATGTTTATTTAAGGTATTTATTCAGTGCTTTTCTTTAGACGTTCTTACCACACGTTACAGTACATGAAAGCAGGAAAGTTGACCCACAAATATGAGTGCAGTTAAACATCGTACAAAATTTCATAATCACATGGGAAGGTTAACACATGCACTCCCATAACTGGCCATGCTGTGCTTTAGTACAATCTTCTGTTCCAGCTAGCATATCTCTGAGTGACTTTTTTTTGTGCTTTGAGTGATTTGACAAGCTCAGTATAGATTTCTACAGCAATTTCAAGGCTACGTGGTGTGTGACAGACACAACAAAATGGAACTGAAATAGGGAAAGTGTCAGTGATTACTGAAGACAGATGGTAGAAAGAAATTTGTGCAAAGAAGCACATAAAAAGTTTAATGCTATTAAATAATATGATTTAGTAGTTGTGGAACTTAAAGGGTATCAAACAGGACGTATCCACATACGTATATTTATTTATTTAAGGTACTTATAAAGCGCCGTCAATTTACGCAGAGATTTACATATACATTGTACATTCACATCTGTCCCTACTCTCAAGGAGCTTACAATCTAAGGTCCCTAACTCACATTCATATTTCCACTTGTATGGTGTGCAAAAATACATAATAAGGTTGATTTACTAAAGGCAAATAGACTGTGCACTTTGCAAGTGCAGTTCCTCCAGAGCTTGGTAATGAGTTGAAGTTTCACTTGGCAAAGAACAACCAATCGCAAGCAAGGAAAAAAAAACTGCATTTTTGCTTGCACTTGATTGGATGATGAAAGTGAGCAGAGCTCCCCCATTTTTTTTTTTAAGCTCTGGAGCACCTGCCCTTGCCGAGTGCAACTGGACACGCAAAGTGCAGTCTATTTCCCTTTAGTAAATCAACCCCATTAATTCCAGTCAGATATAAAATCCCCAAATAAAGCCCAACTTCAGTTTGTACCAACATAAAATATTGGATTCCCCAGTGCAGGCTTAAAAAAGTTGCTTAGCTCAAGTGATCTCTGGTAATGTCCCCCACAGATTCGTTGATCAAGCAATGCAGTGTGGCTTCGTTTTCTGGTTGAAAGACATCCATTAGCATTTCCTGAGAACCCAGTAATGAAGTATCTCTTTTAAATATGCATTTATAAATAAGCATTTAATTTACTGCAGGCACAGCTGTTGACCTTTGCTACTAATCGAAACCAATAACCCATCGAACTATACAAACCTCATGTGGGGGCCTCCTTTTGAACCCTGAAACGCATTGGCTCCTGTCCCATATACACAATATTGCAGATGAATTCTTAAAAGATAGTTTTCACTATCTTCATTTTAAGCAGTTTGAATGCTTTTCCAGAAAGCTGAATACATAAATTAACAGCGCTAGCAGAATATTGAACATCAGTGTGATAATGTGCTTGTAAAATATTGACCGTGACAATATTAAAAAAATAACTATACATATATAATGAATAAAGTGCTAAGTGCTCCAAATGCAAATGCAAGTGCTTTGTGGTTCAGGATAAAGTTTTACATATGATGCGCAATGAAAGGGCACAGAAATGGGCACTGAAAGGCTGCACTGATGGGTACTTATAGGTGGCACTGATGGGCACAGATGGGCATGATAGGTAGCAGTGATGGACACTGATAGATGGCACTGATGGGCATCGCTGATAAGGAGGCACTGGCAGGCATTACTGATGGGCACTGGTTGGCATCATTTGTGGGCACAGATTGGCATCCCTGGTGGCCATGGGCGGTATACCTGGTGGTCATCAGTGGTGGGCATCCCTGGTGGTCCTATGTGGGCATCCTCAGGGGGGGCTGCGCTGATAATCTATCATGCAGACCTCCCCGTCAGGAGAGCAGCCGATCGGCTCTCCTTTAGTCGCATCTGTCAGACGCGAGTGAGGAAAAGCCAATACATGGCTCTTCCTGTTTACATCTTGATCAGCTGTGATTGGACACAGCTGATCATGTAGTAAAGAGCCTCCGTCAGAGACTCTTTTCCTGAGATCTGTATTGCTGTGTGTCAGACTGATACGCCGCACCGCCGATCGCCGCATTGCGTGCCCCCACAGGCGCACACCGGCTCGTTATCCTGAAAGACATTATGACGTCATTATTATTGTTATACAGGAGTTATATAGCGCCAACAGTTTGCGCAGCGCTTTACAACATTAGGGCAGACAGTACAGTTACATTACAATTCAATACAGGAGGAATCAGAGGGCCCTGATCATTAGAGCTTACAAGGAGGGAGTGTCAAGTAATACAAAAGGTAATAACTGTGGAGGATGAGCCGATGGAGAAAAGTACAGTTGTAAGATGGAGGTGGGATATGCTTCTCTATAGAGAAAAGTTTCCAGGGATCTCTTAAAAGTGGACAGAGTAGAAGATAGTTGGACAGATTGGGATAGGGAATTCCAAAGGATGGGAGAGGCTCGGGAGAAGTCCTGGAGGCGAGTATGGGAGGAGGTGACAAGGGAACTAGAAAGCAGGAGGTCTTGGGAGGAACGAAGAAAATGATTTAGTTGGTATTTTGAGACTACGTTAGTGATGTAACTGGGGGCAGAGTTGTGGATGGCTTTGTTATTGTTAGCACTTTGAATTTTATTTGTTGGGTGAGTGGAAGCCAGTGGAGGAATTGGCAGAGAGGGGTAGCAGACACTGAAAGATTGGTAAGATGGATGAGTCTGGCAGCAGCATTAATGATAAACTGAAGGGGTGATAGCCTATTTAAAGGTAAGCCAATAAGGAGTAGTAGTTGAGGTAACTAGGGAGTGGATTAGATGATATAAAGACTCCATATACAGTATTAAAAAATAAAATAAATAAATATATATTTATCAAACAGTCCCATCCCCAGACCCCATAGGAGTTGCATGGACTACTATGGCTATAGTCATGCCAATCCTGACAACAATATGCTAAGTTCACTCCAATGGCCACAAACTATTCAGCTAATAGTCTGATTTACTCTAGTCACATCTCCTCTGAGGCATATTAGCTCCTCACACTCCTCCTAATGTCAGGACCTCTAAAATAATATTTTCTAGTTTTGTCTTAAAGAGGAAGTAAACATTCTCTGCTGACATTTTATGATAAGGCTTACCTATAGGTAGTGTAAATAAGTGTAAATATCTCCTTAACATGCACCATTTAGGAGATATTTACATTACATGCAGCCAGTGACATCACTGGTGCATGCACTCTGAAGGAACGGCCATGGGTGCTGTCCCTTTTGAGCCTTGTGCCGTGAATGTCAGCTCCTGCGTGCATTCGCGGGAGTGACATCATCGTGGTTCCAGCCAATCACAGAGCCGGAGCCCGCGAACCGGGAAGCAAGACGGGTGAAAATGGAAGCGGCTGCAGTGCTGAGATCGCGGCACCGAAACAGCTTTGTTTTAAGGTAAGTTTCACATAATGTGCTAGTATGTGATGCATACTAGCACATTATGCCTTTGCCTTGCAGAAAAAAATAAAAATAAAAAAAACTTCCAGCAGTATACAACCGCTTTAAGCTGATCAGCAACTTCGGTTAGGTTCTGAAGCTGAATTATTTCAAAGGTACTGCAGAGATCAATGATGACATTCAAAGTGTTATACCACATGAACAAATTATATATGACCTGTTTAGAACACTCTTTCATTGCACTTCATTTGCCCTATTCATGTTACACCTAAATTATTACTACTTAAAATAGAATAAAGATGATTATCTGAAGAGATAAAGGTATCTCTCAGAATACCTTTTATTTTTGCATCTTAAATGTAGTTTCTAATACAGCCCTCTACACACAATCCAAGGCCTACCATTTGATCTGACAATAGGGGGTGGATTTACTAAAAGTAAAAAGGCTAGTTACTTTGCAAAGGAAGTTGTTCTTTGCATGGAAATTTTTCCCAGAGCTTAAAGGGGTTGTAAAGGTAAAAAGTTAAAAGGTAAAAGTTTTTTCACCATAATGCATTCTATGCATTATGGTGAAAAAAACGTCTGACAATACCGCCCCCCCCCCCCAGCCCCACCGTTTTAATTACCTGACCCCCCGAAAGTCCCGTGCTCACCCCCGACATCCTCTTCGCCGCTCAGCCTGGCCGTTGATTGGTTACAATGGATGGATTGAAAGCAGCGCAGCCATTGGATCATGCTGCTGTCAATCACATCCAATGACGCGGCGTCCCGGGGGGCGGGGCCGAGTGATACAGTGAGTGGCGATGGCTGCACTCAACACCATGCGAGGGAGCTTGCATGAAAGTGTTGAGTCCTTGCGGGGGGGAGCCGAGACAGCCGCCGAGGGACCCCAGAAGACCAGGTTCGGGGCCACTCTGCAAAACGAGTTGCACAGTGGAGGTAAATATAACATGTTTGTTATTTATAAAAAAAAAAAAAAAAAACTTTAGTGATCCCTTAATGAATGAAGTGAAGCTCTGCTGACTTCCATCGTCCAATTATATGATAGCGAAAATTCTTTTTTTTTTTATTTTCCTTGCATGTGATGGCTATACTATGCACAGCAAAATTTAACGACATTTACTAAGCTCTAGGGAAAATTCCCTTGCAAAGTACACCTTCCCTTGCAAAGTAAACACCCTATTTGCCTTTAGTATATCAACCCCTGGGACTTCTAGTAAGGAGGTGGGTCACTACCAGAAACCACAAACCTGGAAATGCAGTACAAGGTTATCTACACCTACAGAGCATACTATGCTTTTATAGAAAAACAGTCCGGATGCGCTCCAGATGCTTTTTTGCATACATGTTTTTGATGCATTTTTGGTGCGTTTTTGATGCAGTCCAGTGCATTTTCCCCCCCTTTTTTTTCCTTAACCTTAAATAAGAACATGGGTGTTCCAGTGCATTTTTGGTGCGTTTAGTTGTGTATCGGTACGTTCCTGTGAGTTTTTGATGCTTTTTACAGCATTCCAGTACAGTCCAGTGCAGGAAAAATGCAGCATGTTCTACTTTTTTTTCTGGAACTAGAACGCACTGGAACTGCAAGCACTGGTGTGAACTATGCCATTGAAAACCATATAACCTACTTTCTATGCATTTTTGAT
The DNA here is from genome assembly GCF_042186555.1 of Aquarana catesbeiana. NCBI lineage: Eukaryota > Metazoa > Chordata > Amphibia > Anura > Ranidae > Aquarana > Aquarana catesbeiana. The sequence goes on along the minus strand of NC_133332.1, from coordinate 152,754,911 downwards.
GCAGAAAAAAATGCACTGGACTGCATGTGGTGTGAACAGGCCCTTACTGTTACACCACAGAGGGACTTTACTACCACTCCTATCAGGAGTTTGACAAAGATCACATGCAGAAACATATAATGAATATATAACATATAATACATAAAGGAATTGAAGTAATAAATGAAGGAATTCATCTTCTTTGTATTACAAATAACTATACTACTAATACCATCGTGCAAATGTGGTGTTACCTATACACCTGTACTTTCTATAATGCAACAAAAAGTATATATATATATATATATATATATATATATATATACACACAGTGCCTTGAAAAAGTATTCATACCCCCTTGAAAATTCTTACATGTTACATGTTACAACCAAAAACGTAAATTTATTTTATTTGGATTTTATGTGATAGACCATAAGAAGTGGAAGGAAAATGATAAATGATTTTCAATTTTTTCTTACAAATAAATATCTAAAAAGTGTAGTGTGCAATTTATATTTAGCCCTCCTGAGTCAATACTTTATAGAACAGAACACCTTTATACATATGACCTTGGTGGTATGGACATGTCATTGCCATCATCCCATATAAATTTGTAGAACATTATATATAACCTCTAACGGGATTTTTAAGGCAATGAAAATAGGTAAATTTACTTAAAATCAATTTTATTATGGATCAAGAAAAATTATTTATACAAAATCAAAATAAGTAGAAAAAGTTGATGTAAAAAATTCCTATTGCTAATATTGCATAGCTATAAAAACAATTTCGAAGAAAGGTGATACAGCACACCACTCAATACAATCACCACAGATGAAAACCGTGGCGTTGAGTGGTGAATTTCCAACGCGTTTCAACCTGTATGTTTTTATGATAAGTCTTCTTCAGGGAAATGCATCACATTCTAGAAAATCAAAAAACGTCATATTACTATTTATATTCCTCTTAGTCAATGTATTATAATTCCTGAAATGTGCAAAGGTTCTATCACTCACATCCTTCCAGGATATCTTGTGGACAAACAGAGGTTCCCAACAAGGGTGGAAAGTACCAAGTCTCCAAAGATAAAATATCCTATAACTCCTACAAGACGGCTGGAGATATGCATTGAATCCAAATATTTGGCGTATTCAGCATCAAGTAGTGATAGCTGTGTAAAAAAGGAGGGGGCATAGTTAGAAAGAGGCCACAAACTATGAAGGGGAAGGGAGGGGAAAGGACAGGAAGTCTAGTAACACCAAGACCTCTAATCACCTACAGGAAATCCGGCTCCATAGGCAATACACTCACACAGAGTGAATATAAAGGAAGTGCGAGAAGAGATCCCTTTAAAACTTGGGGTACATACCCATGTGGATCGTGCGCACAATGTGGAGTCATAGGAAAAAGAACCAAGATAACCCTACCTAGTGGGGAGATTTTCCAGTTGCGACACTTTGCCAACTGTAGAACACGGGGGGTAGTCTACTTAATGCAATGCCAGTGTGGGTCCTTTTATGTTGGCAAGACCCGACAGGAATTTGCCAAAAGAGTGGAAAAACATATACACAGCATGGGCATAGGCAATCTTTACCTACCTTTGGGTAGGCATGTAGCCAAACAACACAATTATAGGATGCCCAAGGTAAACTTTACAGTTCTGGACAGACTCCATATACCAGCCAGGGGGGGTGATTGGAACAAGATCCTGCTCCAGCGCGAGATGCGCTGGATCAGGCGTCTTAGGGCCACCACCCCCCTGGTTTGAATGAAATGGAGAGTTTCAGGCCCTTTTTGGAGGGCTTTGGGTCAGGCAAAACCGACTAAGATGCCCCCCTACTCTCCATTCCAGCGGTCACTCATCCCTCTAGATGGGCCACGCTCTCATTCCTCTAAATCCTTCCTTATGTGGGTTACTCTCCATGAGTAACCCTGGTGTAGTTATAGGCATCAGATAGATATTTTTCTCCTAGGGGAGTTTCTTCAATTTTAATTATTAGATGGAACGAATTAAGATAATGATCTGAATGTTCTCCTTCTTATTATTTTGTGTAATTTTTTCCTCTTTTTGAATAGAGGTATTGTTATCATCTGGTTTGGGCATTCCAGCCCTTCCAAATTATATTTATGTGATAATATTCTCTTTGTTCAATGTATTATCAACAACCACGGGTTCCTGTTTATGTTCTGCACTCTGCCCCCCCTTCTGGGGTATCTCTGGGTTTAACTTGGTAGGGGGGACCAGTCTCCCTGGATTTTCATAGACAGGGGTTTTTCTATACCCCCTGCATCCTATACCCTACCCGGCACAGGGGGGCCCCCGTGCTAGATATACACGGGGGCCTTCCAATCTCTCCCTGCCTTTGGTTTTTTCCTCAGACAGGGAGCTTCTCGTGTCAGTGGTTATTAGTCCCAGTCTCCCCCCGCCTTTTTTACAATCTCAGTGCACGTGGGGACTTATGTGGTTTTTGTACATATAATTTCTTCATTATTCAAATTTAGCCCATTACTTATCATACCCTCCTCCCCCCCCCTTTTTTTCTCCCCTCCCCTCTTTTCCGCACTCTGCGGATTAAAGGGGAGGGTGAATACACTGTAACAGCATGTTCTCTTCTGCATAAGGGTACATGCAGGGGGTTCTTAGAGAGCGATCCTGTCTTGTGGTTCACTCCTCTATGGGGACAATCCTTTTCGCCTGGGAGGATATAACACCTGTATGGGCACAGCCCTTTCTTAAAATGGCAGCGGGCTGGCCGCTTACGCTGCGGGATGCGTGTGGGATCCAATGCAGGCTCCCCACGGCACGCATGCGCTACCCTGCAGCATCGTCCGTCTCCGTGGCGACGCTCTGCGTTGCCACGGATCGGATGCGGTAGTGGTGCGCATGCACGGCCTTGCGGCGTCATTGGTTTCCGTGGTGACGCTTATCGTCACCACGCTTAAGCATACTGAAGGGCGGTCAGGGCTTGTGAGCCGCGCCATTGGTGGGCGCGCCAGCCCCGCCCACATCACATAAAGGACGCCTGAGACGGCAAGATGGCGTCATTCCCCCCTCGGGAACCACTGAGGGATGTCAGGGCAGACGTTTGGCCCATTTCTCTTTACCATCCCTGGAGCACTTCTCGCTTGACATCTGGCAATAGTAAGTGTTCGTTTTTCCAACTCATCTGACTTTTGCACATGGGAAGTTTGTAAACCCTTTTTTTTTTTTTTTTGAGATGTGTGAGTGGAGGGTCCTTACAGGCCTTCCCTCGCCATTTGTCTCCCCCCCCCCCATTCCTGTCCTTTCCCCTCCCTCCCGCTTCATAGTTTGTGGCCTCTTTCTAACTATGCCCCCTCCTTTTTTACACAGCTATCACTACTTGATGCTGAATACGCCAAATATTTGGATTCAATGCATATCTCCAGCCGTCTTGTAGGAGTTATAGGATATTTTATCTTTGGAGACTTGGTACTTTCCACCCTTGTTGGGAACCTCTGTTTGTCCACAAGATATCCTGGAAGGATGTGAGTGATAGAACCTTTGCACATTTCAGGAATTATAATACATTGACTAAGAGGAATATAAATAGTAATATGACGTTTTTTGATTTTCTAGAATGTGATGCATTTCCCTGAAGAAGAGTTATCATAAAAGCATACAGGTTGAAACGCGTTGGAAATTCACCACTCAACGCCACGGTTTTCATCTGTGGTGATTGTATTGAGTGGTGTGCTGTATCACCTTTCTTCGAAATTGTTTTTATAGCTATGCAATATTAGCAATAGGAATTTTTTACATCAACTTTTTCTACTTATTTTGATTTTGTATAAATAATTTTTCTTGATCCATAATAAAATTGATTTTAAGTAAATTTACCTATTTTCATTGCCTTAAAAATCCCGTTAGAGGTTATAGAACAGAACACCTTTCGCTGCAATTACAGCTGCAAGTCTTTTTGGGTATGTCTCTAGCAGCTTTCCACATCTAGAGGTAGAAATTGTTGCCCATTCTTATTTGCAAAGTAGCTCAAGCTCTGTCAGATTGGATGGAGAGTGAACAGCAATTTTCAAGTCGTGCCACAGATTCTCAATTGGATTTAGGTCTGGACTTTGACTGGGTTATTGTAGCACATGAATATGCTTTGATCTAAACCATTCCATTGTAGCTTTGGCTGTATGTTTAGGGTCGTTGTCCTGGCAGAAGGTGAACCTCTGCCCCAGTCCCAAGTCTTTTGCAGACTCTAACAAGTTTTCTTCTAAGATTGCCCTGTAATTGGCTCCATCAATCTTCCCATCATTTCTGACCAGCTTCCCTGTCCCTACTGAAGAAAAGCATCCCCGCAACATGATGCTGCCACCACCATGTTTCATGGTGGGGATGGTGTGTTCAGGGTGATGTGCAGTGTTAGTTTTCCTCCGCACAGCATGTGGCTTTTAGGCTAAAAAGTTAAATTTTGGTCTCATCTGACCAGAGAACCTTCTTGCACATGTTTGCTGTGTCCTCAGCATTGCTTCTCACAAACTGCAAACGGGACTTCTTATGGTTTTCTTTCAACAATGGTTTTTTCTAGCCATTCTTCCATAAAGACCGGATTTGTGGAGTGCACTACTAATAGTTGTCCTGGGAACAGATTCTCCCACCTGAGCTGTGGATCTCTGCAGCTCCTCCAAAGTTACCATGGGCCTCTTGGCTGCTTCTCTGATTAATGCTCTCCTTGCCCGGCCTGTCTGTTTAGGTGGACGGTCATGTTTTGGTAGGTTTGCAGTTGTGCCATACTCTTTCCATTTTCGTGAGATGTTCAAAGCTTGGGGTATTTTTTATAACCTAACCCCACTTTAAACTTCTCCACAACTTTATCCCTGACCTGTCTGGTGTGTTCCTTGGCCTTCATGATGCTGTTTGTTCACTAAGGTTCTCTAACAAAGCTCTCGGGGCTTCACAGAACCGCTGTATTTATACTGAGATTAATTACACACAGGTGGACTCTATTTACTAATTAGGTGACTTATGAAGGCAATTGGTTCCACTAGATTTTAGTTAGGGATATCAGAATAAAGGGAGCTGAGTAAAACTTCATGCCACACTTTTCAGATATTTATTTGTGAAAAAAATTTAAAAACCATTTATAATTGCTCTTCCACTTCACAAATATGTGCCACTTTGTGTTGGTCTATCACATAAAATACCAATAAAATACATTTAGTTTTTGGTTGTAACACGACAAAATGGGAAAATATTCAAGGGGTGTGAATACTTTTTCAAAACACTGTGTGTGTATATATATATATATATATATATATATATATATATATATATATATATATATACATTCTTCCAATGTTCCATCTGTTCCAAAGACAGCTGTTTAAAAGGTTGGTTCATCTTTACAAAAAAAAACTGCCTATGCAGATAAGTGACATATTGTCAGGTCACCTGAGGCACCTGAGGCAAGGTGACAGATGCACAATGTTGGGGTCCGGAGCGCACCGCTAAGGTAGTGGACCCTATGGCTGACTGCTGCCGATGGAACTCTGGGTAGTTCAGGAAAGCAGGTCCACTGGAGCACCAACATTTATCCCACTGGGAGCTAGAGCATAAGATTCCCCAGAGTGCAGAGTCTAAGAGCCAGCAGGTGTTCACCAGAGCCTCTAGTGGTGAGGATGGACTGCGCTGCAACTGGCTCCAGGTCGCGGCCCCCAGAGTCTCCCAGCTCATGCTCAAGGTAGGCTACAGGAAGATAGAGAGGAAGCAGCAGCCCAGGACAACAAGGGATAGCCAGGAAATAAGCCAAAGGTAGGGGCAACATGGATAAACAGAGAACACGCCAAAGGTCAGTATAACAAGCAGGCAAGAATAGTCAAAGAACAAGCCAAAATTGGTAACAGAAACAGACGTAGAGCCCACGGCAAGCAGGAGACAGGAAACCAAACACACAATATTGCTTGGGCAAGGCAGGCTTGGACAGCACAGTGTTAAATAGTGTATCCTGTAGACGCTAGGGTGGAGCCACGCTAAGGGAAGATTACTTAACCATGCAGGTGTGAGAGTGTAGGCCTAGGGCTGACACACAGACCAGGTAAGCAGACAGACAGGGCATGAAGGTATTACTGGCGATTTATGACACATCTGTAGATAAAAACAAACTGTGCAACTTTGACTAAAGTTGAATGATGCCCTTGCCATAGGTGTAAGCCATTTATTTACCTCATTTATCCTGACTGGAATACTCCCAGAACATTGCTAGGACGTTGCTTAGTAAGGCATAGTCGTTACTGCTCACCTCCACCATCACAGGAGTGTGCTCTCAAATGCTGAGTGACTTTAGAGCTGGTGTATCATGGGAGAGAAAGAGCACGTGAGGGGGTTTGAATCAGAGAACAAACTCACTTCTGTAACAGTGGAACTGAGCAATAATGACTAGACCTCACTTTGCAACTTTCTAGTAATGTCATGGGAGTATTCCAGTCAGGCCTTGGGAGGTATTTAAATGGCCTAAACCTATAGCAAGGGCATTTTTCAACTTTAGTCAGAGCTGCACAGCTTGTTTTTGTCTACAAACATCCCTTACCTGCATAGACAGCTTTTTTGGTAAAGATGAACTAACCCTTTAAGAGAGAATTTACCTACTTTGTTGAGATTTCTTTTCACTTCTTATTGGGTTTGTAAGACTGGAACTAAAGGGACATCTTCCAGTTGAGACACAGACCAAAATTCTGATGGGAGTTTTTACAATTACTATGGAAAACTAAAACCAAAAGGAGGTTTTGGATTTAGAGATACTATAGGTTATAAAGTACAAACGAATTGGTTGGTAAACAAGGAGCCACAAGTAGTCAATATTTTAAGCATTCTTAACTACTGTATTGAACTGTATTGTGAAAAAAGAGTCTAAACACAAAACTCCAGCTCAATAACGTTGTTTTAATTTGCATAAGTACAGAACACAAACGAAAATTCTGTACTGTACTGTACAATACAATGATGTATACCACGTCTGTCAGGTGGGAAGAACTGGTCGTTAAACAGGTAAGTTGTTAAACGAGGAGTATCTGTATATCAAGTTATATACATTAAGTTTAAGTACATTCAGAGATGTTTAAGAAGTAATATATAGCAGTAAGGTTTTTGTCTGCTCTTTCCCTTCATTGTGATTCACATCCATTAAAGATTTTTTGCTGTTAGTAAGCAACATAGTGTTATCTGTATTTGCATCTAATGTTCAATCATTGGCTTGGGGTAAGTCAGAAATATTTAGTAATGTGCCTGCAGCAGAAGTCTCCTGATGCCTGATAAATATTTTCAACTACATTACATGTCGGCCTACATTCATGTAACATAATTTGCTGTAATGGTTTGTAAAGATCAGTGGAGCAAATGTACATATATTTAATAAAGTTACACAAAGCCAATTTAAAGCTTATTAGACTTTCACCACAGTGTGGAAGTGCAAAGTTGTGGTCTGTTGATTTTTCTGATTAACACTGCAAGTGTACTTGATGAAAATGTGCTTACATCTGAATGTTTGCTGCTGTTGCTCTCTAAAATTTTAGACATCCTTCAACTACTGCCCACTCTGTCTAGTGGGAAATGTGATTCTTCTTGTGTAATAAAAACTTTCAGAGCATTAAATCAATCATCAAAGAGCAAACAGGAAACACATAAATACATTCTACGATTATAGTAGAATCATTATTTGTGGAAACAGTTTTTTTTGTATGGAATAGAATTTCTGAAGGAAATTATACATTGATTGGTGGTCAAACTCCTAAAGGGAAAGTATAATGCATTAACATATTAAGTTATAGCTTTAGTGTTTAATTTAAAGCAATTGACTTTCAAATTTTACATGCTTGCTCTTTCATAGTTTTGTTATTGAATAAAATATAGAGATTTTTTGCTTAGCCAATGAAGCAGGGGCACTGAATTAAAATTCACAGAGGTCAGTTCAGTAAAATAGTCTTCCAGCCGAGGTCCAAATTTCATTTTGTGCAATCCTTCACATCACAGCCCCCTTCCTCTTATATCACAGTCTTATATCTTATATCACAATCACAGCTTTGCATGAAGGATGGGAGCTGCTGGAGTTAACATTTCAAATTAACAAGCTGATGATTCATTGCTAGAACTGCCCTGCACCCTAGCAACCAATCACCTGCTGGTTAACTTGAAAAGTTCACTCAGGAAGCTCCCACTCCATTCAGAGCTGTCCTGCCTCCCACTCTTTGCTTTGCTGTGGGAAGGAGAGTGGCGAAGGCTGGGGAATAGAAGCAACTCCTAAAGGGCAGGATCGTGGCAGTTCGGATGGGACGGTGACTGGGTCTGGATCCAGGCGGCGGCCCACCATTAATGATGCCTGCACTAGAGTCAGGGTAGAATATCTACTGCAGTGACTCAGCCTAACGACTGTTGACACCTCAGTGGGTTGGCTGACTCATAAATATGCATTGTGAGAATGAGCAGCAAAGCACAACCACTGTGGAACACTGCAAAGCAGTAAGCAGTCTTTGCATGTACAGTATTGAGTAAATATAACTGAAACTAACCTGTGTGCATACATCATTACAAACTATACGCAGAAATTAGGTTTATAAAACATTAATATAGATTGCTAAGACCATTTACATCAAGTTAATCTCTGTTATGGTATATCTACAAAAAAATGTATAACCAATTTTATTTTTAAACAAGTTATTGGCAAATGAACAGCTATGCACAGCAACATTAGATTATTTCCAGTATACATTTAGTTAGTTTCCTTCCAAAATAAAAAATAAAAAAGCAGTGTAATATATACCTGTTCTCCAGCCCTGTCCCCCAGCAGACATACTGCTCAGTGATCCAGTGTTGAATGATGGCCAGTGTCATTCAACCTACTTCTTTTAGGACAAAGCTCCCTGTGGTGCGTAATCACTGCAGAGAATGGAGTCACAACATTACATGGTATGTTTCTGCAACATCCAGGGCCTGCCCACTGCTGGAGGGGGAATAGGACAATGACAATCATGACATCACAAACCAGATCTCAGACACCCCAGAAAAGAAAATGGCTTTAATTTTTAGGCTAAGCCCCCCTCTCAGACAACAGAACCTAAGTATATGTGGTGATTTTTTGACTTGCCATGAACTTTTTCTTGATGATAAAATGCAATTTGAAACCTTGAATATTCAAAAATCGTTTTTATATGATTGGACATAGATGTGTAGATAGCTCTAGAAGAACGATAAGCAAGGTAATATTTAATACAAACGTTTTTTATTTAGGGGTTGAACAGAAAAAAAATACAAAACAGTTCTGTTATATGAAAGACAACTAGTACATGCCAGGATGCAACCCAAGAGACATAACAATCTCAAATAAAGGATCCGTTTATTAGTTTGGGGTCACATTAGGAGTTACCCTTGTTCATGGTAGGGAAAATAATGACAAACCAAAAGAGGGGTAAAAAACAAAACAAAACCTAAAAACAACACTAAACACTCCGTATACTAGATGGATGGCGATGCTGTACTTCAGGAGTCATATGTGTTTTGCTCAAAAGGTAATGGGGGGCCGTTGGTAATAGTAGAGTAAAAAATAAATAAAGTGCGCTAATTATATGAAAATACACACATAGATGTGAATACATGTGGGTAGTAGTAAAAACCACAATCATTGTGGTTTTTACTACTACCCACATGTATTCACATCTATGTGTGTATTTTCATATAATTAGCGCACTTTATTTTTTATTTTTCATGGTATACACAGATATTGGTGTATTTTGTGTGCAGCTTTTACCTTTGACCTTTTTTGCTCTGCAGCGCAGTTTTTCTTTTTATTTTTGAACCTGGTAATAGTAGAGTGCATGAACTTTAGCTAAGACAAAGAACCTTTTGAAGTCCAACCTGACCACTTGTTGTGGTAGATATGATTGTGTCCATTATAGTGTGATGGATCCGTTCCATTCGTTTGATGGATTCCATTCCCTGAAGTACTTGGGCCCAGAGAACTGTCGGGGAGCGCCAATTCAAGGCGATAGCCCACAGGATAGCACAGAATAATGTGTTCACTAGGGATGAGCCGAACACCCCCCTGGTTCGGTTCGCACCAGAACCTGCGAACGGACCGAAAATTTGCACAAACGTTAGAACCCCATTGACGTCTATGGGACTTGAACGTTTGAAATCAAAAGTGCTCATTTTAAAGGCTAATTTGCATGGTATTGTCCTAAAAAGGGTTTGGGGACCCGGGTCCTGCACCAGGGGACATGTATCAATGCAAAAAATTTTTTTAAAAACGGCCGTTTTTTCGGGAGCAGTGATTTTAATGATGCTTAAAGTAAAAAAAAAAAAAAAGTGAAATATTCCTTTAAATATCGTACCTGGGGGGGTGTCTATGGTATGCCTGTAAAGTGGAACGTGTTTCTCGTGCTTAGTACAGTCCTTGCACAAAATGTAATTTTTAAAGGAAAAAAAGTCATTAAAAACTGCTTGCGGCTTTAATGTAAAGTCGGGTCCTGGCAATATGGATGAAAATCAGTGAGACAAACGGCATGGGTACCCCCCAGTCCATTACCAGGCCCTTTGGGTCTTATATTGATATTAAGGGGAACCCCGCACCCAAATTAAAAAAGGAAACAGCAGTATACAGGCTCTGTACTCTGAACAGCAGTATACAGGCGGTGCAAATAAGACAGGGACTGTAGGTTTGTTGTTAAGTAGAATCTGTTTGTAATTTTAAACTGGTACATTTTTAACGTGTTTTGCTCCAGCCAAAAAATCTATTTTGAGCTTTTTGGAAAACATAGGGAAGGGTTATCACCCCTGTGACATTTGTTTTGCTGTCTGTGCTCCTCTTCAGAAGATTTCACCTCACTTTTTTTCCCAATGACAAATGTTTTTTTAAAATGTGGGGTTTTTTGTGAAACAAGGATTGGTGATAAAGCATCAGTGGAAAGGAGAAATGTTTTTCCCATATTAACTCTTACAGGAGAGAATTTCCCTTCCTAGGGGTAGATTTCATCTCACTTCCTGTTGTCTCCTTCCGTTTGCAAGTAGGAGTCGTTTGTAAGTTGGATGTTTGAAAGTAGGGGCCTGCCCTATATACTCAGCAGAAATTTGGGCCTTAGGTATTGTTGTGGCCACAACACTGTAAGCCCTCACAGGGCCCTGCTGTGAAATATTAGATCAGGAATTGTAATTACATGCCCCTGTTGAACAGGGGCAGAAAAATTCGGCCTTTGGTGGTGGTGGTGCTGGTGCCACAACACTGTAAGTCCTCACTCGCTCTTGGTGGGCGCAGAAACGGGCCCTGCTGTGAAATATTAGATCAAGAATTGTAATTACATGCCCCTGTTGAACAGGGGCTGAAAAATTGGGCCTTAGGCACTGGTGCCACAACACTGCAACCCCTCACAGATACTCTAGTTGGAACGCAGAAACGAGCCCTGCTGCAAAGTATTGCATCAAAAATTGTAATGACATGCCCCTGTTAAACAGGGGCTGAAAAATTAGGCCTTAGGCACTGGTGCTGGTGCCACAACACTGCAACCCCTTACAGATACTCTAGTTGGAACGCAGGAATGAGCCCTGCTGCAAAGTATTGCATCAAAAATTGTAAATACACGCCCCTGTTAAACAGGGGCTGAAAAATTGGGCTTTAGGCACTGGTGCTGGTGCCACAACACTGCAACCCCTCACAGAAACTCTAGTTGGAACACAGGAAGGAGCCCTGCTGCAAAGTATTGCATCAAAAATTGTAATTACATGCCCCTGATAAACAGGGGCTGAAAAATTGGGCCTTAGGCACTGGTGCTGGTACCACAACACTGCAACCCCTCACAGATACTCTAGTTGGAATGCAGGAACGAGCCCTGCTGCAAAGTATTGCATCAAAAATTGTAATTACACGCCCCTGTTAAACAGGGGCTGAAAAATTGGGCCTTAGGCACTGGTGCTGGTGCCACAACACTGCAACCCCTCACAGATACTCTAGTTGGAACGGAGGAACCAGCCCTGCTGCAAAGTATTGCATCAAAAATTGTAATTACACACCCCTGTTAAACAGGGGCTGAAAAATTGGGCCTTAGGCACTGGTGGCGGCGCCCAGAACCAAAAATGTTCTTACAAGCTATCAGCGTGATCATTGAGGAGGAAGAGGATAATTACTCAGGATAGTCACTCAGCATCAGCATAGTCGGTCTTTGAAGGGATCTGAGATTTAAAAAAAAAATGATTCGGTTACATCAGCATCAGGTGCTTGGTAGCTGGTGGTGATCCAAGACTGATTCATTTTTATGAAGGTCAGTCGATCGACCGAGACGGTGGACAGACACACCCTGTGATCGGTTACAAAGCCTCCAGCAGCACTGAATGTGCGTTCCGAAAGAATGCTGGATGCAGGACAGGCCAGTAGCTCAATTGCATACTGTGCAAGCTCTGGCCAGTGATCCATCCTCAAGACCCAGTAACCCAGAGGATTTTCGGTGGGAAAGGTGTCCAAGTCAGATCTTGCCCCTATGTATTCCTGCACCATGTAAAACAGACGCTGGCGATGGTTGCTGGAACCGATCATACCTTGGGGCTGCGGGCCAAAAAATTGTCTGAACACATCGGTCAGACGCCCACCTTCTCCACCGCTCCTTCTTTGACTGACCGAAGCCTCAGCAACACGTTGTCCAGAAACAGGAGTTTGTAACCTCCCAGTCTCTGGGAACGCGTTGGACAGACCTTTCTGAAAGGCCTCCCGAAGATGTTTCATCCTCTGCTCCCTCTGCGACGGCAAGATAAGGTCCGCAACCTTACCCTTGTAGCGTGGATCAAGAAGGGTTGCCAGCCAGTATTGGTCCTTCTCCTTGATACTACGAATATGAGGATCCTTACGCAGGCTTTGCAAGATCAGTGAGGCCATGCAGCATAAGTTTGCTGAGGCATTCGGTCCGGAGTCCTCTGGGTCACTAAGGAAGACATGGTCCGTAGCCACCTCCTCCCAGCCATGTACAAGTCCATGTGTTTCTTGGGACTGATCCCTTAAAGACTGCTGCTGATGCCGAGTGCCAGGCTCCACCTCCATACTGACGCAATCCTCCTCCTCCTCCTCCTCCTCTTCCTGTGTGATCGGCGGGCACGCAGGAACATTGTCTGGATAAAGGGGGCCTTGAGAGCTAAGGAAGTCCTCTTCTTCCTGCCTCTGTTCTGCCACAATTGCCCTGTCCATTATTCCATGCAGCGTGTGCTCCAACAGGTGGACAAGGGGACAGTGTCACTGATCACCATCCTTGTGGCCTCCTCAAATGGTGACAGGACAGTGCATGCATCCCTGATCATGGCCCACTGGCGTGGGGAAAAAAAACCAAGCTCCCCTGACCCTGTCCTGGTGCCATAGTCGCACAGGTACTCATTGATGGCCCTCTGCTGCATGTGCAGCCGCTGCAGCATGGCCAACGTTGAGTTCCACCTGGTGGGCATGTCACAGATTAGGCGGTTCTTGGACAGGTTAAACTCCTTTTGGAGGTCCGCCAGCCGAGCACTGGCATTATATGACTGGCGGAAATGCACACAGACTTTCCTGGCCTGCCTCAGGGCATCCTGTAAGCCTGGGTACCTGCCCAAGAACCGCTGCACCATCAAGTTAGGGACGTGAGCCAAACAGGGCAGATGGGTCATTTGTCCCTGTCGGAGGGCAGAGAGGAGGTTGGTGCCATTGTCGCAAACCACCATTCCTGCCTTAAGTTGGCGTGGCATCAACCATCTCTGAACCTGCCCCTGCAGAGCTGACAGAACCTCTGCCCCAGTGTGGCTCCTGTCCCCCAAGCACACCAGCTCAAGCACCGCATGGCATCTTTTGGCCTGCGTACTTGCGTAGCCCCTTGAATGCCTACGGAGCACCGCTGGTTCCAAGGACAAAGCACAGGAAGAGGCCATGGAGGAAGAAGAAGAGGAGGGGGTGGAGGAGAGAGGTGTGTCACAATCATTAGTAGTGGCATTTTGGAGGCATGGTGGCGGAACAACCTCCAACACTACTGCACCTTGTCCTGCATCCTTCCCAGCTGCCAGCACCTTACCGCTGACCGCCCTGTCCAGCGAGGCATGGACATTGCCTTCCACATGCCGGTAGAGAGCCGGAATCACCTTCCATGAGAAAAAGTGGCGTTTGGGTACCTGCCACTGAGGAACCGCACATTCCACAAACTCACGGAAGGGGGCAGAGTCTACCAACTGAAAAGGCAGCAGTTGAAGTGCTAGCAATTTTGCCAAGCTAGCATTCAACCGCTGGACATGTGGATGGCTGGGAGTGAACTTCTTTCGGCAGTGCAGCAGCTGGGGCAGGGAAATTTGCCTGGTACAATCTGATGTTGATGTACCGAAAGCAGATTGCCCACAAGTACTTGGCTGTGACACACCTAATTCTACACCTTCATTCCTCTCAGTGCAGGTCTCAGAGAGGACTGAAGGTATAGTGGGGTTGGAGATCTCAGCTGATGAGGAGCAAGGAGAGGTCCTCTTTGTTCTTTGGTGTGGGTCTTTTAAATACGCTTACCAACGAACTGCATGGCAGGTCAACATATGTCTGGTCAAGCATGTGATGCCCAAGCGGGAGATGTTTTGGCCACGCGAGATACGCTTGAGACATATGTTGCAAATAGCAGCGGTGCGATCTGATGCACTCGTCTCAAAAAAGGCCCACACCAAAGAACTTTTTGAATAACGCGCAGAGACTGCAGCGCCCTGCACATGCGGAGCTTTGGGGTGTGATGCAGTCGGTGTGCTGCCCTTAGGCTGGCCCCTGGAGGGCATCCTGCCTCGTTGGTGATGTGCCTCCTCCTCCTCCTCTCTCCTATCAGGCACCCACGTTGAGTCAGTGACCTCATCATCCCCTCCCTCCTCATCACTGGAGCAAACCTGGCAGTATGCTGCAGCAGGGGGAGCATGACTGCCAGATTGCTGTCCTTCTTGGGCACCCCCTCTGTCCGTGCTCACGTTACTGCCTTCATCTAGCTCAGTATCATCATCAGAGCCTTCCAAACGCTGGGCATCCTCCTGGAGCATGTACCCAACACTGTGGTCAAACAGTTCGAGGGACTCCTCAGGAGGACATGGTGGGGCTAGGGAAGGAGTCACTGATGCCATTGAGCCGAGGGAAGAGGCTGCGTTGGCAGGTGCTTTGCCAGACAAAGTACCCTGAGCATGGGTGAGAGAGGATGAGGAGGATGAGGACGGCTTGGTCATCCACTCGACCAATTCTTCTGCATGTTGCGGCTCAACACGGCCAGCTGCCGAAAAAAAGGCCAAGCCTGTCCCACGGCCACATGCTGATGAGGATGCACCGTCTCCATGACCAGCACTTTTGCCTCTAGACACAGAGACTGCTTGCCCTCTTTTATTGGCTTGTGACTGTCCGTCTCTCCTTGTTGGACTTCCAGACATACTAATGGTCTGTAGCTGCACTAAGCTGGGATATATATATATATATATATATATATGTACTGATACTGCAGCTAGCAAAATCAACTGCCTGCCTGTAGTATGAGAACACCACCAACCTTCTACAGGTAGCTTTAGGTGAACACTGTGCAGAGCTCGCAAAAAACTAACTTGTAGCTTATTTAGCTGCCTGCGGTAGTGATGGGATCAGGAAAACACCACCAACCTTCTACAGGTAGCTTTAGCTGAACACTCTGCAAAGCTCGCAAAAAACTAACTTGTAGCTTATTTAGCTGCCTGCAGTAGTGATAGGATCAGGAAAACACCTCCAACCTTCTACAGGTAGCTTTAGGTGAACACTGTGCAGAGCTCGCAAAGAAATAACTTGTAGCTTATTTAGTTGCCTGCGGTAGTGATAGGATCAGGAAAACACCACCAACCTTCTACAGGTAGCTTTAGGTGAACACTGTGCAGAGCTCGCAAAAAATAACTTGTAGCTTATTTAGCTGCCTGTGGTAGTGATAGGATCAGGAAAACACTACCAACCTTCTACAGGTAGCTTTAGGTGAACACTGTGCAGAGCTCGCAAAAAACTAACTTGTAGCTTATTTAGCTGCCTGCGGTAGTGATAGGATCAGGAAAACACCACCAACTTTCTACATGTAGCTTTAGCTGAAAACTGTGCAGAGCTTGCAAAAAACTAACTTGTAGCTTATTTAGCTGCCTGCGGTAGTGATAGGATCAGGAAAACACCACCAACCTTCTACAGGTAGCTTTAGGTGAACACTGTGCAGAGCTCGCAAAAAATAACTTGTAGCTTATTTAGCTGCCTGCGGTAGTGATAGGATCAGGAAAACACCACCAACTTTCTACAGGCAGCTTTAGGCGAACACTGTGCAGAGCTCGCAAAAAAATAACTTGTAGCTTATTTAGTTGCCTGCAGTAGTGATAGGATCAGGAAAACACCACCAACCTTCTACAGGTAGCTTTAGCTGAACACTGTGCAGAGCTCGCAAAATACTAACTTGTAGCTTATTTAGCTGCCTGCAGTAGTGATAGGATCAGGAAAACACCACCAACCTTCTACAGGTAGCTTTAGGTGAATACTGTGCAGAGCTCGCAAAGAAATAACTTGTAGCTTATTTAGCTGCCTGCGGTAGTGATAGGATCAGGAAAACACCACCAACCTTCTACAGGTAGCTTTAGGTGAACACTGTGCAGAGCTCGCAAAAAATAACTTGTAGCTTATTTAGCTGCCTGTGGTAGTGATAGGATCAGGAAAACACCACCAACTTTCTACAGGTAGCTTTGGGTGAACACTGTGCAGAGCTCGCAAAAAACTAACTTGTAGCTTATTTAGCTGCCTGCGGTAGTGATAGGATCAGGAAAACACCACCAACTTTCTACATGTAGCTTTAGCTGAACACTGTGCAGAGCTCGCAAAAAACTAACTTGTAGCTTATTTAGCTGCCTGCGGTAGTGATAGGATCAGGAAAACACCACCAACCTTCTACAGGTAGCTTTAGGTGAACACTGTGCAGAGCTCGCAAAAAAATAACTTGTAGCTTATTTAGCTGCCTGCGGTAGTGATAGGATCAGGAAAACACCACCAACCTTCTACAGGTAGCTTTAGCTGAACACTGTGCAGAGCTCGCAAAAGACTAACTTGTAGTTTTAGCTGAACACTGTGAGGAGGACACACTCCACTAACTTGTAGCTTTAGCTGAACACTGTGCAGAGGTCGCACTACACTAACTTGTAATTTTAGCTGAACACTGTGAGGAGGACGCACTACACTAACTTGTAGCTTTAGCTGAACACTGTGCGGAGGTCGCACCACACTAACTTGTAGTTTTAGCTGAACACTGTGAGGAGGACGCACTACACTAACTTGTAGCTTTAGCTGAACACTGTGAGGAGGTCGCACTACACTAACTTGTAGTTTTAGCTGAACACTGTGAGGAGGATGCACTACACCAACTTGTAGCTTTAGCTGAACACTGTGAGGAGGACGCACTACCCTAACATGTAGCTTTAGCTGAACACTGTGCAGAGGTCACACTAAACTAACTTGTAGCTTTAGCTGAACACTGTGAGGAGGACACACTACACCAACTTGTAGCTTTAGCTGAACACTGTGAGGAGGACACACTACCCTAACTTGTAGCTTTAGCTGAACACTGTGCAGAGGTCACACTAAACTAACTTGTAGCTTTAGATGAACACTGTGCAGAGGTCACACTAAACTAACTTGTAGCTTTAACTGAACACTGTGAGGAGGACGCACAACACTAACTGTAAATAGTCTAGCTGCCTGACTGTGGTACTAATAGGATCAAAAGAACACCAGCAATTTTCTTCAGGTAGCTGTAAATACTGTAACAAGACAAGCCTGCCTGTCAGTAGGAAGACAACAGGAACGGATCTAGCTAAACTGAATACAGTGTATATATATATATATATATAAATATATATATATATATATATATATATATATATATATATATATATATATATACAACACCTGGGATGCATATATATACACAATACACTGTAAGTGCAGCTAACTCACTGACTGTCCTGCCTAATCTAGCTAATTCAAATGAAATGACACTGTCTCTCTCTCTTTCTAAGCACGCCGGAACACACTACACAGGGCCGCCGTGCAGGCGGCCTTATTTAGTGTGGGACGTGTTCTAAACCCCCTGAGCCATAATTGGCCAAAGCCACCCTGGCTTTGGCCAATTACAGCTCTCTCTACCGACGGCACTGTGATTGGCCAAGCATGCGGGTCATAGTGCATGCTTGGCCAATCATCAGCCAGCAATGCACTGCGATGACGCAGTGAATTATGGGCCGTGATGCGCCACGCGAATTTGGCGCGAACGGCCCATATCGTTCGCAATTCGGTGAACGATCGAACAGACGATGTTCGAGTCGAACATGGGTTTGACTCGAACGCGAAGCTCATCCCAAGTGTTCACCAATTTCTGTGTAGGGAGAAGTACATCAGGTATAGGTGTGAAAAGTAAACACATTGGGGCTGTCAATGTGACCATGGTGCCTGATATCTGTGCTACCCTGGTGGCTGCCTGGGTTCATATGTGTTTCAGGAGTGGGCAGCTCCAAAAGGTATGAAGTAAAGTGCCCGGGTCCTAACACCCTCTAAAGCAAGTGGCTGGGACTCCAGGGTAAAATTTATGTACTCTGTCTGGAGTGAGATACCACCTCGTGTGTAATTTGACTACAGTCTCTTTAACGGCCATGGTGCGAGAGCATTTATGCATGTTATTCAGCATGTCCGAACACTCCTCCGTAGAGAATTCCTGGTCCACATCAGTTTCCCAACGGGTCATAGCCGACGATTTCTCTGGAAGGTCTATTTCATTAAGGTGTCTATATATCATAGAGATGGTCCCCTGGTCCCTGGACAAATTAGGACATATGTTTTCATATAGTGAGAACATAGGATTGCCATGCAACGAGAATTGAGATTCAAAGAAATGTCTTATTTGGAGATATCTATAGAACTCATTTCTAGATGTATCAAACTGTTCTTGTAGTTATGTAAAGGAGTAAAACTGTGGTCCATTAGATAAGGTTCTTAATGTGGTAAGGGACCCGAGTTCCCACCATTGGAAGTCATTGGGTAGATCGTAGGCTGGGGAGTATCTCTTGTTTCCTAAAAATGAGGACAAGAGGGGCCTGTCTGATTGAAGTTTAAATTTCTGGTGATATAAATTCCATAGGTAGATAGTTTGACCTACTATACTATTTAACGTGCCGATCTCTCTAGATTTTATACCAGATTGCCATAACAGCGAGCAAGCTGAAATCTCGAACTTTAGCCATGGAATCATATCTGGGGGGGGGGGGGGGCGTGCCACTGGGCTGCTTGTGCAAGTCTGGCCGCCAAATACTACAGCCATATATTTGGCAACCCCAATCCCCCCCTGTGAAAATGGTCTATGTCAATTTACCATATCTAGGGGGTTTGCCTTTCCAAATGAATTTGTTAATGGCTATCTGGATCAAGTTGATTGTTTGGCGAGATACATATAGGGGAATTGCCCTAAAGAAATATAATAGTTTTTGGAGGATGGACATTTTAATGCCCGTAATCTGTCCTAGAAGAGGGATGGAAAATGTAGACCAACGATGTAGCTATTGTTTAGTTTGGAGGAAGGCCTTAGGGTAGTTGGCATTGTATATAGCACGGAGGGAGGGTGCTAATTGCACTCCCAAGTACTGCAGGGAGTTATGTGTGAGAGTTATCCCAAATGAGTTCCTAATGCTTGTGGAGATGTGAGGAGGGATGTTGATGGGGAGAGCATAGCATTTTGCCAAATTTACTCCTAGCCTGGAGAGGGAGTGGAATTCCTGCAGGGCGGACATTAAGTTGGGTAGGCAAACCAATAGATTTGGCAGGAACATGAGGACATTATCCACATAGAGGCTTAGTTTGAATTCTTCTTCCCTCTTTGTGTATCCCTTAATATTTGGGTTAGTGATAATCACCCTGGCCAATGGCTCTATGGCCAGGGCAAAAATCAATGGTTATAATGGACAGCCCTGGTTCCTGGTTCCACGGCTAAGTGGGAAGTACTCCGATGAGCAACCTGGGAGTTTGATTCGGGTGTGTGGGATATGGTATAGTGCGTTAAACCCATTAACAAATTCCCCTAGGAAACCAAATTTAGACAGAACAGCGTCTATATATAGTGTCAAAGGCTTTATGTATATCTTGGCCAGAGAATCAAAACTTTGCGGGAACAGATATCAGCATCTTGTATTATGATAGCTGCTAATCTGATATTATCTGTGATCTGTCTCAATGGGATAAAGCCAGTCTGTTCTGGACCTATTAGTGTGGAGATAATGGGTGCTAGTCTGTCTGATAACACTCTGGCTAAAATTTTTGTGTCATTGTTCAGGACTGAGATTGGTCTGTAATTTTGTGGCAGGGAATGGTCCTTATTAAGCTTGGGTATGAGAGTCATATTGGCAGAAAGCATTTCTTATGGGAGTTTATGGCCCTGTAATGTGGTTGATTACTCTGGTAAGTTTAGGGGCTAATGAACCTGCAATTTTTTTCTAGTAGGGGGTGGTATATCAGTCTGGGCCTGGGGCTGTCGATGATTTTAGGGATTTTATAATAGATATGATTTCTTGTTCAGTGCAAGGGGCATTCAGGCTTTGTAGTTGGTCTTCTGACAGTGATGGAAGGGATATAGAACCCAGCCATGAGTCCATATCATTTGGAGAAGGTGTATTTGTGGATGTCAATAGGGATCTATAAAAGGACATAAATACTTGTAATACTTCCTTGGGGTGGGAAATCAATTGACCCAAACTGTTTTTTAGTTTATAGACATGAGTCGGTTGGAGGGATTGGTGAAGTTTGCGTGTGAACATGGCAGAGGCCGAATTGCTATGTAGGAGAAACCTTGCCTTGGACCATCTCATGGATTTTTCCGTGTGATCTGAAAGGATAGTGTCTAGTTCCACTCTCTTTTGGTTGATGTTAGAGTGTAGAACACAGAGTAGAATAAAACTTAAAACATAACATGTAAAATAAACTCTAGGGGGCCAGGATGAAAACGTCGCCCCAACCTATATACCCAACAAATGTGGACTGATGCTGTCCAAAAGAGGGAGGGCTGTGTGGAAAGGGGGATAGAAGAGGGGGTTTTTAGCAGGGAGGGGAAAACAGGAGAGTCAATGTTCTTCTCTCAGCAAAAATAGGGGTAAAAAATAAGGGGGGGAGCTCTAAGACAAGGGGATGTAAATGAGAGCGGGTGTGGAGGGGGGGGCTATTCAAACAGATGGAAAATGACAATTGCCTGAGGGTGTGAGACCCAGTTGTTTGTATGAATGCCTGTGTGAAAAAAAAAATTCAGTTTCTGGTGGTAGAAAATGCAAAAAAAAAAAAAAGATTAAACTTCAGCAATAAATGCTGCTTCTATGCAAACCAAACTCCGCGAGGGACGAGGGATAATTGGAATGATGCCATCAAGCAGAGCTCAGACCTTAGATTATCTAGAGCATTGACGGTTCCTACGGTCACGTTGAGGGGATGGAGTATCCCATACTGGAGACAGGCGCGGCATTGGTGGGTGTCTCGAGGAGGGATGAGGATCCAGGAGGTCCAGTTTGACCAGGATTTCCTTGCCTTCAGCAACAGTAGTCGCAGAGTACGTCGTGCCATTGTGAGGAACTGAAAGTTTAAAGGGAAAACCCAATCTATAACGGATCCTCACAGTTTGTAGGACAGTGGTGATCTCCTTCATCCTTCTCCTTTTCTCTAGAGTTGCTGGGGAGACATCTGGATAAATCTGTACGGTGATCCCGTCCAGCTGTATACGAGGAGTGTTGCGGGATGCACGGAGGATCTCTTCTTTTATTAGAAAGTCCTTTAAGCACATCACAATGTCCCTAGGAGGTTTTTCAGGTGGTGGTTTGGGTCGCAAGGCCCTGTGCAGTCTGTCACACAAGAACGAGGCCTCAGGCTGATCTGGGAGCATGGAGCTAAACAGTCTCTTAATAGCGTCGGCCAGGTCAGTGATTGATTCCTGCACTCCACGCACCCTGATATTGTTTCTCCTATTATGGTTATCGAGGTCCTCGAGGTGGTTTTGAAGTTGTATAACTGTGTCAGAGAGCGATTCATGATCTTTGCGGAGGTCAACATAAGCCAGGTGCAGTTCGTCATGCTTGATTTCAAGCATGTCGGTTCTCCCTCCAAGTGTGGCGATTTCCTGTGTCAGGGTGTTTGTCGATGCAATTCAGCCTGAAACTTGCGTGCCAGTATATCGTACATAGTGGACAAGCTATCCTCTAGGTCTGCCTTGGTGAGATGGGGCGTGTACTCACTCTGTTCCGAGGTAGCCGTGGGAGACGTCGCTTGGTCAGGGATATCTGGTGTAGCAGGCTTCGATTGGGGCACCATCTTGGGCCATCATGGTCTGTTCCCGCACCAGGAGCAAATAGTTTGTCAGGGACTGCTGAGCGGATTTAGGTTTGCTTTTCTTAGACGTCGGCATGCACCACGGGTCCCGCAGGGGAGCTAGTTCTGTTAGGTGAAAAAATCACTGCTATAATAGCCCTGGGAGTGATATTGGGTCTCGATCACCCTCGGAGCTCCGGATCTTAGCCTCCTGCCAGTTTCGCGCCACGCATGAGCCCCAGCAAGGTAACATTTAAATATCCTTGCACAAAGTAAATGGATGGCATGACTTGCTGAGATACTTTAATGCAGAGAGCAGAATATACACAGTACTTTTTATTGCTTACTGTCCTTCATATCGCCTCAGCATAGCTGTCATTACAAATATCACATGAATTATAAAGTTGATTATGGATGGCTAAAAAAAAGGTTTTTGAGCACAACATGTGACTATTTTGTAATTTCTCACCTCCACTCATCTTCCCTGAGTGTGTCCTTATCCCTTACACTTCTCAAGGGGAGATTTAGTCTATGTGCTGTCTGTATCAGCAGCATCATGGCCACTGGGACCAACCTTCACAAAAGTCCTTGCAAAGGTCAAGAACGCCTTTCTTGCATTAAAAAAATGAAAAAAAATACAGGTAGAAATTAGTAACTTCCTTCCATTAAAATCTGGACTGTAGGTTAAGCAAATGTAGAATAAATACAAGAGATGTGTGTAATCCTAATTGAATGTTGCTATCCTTTGTGTACTTTTTCCAGATCTGTGCCTTAATCCAGTGTGAGATTTTTCCTGTATGCAGGATCTTCCTGTAATAAAGACGGGTCACTGCTGCTCTCTTCCTTGTGCAGGGTGACTGGTCTTGGATCCACCTCCACCTGTAGTTTTCTGACCTCAGCCTGTAGTGGGTGGACCTGCTGGGTCCTGCCCACAGCTCTGCTTTCTGCTCCCATTGCCTTATACATTTCCCAGTAAAACCACTATAAATGGACCTTTGCTGTGTGTATGCGGCACAAATAGTGTCATGCAAGTTTCACAGTGGGTCTCAGTACCCTATATATAAGTCTGTCTAAGGTCAGCCTCAGTACAAAAGACAATAAAATGCAAGATTAAATAAAAACTTAATCCCAGTGACTAGTAATAGGGCTGATACTGTATATGACCAGCAAACAAAAAAACAATGTTCGGTGTCCTGTAGTGAGGGAAAAAAAGCATGCAGTGGGAGATGCAGGCACATGTGAGTCTGATGTGAAGATTCTTCTAGTGGCTTTGCTCTGCAAGACAGCAAAGATTCCATGAATGGGCAGCACACTGGGTAAGTTTTAAATTCTTTTACATTTGTTTTTCTAATTTAAACACCTACAGAGCAACTTTAGTGTGCTTGGAGGTCCCTGGAGGAGCCACCTAGAAGAATAAAAGGTCCCTAAATTGTGAAAGATTGTTATTACTGCAGAATCAGGTTTCTCAACTTGCTGGAAATTTTCCATGTGAGCAGATTCTGAACTTGTTTTCCTGAGTGATAGAGTAATGATAAAACAAACAAGAGCATTTGTGTGCATGTGCTACTCTCACATGCTGGCAAGTTTTACATGCCATTGACTCTGAAGCTTTCTTTTGGGAAGATTGGTTATGAGAAAAGGCCCTCACCAATAGGGATGAGCTTCGTATTCGAATCGAACGCATGTTCGACTCGAACATCGCGTGTTCGGTCGTTTGCCGAATTAAGAAACGATATGGGCCGTTCGTGTCAAATTCGAGTGGCGCGTCACGGCCCATAATTCACTGCGGCATCGCAGTGCATTGCTGGCGGAAGATTGGCCAAGCATGCACTATGACCCGCATGCTTGGCCAATCACAGCGCCATCTGTACAGAGAGCCGTAATTGGCCAAAGCCAATTATGGCTCAGGGGGTTTAGTACACGCTCAACACTATGTAAGGCCGCCTGCACGGCGGCCCTGTGTAGTGTGTTCCAGCATTGAGAGAGAGATAGGTAGACAGAGAGACAGTGTCATTTGATTTAGGTTAGATAGAGTAGGCAGGCGAGTCAGTTAGCTACACTTACAGTGTATTGTGTATATATATATATATATATATATATATATATATATATATATATATATATACATACAGTGTATATATATATATATATATATATATACACTGTATTCAGTTTAGCTTGATCCATTCCTGTTATTCTCTTCCTACTACTGACTGGCAGGCAGGTGTTTTTACAGTATTTACAGCTACCTGAAGAAAATTGCTGGTGTTCTTCTGATCCTATTAGTCCTATTAGCTACAGTATTTACAGATAGTGTAGTGCGTTCTCTGCACAGTGTGCACCTAAAGCTACCTGAAGAAAATTAGTGGTGTTCTTCTGATCCTATTAGTACAGTACTGCAGGCAGCTGCAGTATTTACAAGTTAGTGTGGTGCGTCCTCTGCACAGTGTGCACCTAAAGCTACCTGAAGAAAATTAGTGGTGTTCTTCTGATCCTATTAGTACAGTACCGCAGGCAGCTGCAGTATTTACAAGTTAGTGTAGTGCGTTCTCTGCACAGTGTGCACCTAAAGCTACCTGAAGAAAATTAGTGGTGTTCTTCTGATCCTATTTGTACAGTACGGCAGGCAGCTGTAGTATTTACAAGTTAGTGTAGTGGGTCCTCTGCACAGTGTGCACCTAAAGCTTTCTGAAGAAAATTAGTGGTGTTCTTCTGATCCTATTAGTACAGTACCGCAGGCAGCTGCAGTATTTACAAGTTAGTGTAGTGGGTCCTCTGCACAGTGTGCACCTAAAGCTACCTGAAGAAAATTAGTGGTGTTCTTCTGATCCTATTAGTACAGTACCGCAGGCAGCTGCAGTATTTACAAGTTAATTTAGTGCGTCCTCTGCATAGTGTGCACCTAAAGCTACCTGAAGAAAATTAGTGGTGTTCTTCTGATCCTATTAGTATAGTACCGCAGGCAGCTGCAGTATTTACAAGTTAGTGTAGTGCGTCCTCTGCACAGTGTGCACCTAAATCTACCTGAAGAAAATTAGTGGTGTTCTTCTGATCCTATTAGTACAGTACCGCAGGCAGCTGCAGTATTTACAAGTTAGTGTAGTGTGTTCTCTGCACAGTGTGCACTTAAAGCTACCTGAAGAAAATTAGTGGTGTTCTTCTGATCCTAATTAGTACAGTACCGCAGGCAGCTGTAGTATTTACAAGTTAGTGTAGTGCGTCCTCTGCACAGTGTGCACCTAAAGCTACCTGAAGAAAATTAGTGGTGTTCTTCTGATCCTATTAATACCACAGGCAGCAACTACAATATTTACAGTTAGTGTAGTGCGTCCTCAGCAGAGTGTGCACCTAAAGCTACCTGGAGACAATTGCTGTTGTTCTGCTCCTATTAATACCACAGACAGACAGCTACAGTATTTACAGTTAATGTGCTGTGTCCTCTGCACAGTGTGCACCTAAAGCTACCTGAAGAAAATTAGTGGTGTTCTTCTGATCCTATTAATACCACAGGCAGGCAGCTACAGTATTTACAGTTAGTGTAGTGCGTCCTCTGCAGAGTGCACCTAAAGCTATCTGGAGACAATTGCTGTTGTTCTGATGAGGAGGGAGGGGATGATAAGGTCACTGACTCCACGTGGATGCCTGATAGGAGAGAGGAGGAGGAGGAGAAAGAGGCACATCACCAACAAGGCAGGATGCCCTCCAGGGGCCAGCTTAGGGGCAGCACACTGACTGCATCACACCGCAGAGCTCCGCATGTGCAGGGCGCTGCTGTCTCTGCGCGTTATTCCAAAAGTTCTTTGGTGTGGGCCTTTTTTGAGACGAGTGCATCAGATCCCACCGCTGCTATTTGCAACATATGTCTCAATCGTATCTCACGTGGCCAAATCATCTCCCGCTTGGGCACCACATGTTTGACCAGACATATGTTGACCTGCCATGCAGTTCATTGGCAAGCGTACCTAAAAGACCCACATCAAAGAACAAAGAGGACCTCTCCTTGCTCCTCATCAGCTGGGATCTCCAACCCCACTATACCTTTCCTCTCTGAGACCTGCACTGAGAGGAAAGAAGGTGTAGAATTAGGTGTGTCACAGCCAAGTACTTTGGGGCAATCTGCTATCGGTACACCGACGTCAGATTGTACCAGGCAAATTTGCCTGCCCCAGCTGCTGCACTGCCGAAAGAAGTTCGTTCCAGCCATCCAAATGCCCAGCGGCTGAATGCTAGCTTGGCTAAATTGCTAGCACTTCAACTGCTGCCTTTTCAGTTGGTAGACTCTGCCCCCTTCCGTGAGTTTGTGGAATGTGCGGTTCCTTAGTGGCAGGTACCCAAATGCACTTTTTCTCACGGAAGGCGATTCCAGCTCTCTACTGGCACGTGGAAGACAATGTCTTGGCCTCACTGGACAGGGTGGTCAGCGGTAAGGTGCATATTACCGCTGACTCATGGTCCAGCAGGCATGGACAGGGACGTTACCTATCTTTCACCGCGCACTGGGTGACTCTTCTGGCAGCTGGGAAGGATGCAGGACAGGGTGCAGTAGTGTTGGAGGTTGTTCCGCCACCACGGCTCCAAAATACTACTAGTGGTGATTCTGCCACACCTCTCTCCTCCACCCCCTCCTCTTCTTCTTCCTCCATGGCCCCTTCCTGTGCTGATTTGTCTTCGAAACCAGTGGTGCTCCGTAGGTGTTCAAGGGGCTACGCAAGCACGCAGGCCAAAAGATGCCATGCGGTGCTTGAGCTGGTGTGCTTGGGGGGACAGGAGCCACACTGGGGCAGAGATTCTGTCAGCTCTGCAGGGGCAGGTTCAGAGGTGGTTGACGCCACGCCAGCTTAAGGCAGGAATGGTGGTTTGCGACAATGGCACCAACCTCCTCTCTGCCCTCCGACAGGGACAACTGACTCATGTGCCCTGTTTGGCTCACGTCCTTAACTTGGTGGTGCACCGGTTCTTGGGCAGGTACCCGGGCTTACAGGATGTCCTGAGGCAGGCCAGGAAAGTCTGTGTGCATTTCCGCAGGTCATATAATGCCAGTGCTCGGCTGGCTGACCTCCAAAAGGAGTTTAACCTGCCCAAGAACAGCCTAATCTGTGACATGCCCACCAGGTGGAACTCAATGTTGGCAATGCTGCAGCGGCTGCACACGCAGCAGAGGGCCATCAATGAGTACCTGTGCGACTATGGCACCAGGACAGGGTCAGGGGAGCTTGTTTTTTTTCCCCACGCCAGTGGGCCATGATCAGGGATGCATGCACTGTCCTGTCACCATTTGAGGAGGCCACAAGGATGGTGAGCAGTGACAGTGCATGCATCATTGACACTGTCCCCCTTGTCCACCTATTGGAGCACATGCTGCGTGGAATAATGGACAGTACACTTGAGGCAGAACAAAGGCAGGAAGAGGAGGACTTCCTTAGCTCTTAAGGCCCCCTTTATCCAGACAATGTTCCTGCGTGCCTTCCGATCACACAGGAAGAGGAGGAGGAGGAGGAAGAAGAGGATTGTGTCAGCATGGAGGTGGAGCCTGGCACTTAGCATCAGCAGCAGTCTTTAAGAGATCATTTACAGTCCCAAGAAACCCATGGACTTGTCCGTGGCTGGGAGGAGGTGGCTGCGGATCATGTCATCCTTAGTGACCCAGAGGACTCCGGGCCGAATGCCTCAGCAAACCTACGCTGCATGGCCTCCCTGATCCTGCAAAGCCTGTGGAAGGATCCTCGTATTCATGGTATTAAGGAGAGGGATCAATACTGGCTGGCAACCCTCCTTCATCCACGTTACAAGGGTAAGGTTGCGGACCTTATCTTGCCGTCGCAGAGGGAGCAGAGGATAAAACGTCTTCGGGAGGCCTTTCAGAAAGGTCTGTGCAACGCGTTCTCAGTGACTGGGAGGTTACAAACTCCTGTTCCTGGACAACGTGCTGCTGAGGCTTCGGTCAGTCAAAGAAGGAGCGGTGGAGAAGGTGGCCGTCTGACTGATGCGTTCAGACAATTTTTTAGTCCGCAGCCCCAAGGTATGATCGGTTCCAGCAACCATCGCCAGCGTCTGTTTTACATGGTGCAGGAATACCTAGGGGCAAGATCTGACTTGGACACCTTTCCCACTAAAAATCCTCTGGGTTACTGGGTCTTGAGGATGGATCACTGGCCAGAGCTTTCACAGTATGCAATTGAGCTACTGGCCTGTCCTGCATCCAGTGTTCTTTCGGAATGCACATTCAGTGCTGCTGGAGGTTTTGTAACTGATCACAGGGTGCGCCTGTCCACCGACTCGGTCGATCGACTGACCTTCATAAAAATGAATCAGTCTTGGATCACCACCAGCTACCAAGCACCTGATGCTGATGTAACCGAATATTTTTTTTTGAAATGTCAGATCCCTTCAAGACTGCCTATGCTGATGCTGAGTGACTATCCTGTTATGCTGAGTGACTATCCTCTTCCTCCTCAATGATCATGCTGATAGCTTGTAAGAATATTTTTGGTTCTGGGCGCCGCCACCAGTGGCTAAGGCCCAACTTTTCAGCCCCTGTTTAACAGGGGCGTGCAATAAAATTTTTGATGCAATGTTTTGCAAGGAGGGTTCGTTGCTGCACTCAACTAGAGTATTTGTGAGGGGCTGCAGTGTTGTGGCACCAGCACCAGTGCCTAAGGCCCAATTTTTCAGCCCCTGTTTAACAGGGGCGTGCAATTACAATTTTTGATGCAATATTTTGCAAGGAGGGTTCGTTGCTGCACTCAACTAGAGTATTTGTGAGGGGTTGCAGTGTTGTGGCACCAGCACCAGTGCCTAAGGCCCAATTTTTCAGCCCCTGTTTAACAGGGGCGTGTAATTACAATTTTTGATGCAATATTTTGCAGGAGGGCTCATTCCTGCGCACCAACTAGAGTATCTGTGAGGGGTTGCAGTGTTGTGGCACCAGTGCCTAAGGCCCAATTTTTCTGCCCCTGTTCAACAGGGACATGTAATTATAATTCTTGATCTAATATTTCACAGCAGGGCCCGTTCCAGCTCCCACCAAGAGTAACTGTGAGGACTTACAGTGTTGTGGCAACACCACCACCACCACCAAAGGCCCAATTTTTCTGTCCCTGTTCAACAGGTTCATGTGATTACAATTCTTGATCTAATATTTCACAGCAGGGCCCGTTCCAGCTCCCACCAAGAGTAACTGTGAGGACTTACAGTGTTGTGGCAACACCACCACCAAAGGCCCAATTTTTCCGCCCCTGTTCAACAGGAGCATGTAATTACAATTCTTGATCTAATATTTCACAGCAGAGCCCGTTCCTGCGCCAACCAAGAGCAACTGTGAGGGCTTACAGTGTTGTGGCAACACCAACACCTAAGGCCCCAATTTCTGCAGAGTATATAGGTCAGGCCATTACTTTCAAAGATCCAACTTACAAACGACTCCTACTTGCAAAGGGAAGGAGACAACAGGAAGTTAGATGAAATCTACCCCTAGGAAGGCAAATTCTCTCCTGTAAGAATTAATATGGGAAAAACGTGTCTCCTTTCCACTGATGCTTTATCACCAATCCTTGTTTCACTAAAAAACCCAAATTGTCAAAAAACATTTGTTATTGTGACAGAAAGTGAGGTAAAACCTTCTGAAGAGGTGCACAGACAGCAAAAGAAATGTCGCAGGAGTGATAACCCTTCCCCATGTTTTCCAAAAAGCTTAAAAATAGATTTTTTGGCTGGAGCTACACTTTAAAAATGTACCAATTCAAAATTACAAACAGATTCTACTTAACAACAAACCTACAGTGCCTGTCTTGTTTGCACTGCCTGTATACTGCTGTTCAGAGGGCCACGCCTTCCTTTCCTTTTTTTAATTTGGGTGCGGGGTTCCCCTTAATATCCATACAAGACCCAAAGGGCCTGGTAATGGACTGGGGGGGGGGGGGTACCCATGCCGTTTGTCTCACTGATTTTCATCCATATTACCGGGACTGGACATTACATTAAAGCCGTAAGCAGTTTTAAATGACTTTTATTACTTTAAAAATGTCATTTTGTGCAGGGACTGTTCTAAGTACGGGAAACACACGCCACTTTACAGGCATACTATAGACACCCCCCAGGTACAATATTTAAAGGAATATTTTTCACTTTTTCTTTTTCACTTTAAGCATCATTAAAATGACTGCTCCCGAAAAAACGTCAGTTTTTAAAAGTTTTTTTTGCATTGATACATGTCCCCTGGGGCAGGACCCGGGTCCCCAAACCCTTTTTAGGACAATACCATGCAAATTAGCCTTTACAATTAGCACTTTTGATTTCAAACGTTCGAGTCCCATAGACTTCAATGGGGTTCTAACGTTCATGCAAATTTTTTGGTCCGTTCTCAGGTTCTGGTGCGAACCGAACCGGGGGGTGTTCGGCTCATCCCTACTCACCAAATAGGATATTTGTGCTAAACCTGTAGGTAAATAAGAGAACCAGAACCTTTGCTAAATGGAAGAATGGGGTTGATAATAAAGTTGGCAGTGCCTCCACTCAGGACAGGGCCTCTATGAACAGAGGCATTCCCATCCTGGGAAATTAATTAGTAATCACCAGTATAGAAATAATACAGGCATTATATAAGAAGAGATTAATAATATTACATACATCCATGTCCTGGTGGAATTGTGCACATATATCGGGGTATACAGTATATAGTTATTAATAGAGATACCTCCATATGAATGTTGCAGGGGCATCTGAGGATGATGCAGTGAATGTCTTTGTGTTGAAGATTTGAGGACAAGATCAGCGGTCATGGGGGGATCCTCCAACTGTTGTCCAACGGGCCTGGAATGCAGTCCCCACTGGCAGGACTTGTGGTATGGCACTGGAACTGTGGCACTGGTACCCAGAGTCCACCTATGTACTCTGCCCTTTAGTCACTCTCTAACAGTTTCTAATCTGAAATGCAACCAGACCTCTAAGCCTACAGATGTAGCCAGCGAAAGCAATAACCTTGCTCTAGCCTATGCTGGTTATTGAGCCCTAAGCTAAAACTAGCTATACAATCCCAGACCAAAAGGGACAGGGTTAACTAGAATAACAAGAGCTGTATATCAACTATGTTTCAATAAGAAGATTCATCTACTAATATACTTGTAGATGACCATTGCACATACAGTAGCACAGGCATAGCTATCTGGCAGAGAGACCTTTTTCTGTCACAAACATTTAGATATACACCCAGCAACCACCATCAAACTATTAGAGCATAGGAATACTTGCAGTCCTTTCTGGATTGGTGTTTAGGAGCATGTGGCTGAGAACTCCTCTGTCACTCCTCCTTCAGGGTCTTACAGCCCAGCCAGCAGGAAATGATATACATAGTTATACATAAAACTGTAATATTAGCAGCTAACAGTAGAGGACAATAGATTCCTATATTTTTGGACAGGATGGGCAGATGTTTCTCCCATTTTATGACACCTGGCCATCTATGACCATCCTAGGACCTAATAAGGTACCTTAGAAAGGCTGGTCTACATTATATAAAGCTGTACATAATCCTTTAAAATCTTTTTGTGAAAAAAATATTTTAAGATGTAGACGTTTTACATCTTTATTACATCTTTATTTTCAAAATCACAAACAACACTGTAACAATATTACCAATTCCTGCTAAGCATAAGCAACCAGTTGTTTCACCTTAAAAACAGCACCAGTCTGTTCTTCCCTGGCTATTTATATACAAGTGTTGGATAAAGAGGCTCTGAGGTCTCCTTAGGCTTAACTTCAATCCAGGGCAATGAGCTACCAGCCCCTGTGATTCTAAATGGTTAACCACATGACTGCTCTCCAGTTTAAAGATCACAGTAGCAGCTCTAAGCCACTAATCCTTTGGCAGTATTAAAATAAACATGTTTAAAGGGATAACACTCCAGTGCAAAGGAACCCCAGTACCACTGTTTGCTTCTGCGTCCAGAAGAAGTATCTGAAGTTTAAAGGAAACTTTAAAAACAGCCCAGAAAAAAAAAAAATAAATAAATAACTGCTCATGCAGCTGCCCACTAATTAGTCAAAGTTGTTTTTTTTTAAGTTTGTTAGTAATCCACACTGCAACATATGCAAAATTCGTTCTAAGCACATTCATATTGAACAACTGTCTGAAGTGTCCAGACAGAGCAATATCAAGAACTCCCGATTTCACTATGGTTTCTACAATAGGGTCATAGATTTAAGCAAAACATTATGAATTTGTTGGCTAAATTCATATTCTAAGCCAAGGCAGCAAAAGTAACAGTGCTTTAAATAGTATTCATTATATGTTTTGTTCCGCTATGCTGGAAGTTTCTACTGTGCCTAATTAAGAATGTTCAAAATTTGTTTGTTACCATGTGAGAACAGTAAAAATAATGTATTCATGTCTGTGAATACTCCACAGTTAAGGGGTCAGTCTGTTCACAAGTGATATTTCAGTTTTAAGTCAACAGTGGGGAGTTAAATTACCCAACAGTTCATAACATAGCTCAGGGACTCTGGTGGTGAGATCCAAGATATGCATACCTACTGTAACAAGGGCAAGGGTTTCTATTACTTTCCTTGTTGAATTCTTTTTATTTTTTTATTGTATATTAAAAAAAGAGTACCAAAAAGATGTAGCACTAACTTATGGTGGAGCTGCTGATTTTTAGCGGGCTGTTACCATCACCTTTTTACCTGTAATTTCACCAGTACCGGGTCTAGGGTCCCGTTGAGCTTATTATCAGACAATGTAGGCACCAGTCACTTGAGTACTTTTCCAATGCTTTAATGGGAGATAACTGGAAGAAGTAGCAGGAAAGAGGTAGAAGAAGAGTTGCAGGGAAGTTCAAATACCTTTTCTTGGTGTAGCATTAAGGAATTGAAATCTTTGGGATGAATGTATCCTCCGTTCAATATTAAATCTTTGCCGGATAGGTTTCTCTCACTATCCTAGCAGCACGAACAAAAAGAAAGTCTCTGCCACAGACTTGGGTGAAACAAAACTGTACGATCCTCTGCCACAGGATGTAGTAGTTTTCGGTGAACAGCAAACACAGTACCAGAACCTTTAAGCCGACCCGGCAGTACTTGTGCGGTAGGGTAGTTTAGGATATGTCCTCCAATCGAGTCACCAGGCCCTTCTTAAGACCAGCCTTGCATGGTCTCTTCCAAGATAGGTCCTCCCCTGGATCTTCCCGATTGTCCGGCTTCTTCCCACAGGACAGACAGCACAGGACCATCCCAGCAACAGCAGGCCCCAGACAGGCCTCTGGGTCCACCTGCCCGGCTGCAGCAACGCAACCCTCCAGGCTGAAGGGCTACGAGGTAGAACTCACTGACACATACCTCTAGGCCAGGAGGGACACGAGGCGAAAAGACCTCTTAAAACATGGCGTCTGTCCCATAAATACCCTCTCCCAGAATGCAACTCGGAGGACCACTTCCGCCGAGTTATCTGCGGGACAGAAGAGCACTCATACACGTCAGCCTGTTGCTTTTCCAACATCGACCCATAGTGACAAGGACACCCATAGGCGCAATGTGAAACTACATGCAACACAGCCAAACTGGAACAGAGGCTAAATCTGACAATAAACTAAATCTGAACTATGTACAGAACAGATGACCCACTAAATTTACCTATAAGCGGTAGATTGACAAATCTACCAGCGCTACAAAGACATTTAGCAATCAGTACAGTTTGTTTATAACCCCTTTGCCTTGCTTTACAGTGTCAAATTTGTCACAATGTTAGAGCTATAGTAGTCTTGCAATCAAGGTGCTAATATTACAAATTTTTCACAATTAATTCTTGCTCAACAATAACAGCAATAATGCAGAAAGCACAATAATTTGTAGATTTTCTGAACACTTTCACCCAATTGAAGAAAATATATAACAATATAAGCTACATTCCATTATGGCTCCTGTCACATATGTGTAAATACAGCTAACCATTGAAGCACCCCTGTCATTGTTATTGTGGAACTAAAGTATACAAATAACAAATTTCGAGCAGGCAGGCTATTTATTTCAGATGAGAAATGCTATGCATTTTCTGCAATAATACACATGTTTTTACTTGTTTACAGTGTTCTTTAAAATGTACAGCGAGCTGCGCATCCACCGTTCAGGGTACATTCTTGGCATGGTGCCTGTGTGCTGGTATGAATGAACTCCTGCACATGTGTGTGGGTATTGTCATCCTGTACCGGCCAAAGACAGCAACCAGAAGAAGCCAGGAGAAAGATGTCAGTAACAAGGAATCTCATGGACATTGGATCATTGGAACAGAGGTTTGTATTTGGGGATTTAGTTTGGCTTTAAATGATTGGTCTTAAAGCTTGTTACTCCAACACTTTATATTCGTGATATGTAGCTGCTGTACCATGTACTTGTATGAGAAAGTATCCTGTTCTCTTTGTATTGCTTCCTTTGTGAGAATTCCCTGCTGTTCATGCCATTCTCCTTGCTTTCCTATTAAAAACTGACCACACTAAGCAGGAGAGCACACCGTGGTCAGTTCCCTAGCTATGCTGGGAACTCAGTGTACTCTTTTCCAATGATCAGACTTGTCCTCCTGACATCCACCCCCCCCCCCCCACACAGCCATTTACTGGCACGCTCAGTGTGCTGCTGCTTCTCCTCCTCTCAGCTCTTATGCAGCTTAGTACAGATGGAATGTGATCATTTATAAAAAAGGGAAAATGCTATTTATGTTTTTTTTTTTTTTTTTATGTCTATACAATAATGTTTTGTGTTTCATTTCTATTTTAAACTGAATGGGTTGTTTTACAAGGTAATAAACAAAAACCGCGCTAGAATAATGGATTGCTAAAAGAATATGTAATCTTTGGTAAAATTCGTGTAGTCCCATATAAATGTCCACAACAAATGAAAGAAGTAGAACTATTATAAGTGAGTAGCATGAAAGTTCATCCAATGTGATAAATGATAAGACGACAGTGGAACTGGAAAACACCAAAATGTTGCGCTTACCAGAAGTAAGCCAAATAGGAGCAAGTGGCTTAAACCCAGCCTGGGCCTTTAAACAGATGATCTAGATGAATCAGGATAATCGCACTCGTCTCGTGTGCCCAGTCCATGGAGGTTTTATCCAAAAATATATAACACAAACATAGCGTAATACTGACAATATAAAGCACTCAAAAAGTGAACAAAAAGTGCAACACTCAACAAAAAACTAATCATGTGTAATCATATATCATCCAAAGTCAACGCAGCAACTAAGGATGGTAGATGAGTGTCATGCAATCAAGCAATAATATGAAGTGGGGTGAATAGGTAAAACAAAATGAAAATGACAGCACCCAATATCTGTTTAGCAGATTAGGTAAAGGCAGGACTGTCCCCAATCACCAGATGACAAATTCATATAGGCAAAAATCCACATAGCCCAACGTGTAAACATAGAATAGAATTGCACCAGCGAACCTAGGGGATATCCTGCTTACCAGACATCCATATAGAGTAGGCAGATGTAATGGAGCACAAACAGGCTCCTAACAGGAGCTGCGTAGACACATCCTGGCCAGTCAAACCCAAGCTCAGCAGTGCATATAAAGTAAAAACAGCCAATAGTGTGATACTGTATAATCCGGTTTATTGGGAATAGAGTAACACTTACATTAAAAGGAGATAAAACAGCGAAAAAATGGAGCCGGCCGGCACTCGAACACACTCCCGTCCTCACAGGGTAAACGTGGTGACGTCAGCACGTCCCTCCCAGATGCGTTTCATCACACGCTGACATTTTCAATGGAGAACGTCAGCGTGTGACGAAACGCGTCTGGGAGGGGCGTGCTGACGTCACCACGTTTACCCTGTGAGGACGGGAGTGTGTTTGAGTGCCGGCCGGCTCCATTTTTTCGCTGTTTTATCTTCTTTTAATGTAAGTGTTACTCTATTCCCTATAAACCGGATTATACAGTATCACACTATTGGCTGTTTTTACTTTATATGCACTGCTGAGCTTGGGTTTGACTGGCCAGGACGTGTCTACGCCACTCCTGTTAGGAGCCTGTTTGTGCTCCATTACATCTGCCTACTCTATATGGATGTCTGGTAAGCAGGATATCCCCTAGGTTTGCTGGTGCAATTCTATTCTATGTTTACACGTTGGGCTGTGTGGATTTTTGCCTATATGAATTTGTCATCTGGTGATTGGGGACAGTCCTGCCTTTACCTAATCTGCTAAACAGATATTGGGTGCTGTCATTTTCGTTTTGTTTTACCTATTCACCCCACTTCATATTATTGCTTGATTGCATGACACTCATCTACCATCCTTAGTTGCTGCGTTGACTTTGGATGATATATGATTACACATGATTAGTTTTTTGTTGAGTGTTGCACTTTTTGTTCACTTTTTCAGTGCTTTATATTGTCAGTATTACGCTATGTTTGTGTTATATATTTTTGGATAAAACCTCTATGGACTGGGCACACGAGACGAGTGCGATTATCCTGATTCATCTAGATCACCTGTTTAAAGGCCCAGGCTGGGTTTAAGCCACTTGCTCCTATTTGGCTTACTTCTGGTAAGCGCAACATTTTGGTGTTTTCCAGTTCCACTGTCGTCTTATCATTTATCACATTGGATGAACTTTCATGCTACTCACTTATAATAGTTCTACTTCTTTCATTTGTTGTGGACATTTATATGGGACTACACGAATTTTACCAAAGATTACATATTCTTTTAGCAATCCATGATTCTAGCGCGGTTTTTGTTTATTATTTTGTCCTTGGTGTGCCACACTTATAACCGCAGCTTTTATTAATTTTTTTTCCAAGCGCAGTTTTTTCTTTTTCATTTTGTTTTACAAGGTGATTGTTAACAATCGCTTAAAACCTTCTAATGGCCATTTTTGCTGGACAACTTGGTCTGTTAAAAGAAGCAGAAAAATAACAGACTTACTTGTTAAAATCACCAAGTGAAAAAAAAGGATAAAAATGAATGCAGGCACAACATTTAAGGATTAGAATTCTGAAGTGTATTTTGGGCTTAGATACACTTTATTATTGATTGGATGTATTGTGCTCCCTGCAAAACTTATTAATGTTACACCTTGCCCCTTCCTATCTCTAAGCCCTGACCACAGATTCATTCTCCAATAGGATGGAGATTATAATAAGGGCTGTTCCCAAGGTGTGATTATACATTATAAAGAAATAAAAGGTTAAATAACTAAATATAAATAATGTTTTTTTTTTATAAAAGTGATGCTGCTGATGAATCAGGATGCCCTATAAAAATATCTGCATTTTATCCATGTGGGCGTAGAACTTTATTTCTTGATTTACTGGCCTAATAGGTAATATTGTGGTATCATTTGTGTAATGGTTACACACGTCCTAAGGGGGAAAATTGAAATTACACCAGCTAATTACAAAGCACAAAGCAAATCCCTGTCTACCTGCTTTGCGTTTTTTAAATGACACATTTTCATAGTGTGAAACCCAAGGAAAATAGGTTTTATTTTTATTCAGCTAAACATATAGATAAGTGTAAAAGAAATGTCTTTGCTAAATGTAACTGCCAAAGCTCAATAGGATAAATTTTGCCATTAGGTAAGTTAAACAACTGCGCTAGAATGCTAAACTATTGGCACATCTGTCTTATCCAACCTAAAATATACCTGTCAAAAAAAGAAATATGTAGGTTGCCTCCTACTGAAAACACTAGCTGCCTGGCTGCTTTTGGCTTTGGCTGACCTGGAAAATGTCATTGAAGTCAGAACTCCTGATCTGCATACTGTACTTGTTCTTGATCATTTACTTAGAGAGCTTCAGAGTAATAGGATTGGTACAGCAGTCAGCCAGTCAATGGACATTTTCAGGGGACCAGCTCTTTTATTTTTCCCCTGACAAATATAGGATCTTATATTTAAAGTATAAGTTAATCTTTTCAGAAGAAATAAAAAGATGAACAAGATGAAAAAAAGTTTTTCTTAGTTTCTGTCAGTAAATTTTGTAAATAATAATTTTTCTCCTTCACTGATGGGCACTGATGAGGCAGCACTGATGAGCGCTAATGAGGCAGCACTGATGGGCACTGATGAGGTGGCACTTATGGGCACTGATTAGGTGTCACTGATGAGGAGGCACGAATATGTCGCACTTATGGACACTGATAGGTCGCATTGATATGTGGCACTGATGAGCACTGATAGGCGGCACTGATGGGTGGCACTGGTGGGCACTGGTGGGCATGGATAGGCGGCACTGATGGGCATTGATGGGTGGCATTGATGGGCAGCAGTGATGAGCATTGATGGGCACCAGTGATGGGCATTGATGGGCAGCACTGATAGCCAGCACTGACTGGCATCACTGATGGCCACTGATTGCTGGTACTTGTGGGCACTGATTGCTGGCACTTGTTAGCACAGATTGGTGCCAATTGTGGGAACTGGTTGCCACTGATTGCTGGCAGTGGCATTGCTGGCACTTAATTGTAATCAGGACACTGATGATCAGTGCCCTGATTACATCCCTAGATGTCCTCTGTGAGGAGATGCCACTGATCGGCTCTCCTCTCCTCACACTCTGTCAGTGTGAGATGAGGAGCGCCAATTACCGGCATCTCCGTGTTTACATGTGACCGGCTGTGATTGGACACAGCCGATCACATGGTTAAAGAGCCGCGGCCACGGGCCAGGATCCCCGTGCTGCACGCCCCCCGGGGGCGTGCGAGAGTGGTCATTCTGGAGGACCGTCATATGACGTCCACCCAGAACGAGAACCGTGCCGCCCAGCCATCATTTGATGGTGGGCAGGTGGCAAGTGGTTAAAGGAATTT
Organism: Aquarana catesbeiana; assembly: GCF_042186555.1. Taxonomy (NCBI): domain Eukaryota; kingdom Metazoa; phylum Chordata; class Amphibia; order Anura; family Ranidae; genus Aquarana; species Aquarana catesbeiana. Next base: position 152,715,794 of record NC_133332.1, on the reverse strand, counting down.
TTATTGTTGCACTTTAAGCATCGTTAACCACTTCACCCCCGGAAGATTTGGCTGCTCAATGACCAGAGCATCTTTTGCGATATGGCACTGCATTGCTTTAACTGACAATTACGCGGTCGTGCGACGCTGTACCCAAACAAAATTGACGTCCTTTTTTTCCCACAAATAGAGCTTTCTTTTGGTGGTATTTGATCATCTCTATGGTTTTCATTTTTTGCGCTATAAACAAAAAAAGAGCGCCAATTTTGAAAAAAACACAATATTTTGTACTTTTTGCTGTAATAAATAGCCCAAATTTTTGTTTAAAAAAGCTAATTTTTTCCTCAGTTTAGGCCGATATGTATTCTTCTACATATTTTTTGTAATAAAAATCGCAAGAAGTGTATATTGATTGGTTTGCGCAAAAGTTATAGCGTCTACCAAATGGGGGATAGATTTATGGCATTTTATTATTATTATTTTTTTTACTAGTAATGGCGGTGATCTGTGATTTTTATCATGACTTCGACATTATGGCGGACACATCGGACACTTTTGACACATTTTTGGGACAGTTGACAATTATACAGGGATCAGTGCTATAAAAATGCACTGATTACTGTATAGATGTCAGTGGCAGGAAAGGGGTTAACACAAGGGAGCGATCAAGGGGTTAACTGTGTTCCCTGACTGTGTGTTCTAACTGTAGGGGGAGGGGACTGACTATAGGAGATGACAGATCGTGGTTCCTAGCTATTAGGAACTCACGATCTGCATCTCCTCTCAAAACAGAACAGGGATGTGTGTGTTTACATACACACACATCCCTGTTCTGCCTCTCGTGCCCGTGATCGCTCATGGCCTGCGTTCATCGCAACCGCCGGTCACGAGCACCGGCACCGCTGCAGTGCAGTGGGCGCACGCACGCCTGCTATCCAGCTTAAAGGAGCCAACGTATAGCTACGACAGCTCGCGGGAATGTGCTGACCTGCCATAGTATAATGACAGCGGCTGGTCGGCAAGTGGTTAAGGTCACTGCTCCTGAAAAAACTATTGTTTTTAAAAACATTTTTTGCATTGATACATGTCCCCCAGGGCAGTACCTAGACCCCCATACCCCTTTTATGGCCAATTACTTGCATATAAGCCTTCAAAATGGGCACTTTTGAATTTTCCTCTTTGGCTAACATAAACTTCAATGGGGTTCACTGTTCGGGTCAGAACTTTTTCCCTGTTCGGGAGTTCTGCTGCGAACTGAACAGGAGGGTGTTCGGCCCATCTCTACTCTTTAACAGTTGGGTTTATTTATTTTTATTTTTTTTCTAAATTATGGAATATGATCAGGAACAGTGGTATCATCATAACTTTCTAAATGTAGCAGCTGGATGAAACAATACATTCATTTGAACATATCTAGCAACTGTAGCCACCAAAGAGATAAAGAGCTAACATCTTTTTCAAACATGCAATCAACCATTCATGAATGAGACAATTTTTTTATGGCCTTTGAAGCAACTCTACTATACTAATAGAAATAATCTACTGCCAGGTTTAAAGTGAAAACATGTTAAGTCAAAATGCAGAGCTGGTCTGACAGGCAAAGTTTTCGAACTTTCGGGGAGTGCTGAATTTGCCCCCTTTTTCTTAGCCCTAACCAATTTCTAATAGGGCTTGTCACAATGATGGGCTGCCACACTAGCCAATTGAAATGTGCTGAAGGCAGGCAAGTAATGGGCAAGTTTTGACACAGAATTGTATGAACGTTGCCCATTAGAACAGCGTGGCATTCAAGCATAATGGCAGAGAAAAAGAGGCTGCTGCAGTTTTATACAGTAAGGTGACCATACGTCCCCAGTTTTTGGGCACAGCCTAAGACTTTAGGAGGCTGTTCCCAGATAAAAGTGCTCTATCCAACTTTAGGTGATCCTTGAAAACTCATCTCTTTTAGGAAAGTTTATCCCATCTGTACTTTTTGTTTCTTCATCAGCTTGCCTCTCACAGTTTATTGCCATATATGCAGTATGCTACATACAACATAATAATAATAATCATACTGTTTTTCTTTACACTTTGAATGTCTTACTTTGTGTACTTATGATTTGAATATGTAGCTGATTTTATGGTGGCCATTAATAGTATATTTTGCTACAAGAGTCAAATATTTTTATCAGGTAATCATTCAATCAGGCAATGGGGTTGATTTACTAAAACTGGTAAGTGCAGCTCAGTATAGAAACCAATCAGCTTCCAGGTTTTTTTTTTGTCAAAGCTTAAGGCCCCATGCACACTGAAGCTCATAAACAGATGTTTTTGGGAGTTTGGGCATTTTTTTTAACAGCCCATAAACTCCCCTCTATGTTATCCTATGTGTCCATGCACACATGGACGTTTTTGGTCGTTTATCAGCATGGGAGTTTATGTGCTGTTGTGTGAATGCCCTAAAATCGCGTTCAAGAGCAGTCCTAAAAATGCCAGACACTGGTAAAAGCTGTTAAACGCGGTTTAACGCTGTAAACAGAGCATTAAGCCTCATCAGGCGTTTCTCTGCCTCTATTCAAAATCAATGGTTCCCTATGGGAGCCCATTGATTTGAATAGAAGTCTCACCAGAAGTCGGATCATGATGATCCGACTTGTGTGCTGAGGATGTTGAAGGGGAACCCCCGCCAAAATAAAAAAAAATTGGTGTGGGGTCCCCCCCCCGATGACACAGACCCTTCGGCCTGGTATGGATATTAGGGGGAACCCCCCACGCCATTTTTTTCTTTGGCACAGGGCCCCCTGCCCAAAAGCACTCACCCCCCCATGTTGAGAGCATGTGGCCTGGTATGGTCCAGGAGGGGGGCTGCTCACTCATCCCCCCCTATCCTGACCTGCCGGGCTGCGTGCTCGAATAAGGGTCTGGTATGGATTTTGGGGAGTAGTGCGCTGAGCAACTACAGGTGCAACTACAAAGGACCCGCATAACATTTTTTAACTTGCCAAAGTCTTTAATCACACCTCCACCATAAGAACACACTAAAATAATAGTGCTTATAGATGAACATTGTGAAGGAAACTGTTACTTTTCAAAATCAGCTGTATGTCTCTACTTAAAGACATACATCCCCTACCCAAGCTTTCTCAGGGTAGGGAAAGTTTACCAGAACCATCAATACAGTGATGATATGTAGATAGATGAGAAAACAAAACTCTTTGCAAAACTCCAAGTTTTGTGGACAAAACTCAATGTTTAACAACATCACAATCTCATAAATGTCATTGAAGCATCTTCATTTGGAACTACTTTACTGCACTGAAGGCCTGGGCAACTTGTTATTAAAATTTTCATCAAGAAATTCTACATGAAAATGCCATGGTATTAGTCCATCACCCAAAGCTTAACAGAGGTTATGACAACAATCCAAAACACAGGAGTAATATCAGCAAAAAATAGGCAGAAGTATATTGCCGCGTAAACACGATCAGACTTTCCGACAACAAAGTTTTGTTGGCGGAAAATTTGAGAACCTGCTAAGAAACATTTTTGGCGGAAAGTCCAACAGCAAATGTTCGATGGAGCATACACACAGACGGACTTTCCGACAACAAGCTCACATTGAACATTTCCCGTCGGAAAATCCAACTGTGTGTACACGGCATATTTGTATTTTGGAATGGCTAACTCAGAATCCTTAACTCAGCAGAGATGCAGTAGTGTGACCTAAAGAGATTTGTTCACCCAAAGAATTCCAAAATTATAAACTCGACTATGACTTTTTAAACAAAGTGTTCAGCAAAGACATGAAAGGTTATGTTTACTGGTTACTAGTTTGAACAGATTATTTCTTATTTTGGCGGTATTTGTATAGAAATCTAGGTTCGAAAATGAATGCGTGTAAATGATTGATATTTTGTGTATTGATTTTTCGAAGCAATATCTTTTATGTTACTGAAAACTAATTGTGTTTTCACGTGATTTCTTCTCCACACTCATATACTATAAGAGTATTCTGTAATTGTAATTAAAATTAAGCAGAAAAAATGTATTTTACTTCCATGGTTTCAACAAGATGACATAATGGCATGGCAACTCATTGTATCCTAATTCCTGCTCCTCTCCAAGTTTTGCCTTTATTAAATGACTGTCTAGGATTGAAATGGAAAAGCACCCATATCTATCTGTGATTATTTTGAATAAAGTTTTTTGGGTTACAATATAACTTCTTATCCCTGGGTCAGTAATGTTCATACACCCCTCACCCCTATCCCAAAGCATTTTCTGGAGCACAGGTGGTGTGAAAAAACCTATTGCCTGTCAGTATCCACCTGATGCCGATAGCATAAAGGCTTGGAAGATTTAAATATTTGAATCTAATTTGACTCAGGCCAGAACCCAAATGTCTAGCTTGCATGGCTGATATTATTTAGAGGACGAGGCTATGCATACATTTTAGTACAAATAAACAGTTTGAGAAAAGAAAAGCACAGGCACACAAATAACACTACATACTGACAAACTCAGACCCAGCAAAGTAGATTGCAGGAATATTAGTGAAGAGGACTTTAAGAAATGTTTCTCCTAAACATTAGGAACTCAGCAAAGACCTAAAAGTGAGTTTAAGGTGCACAGCACAACAGATGTGAGGTATGCCCCAGCTGCAACACAAGATTGCATTACAACACTGACTAGAATCGCTATTAACAGCATATATTTATATATATGTCATTCTGGTATGCCTCTGGTGTATTGGCAGTCAGGGTAAAGTCACCAGTGAAAACAAGTCATGTTTCTTCCAATTTGCAGTCTTCAAACTAAGTTGATGTGTTCATGTTATTTGATGGCTGAGTGACTACTTTCAAGTAGGAGCAGAGGTTTAGCTGGTGTGGCATTTGCTACATAAAGTTTGCTTCAAGCTAATTATTTGAGAAAGTTCAGGCAATAGGATTCTCTCATGGGAATGAGCGAGAGCTTGATAACCTCTGGTGTGGGGGGAAATGTAATAATCCCTCTAACGTGTTGTGTCAGTAAAATAATATTCATAAAAAAATGTTATTTCAACAACTATGGTTCTGGTCCAACTTAAATATTTGCTTGTTTTAAGATCTAGCCTTTTCATTGGCTTTTATATAGTTTACAGACACTACCATATGTTCCATGGGTCCCAATTCTTTTATTGTTTCCACGAAGTCCCAGGAGGACATCAGAAATACTGACTTTGATTTCATACAAGATATTCATAGAAATTGTATCTAAACATTGTAGAAATGCTGGTACCTTGTCACAAAAGTTATAACACACTGCTATGCTTCTTTCATTATTCAACATTTCACCTGTAATCACTTGTAGGATTACATCCAGAATATTGTTTTGAATTTTTGGAGTGGGTTCAGAAATAGGCAACTAAACAAAACTAAAAAATTGTTTAAATTTTAATTAAAGTGACAGATTAGAAAAACTAGATACTCTATATAATGAATTTCAAAAAAGGCCAGTTAGAATTGACTTAATTAATAGTTCAAACTTACCTATTTTGAGCTGGGGATATGTAGCCGAGAAATAACCCCCCCCCCCCCCCCCCGGGGTAAGCAGTCTTTCAGCCACGGGTACCAAATCCAGTGAACTAATAGGCAACTGGTTTACTGGTGCTATATACAAGTCTATTCACAGGTGCCGTATAAAGTTACAGAGAATAAACAGACAAATAATAACAAAACAAGGGCCTAGCCGTATCCCGGCACTATCTACACAAATATTACAGATCCTAACTATCAGGCTGAACAAGTCTACCACCCATCCACATACATATATATGTTAGTTTTAATCAACCTTGCAGCTCTCGCAGACAGGACTTGTCTGAGCTCCAGGCCGATAGCACTGGCTGCAGTTTCCAGGTGAGATTAAATCACCAGTGGGGAGAGGAGTACACCCAGTGCTGGACCGTTGATCAGAGATCCCTAAAACTATATGAGAGGACCCTGGGAGAAATATAAACCCCGAGCAGGACTCTCCCAGGCTCCCTCTGGGATGCTCTGCTACAGAATACAAAATCAATATATAGATTTGGCAATTGTACATTTTATCTTAAAGCACATGTGAAGAACAAGGGAAGATCAGTAGTGCATACTATAAGATCTTACCATTAGTTTGAGAAGGGTTCTTTTCAGTAGGAGTCAATAAGCTTTGGAATGCTTTATCACATGAGGTAACTGGCAAAAAAAAACATTATTTCTTTAAAAAAAAACAACTGACCCTGGGAAGTGATAAGGGTTTTTTTTTGCCTTCCTCTTGACCAAGGTGCAGGAGATTTGAGACTATTGAGCTTCATGGACAGGAGTCTTTTTACAAGCGTTCTAACATAATAACTAAGGAAGATTACCTGGCACATGTAATCAAACTGGCTGCTTCACTAGAAGTTGATGCAGGTTATGACATTAAAATAAAAGAAAATGCTAAACCTAGGAGACATAGTTTCTGGTTTCCAGAGCGTCTATTTCCAGACTTCCAAGCTGCTAGGACTTGTTTAGAGATATTGTATACATTACATTACATTACAAAAGGTTGGATCAGTCATGATCAAGTAATTAAAAAAGGCATTACCTCTTCAAACTAGGAACTGAATTTAAAGGGCATAAATATTCAGCCTCTATGAGTACTAGGACCAGGACTGGATTTCTGAATAGCCATCTTAGGCTGTGACCTTGGGTATTAGGGTTGCCAGGGACAATACACAACAAGCCACACATCATAGTGCTGGCAGTCAGTAAATGTCCGGTATATAGTTAGGGTAGGAGAGCGGCAGTACAGGACAGTTGGCCTAGGAGTGCAGGAAGTATAAATAAGGTATGATTGAGGTGTAATGATGCTAGCTAAATATTAAAATAGTAAGGCCTACAATTTCTAGTGTATCTATAGCCAAATTTATTTTTTACACTTTTCTCAGTTTTGGATAGCATGGGGAAGTAATCCTTTCTTATTCTACTGCTGTTGGAGGCTCCATTTAAGAGATTCCTTCACTCTCTCTCTGTGGTAAAAAGTTTGTCCCTAGAACAGGAAGTGAGGGAAAATCTCTAATGCCGCGTACACATGAGCGGACTTTTCGACCCGGACTGGTTCGACGGTCTATCCAACGGACTTTCGGCAGACTTTCCTAACGAATGGACTTGCCTACACACGATCACACCAAAGTCCGATGGATTCATACATGATGACGTACAACCGGACTAAAATAAGGAAGTTGATAGCCAGTAGCCAATAGCTGCCCTAGCGTCGGTTTTAGTCTGTCAGACTAGCATACAGACGAGCAGATTTTTCAACTGGACTTGAGTCCGCCGGAAAGATTTGAAACATGTTTTATTTCTAGGTCCATGTTAAATGAAAAAGCTGTGCTAAATGAGACCAAATACAAAATGTGATAGCACAATTGGTGCTATATAATTAAATAAAAGTAAAAAAATGCAACTTTCTAAATAATACCACTGTATTACACAGTACATTCACTCTACAATGTTGCAAATAATTGCATCATAGAAAGAAAATCGCATCCTGATATAATAAAAGTACATGTGGGAGTTATTATTCTCTGAGAGAAGTGAGCCGGTCAAGCATCTCTCAGTCAGCCAGCAACCGAATATAGAAAGAAAAGAGCTCCCATAGTGTAAAACTGTATGTTGCTTTAATGATAGTAATGATGTAGTTGCACTTACATGGAAAACGATAAAAATTGGCATCTGACAAAACATCCGAGCTGGCCGGCTCTCTCAAACAATCGCCCGTATCTTCCGGGACTGTACGCTGCAATGGTGGCGTCAGCACACCGCTCTCCCTACGTTGTTTCGTCAAAACTGACGTCGTCCAGGGGCACGGGCTGACTCGCCACCTTTTATGTTCCATACAACAGAGAAAGAAATGCCCAGTCCTGAGGTACGAGCGTCCGTGATGCAATCACCGCCATCTTGGAAAGGGGCCATTGCCAATAGTATAAAGAAAACGGTAGATATCAACTCTTGAAAAAACTCTTTATTAATAAAATTTAAAAAAGAAAAAATTACAAACACAAGAGGAAAAAAAATCTATTCCTCTGTTCGTACAAAAAGAGAAAAAAAAAATAAAACAAAAAATTAAAAAAATTAAAAAAAGGGAAAAGAGCAAAAAGTGATATGGCTCTTGAAGTGCCAATATATAATTGTAAAAATGGTTTAGTAGGACATACATATCACTAGTGAATATACCCGAAATGATTTGCCCTGCTTTTGTGATATATATGCCATCACTCATCTGTTAAGACGGCAGGTACAAGTGACGACCCCCTAGTGAGATATCGTAATGGATACCAACAGCCCTGGGCCAGAAATTTAAGCCCCTTGAAACCACCCCTGGGGACAGATGGGAGCTCAGGACTAGTTCACACATATAAGTAATCAACTATTATCTAAAAAGGCATTAACATCAGTGTCCACCTTAAGGCCATACGGAGTGTAACAACGTAGCCTGTGGATCCAGGCCATCTCCAACCTTGACAATTCTCTAACCAAAGATCCCCCCTCCAATGGGCACTATATTTGTCAAAAGCCAAAAAAGGTGGTATTGGCTGAATCGCGATTATGAAATCTGTCATAATGTTTAGAGACTGAATGGTATTTAAAACCCATCTTAATGTTGGTAATATGTTCTCCGAGGCGAACCTGCATGGACCGCTTGGTCCTGCCAATGTATTGGAGCCCACACGGACACTGGAGTAAATAAACTACTCCAGTGGAACTGCATGTGACAAATGGCTCAATTTTGTACACCTTAGATGTGCTAGTTGAAATAAAAGATTCAGTTTTTTTATTTTGATTTTGTTTAAAGTGCATATTTGACATCTGCGACATTAATGATACCCGGAAAGGTTCTGAAAAAAGGACAATCTTTTGGCGGGTGGACCCACTACATTGGGGGCAATGATATTCCTCAACGAGGGAACACCTTTAAAGATTACCTGCGGTTTATCTGGTAAAAAGGTATTGATTATTCTATCATTGGCTAGTAAGTGCCAATGTTTACTTATGATCCTTTTAATTTGATAATGTTGGGTTGAATATGTGGTAATAAAAAGGTATAGTGGGACCCTCTTTATTTTTCTTGGGGCCCACGTCCAAAAGGATAGATCTATCCAGTCCTGCCACTTCCTCTATGGTGGTATCTAATAGATGCCTGTCATAACCCTTTTCAAGAAGTTTATTTTTCAGAATGTCCGCTTGGGATCTATAATCAACCAACTCAAAACAGTTGCGTCTTATTCTGACAAACTGACTTTTTGGTACTGACTTCAACCAGCTATCGTTATGGCAGCTGTCCAGAGGTATGAATGCGTTCCGGTCAGTCTGTTTGAAAAAGGTGATCGTCTTGAAGGTGTCAGCTCCTTTAATTATGGTAAGGTCTAGAAAGTTAATTTTTTCTTGACTCGCTTCATGGATGAACCTAATTCCTCTCTCATTGTTATTGATGAGAGAAAAAAATTCATCAAGTTCCGATAAGGAACCCTCCCAAAGGAGGAGGACATCATCTATGTACCTCACCCAAAAGGTCAAATTTGGGTTACGGTTCTTATAGATGATGTCCTCCTCCCACTTGGCCATAAAAAGATTGGCCAAGCTTGGGGCATATTTAGCACCCATAGCAAAACCTTGTTGTTGACGGTAATAGCCATGGTCAAACCAAAAGTAGTTATGGTTAGCAGCGAAATCAAGTAAATCCATAATAAACTCCTGTTGTCCTTGAGAGATCTTGAGAGATCTTAGAAAGGGTATTCAGAAAATATTTGACAGCCGAAAGTCCCAAGTTATGTGGAATTATAATGTACAGTGATGCAACATCAGCTGTAACCAACCATGTGTGATTATTGGGTTTTAATTGAGACAGTAGATGGATCACGTGTTTGGTGTTCTTCACATATGAGGGCATTTGTTGCACTAAAGGTTGAAGAAAGAAGTCTTTATACTTGCCCACTCGGGACGTGACCGAGTCTATACCACTCACTATTGGACGTCCCGGGGGGCAAGTAAGACTCTTATGAATCTTGGGTTAACAATATAGCACTGGAACTCGCGGGGCCTTGGGGACCAAAAAGATCCTTTCCTTTTCATTGAGTATACCCGACTGAAATCCTTTCGTAACCAGTGTTTCCAAGTTGTCTTTATATTTAATAACCGGATTACCAGGTAGGGGAATGTATGCATCTCGATCCCCTACTATATTGTGCATTTCCTGCATGTAATCCTCACTATCAAGGACCACAATCCCCCCTCCCTTGTCAGCTGGGCGGATGACAATTCCCTTATTGTTACAGAGTGAATCTAGTCCTTCCTTTAGGGTTTTCTCCATTCTATGATTGATAACTTTAATGGAGTCCAGATCCCTAAGGACAATGTCTCTAAATACCTTTAATGAGGTTGCCAAAACACCCGGGGGATTAAATGTAGAGGCATTAGCCAATCCGGTGTGTTGATGTTCCTGCTGGATTGATCGTCTTGGTTCCGCTGGAATGCTCGCAAAGTGTCTTTTAATGTTAATTCTATAGACGTACTTATGAACGTCCATGTACGTTTGAAATGTATTTATTTTTTTGAGCGGTGCAAATTTTAGACCTTTATTCAGTAATCCTAATTTTGACTTGGTCAAAGTCTGAGTACTGAGATTGAAGATACCATCAGCCTTTACATCCTTTTCTTTTTTGAGTCTTGCTCCCCCCCCCCGTTCCTCTTTGTTTTCTACCGGCCTTTTTAGTCCCTGATTGGGTCTGGGAAAACCCCAAGGGTGTGATTCCTGGTCCCTCTCATAAGAACCAGTAGGGTAATCTCTGGAAGACCTGTAATAACCATGCTCATTATTAACCCTCCTTGTCCCTTAATGGATAAAATCGGTTATGGTTATCCACCCCATAATCAACCTCATCTTCATCTCTTTCCCTATCATAATACGAGGGATTGACTGCGTGTTGATAATGGTTGGATTGTGAATCATAACCATACTCATTGTACGGAGTCTTATCACGACCCCTATCAGAATGCGGAGCTGTTCTATATGTTTGATACTGGCTTTGATTGTACTGCTGTGCATATCTCCATTCCTGATTCCCTCCTTGTCTTTGTGGATGGTTCCACCCTGTGTTTTTCCCATATTGTCCCCCCTTTGTGGGTGCAGGTATTCGCTGTGGTGATTGATAGGATACCCGTCTGCCTTTTTTCACTTGTTTACTATTAATTTGGGATTTTTTAGGGGTTCTCTGGGGTTCTTTTCTGATTGGGAAGTGCTGGATCTGAGCCAGGGGTTATGTCGTAATTACCCCCTCCCTGAGAAATCACCTCCATTTTGGATTCCATTCCATCAGCTAATTCCGTGGCTAGTTTTTTTTTGCCAAGCAAACACATTATTAGTTTGATAATCTGCATAATCTCTATTATATTTTTTTCTCTTTTTAATTTTCTGTTCTTTTTCTTCTTTATCTAATGCATTTAATAAATTAATGGTCCTTTCTTTGTATTCTTCCCCATCCTTATAGGGTAAAAGGTTATCTTTTAGGGCTTTGATTTCCCCATCTAGTCTGGTCAGCTTGCTGTTTTTTCTGGACACCAGAAAACGTAGGAAACTAACCCCTGCCTCATTGAAGTAACGGAACCATTCCTCTAAGTCTAGTTCTCCCTTTTGGGGACACACTTCCCACCTGAGGCTTCTTGGAACCATACTAGATTTAATGTACGCCACCAAGAAGGCCACATCCCACTGAGTGTGGATTTCAGAAATTGTTAGATTTTTTAATCGCACAAAGAGTTTTTTCAAAAAAATTCTTTTTAGGATATAGACCGGTAATTCATTGGTAATTTGGTTATGGGAAATACCTGGCAAGTTGCCACAACACACAGGGACCGACCATGAAAAGGGCCATGGATCCTGTAGTAATCAATAACGAATATTCCTGAGTTTTATCTATTATATTAATACTCGGGTTAAAATGCCTTTAAAATAATCCCCTTGAGCTAATATCCAACATGACAACATTTATAGTACATAGGTCATAGCTTTATATTTGATTGCAAGTGCCGTTAGTTGATATCTACGGTTTTCTTAACTATTACTAAGGTTTCTATACTATTAGCAATGGCCCCTTTCCAAGATGGTGGTGATTGCATCACGGACGCTCGTACCTCAGGACTGGGCGTTTCTTTCCCTGGAACATAAAAGGTGGCGAGTCAGCCCGTGCCCCTGGACGACGTCAGTTTTGATGAAATGACGTAGGGAGAGTGGCGTGCTGACGCCACCATTACAGCGTACAGTCCCGGAAGATACGGGCGATTGTTTGAGAGAGCCCGCCAGCTTGGATGTTTTGTCAGATGCCAATTTTTATCGTTTTCCATGTAAGTGCAACACTTTTACTATCATTTAAGCAGCATACAGTTTTACACTATGGGAGCTCTTTTCTTTCTATATTCGGTTGCTGGCTGACTGAGAGATGCTTGAGAGAGATTGAAGAGAAGGAGAAGTGGTTTCTAATCGTTTGAATAAGAGACTGTGGCTGGGTCATAAGCCAAAACGTGGAACTGATCTCCTGATAAGAGATCTGGGCAGCTGGTAAGGGGCTGTGATTTTACAGGTGGATGGACTTTCCTATCTCACATCACTATTTTCTATGGTGCTTTTCAAGTTTGATGTCACCTGTTATGTGAAGGAGAGACTCTTTTACATCCTGACTAGGGATCAGTCAACAGCATTACTGGCTCACTTCTCTCAGAGAATAATAACTTGCACATGTACTTTTATTATATCAGGATGCGATTTTCTTTCTATGATGCGATTATTTGCAACATTGTAGAGTAAAAGTACTGTGTAATACAGTGGTATTATTTAGAAAGTTGCATTTTTTTACTTTTATTTAGTTATATAGCACCAACTGTGCTATCACATTTTGTATTTGGTCTCATTTAGCGCAGCTTTTTCGTTTAACATTTTGCAAATTGTGGGTATCTCACATTTTAAACTGCAGCAAGACCCCCAGTACCTATATTTTCCAAAATAGACGGGTGATCATAACCTTGTCTTTCCTAGAATTACACATTTTTCTGACAGTGCTGTATTTTTCAAATTTATTTCTAGGTCCGTCAGACTTTTGGGAAAAAAAGTCGGCTGGAGCCCACACACAATCGAATTGTCCGTCGGAGTCCGGTCCACCGGACCAAGTCTGCAGGAAAGTCCACTCGTGTGTATGCGGCATTACAGTAATGCAGACAGAAGTAAAAATAGTAAAACTTCATTGAAGGGGGAATGCTAGTAGGGGAGTGCTAGAAGCCCTGTGAGTCATTGTTGTTTGTTTCCCTGTTTGCAGATTTTTTCCCACTTCTTTTCAGGTAAAATTTTTTTTCCCTCAGAATGGGTAAGGGGTAATCTTCTAATGGAGCCCCAGATAGTAGGAAAACCTGACAGTGGTTCTAACCTGTTCAGATTCTATCCAAAACTAAAAAAAAAAATCATTTGTAAGGGTTAAAATCACACTGGATTGCACCATAAGTAGTGCATGCACTACTTTTCAAAAATACAGTACACCTGATTAATATCATGCGATCTGGTGCAGGCAAACCCACTGATTTTTGCGATCTGCATTTGGAGTGTCATTAGGAATCTTTTGACATCTGCAGCAGATCACACGTCCAGTGTGTAAGTGGGTGTAGGGCGTAGCGGCTTCACAGATGGAATCACACGTACTGACTTTATAAACCAGGCAACGTTTATTACCGGAGAGACGGTAGTAGAAAGAGTATTTACAGCAGTAATGCAAGCCTGGCATGGAGGCATAGATACACAGCATAGATAAAAAAGGGGGCAGAACACCGCGCTGTGAAGGGATATTAGTGTAAAGAAGTTAATGAAAACAAAAATTAAAAAAAACAAAATCGAAAGTACAGAAAGTGACAATTCACTGATCAAGACTAAATACAAAAGCAGCCGCTGAAAGTAAGATACACATTACTTAATAGGAGATAAATACAAAAAGAGCAGCGCTGTGACAAAAAACATGTGATATAACAGATCAAATAAATTGAATAATAAACCCAATCTCGAGATAGGCTCAAAAGTTCATATAAAGTGCATAATAAACAAAAGTGTAAAAAGTCCTATCACAAATCGGTCCAAGATAGTGGATAAAGTGGGAAGCGTAGGTAGGTAGATATGTAAATAGATCAATTGTCCTTCACCGCACCACTGTGGTATTGTTATAAATACGCGCTTACCAAACGGCAAGCTTAGGAAGCTTGCGACCTTAACCCGGTCGGGGCCTTTCAGGATGGACCATCAAGGAAAAGCACACCACCTTCGCTTTGGGATAAGCACGCTGTTCAGCAATTATCAGTGTGTGTGAAGATGTAACCCCTGGCTAGGGATAAACCTCAGGAGAGGTATACCAAAGAAAAGAAGGAGAGCGACATAGCGTAATCCTGCTTTCACTATTTATTAAAATCAATAAAATTACACTTACATTTGGAAGGATAAACACAAGCACATAAGCCGGCCGGCTAGAAGCGAACGCCCGTCCTACAGACGGTAATGCAGCTCGTCAGCACGCCCGACCTACGTTTCGTCACACTCTGACGTCGTCTGGGGCACGGGCGACGCACTGACGTGTCGCATTAATATAGTAAACAATGTAACCAAGCCTCGTACTGAGGACGGGACCGGAAATCACCTTGCGTTCTACTAGTTGCGGGCGGATACCAGAGGAACGCCATCTTTTATGTGGGATTATGCATAACATCATGTGCACACTTTTAATATACTGAAAACGGACCAACACATAATGCCAAATATAGATTAACATCATACGTAGGTTGATCATAGACTTGACAGGAAAATCAAATTTTAAGTAATTTAGTGAAAATAAAAAGTTCATTAAAATTAATTAAAAATTAGTGGAACTAGTAATTGAATGGCATCCTTCAACAGTATGACCATTAAATGGGAAAAGAGGTGATAACTCCCCCCTTATATAATATAACGCATAGGATGGCTCTTGGAGACAAAAAGTCAATAAAAATATGTAAGAGTATTCTCAAAGCCTTTCGTGGCTAAGTCAAGGGCCCATAAGAACGCACACCATACCACAATACCCATTAATGGGATGGTAAGTCCTAGGGGAAAGAAAGGTGATTTATTCCCAAGTATAAGAAGCACTAAATACATCATAACATAGGACACAAGTCAAGTACCAAAACAGGATAAATACATTGGACATTTGGCTAGTCCCAAACCTAGGATATCAAATATGCACAGAGGAAATACCCCATAAATTAAACAAGAATAATACAATGGGGCATATACCCTCTCAGGAATAGAATAAATCTGGTGGCCATTTTTTAATTCTTAGCCAGGACTCTAAGTAGATAAGGATGGTTTCTCAGACCAGAGATTGGATTATTTCTCATGAATTATCTAAGAAAGCATTGGTGTCAGTATCAATATTGAGCCCATATGGGGCATAGCACTTGATTTTATGTATCCAGAGCATCTCAAGTTTTGAGATGCTCCTAACCAGAGTGTGTAAGTGGGTGTAGGGCGTAGCGGCTTCACAGATGGAATCACACGTACTGACTTTATAAACCAGGCAACATTTATTACCGGAGAGACGGTAGTAGAAAGAGTATTTACAGCAGTAATGCAAGCCTGGCATGGAGGCATAGATACACAGCATAGATACACAGCACAGTCACTTCTGATGTAAGCGGTAGTTGTATTCGTCAGCACCATAGGCACTTTCCACTGACTGACACAGTATAAATCCAAGCACACAATGCGTATCTGTAGAAGCTGATATTCACACACATCCCTCACAGCGAGGAAACCGGATTTATCATCCGCAATGGGGAGTCTTTCATCCGACCAGGATTGCTGATACAGGACTCCGTAGGAACCCTGAGCTATCCCTCACAGGCCGGAAAACTCTCCCTATCTTCTCCTAACTCTCCCTGACAATCGAGTTCTCTTTCCCTGTCTATGCAAACACGTGAACTGAACTAAAACATGGCTGGGATTTCTTATATAATCTATCCACCCAAAAACGGCCGACCAAATCTCCTGAGATTTGCTAGTCCTATCAGGACACCAGGCTTCTCCAAAATGGTGCTGGAGACAATTATAGAGGCCAAACAGCTCTGAACATATGTACACATAAACATATAAAAAAGGCATTGAAAGTGAGAATATACACTTGCTAACCCACTACCTCTTGCAGCCACCACAGCTGCCTACAAGTGTGTTTGGTTCACTGTGCAGGAAACACACGGGTTTCCTGTACCATGTTCTGATGTGAACGAGTCCTGAGAGAGGGTTAATTTCTGGTCATCTTAGGACGAATATAAACTTACTTTTAGTTCCTCAGCAGCTAAAGGACTATAGGTTGTCTTTAATTAGGTCAGGGTTCCACAAAAAGTAATTAATCGTGCACTTCTATTACCACCACTAACAGTATGCTGTAAACATCATTAAAACATTTAAGTATGAGTCAAGGAGGGGCGTGGCATGAACAGACGCGCTGACTGAGCGTGCTGCTCCGTGATCCCCAGGCTCCAGGAAGACAGGCAGCGATGGTTCGGTGGGCTTCTGACCAGTCTACACGCTGCACTCCTGCTCAGCGGTGGGGGAAAGAGCCAGGCGAACGGGCTCAGAGCCTTATGGTGCAGAGTGTGGACCTAGGGAGTGCAAGTAAGAGTACCCCGGCCCAGAAGGGAAGGAAGTTCAGCTCCCCTGATCTGAAGGGAGGAGTGGGGAGGGCCAGACACGATCCCCCTGCACAGGGCCGAGGAACGACGGGCTTAGGAAGGGGAATTACAGTACCCGGCGGCAGCCGTGTATCCCTAAGCCCAAGACAGAGCTGCATAAACCTGGAAAGGGACCTCCCAGGAGAAGGGAGAGAACCCATGGCCCACACTGATGAAATTGTGGGCCCGGAGGGTGAATGTACTGGAGGTGATCTGAAACTTTAGGTGGTGGAGGGAATCCCAAGAGAGATGGCTGAATCCTTGGAAAATGAAAATCTTGGTACTACAAAGCCCAGCAGTGAATCTGCAAAAATCAGCAAAGGACTTGGGATGAATCCAGAGACAGCCTCTACAGGACAGGTGTAGTATGTTAACCCTTTGTATTGTGACCTTAATAATGAACCAAGTGCATCTCAATCAGAGTTAATAGTGGATTGGGACTTAAGAGAACATTTGAGAGCACTTCCTACAAAGAATGACATTCAATTATTTATAACCTCTGTTGAATCGTCCTGCAAGCAGGCTGTGGAGGGGCTAGGGGAGGATATAGGGGTACTGGGACATAGAATGGAGCAAATGGAGATGGGCCAAGATGATATTAAACAAGGAGTGACTGATATCCAAGATTTGGCAAAATACCATGAAGAAGTGCTGAACTCTCTGTTGGATCAGATTGATAATCAAGAAAATAGCGATCATAGGCAAAATATACATATTAGGGGCCTGCTTGAAATAAAACAACATTTTGAATTGCTTCCAAAGGTGATCAGTTTGTTTCAGCTAATTCTGGGGCCATCTGCACCGGATAAGACTGAAATAGATAGAGTCCATCGTGCCCTTACCTCTACCCCCCAAAATGCAGAAAGACCAAGAAATGTTATTTGTAAAATACATAGATATTCAGTGAAAGAAGCCATTATGAAAATGGTCTGCAATAAATCCACGGTTGACTTTGAAGGTGCACAAATAGCTCTATTTCCAGATTTATCATATAGAACTCTTATGCAACGAAGAATGATTGAACCCTTGTTGGAAGTCCTACAAGCAGTTGATGTTAAATATCACTGTGGATATCCCTTCAGGGTTATAGCAACATGGAATGGGAAAACAGCAATACTTAAAACTTAAGATGACTTGCAACACTTCACAGAGGTGCTGGAGCTCCCCATGGTGGATTTTCCGGATTGGAGACTGAATGATTGTAAACCATCACTACAATGACCAGAACAATGGCAACAAGTGCCAGTTAAAGGTCGACAGAAGACTGACATGGATAGACAGGATTCAAATTTGGTCTTTGAAGGACATGCCTGTATAGGGGTGTAAAGTTAAAAGGGTTAATAGGAAGGGAGCTGATTGCCTAGAGTAGAATGGGGGGGGGGGGGGGGGATGCTGTTTTGCTATCTTTTCCTCTGTCCTCTCTTCCTTCCTTTCTTTTCTTCCCTTCTCTCTCCCAAAATATATTTTTTTGTGTTTTCCCCCTTTGTTGGAGATATTGGAGGCAATGCGCTGAAGTACCGCTAAATAAGAATGGTGTAGGAATATAAATGGAAGCCCGGGGTTCATGAGGTATCCTGTTCATGTTTTTAACCATCTCTCCCCCAATAGGTCGGTCCCAAGACAAGGGACTTTGTTTTCTGCCAAGAGGCGGAATGGGGGGACTCTGGGCACAGGTGGTGCACCTCTGCCCGGATTCATCCCCCCTTTAGGGGGATGTGCCACAGACAGTGGCATAGTAGGTTATGGGTTTTAGATGGTTTTGTGTGTCCTTTTTTTTTTTTCTTTCCCTCCCTCTTCTCATCAGATGCATCCAAGGAGAGACAGCTCAGAAGGTTGGGAACATACACCAATCAGGTGCTGCAGCATAGTTAGAGATTCATGGAAGTAATGAAAGAATGATAGGTAGAATGAAGATTGTACCGTATAAAGTGAGAGGGCTTTGCTCAACTGGTAAGAGGGGCCGTCTCTGGCATGAACTGCATCACATGAAAGCAGAGATAGTCTTTCTGCAGGAGACGCACTTCATGGCAGGGTCGACCCTTCGTATGCCTCTTTTTCCATATAATCAATGGTTCCATGCACCTTCACCCATCCCTAGGGCCAGAGGAGTTACAATAGCTATCCACAAACAATGCCCCTTAGTACCTATAGAAATACGAGTAGACCCTGAAGGCCGTTTTCTTTTTATAGTTGTTATACTTTCGCTACTATATATGCCCTCAACAACCATATCGTTAAATTTCTAAATTTCTAAAACTTTGGATATTTTGGGGACATTGCGGGAAGGTTTATTGGTTATGGGAGGGGATTTTAACATTACCTTGGACCCCAGTCTAGACACTTCTTCGGGGAAAACCTTTGTGTCTCATAAGGCTTTAAGGCATGTTAAACAGCACCTTCGCTCTCTGCATTTGGTAGACAGTTGGAGGGTGCTGCATGAGCGGGACAGGGATTTCAGCTATTATTTCAAAACACATAATATTCTAAGATCAATATGTTGTTGGTCGATCAATACTATCTGAATTATGTAAATTCATCAACTATTGAGTCAATCACCTATCTGTCAGATATCTGTCAGACCATGCTCCAATAAGCTTCCAGCATCGATTGGGAGCCTGGAAAGAACATGGCAATTGAACTAATCTATCCTGGATGATAAACAGAATGTGGAATCCCTGTCCTGCACATTAGCATAATACTTTAAGACCAATACATCAGAGGAGGTGTCTGACCAAGTGGTATGGGAAGCCCATAAGGCGGTCATTAGAGGGGAGTTGATTTCAATGGGTTTTGGGTATTAGAAAAGAGAGACAGAAAGAAATGGTTGAGCTTCTAGAGGAAATGCATAAACTTGAAATTAAGTTTAATAAGGCCCATTTAAAACATGGGGACACGCCGAGAACTGCAGGTAGAATTAAAACAGCTCCTCGATTGGAAAGTTCAAAATAAACACAGGTATTTTGCCCACTGTTTTTACGAACAGGGGAATAAGGGTGGGAGATTATTGACTAGACAAATAAAGAAACAACAGGATTTACACCATGTTCACACTATAAAGACAGGCGATAAGCAGATAGTGGACACCCAAGCAATAGCAGCTGAGTTTCACCGGTTTTATAGGTCTCTATATAATATAGACTCAGTTCCTGTGGGGGCGATGGAGGGTGCGTGTGCAGACAGAATTCAGGAATATCTTGAAGCCTAATGCCCCGTGCACACGGTCGGACATTGATCGGACATTCCGACAACAAAATGCATGGATTTTTTCCAACGGATGTTGGCTCAAACTTGTCTTGCATACACACGGTCACACAAAAAATCAGATCGTTCTAAACGCAGTGACGTAAAACACGTACGTTGGGACTATAAACGGGGCAGTAGCCAATAGCTTTCATCTCTTAATTTATTCTGAGCATGCATGACACTTTGTGCGTCGGATTTGTATACACACAATCGGACAATGCGACAACGGATTTTGTTGTCGGAAAATTTTATAGCAAGCTCTCAAACTTTGTGTGTCGGAAATTCAGATGGAAAATGTGTGATGGAGCCCACACATGGTCGGAATTTCCGACAACAAGGTCCTATCACACATTTTCCATCGGAAAATCCGACCGTGTGTACAGGGCATTAGAGTTTCAGGCCATTCCATCTGCGGCCCTGAAGGAAATGGAAAAAAGCAATCTCTATTGAAGAGTTGGGCGAAGTGATTGCGGCTTTGCCATTGGGTAAAAGCCCAGGACCAGATGGTTTCACAAATATGTATTATAACAAGTTTTCCTCAATCCTGTTGGCTCCTCTTTGCAGATACCATAATTCTGTCTCGGTCTCTAACCCATTGCTTCCAGAGGCACTGTTGGCTTATGTGACGGTTCTCCCGAAGTTAGGGAAGGATCCTTAGTGCTGTGCCAGCTATAGACCCATCTCCCTCCTTAACTCTGACACTAAGCTCCTGGCTAAAATTCTGGCCCTAAGGTTACAAGACCATATAGTTAAATTGATTCACCCAGATCAAACAAGGTTTATGAAGGGCCGAGAGGCCAGAGATAATACTATTCAGGCCCCGCATGTACGGCATTGGATGCATAATGGACCGAACCAGACCTCGAGTGTAGTAATCTCAATGGATGCTGAAAAAGCATTCGATAGGGTGGGGTGGGAGTTTATGGTCAGAGTTTTGAGGCAGAAGGGTCTGAGAGAATGGATGATGGGGTGGGTGATGCCACTGTATGCAGATCCTAGAGAAAGGGTTAAAGTCAATGGTAGATTATCAGATTATTTTGAGATAAGGAATGGGACTAGGCAGGGGTGCCCATTGTCCCCATTGTTATTTGCTATGGTGATGGAGCCCTTTCTGCGAACGATTAGGGGAAATAGGAGCATTAAGGGGATTTGTATTGGATCAATGGAACATAAGATCTCAGCTCACGCAGATGATCTACTGTTGTGCCTTTCTTCTCCTCAAGAGTCTTTGACGGAACTGATGTTGGAAATAGACAGGTTTGGCCTTATATCTAATTGTAAAATAAATATTGAGAAGTCAGTGTTGATGCCGAGCCATGTTCCTTTGAGGATGATGACCATTCTGCAACAATCCTTTTCTTTTGTTTGGTGCTTCGATTTTATATCCTACTTGAGGATTTATATTTCTTTAAATGCAAAGCGCCCAAATGATCTAAATTATGGTCCCTTGGTGGTATCTATAAAGATTTGCAGAAGTGGAGAAGTCACACTCTGATGTGGTTCAGCAGGGTAAATGCGCTTAAAATGAGTTTAATCCCTAGACTTATTTATGTCTTGCATACCGTGCCCATAACACTTCCACAGACGTTCTTCAAACAAATACGAAGGGCTTTTATGACCTTTGTGTGGGGAGATAAACATTGCAGGTTGGCATATGAGATTTTGAGGAGACCAAAACGGGAGGGTGGGGTGGGACTCCCAGACATAGCAACTTATTACAGAGCCATGGCCCTGGTTCGTATTATGAATTGGTGCCATGACTCTGTTGGTAAACTTTGGGTGCCCTTGGAGAAGACATTAGTGGGTAGGAACTTGGCCAGAGCTCCCTGGATTCTGGTTTCTTATAGGGGGTTATCAGAATATGTATCACCATTGACGAAAACAACATTATCCATCTGGGACAGATGGATAATGAATAGTGAATATGAATAATGAATAGTAAGTTTGCCCCCCCAATATCCCCCATGACACCATTGGAAGGATTCCCCTGGTTCCCCCAGGGAAGAGAAAGGGAGTTTAGACCATTGGGGAATGGATGGGAAGGGTAAATGTGCTAGAGTGGCCCCACAGGATAAATTGTTACCACTGGCAGAGTTGGTTTTGATATTGGGGGAAATACCAATTGCTGTATGTAAATATCGTCAAATGACGGATTTGTTTAATAAGTGGAAGCATCAGATTAGGCCAGCGAACACGCTTACTACTTTTGGGGAATGGTGTGTTAATTTATCAGAGCCGGGTCATATGTTGTCTCGAATGTATAAGCTAGTTCTGAGTGCTCAAACTATGACAACTCCCTATTTTATCCAAGAATGGGAAAGGGAGCTGGGTTATAATTTCACATCCAAACAAATTAAAAGGTTGATAAGGGCAACACACCATACTTCAATAAGTTCTCATATACAGGAGATGTCTTATAAGTTCTTGAGAAGATAGTATCGTACACCGGCTCGACTGGCTCAGATATATCCATCGGCGGATGTTAATTGCTGGAGGGGATGTAACCAAAGGGGTTAATTTCTTCACTTATGGTGGCATTGCCCAAAGATTAAAGTATTTGGGGAGGCGATAGTTCCTTGGATTAGGAAAATGACACAGCCCTATAGAGCCTTCCCTATTACATTTTCTCTTTCATGGGATGCCATAATCTGCTAGATTCAGTAAGAGAAGTGTTACGCCACATTTGCTAAATGCAGCTAAAATATTGATACCCAGATCCTGGAAAAAGTCCAGATGTCCCACTATAATGGATTGGAAGAAATGTAAAGACACATGGGCAGTATGGCTGTATTATTCCTCAGAAATAGGGGCCGAACAGACCCTATGGGGGGGTAGTGCTGTGTTATGGATTGGATAGTCTTTTTTTTTTTTTTATGCGTCTGGTGAGGGGAAATTGGGAAGGGGTGGGTTTCTCTTTTTTTTTTTCTCCCCATTTCCTCATGGGAACTGCAGTGGAGAGATGAATGATGTCATTAAATTAAGAGAATAATTTATAATAATAAATTAGGCACGGTATAGGCAACATGTACTGTAATGAAAGCACATAAAGAAGGATGGATTAAAATATTGAAATGAAAGGAGAAAAGGTATGAAATTTATATGAAGCAGTAAGGGATGTTTATATTGAATAAAAGCACTAAATATAATAGAACACGACAATAGTAATTTGAAATTATATTTATAATATTTTTTTTATTTTTTTTTGCTGTTGGTTGTTAGATGCACGTAATAGGGAGCTGTAAAGCCTCCTTCTTAATTATATATCGAATAATGTGTTGCACAAATTGAGTTTTGGTTATGAGTAGATAAATCGGTGCAGGAATTTTTTTATTATTATTTTTTTTCTCTCTTCCTTTTTCAATAGGTTATGATCAAGGATCCAGTGTGTTTTCTTGGGGGGTGGGGGATTATTGCGGTCTTTGTTAATGAAAGGATCTATATAGATACTTAGGGGGTTATTTACTAAAGGAAAATCCACTTTGCACTGCAAGTGAACTTGAAAGTGTACTGAAAGTGCACTTGGACATAAAGTCACTGTAGACCTGAAGGGGAAATGCAAGGAAAATAAAAAACAACATTTTAGCTTGCACATGATTGGATGATAAAATCAGCAGAGCTTCCCCTTATTTCAGATCTACCCTTCAGATTTAGAGCGACTGCACTTCCAAGTGCACTTTCAGTGCAAAGTGGATTTGCCTTTCGTAAATTACCGCCTTTGTGTAATGTGTACCTTTATGTTGTATGTTCAAATTTGCCTATTTGTCTTAATAAAAAAAATAAAAAAAGTGATTATATAAAAAAAAAAAAAAAAAAAGTATAACCAATACTAATAAATGGTTTTAACATCTACCATTTTCCTTTAATGCTACAATACGACTTTTAGCAATAATATTTGTTACTACACGGCCTCATGAAGAAACTCATCTAAAAATTATAGTACTTCGCACCATTGTGATATTCATCCTCTCTATCCACTATCAGACATGCCTCATATTTTTTAAATAGCACTGAAAACAACAGAAGCAAACATTTCTTTTTGGTTAGTCATAATACCATGCTTTGTTTTGTTTTGTTTCCTTCCAGGCAATTCTGCACACAAATCATGCACCTTTCTGTTTAATAAGTGTCACATTTTTGGAAACAACAGTTATGATTAATAACTTTTTGTGATGATACAATCTTTAAAGGGTTTTTATAATATCTTGTGGTAAATACAATCCACCATGTCCATGGCTGAAAGAGTGCTATTCCCAGCCAGCAGTATGTTAAAGGGGAATTTCCTACACTTTTCTGGTATACCGTAATTAAAAGGGTCAGCACACTAAAAAATAATATGTCGTGAATATCATATTAGTGAGATTGGCCATATTTCTCAAACTTGTAAATGTCTATCTGTGTATTTTTGGCCCAGCTTTGTGTTTTTACATTCTCTAAAATGTGTAACATAAATCCATAAAAGCAGTGTATACCAAAAACAAAAAAATCAAATTGTCATTTGGACATTAATGTAATGTTGCATTCCTCCTCTTCGGTTGGTGCTGAATTAACCTCTAAGTAGTGTGGCATGCTAACATTTCCATCTCAGGGTCTAACTCTTGGTATATTGTGGGGTAAAAAATAAGGTGGGCGTCAGTCACTTTTTAATTTTTATTGCTGAGCTCAATTCTAGGAGAGATGGGTGCAGGATACCCAAAAGAGCACAAAGTTGGGAGAGGTATTCTAAAGTAGCAGTAGGCCCTTTAATAGCAATGTCTAGATAAGTAGTCACCCTGTGAGGGCTGCCAGACACACACATATATATATATGTCCCTGTAAGAGCAATCACAGTCTTCCTTATGTAGCACTCTCTAGTGTGCTACTGGCATGAGAGTAGGCAAACTATATATCTGACTCATATTTAAACTCTGTGAGTCTGTAATTGGACCAGGGTTACTAGAGTTCAGGGCAGCATGACTCATACAGGCAGCACTCTTGTGCCTCCCCTTGGTTCTACAATGTTGGAGAATGTTCTGGAAGCTGGAGGGTGGAGGCTAGGAGAGCTGTTCTGCATATTTAGGGGCCCTTAGCCAATCCCCAGAAAGTGGGCCTGGCAGGAGACTAAGGGCTCTTTCACACGGGGCGGATCAGTGATTGCTCAGCGGGGATCGCTCCGCTGCTGGGATCGCTCTGCACACTGTGCAGCGATGGACCTGTCAGAGCGCCGTTCTCCCCTATGGGGGATCGGATGATGACGGACCGTAGAGTCCGTCGTCACCCGATTCGATCCGAAAACGGATGGAAAAGTAGGGTTTTCCTCCGTTACACTTTTCGGATCGGAGCGTGTCGGATGTCAGCGGACATGTCACCGCTGACATCCGATGCTCCATAGGGATACATGTATGTCCGTTTTTCATCCAAAAACAGAAGGATGAAAAACGGACATATGAATCCTCCATGTGAAAGAGCCCTAAGTGAGCACCTTTAATATGGATGAGTCATGCTGGCAGGGGAGTATGGTGGAAGATGGAGATGTAGTGCTGAGAGGACTGTCGGTGGCCCTTAAGGCGAACCCCTAGTTGGGGGGGGGGTGCTCTGCCTCAGGTTGCTGCCTGGAACGATCCTCCCATAGGAGATATTGGAAGGAAGCTTTCCTGAGGGACAGCAGGAACAAGGAGGACAGTGTGATTACTACAGAACGGTGCAGGGACTTTCAAGAGGAGAGACTGCCACATGTAGCAGGTCTCTCCTGAAGACAGTGGCATGCTTAAGTCTTTTATAACCTTGCCCTAGGAGATCTCCAGAGTGTCAGTCGAATAGACTGGTGAAGAGTGTCAGCTGGGTAGACTGGTGAAGAGAAGCAGCCAGGTAGGCTGGTGAAGAGGCAGCCAGGTGGACTAGCATTTCCCTGCAGTAGTAGAGCTGGGACCGGTGTCTACAGGGGAGTTGGAGATACTTCAGAATGCAGTTCAAGCCACATTGTGCTACTTTCTAGAAGGACTGAGAGTTCCTAGCATGTGAGGGGCTGTTGCTGATCTAACAAAGACTGTTAGCCTGTACAGAGGAATCAATTGGAGCTAAACAGAGGAATAAATTGAAGCTGTACAGAAAAAGCAATTGGAGTTGGGAGGAAGTTGTCCCTGGTTTTGTCACTTTCAAGTTGGGCATCCCATAACCCCTATCCCCATCCAAATTATTATCCCTCAACAAACAACAAAAACAAAGCTTGAAGACTAATCCCTGTGTTTGGGTGAATGCTGAAAATGTTATGTGCCTGGCTGTGCAGCAGTGGAGAACCCTGCCACTTGCAGCCTCTATGGGGGTAGTGCTACACTTATGTTGTGGTGTACATTTCTGTAATAAATCTGACTCTTAACCCTCTGAAAGCATTCAACAATATCTTGATTGGTGGGCAATAAACAATTCTTGCAATGTCCAGCAGCAGTTTCTACCACACTCATTCCTTACAGATGCTCCCGCCATGCAGCCACCTGCTTGTGCAAGTCCCTCTGGATAGCACCATCAAGTAGGGCATGTGCCTCAAGCACATGCCCCGGGTTAAGGCAAGGCCCAGGTAGAGAGACAGTCCAAACAGGCATCCTCTCCAGGAAAAAGTCCAAATAGTGCAGAATACTCAGTAAAGGTGATTCAAATATTTATAATCTTCCTCAACCATACTTTTGAACAAGGACCTCAGAGGTTGGTTGTGTTAGATCCATATTCATAACTCATAGTTTGTCCTTCCCATTCAGATTAATGGAACCTCCTTCACAGTACCAGGCCAACGCAATAATCCACTGAGCATAGGAGAGAACTGCAGATGCTTAAAAAAGTGATTAAATGTTTGGGCTGGTTACAGCAGAGCAACAACCACACTAAATATAATTACAGACACACAGCATAGGGCAGGGGGTGTCACATGGCTGCATGTGATGGGCACAGTTGGCTGCATTTTCTGGGCACAGTTGGCTGCATTTGCTGGGCACAGTTGGCTGCATATGATGGGAACAGTTGGCTGCAATTGATGGGCACAGTGGCTGCATTTGATGTTTTTGTTTCAGTATTTTTCAGAATTTTTCAGTTCGTTTGCACCCCCCAAAAATTTGGAGCAGCAGCTGCCACTGGTACACCCCTAAGTGAAAATGTCCAAACTGGGCCCAAAGTGTCAATGTTTTGTGTGGCTGCCATTATTTTTCAGCACTGCCTTAACCTTCTTGGGCATGGAGTCCACTAGAGCTTCACAGGTTGACACTGGAGTCCTCTTCCACTCCTCCATGGCAACATCACGGAGCTGGTGGATGTTAGAGACCTTGCGCTCCTCCACCTTCCATTTGAGGATGCCCCACAGATGCTCAATAGGGTTTAGGTCTGGAGACATGCTTTGCCTGTCCATCACCTTTACCCTCAGCTTCTTTAGCAAGGCAGTGGTCGCCTTGGAGGTGTGTTTGGGGTCATTATCAGATTGGAATACTGCCCTGTGGCCCAGTCTCTGAAGGAAGAGGATCATGCTCTGCTTCATTATGTCACAATACATGTTGGCATTCATGGTTCCCTCAATGAACTCTAGCTCCCCAGTGCTGGCAGCACTCATGCAGCCTCAGACCATGACACTCCCACCACCATGCTTGACTGTAGGCAAAGACACACTTGTCTTTGTAATCCTCACTTGGTTGCCACCACACACGCTTGACACCATCTGAACCAAATAAGTTTATCTTGGTCTCATTAGACCACAGGACATGGTTCCAGTAATCCATGTCCTTAGTCTGCTTGTCTTCAGAAAACCGTTTGCGGGCTTTCTTGTGCATCATCTTTAGAAGAGGCTCCTTTCTAGGATGACAGACATGCATACCAATTTGATGCAGTGTGCGGCGTATGGTCTGAGCACTGACAGGGTGACCCCCCCACCCCTGTAACCTCTGCAGCAATGCTGGCAGCACTCATACATCTATTTCTCAAAGACAACCTCTGATATGACGGTGAGCACGTGCACTCAACTTCTTTGGTCGACCATGGCAAGGCCTGTTCTGAGTGGAACCTGTCCTGTTAAACCACTGTATGGTCTTGGCCACCGTGCTGTAGCTCAGTTTCAGGGTCTTGGCAATTTTCTTATAGCCTAGGCCATCTTTATGTAGAGCAACAATTATTTTTTTCAGATCCTCAGAGAGTTCTTTGCCATGAGGTGCCATGTTGAATTTCCAGTGACCAGTATGAGAGAGTGAGAGCGATAACACCAAATTTAACACACCTGCTCCTCGTTCACACCTGAAACCTTGTAACACTAACGAGTCACATGACACCAGGGAGGAAAAATGGCTAATTGGGCCCAATTTGGACATTTTCACTTAGGGGTGTACTCACTTTTGGTGCCAGCGTTTTAGACATTAATGGCTGTGTGTTGGGTTATTTTGAGGGGACAGCAAATGTACACTGTTATACAAGCTGTACACTCACTACTTTACATTGTAGCACACTGTCATCAGTGTTGTCACATGAAAATATATAATAAAGTATAAATGTGAGGGGTGTACTAACTTTTGTGAGATACTGTAAGTGCTTCTTTCCTGAAAATATTACATTTATCTTCAAACTATTTTTTACCAAGCAGTATCATAACATATTGGTTTCACAGTCATAATATTATTAAGGGGGAACAAAGATAAGAACATCAGTCTACATAATGGCTGATTTATTGAATGTCAGTTCTCAGAAGCCCACAGAGATTGAAAGCATAATTTTAAAAAAGTCTACTCATTCTTGGATCTACTTGGTGTTACCCTGTAAGCAGGAGAACTAAACATAGTACTCAAATAGTAAATGCATATAAGGTATACACTCATGCATGCATATACAGCATTTCTTTTTCCACTAATTTTTCCAGCAACCACCACTGCTTAGTGATTTGGGGTGTCTTTAAAAAAACAAACAAAAAAAAATGAATAATGTAACTTTATTTGAGTCATTATATTAAGCTGGGTACACACTAGAAGTTTTTTTTGTTCAACCCAGCAGCCTGAATCCAAAAACAAAGAGATATCCCCATACTAATTCAAGTGATGTTAGCGCGGCGATCTCCCCTGCTGCGTTATTGTATTCTGACAGGCTGTCTTGCCCACAGCCAGAACACACTGATCACTACTCACAGCCATTGGCTGCCAGTGCTGATTGGATGCGGATCAGAGGCTGCTTCCCTAGTCATGAGACTGGCTTCTGTAGAACAGACAGCTGTACACAAGGGGCTGAAATTTGGCCGGTTCCTACTAAATGGCCCAAGTGTACATGGCTTTAGGGTCAGGCAGGGCTCCTTGATGCTCAAAACATAAAATACTGTGTAATGATCCACTGAAATTTGTATCAGTTATCTTCCAAGTCATACAATGTACTTCTCAGTCTTCCCTGGTGCAGGACATCTACTTCATGGCAAGTGTTCAAAATACTAACTTGTGAGGCTGTAGTTTTTTGGCTGCTTTCAAATTGTTTTGGAATGTTTGCATACAAATAGGGCCAGCATGTTGTTTGGGTTTTCTGTGAAAGGATCAATGTTCCCCCCAAGCCAGAACCTCTCAGTCCTCCATGGACTGAGACCTACCTCTCCTCATAAAAAGCTAATAAACATAAATTACAAGGTCATTGTAAAATATCGTGGATACAGTACATACTAAAAAGCTTCAGGCACCCATTAAAAAGTAAATTTGCATTATAATATTTGTAGTGTTTACTTCAGTCTGTCATTTACATTTATTGACACAGAGGAGGCTAAATTGACTTATTTGTTTTCTAAGAACCTTTTCATTGTTGCTCCAAAAGATGACTGGTCTTGTATTCACCCCTCACACGAGGTCCCTCCAGAATACTTTAGGGCCTTGTGAGGACCCTGTGATAGATGTTCCTGGCACCCAATGGGTAATGACCACCTTACTGGGAAGAAACAAACTTAACACTCCCATACTACTGGCTAGAAGAAGGGAAACCTTGGACCCAGGCTGTAATTTAACCAGAGTTTTAGGTATTTGAGATAGATTTTTTAAAATACAAAATATGTTTGGTATGGGGTGGGGGGGGGGGGGAGATAGGAAAGCCCTGGAGATCAGCTTTAAGCCTAAAATGGTTGCCAAAATTCAAAATTAAAGTGATTGTAAAGTCTTGTTTTTTTTTTCCTATTAAAATAACAAACATGTTATACTTACCTGCCCTGTGCAGAGGTTTTGCACAGAGCAGCCTAGATCCTCCTAATCTCGGGTCCCTGGCTGGATCAACTGGCTCCTCCCTCCTGTTGAGTGCCCCCACAGCAAGCAGCTTGCTATGGGGGCACCCGAGCCAAGCTGCAGCTCTGTGTATCCATTCAGACATGGAGCTGCCAGTTGGCCCTTCCCCCTCTCTCTCCTGATTAGTTAACTGACTTTTATTGACAGCAGCGGGAGCCAATGGCTCTGTTGCTGTGTCTCAGCCAAACAGGAGAGAAATTCACGGACAGCTGAGGCATTTGCGCACATCGCTGGACAGAGATGGGGCTCAGGTAAGCATTAGGGGGGCTGAGGGGGGCTGCTGCACACAGAAGGTTTTTTATCTCAATGCAAAGAATGCATTAAGATAAAAAAACCTCCTGACTTTAAAGCTGTAACCTTTTGAGGCAGCTAATTTTATTTTAATTTAATCCCATCTGAAGGAAAAGTAAAAATGTACCCCTGCAGTGGGGCTGCCCCTGCACTGCAACAGATAAATTCCCATTTAGGTGGCCAGATAAAGCTGGATAGGGTAAATAATGCTGCTTTTCCTGGTGTCAACATGGCAGAATACATTTAGTAGTAGCCCTGCCTACTTCCACACACAGGACCAGTGCAAAACTGTAAAGTGTTGACATCCACACAACAACCCATTCCCTTTTTTGTCCTCATGGAACTCACAGCCAGTGAGAAGAGAAGAAACCATTACCTGCCACCATGGGTGGTTTTGTACGCAGGTTCAGCCTCTCTTGTAGCACAGTCCCTGACTTTGGGAGGCTCTGATAAGGCAGAGAACCCCTTCTGTAGATCTTTTGGGGTGCAAAAGTGGGTGCTAACTAGCCCCACATGCAGCAGTATAGCGAGGGCTATTTTCCTCAGAAGTGCCCTCCTTGTTTGCAGCCTGAGTGGATCCATGGAGCTTTGACACCACATTTTCAAGACAAGTATGTTTTCTCATTTTTTTTATTTTATCTGAAAATGTCCTTAAAGTTTGGGTGTTACATCTCTTCTTGGATGGTCCACTGCTGCACTGTGTTTCAGTGTGCAATCCAGTGCCCATTGTGGAAGAAAAAGCTAAGTGTCTATATTCAAGGGAATGATACATAATGCTGCACATGTGAAGTGGATAGATTTCACGTGAAGTCCATCTTGAGTTTGGGCAAGCACTGCCTCAGTGGCCATCTTAAAGTTGGGCAGAACTGCCAGGGATCCATTTTGGAAATGGGCAAAGTGAGAAGATTGCCATTGAAAGAAAAGAGGGCGCACTGGCCTAGAGCATTATCCCACAAATTTTATTTAAAATAGAATAAAATAAATACTGCTCACAAACATAGCTAGTATAAGCGCTCATCAGACAACTGAACTTGGTTGTACTCTCCCAAACTCTCCAATCCCTGCTGGCTAACGCGTTTCTAAGGAATGTCCTTCTTCCTAAGTAGTATTTGTTTTATTCTATTTTAAATACAATTTGTAGGATAATGCACTAGGTCTTTTCTTTTATCTATCTCTACAATAGAATGGAGGAACATGGGTTTAAAGAGCCAGATGCTTGCAGATCGGGTGTTCACAGGCTAGGATTGCATGCCAGCATGCCCATAGCTGCAAACCCTGCACCAAGGGCTATTTCCTGTTAACCAGCAGAATAAATATGCATTTGCTGATGACTCCATGCTGCTTTATTATTATACTTGACTAAATGTCAGTATTTAAGTTGCCCTGCACTTATGAGCTGCAGCAAGGGCCATTTCCTGTTACCAGCAGATAGATAAGCTCTTGCTCATATCTCAGTGTTATATTATTATTATACTTGACTAAATGGCAGTATTGTAGCTGCCCTGCACTATGCACTCACTGCATAACAAAGATCCACATGGTTCCTTCAGATAAGGGTCATCAGAAAAGGTAGGTATTTTGCTACAAAATAACAAAAAAAAGGCAATCAGCGCAAATACACAATAGATTATAAAGAACAATTGCATGCCAGATGAACACTTGAGCATAATCACAACACCTGAAGGTAAATCGGAATAGAAAAAAGTGCACACAAACAAAAAAAAATTATTTTAGAATTCAAATAATATAAAAGTCCAAATATTCAGTAAGGAGAACCACAAAGCCCAGGCGGCGACAGCAGCATAGACCATCAACGCGTGGAAACAGAGATCCAAATCACAGGATAAGTGTGAAAATCCCTCCACCAAGATGCCTGCTCACTCACCTTAGGGGTAAAGTATAGCCAGAGAAGCAGGTACTGATCTCCCAGTAGTCCCCCAGACACATGTGAATAAAAGAAGATCTACGTGCTCTGTGTTTAAATGTTTAAATCTTTATTATATGTAAACGGTTTCTACTCACATTCAAAATGATAATAAAAGGCTCAGAGTACATCGGACAGAGCTCTGTGTGATCACTGTCCTGCAAGGAAAAGATAGATTGGTATCCTTGGCAAAATGTCAGTCTCCAGCCTTGTCAAGCATTAGTAATCCACACATACATAGTGGCAGTCAGACTACATCAGGCAGCAATGCCTAAACCTGTGAGAGTGAATCCTACCCCTCAAGCTATTCCTGAAAATGTGTGACAGGTAGACAACTTCAGAGGTTGACTACCTGGCCCTAATGTCAACCTAAAAACTAGGCAGTTTTGTCTCAGGTGCAGTGGTCCCCTGGTGGATGCAGTGGTAACTCCATGGGATCAGTACATTCCGACCTATTCCTTCCCTTGTTTGTCTTGCATGATTGGATGGAAGGCATTCCTCATTGGTACAGGCTGACTCAGGCAGACATGGTACACCAACCTAAAGGGACAGTTGCTTCGAGTGATCTACTGGATCTGGATCACCTTTACCTAAGGATTGCTTTTTGCCATCCAGCTTTAAGCTGCCTTTGACATGGAGTCTAGGAATCTTTTGATGCTACGCTGGACATGCAATGCATGCCTATCTTGGTGTATCTTGGACTTTCTTCCCAGGAGTTTCTCCGTTGGACAAATCCTCTCCTGCAGCTCGGCCTAGATCAGCGTTTGGCTTTCAGCACTATTTGGTCTCTCAGTGTTGCTGCCTGTGTGACTTTGTGGGGTCTAAAATAGTTAATTCGTAGCCTTCATTTCTCTGACTGGTGGCCTTATCTAGCATGGAACTCTGCACGGGTTATGCATTAGAAGTTGTTGGCACCCAGTTTTTCATCTTGCTCCTAAAACAGGAAATCCTTGTACAATTCTTCGATCTGCCTCCAGTTCACCTAAAAGAAGTTTCCTTTGTTGAATGTGGTCAGGATAGAGAGTCTATCTCTCAGCCTCTACTTTCTTGTTGTTTTTCAAGATGGACCCTGATTTCTAGCTCCATGTTGAGTTGACTTGGCAGACCATCATCCAACCCCATGGTCTAGGGTGACAGCTTAGGGTGCACTAGCATCTTCTTCTGGCCAGCATGAGAAGACATCACTCCTGTGTATGTGCAGGAGTCAGTCATCCCTGCACAGGGACCATGCTGGTGATGTAAGCCGAGTTAAGCGTGCACAGCTTAGTTTACATACCAGAGTAAACAGTGAGCAACCAGGAAGATATATTTTATTGCAGAAGAGACATTGTATGTCCCTTCTTCAATAAAGAGCCTACCTACTTGCAGTTTGTTACAGCGGAGATAGTTTTGCATTGAAGGCTACTTTCACACTGAGGCACATTACAGGCGTTTTAGCGCTAAAAATAGCGCCTGTAAAGTGCCTCTCTTGTCACTCCAGTGTGAAAACCTGAGTGCTTTCACACTGGAGCGGTACGCTGCCGGGTTGTTAAAAAAAGTCCTGCAAGCAGCATCTTTGGGGCGGTTCAGGAGCGGTGTATACACTGCTCCTCCACCACTCCTGCCCATTGGAATGCATGGGCAGTGCTGCCGAAGCGCCTGCAAAGCGCTTTGGCAGTGATGCTTTGCGGGTGCTATTAACTCCTTCTTTGCCCCTAATAGCTCGCCGTTAAAACGACCGCTGACGCCCCCCAGTGTGAAAGTGGCCTTGTGAATTTGTTATAGCCACAGCACCAGAATGTAAAAGTTTCGCACATAAGAATTGCCTGAATTTGTTTCGCATGTTGAAAATAGCACAAAAACTGTCATGCAGCTTTCATGAATTTGGCAAAGAATTCTTCTTCATGGCCATAACACCAGAAAAGTGTTGCAAAAGCTTTAATGAATCACCCGCATTATGTCACCTGAGTAAGGTTTAGTTCTAAATTCATCTTTGGCCTTAGTATTCCATTCATTTTTTGCAATATGCTGCCATATTATTGTCATTGTACAGCCAGATAAAGCTGGAGGTAGTGATTCAACAAAAACTAAGCACATGCGACTGGTTTAGACATGATTGTGAGTGGTGCCAGAAATATTGATAGAATTTTCAGTTTGTTTCTTTATGCTGTAAAATAAACTGGAGCCATCAATATTTCTCTTGTCTATCCTATGCTCTTAATGACTGATGACTGAAAACTGTTAGAAATGCCATTCTACTTAATGCTTTTTGAAAGTTGCTTGGCAAATAACAGCAAACAGTGTAAATTGAGATACCGAATTTTGTTTTAATTACCTCATCTTCTGTGTTCAGATGTCAGATTCTGTTAGATAAAAGTAATGGTGGAGATACAGAATACAGAATTGTTTATAAAAATACTAGTAGCACAAAAAAAATAAATGATGCTGTATATACTGTGTGCACATTTTCATTTACCATATCTTACATTCTGCTTGACTCTTCCTGTATATTTTTGAAAACATGGTGTACCTCCTAAGATGAGAAATTGTGAGAGTGTAGCTAGTATACCTGAAACCAAGACTCCCAGTGGGGTTGATTTAAGGCAAACAGCCTGTGTGCTTTGCAAGTGCAGTTACTCTAGAGATTAGTAAATGAGGTGAAGTTAATCTTTGCAAAGAATACCCAATCACATGCAAGAAAAGTAAAAAAAATATAGCATTTTTGCTTGGAACCCAGCTGAGCTTCCTGTCATTTACTAAGCTCAGGAGGAACTGCATTTGCAAAGTGCACAATCCATTTTCCTTAAAGAGGAGTTCCCATTTTAAAAACAAAATTAAAAGTCAGCAGCTACAAATATTGCACCTGCTGAGCGGAAGTGATGTAACCAGCCCAGTCACTGAAGGAGGCAGACTACGAGGGACCCCCTAGCAACAGCCATTTAGAGGTGAGTAGAAAAAAAAAAATTTTTTCCAAATTTTTTTTTATTTTTTTTAGGAACATTCATGCTCTTTTTTTTTTTTTTTCGTTGGAACACCACTTTAAGTAAATCCACCCCAATGAGTCCTTGTTTGGGTGCATTGAGGACCTACAGCTTCATGAAAAAAACACTTTAATAACTGCACAACACTGTAACCTCAATGAACTTCCCCCTCCTAAACGAATTCTGTTTGAACAATGTTACATTTAACCGGTTCCCGACGGACGCACGCCGATGTACGTTGGCAGAATGGCACGGCTGGGCAAATGGGCGTACCTGTATGTCCATTTGAATTCCCCGCCATGCCATTGCGTGCGCACGCCGGCCGGGATCTCTGTGAGCCGGGTCGCAGGTCCCGCGGACTCGATCGCCGCGGGGATACCCGCAATCGCCTCACGGAGAGGACGAACGGGGAGATGCCATTGTAAACAGCATCTCCCCGTTCTGCCTAGTGACAAGTGTCACTTGATCTCTGCTCCCTGTCATTGGAGCAGAGATCAGTGACGTCACACACAGAGCCCATCCCCCTACAGTTAGTAATCACTCCCTAGGACACACTTAACCCCTCCCCGCCCCCTAGTGGTTAACCCCTTCACTGCCAGTGTCATTTACACAGTAATCAGTGCATTTTTAATCGCACTGATCGCTGTATAAATGACAATGGTCCCAAAAATGTGTCAAAAATGTCCGACATGTCCGCCATAACGTCGCAGTCACAATAAAAATCGCTGATTGCCGCCATTACTAATACAAAAAAAAAAAATTATTAATAAAAATGCCATAAAACTATCCCCTATTTAGTAAACGCTATAACGTTTGCGCAAACCAATTAATAAACGCTTATTGTGATTTTTTTTTACCAAAAATATGTAGAAGAATACGATCGGCCTAAACTGAGGAAAAAAAAAATGTTTTTATATATTTTTGGGGGATATTTATTATAGCAAAATGTAAAAAATAATGTGTTTTTTAAAATTGTCGCTCTTATTTTGTTTATAGCGCAAAAAATAAAAATCGCAGAGGCGATCAAATACCACCAAAGGAAAGCTCTATTTGTGGGAAAAAAAGAACGTCAATTTTGTTTGGGAGCCACGTCGCACGACCGCGCAATTATCAGTTAAAGCGACGCAGTGCCGAATCGCAAAAAACGCTCTGGTCAGGAAGGGGGTAAAATCTTCCGGGGCTGAAGTGGTTAAAGCAAGTTAGATGATATAACCCCACATTCAATTTCAGATAAGCACGGATTTTTCCGGGAAGAAAACACACTTGATATTGAAGGGATTGCCACTGTTTTACCATCCTGTACTTGTGGAAGAATTTAAAGTTGAATTCCAGCCTCACCTTTAGTTTTGCAAAGTTGTATAGACTTTTCTCCTGTGCTAATTCTGATTTCACTGCACACTGTGAGCTTCTTATGGTGCATTATAAGTCAGAGAGAGCCCACCTTATTTTTTGTTTTGAGAACATTCAGCATCTTCTAGCTCTTTCCTCCCAAGTCTGACTGTCCCAGGCCTATCCCTTTAATCCATTGGTTTTCAGTTTATGGGGCTTCAACATCAAACATGGAGGTTACCTAGGGTAGTCTGCATCCAAATGCAGACTTCCTACGAACATCCACCCCTCCAGACCGACATCTACCCAACAAGAAATTTTCATATTTCCTTATTTCCTCCTATAAGCCAACCACTGCATCAGGGCTGAGGGCTCCAGAGAGTAGTACTGAGGCAGGGTGCTGTGATGTTTTCAGGAAGGTATGTGCAGCACTCTGCAGGCCTCTCCAACCAGCCATAATCTGCCTGTGCTGAATAAAGGAGCGCAGAGAACCAGTGCTGTTATTACTGGATCTAAAATAAGGTAAGCATTGAAAACTGAAAGGTTTTAAACACATTTTATTATTTATTTATTTTATTTTAGACCCATATTCTCTCTACCCCTTTTTTAAATTCGTTAGAATGGGGTGAAGGAAAAATATAAGCAGATTAAACCTAAGCTTTAACCAATTCAGCTGTTTGGATGTACTACGTACGTCTAAAGAATGAACCTCAGCTTGTGTGGGTTTTGTTTAGCTGGTTCCTGGTTTGAAAGTGAAAGTAATGCGGCAGCTCCATAGCTGCTGATCACTTTCACAGAGCCGGCAGTGTGGTTACCGGAGCCAGGAAACAGAACTGCTGGCTAGGGGAGGGAGATCGCTGTGAGACCGAGGTAAATTCAAGAGATGTCACTTCAGGTTTCAGATCCACCATTTCCTGGCCAGTTCAGCCAGGGGATGCATCTAACCAAGCCGTTCTGTGCCTGGTTAGATGGTGTGAAGGGCAGGGGAGTCACTGAGGTCTATTAGACCCCTAATGTCGCCATAAAGAGTACCTGTCACCTGCACAATGCTATCACATAGGGGTTTATTAACCCCAATCAAGTAAAAATAACTAAAAAATAAAAGAAAAAAGTTTTAAAAAATAAACTTATAATAAAATATATTAAATAAAAAAAAATGCTGTAACCCCCATTGCCCTGCACACCTGCGCAAAACGCAAACGCAAGGCCGGATGCGCTTGTGTATGTAAACCACAGTCGCACTATACGTGTGACATATCGCCGCAAACGTCAGAATGAGAACAATAATACTAGCAGAAGAGCTCCTAGTTAACTCTAAACTGATGAGCTGTAAACCCAGATAGTAAGGATAACTTGCCACAAATTTGTGGCATTGTTGAATTGTAAGTCTGTTAACTTGCTGCACATTTTCACTGGCAAGTTGTACACTTACAGAACTCTTTAAGCACAAGTTCTAGTTGTCAATTTTCCAATTTGTAGCAAATATGCGTGGCAAGTCTCTAGCAAGAGCAAAGCTGCAGTGGTGAGTCTACAGCAAGAGCTCTGCAAGTCTACAGCGTGAAAATTCAGCCACAGTGACCCCTGTGGTGGGATGACTATTGCACAACATAACGGAACCAGAACTTGCAGCAGACTTGC
The DNA here is from genome assembly GCF_042186555.1 of Aquarana catesbeiana. Taxonomy (NCBI): domain Eukaryota; kingdom Metazoa; phylum Chordata; class Amphibia; order Anura; family Ranidae; genus Aquarana; species Aquarana catesbeiana. The sequence continues at coordinate 152,677,426 of NC_133332.1, read as the reverse complement.
AGAATGTTTGCAAAGAAAGGTGATCTGGAGTCTTGCAATGCAGACCTTTTGCAATTGTGCAACAAACTTGTGAAGCCTGGCAAGTCTAGCAATAGCTTAGCAAGTCATTTTCAAACTTGCAGCACAATTGCTTGCTATCTGGGGAAGCTTTTAAAGCGTCACCTATGTTGATTTTTGGGCACCATTGTTTTTGGCGATATCGTAGGTGCACGTAATTTTAAGACATGGAATTTTTGGTATGCTTTTGCTCAATGCAACCTCATCTTCAAAAAATGGGTATGATATGTTTTTTTTTTTTTGGCACTAAAATTCATTTTATTTTATTTTTTTTCTGAAAATTTGCCTTTAATAAACAGTGCAAATATCATGTGACATAAAAATTTGCAACTATCATCTTTTTATTCTACAGGGCCTCTGCTTTCAGAGAATATATAATGTTCTGTGGGTTTAGGTAATTTTATTAAAAATTACGATTTTTACATTTATGCGAAAAATAAAAAAATTGCTCTGGAGCCGAACTGGATAAAAAAACATTGAATCAGTATGGGACTCTGAATCATATAGAAAACCTTTTTTAACTGTTTACTATTATTATCTGGCTCTTTAGCAATCACCTAACCAGGTGCAGATGCCCATCAGAAGTCAAAGGTTTAAATAAGAATGCTAAGGCCTCATACACATGGTACGAAAATCAGAAGGGAAAAGTCTGAAGACGAGCTGTCTGCGGATTTTCGGATCGTTAGTACGGTGCATTCGAAAGACGATTTGACTTTAACATCAGACTATAGTTGGATGTGCAGGCTATAACATTTTTGCTGGATGTGAACTCAACATCTGATTTTCGGATGGTCAGTATAGAAATCTGTCTCACAAAAGTCTAAAGTACAACTACACATGCTCGGAATCAAGGAACAAGCCGGAAGAGTTCGGTCTTGTAAACTAGCGTTCGCAATCTAGAATTAACATTCGTGACGCGGCAATTGATGAAATGTCGAAATGCAAATTCTCATCTTCTTTAATGGGATAATAATGAAGGTGCTTTGCTGGTGATACTGATGTAGTTATGCCAAACGTATTTTAAAAGGCATTTGTTTTGTATGATCTGAAAATCGCGAATCAACGCTCACCCAAAATTCTACTAACTTCTACTAACACGAAATTAGCATAAGGGGCCCAAAGGGCGGCGCTTGAGAAATTAACTTCCTCTTTATACTGAGCTGGGGTAGCTGTCACTATGACAGCCAATCACAGTGATCATATCATTAGGAAGCCAAGGAAACGCCTCCAGTGTTAAAGTATAACTAAAGTCCCACTTTCAAAAACTACAAGCAGGCAACCCCTTTATTGCACAGAAGACGTGCAATGTCTCTTCTGCAATAAAAGAAAACTACCTGACTGCTTGCAGTCTTCTTCGGAATGTACACTGATCTGCACAAGTGCAGCTCAGCTTAAATTTCAGCACAGTATCTGTGTGCCAGGATGACTGCCCTCCTGAGCATTCCAGTGAAGACAGCTTCAGCCCATCACATAAAAGAAGCCAGGTAGAGGATGTTGGCACTGGCGAGAGATGTTGGACTGTTGATGGAAAGGTAAGTATTATGGAGTTTAGTTCCACTTTAAGAATCCTGGCAGTAAGTGGTTAAGAACACTGTTGGTTATATCTAAAATCTGGGTGAACTTGTGAAAACTGTGAGCCATCAATTAGCAATCAGCAGAATTGACTATATATAACACTTCCCAGAATGCTTTTGATTTGCCTATGCAACTGATTCTCTGCTTATGACAGAAGTTTAGTATTCCTGTTAATATTAACCATTTCAGCCCCGAAACGATTTGCCCCTTCCTGACCGGGCCATTTTTTGCAACACGGCACTGCGTCGCTTTAACTGACAATTGCACGGTCGTGCGACGTTGTAACCAAACAAAATGTATGTCCTTTTTTCCCCATAAAAAGAGCTTTCTTTTGGTGGTATTTGATCACCTCTGCATTTTTTAATTTTGCGCTGTAAACAAAAAAAGAACAACAATTTTGAACAAAAAAACCCACAATATTTTGTACTTTTTGCTCAAATAAATATCCAAAAAAAAAATTCGACATCAGTTTAGGCTGATATGTATTCTTCTACATATTTTTGGTAAAAAAAAATCATAATAAGCGTATATTGATTGGTTTGCGCAAAAGTTATCGCGTCTACAAAATAGGGGATAGATTTATGGCCTTTTTATTATTATTTTTTTTTTACTTGTAATGGTTTGCAATCTGCATTTTAATTTAGGACTGACACATTGCAGCGGACAAATCGGACACTTTTGACACTTTTTTGGGACCATTGACATTTATACAGCGTGTTAATGCAAATGTGATAACAAACAAAATACTGGATACTGTGGATATGTTCAGCTGTCAGCAGCCAGCTACCAGAGACAGCTTGATGTAGATGTTCATAAAGGTCCAAAAGATAGATAGAAAGGAATCACCATCGGTAAAACCAGGTGGTATTTTATTTGGATAAAAATATGCTTACAAGCATAGAGTGGAAATGTTTAAAAAGCGCAATAAGAATGCCGGCTGGCAAGCAATAGTACAAAAACGCCTGTGCAAACGGGACGTAAAAAATAGCGTGGTGACATCAGCATGTCGCTCCTCCCGGCATGTTTCGTCACTAATCTGAATCTGACATCGTGTGTATTTCACTTCGAGTTGCAGCTAGGCTTATTGGGTTTGCACACGGCGCAGATTTCTTTTACATTTATACAGCGATTAGTACTATAAATAGCCACTGATTACTGTATAAATGTCACTGGCAGGGAAGGGGTTAACACTAGCGGGCAATTAAGGGGTTAAATGTGTTCCCTATGTGTGTTCTAACTGTAGGGGGAATGTAGCTGACTAGAGGAGGAGAGAGATTGACTCCGGGGACACGCTGCGGGCGGGCGTGCGCGCGTGCCTGCTACAGCTTCTTAAAGAGCCGACATACAGCTACGACGGCTCGCGCAGCAGTGCCAACCTGCCGCAGTATAACTGTGGCAGCTGGTCAGGAAGGGGTTAATGTAGCACCCTCCTAGATAGGCTGCTAGATAGGCTAGATAATTTTAGTGTTTATGTAATCAGTGGGGCAGATTATGATTTCTTTGGGCTGTTCTGGGCTCTGCAGGCCTCAGGTTTGATTGCTTCCCCCTGTCTTCTGGAGGGTTCCAGAATATAGAGAGTGGGAGGAGGCAGACCAGCAGCCTGAATAATTATGTAGCTTCAGCCAGTTCCCTGGGGTGAGTGCACAGAATATTTTGAAGCCTGCTCTTGCCCAGGGGAGAAGTTCTCAGCCTGAAGGGCTGCTGGCCTTTTGGGCAGCCCAGCTGAAAATAGGGATTTCACTAAGGATCCAGTCTGAGAGATTCACTGAGGAATTATCTGTCTGATATTGGAGGGAGTCATCTAAATATCCAGGGACATGGTAAGTAAAGATTGGATTGAATAATCCTAGTAACTGTTGATGCTGATATACCTAACGTATAAACACTAGTGTCTGCCTGGCCTGGGACATTATTGGTGTCTTGGTGCTGTTTGTTTTCTGGGTCTTTGCTGGAGGGTTTGTTCCTGAGAAGTAGTCTTACAGTGTGCTCTTATTACTGCTTAGCATTTCTGGAGTATCCCACAGCCCCTATGCCCTTCCCAAGTTAATCAGCAATACATTTTAAAAAACCAACCCCTAGACTGTTCATTGAGCCAGAGGAGTGACTGTTGGTGTGTGCCTGGCTGCTATTGTACTAATCTGGAAAAGGAACATGGGACAAATCAGCCAGCTCTTTCAGGGGTGAGCACTGCATTAATTTTTTATAGGAATTTCAAAGTCTTCCCCTACACTTCTTCCATTTAACAAATGTAGCAGTATGTAGCCATGATCACATGCAGGCGCCTTTGTCTTTAGTCCTTCTCCACAATTCCTGCGTTTTATGGATACATTCAGGGAAAATACGTTTCTGTGCTTACTTCCCTCAACTGCTCAGAGACGCCACACCTGATGAGGTAGAGGTAGCAGGAAAAGTGAATCGCAGTTAGATGAGAGGCCTTCCACTGTCAAAACTGGTGTGCCGGGCCAGAGCATGCAGCTGCTCCAAAAGACCCAACTGCTGTGGGGAGAACCTCAATGAATGCTACCAGAGTGCTCTGGTTGGAGTGAGGCGGTACTTTGTCCTTGGGTCATGGATCCCTGCAGATGTTCACCCGTGTTACCAGAGCTACCCTGGACTACACTGTGAGGAAGGCTGTCTATGAGGGTATTCACAAGTATGTCTTCTGTACTGTTTTACTGAAGTTGTGTTTCTCACCTAAATTCTCTGTTTTTACAGGCTCTTATAGATACACAGAGTCACAGAGCCATAGATATGAAGAGTTCATGTTTGTGCAGCCTTCATTGTTTGACAGCGTATGTATTGTTCCTTGTCATCCAGACATGTACGGAGCTGTAATGAAGTGTAAGCGCAGTACAGCCATGACAGGGTGCAAGGAGCTTAGGAAAGGGTTAATTATGAGGAGTGGTTTAGGGAATTTTGTTCCCTGTTAGGATTGGGAGGATCAGTGTAGAGGGGAGGAGTGTGGAAGTTTGGAAAGTAGCTGGGGGGAGTGGGAAGGTCAGTCGTAGGAGAGATAGCCAGGAAGAAAGTTCAAGTGTCCCCTGTGATACAGTAAGTGCAGGATGAGTGAGTTAGAAAATCTGTGGGCACATTAGAGGGAAGCAGCAGAGACCCATGGCTCTGCCTGGCTCCAGAGCCAGATCGCATCCACACTGCAGGGGGTAGGACAGGGCCCATCTAGAGAGCGGCCTGCCGCTGCACGGGCTAGGAGGTCCAGACCACCAGAGCGCCTTAGCCCCGACAACACTCCTAGGCCTCACCGGAGACTGGGGAGTGATGGTCGGACCCCCTCAGGACCCCCGGCCAAGCAGTCAGCCCGGTCAGCACGGGGGGGGCCTGCGAGTCGGCACCGTTCCCAGCTTAGTGCAGGTGGGGGGGACAATTTACAGGCTAACAGGCTGGTCCCCTCCAGGAGAGCCCGTTTACAGAGCCAGCAGGCAGCCACCTCCGGCGAGGCTCTGGTCGGGGTGGCTGCCCAGCGTGGGAGGAGGGGTCGTTCGGGCGCCGGCCATTCCCTGGAGGCGGCCAGCGGCTCTACACATGGCAGCACCATCTTACCTCCTGGAGGAGGTTCTCCATGTAATCCCCGGCGGTCGGGAGGCTCCGCCACCAGGTTCAGTTCTGGGCCTGGGAGGGTTGGCCATGAGGATGCCGGATCGTCGGCGGTGGTGCCGGATGATGACGTCACCTCCGAGCGCAGTGCTCAAGGAGGACGGAGCCCTCACAGGATAGTCACCCCCCCTCCGGTCGCTCAGTCATCTGGGAGCAGCAGGGATGGAAGGTCGGTGCAAGTATTGCAACAAGAGAGACACCGGGACAGCGACAGCAGCAGCAGCGAGGAGGGTGAGCTGAGTGACGATCCTCAGGAGGCAGCGGTGGAGTCTGGACAGACGGCTGGTGGGTCCTCTCGCCTAAGGCAGCCAGGTAAGAAAACCTTTTCTAATGGCATTAAAAATGCACCTAGGTTAGTAGATGGGAATAGGAATAGGGGTGGTGGTGCTATGCAGGGTACGCTGGGGAGGGGGGAGGAGGGATTATGGGATTCTGTGAGAGAGTTGTTGCGACGGCTGGAGAATGGGGTTCAGCAGCCCTCGCCCCCAATTACCCCCTGGATGTCACAACCCACAAGTGTATGGGAACCCCCTGCTGTGACGGATCCTCCGTGCAGGATGGCGAACACGGTGGTGGCGGAGACGCAGACGGGAAGTGACGGCATGGGAGAGTCTACGGTGACCGCAACGCAGGAAAAGGACGCGGATAGAGTGAGACTGGCTGATGCAGCGAGGTGTGAGGTATACGTGTGCTTCGAGGGACCTCTAGGGGCGCATTTAAAAAAGGAGGTCAGGGAAAAAATTTGGAAGAACGAATATGTGGAGATTTTTTCCCTGCATCCGCATAAGATTGACTAGAGAATTGCAGGCAGATTTAAAAGTCTGGGACGCGTTCTTTGAGGACTTCAATGGGCGTTCCATGTGGCAAACAGGTCCGGTCAGCAACGCTGACCTGGAATTGTTTACGGACGCAGCAGGATCGGCGGGGTACGGTGTGTATTGCCGAGGTAGGTGGTGTGCAGGGCCTTGGCCAGACAGTTGGAAGGAATCGGGTTTCCTCCGCAATTTGGTGTTGCTGGAGTTATTTCCCATTGTTGTGTCCATTGAACTGTGGGGGGAAGAGTTACGTAACAAGAAGGTTCGTTTTAATTGCGACAACTTAGGGGTGGGGGCGATTAATAACATCTCGACTTCTTCCCCGCCAGTTGTTAGACTGTTGAGATACCTGGTGCTCAGTTGTTTGCGCATCAATGCATTTGTGTATGCAGTTCATATCCCTGGGGTGGACAATAAGCTAGCGGATGCTTTGTCTCGTTTCCAGTGGGAAGAATTTCGCAGGCTGGCACCGGAGGCGCAGCGGATAGGGGAAACATGCCCGTCGGAATTGTGGAGAATTGCGCTGGAATCACCGCGGGCTTGATACAGCAGTCTTTCAGCGCTGGAACCTGGAAGGCCTATTGGAAAGTTTGGCAGGAATGGTTGACTTTGATGGCAGAGGTAGGAGGGTCTGAGGATTCGGAGGACATGCAGGTATGGGTGTTATGTTTTATTTGTAAAAATTATTCAAATGGGGTTTCAGGACCTTCCATAGGTAAGAAGATGGCAGCGTTAGCCTTCTGGTTTCAATTAAAAGGGTTAAGGGATGTCACAAAATCCTTTTTGGTTCGCAGGGCGTTGAGGGGCTATAGAAGAGGTTCACACAAGCGAGACTCCAGACGCCCTGTGTCGTTTGCAGTGTTAAGCACAATTATTTCAAGTTTACAGAAGGTGTGTTCGGATCACTTCGAGCAAGTGCTGTTTAGAGCGGCCTTCATTTTGGCGTTTTTTGGGGCTTTCCGTATTGGAGAATTAGTCTCACCGTCAAAAAAGATAGTGGGAGGTTTGAGGTTCGGAGACATTCAGTGTTCGGAGCAGTCGGTGCTGATTTGTATTATGCGCTCAAAAACCGATCAAGAAGGAAAAGGGGTCAGGGTAGAATTTCTTCGTGGACTGGACCCTCAGTTGTGTCCAGTGACGGCTCTACGACAGTTCATGGATATTCGACCAATAGGGGGGGGGCATTGTTCATCCACAGGGATGGACAGTGCCTCTCTAGATTTCAGTTTATGTCGGTTATGCGGAAGTGTTTAGCCGAGGGTGGTCTCCCTCCGGGGGAATACGCGGGGCATTCGTTCCGCATAGGAGCGGCCACGGAGGCTGCTCGCTGGGGACTTCCTGAAACAGTAATAAAGAGGATAGGCAGATGGGAGTCTAGTAGGTATCAATTGTATGTTCGCCTGCACTGAATGTAATTGTTTTTGTATAGGTTAAATTGGAGGGACTGCTGGGGTTTCGATTTTGCTGGTATTTTTTCTTTTTTATGTCTTTACAGATCCCATGAGATGTCTAATTTGGATTCTGGGGCATTCATATGTTTTTTGGGGGGCAAGAAGGGCGGACGTCAGACCTGACGGTAGGCAGCTGAGGATTAAGAGGGAGGAGGGCATCGTTAGATGGCCCTGCATACCCGGTATGCGTTGGCAGCAAGTAGTTCCAGAGGTACACCGTTTTTCTAGACTGGATAGGGCCCCGGATATACTAGTCTTGCATGTAGGTGGAAATGACCTGGGCAGTAGGCCAATGAGGCAGGTAATAAAAGACATACAGTGGGATTTCCTCAGGCTGAGGGCATCTTTTCCGAACATGTTGTTTGTATGGTCGGATATAGTAGCCCGCATGTCGCGGAGGGGGGCCCGTTCATGGGAAAAACTGAACAAGTGCCGAATAAAAGTTAATAAAGAAGTTGGCAGGTTTATTTCCCGCAACGGCGGCATAGTCATACGTCATTGGGAGTTGGAAGTTGACACTTGGATGTACCTTAGAGGGGATGGAGTTCATCTCAATCCAGTGGGTATTGATCTGTGGGCTTTGGGATTGGAGGATGGCATTAGGCGAGCATTGTTAGTTTGGCTGCAGGCACAAGTGTGAGGTGTCACACTTCTGCTGCGGTGGCGTTAGGTCCTTGACGACAGGAGTATATATATGTCTATGATATATAGATATATGTGAAAAAGGAGGTTTTGAAAACGTTGGGACACATCCCAGGATGGAGTAGTCCGGTTGGTCTAGTGTCAGTTTGGACCAACCGGTAATAAGTGGGGGTCTGTGGTCAGTTAGTGTGTCCTCGAGGCGAGTTAGTGGCTGGGGGCAAATGCTAACAAAAAGGGGCTACAGGCTCAAAAAGTAAAAGAGGGTCGTCAGGGACCAGAAAACCAAAAAGTTTAAAATCTCTTTGAATATTTTGAATATGTAAATTCAATTTTAAATATTTGAAATAAAAAGTTACAGTTTTATTGGTTTTGTTAATAAAGGCCGTAAAGGTCATTTACATCCATTCAAGTGTCAGCGTCATTAATGGTAGAGTATAAGTTTTACATGTATTGGTTGGGCAGTAAGGTATCTGGCTACCCTAGTCATGAACCTGTATTCCATTATTGCTCTTAACTTTGCACCTGTGTAGTAAATTGCATATTACAGTTACTCTTTGTTTGATCATTTGGCAGGTTACCCATCCTGTTAAAATACTAAGCATGCCTATCAACGTTAAGTTATTTAGCTACAATGGTGCTTAGCAACAAACAGTTAAAGGGTGGATGCTTAGGAATTCAGTTATTTTTAAGAATTGAAATAATGCTGGTAAAAATGTATGAGGATCAAATGATTATTTTCAGCTCTCAAAATTTGTGCTTCAATGTCATTCACATAAATTCGTAAAGAGTTTTATCAACAGTGTTTATTGGGGATTTTCTCACTGAAATTGTGAAATATGTTAGTGCACTAATGACTTTGGAAACTTGTTAATGGAGGAGTCTTTTTTTTTACCCTTTATTTACCAGGAGCAGGTGCTTCATACATCAGCTTGCCAAAAAGAAAAGAAAAAAACCCCAAACATCAAATTGTGAATATTTTCAAAGTGGTTGAACCTTAAAGCAGATTAAAGAAACAGATGTCCATGATGAATTCCATGAAACAAGATGGCACAGTAAGTACAGAAACATAATTTAATGCTCCCTGCCTTAACAATGATTACTTGATCCAATTGATAAGTTGGGCTCAGTATTGTAAAGCACTTAAAAGTTCACATGACATGGTGGATCATGGTCTATTCAGTACGCTCTTTGTGCTGCATAAATGGCCAATGTATCATGTGATTGAGGCGTTACCATGGCGAGCATACGCAGTGTCAGTGAATAGTAAGGAATGTGCAGGCACCAAGTTACGGTTTTACAATATTATTCAAGTTGCCAGTTGCCTTCAAAGTTCTTATTGTTCTTCCACTGTGTTTTTAATTTCAGTTTCAAGCACAATACACTAGCTTGTTTGTATTCGTTTTACATTTTTACATTTCCTTTTTTTTCATATATGAAAAAGTAAATACATAAATGCAAATATATTTATCATAGCGCTACCCCTGTAGGAGCTTAGTACACAGTAGTAGCACTATATAAACGAAAACAAGTGCTAAACCAGGTAGTAAATATATTGTAACCCAATTTGGTTGGTAACTAGGCAAGCATAAAATGGATTAACAAAACAAAATGGATTAACAATTTTAATTAACACAATTTAGCCAACAAAATTATTAACAGTAGGGACTAGGCATGAGATGACATTTGGCGTCCATATCGGCATAAACATTAGCAGAGCCACCTCAAGTGCAGCAGTGAGCAGTGGAAAAGTTTAATCTACCGAGTGTTGAAACTATACTGCAAGAACGCTAGTCCTAGACTGATTGGGTATGCACTGTCCAAAAGAAAAGGAGGATGGTAGAGGAGGGTGGAGAAGGGGAACAAAAGAGACTTGTAGAGGAATTACTATGGGAGGGACAGTCTTTTGAGATATTCTTTTGTTGTGATCCTTTAAGAGCGTTGATGCACGTAACAACAGTGCCAGTTAACCTGCATGCTGTATAGGGACAGTATAGATATGGTATAGTCTCAACATAGGTGCAAGGTAGATGTGGTTCAGATGTGGTAAATGTTCCCTTTCTTGTGCATAGGTACCACTGCCATTACCAGTTGAGCCGGTATCCCTTTATAACTTGGTGCTGGAATGCAGATAGCACCTTCAGGAGACAGACACCTATTCTTGAACAAAATGGAGGAGCTTGTAAACCAGCTTATTTTGCCAAATGCCAACCAGTAACAGTGCAATGGTAACCAACAGTAGGCTGTCGCAAAAGTTAAACCACTTAATTGCCCAACAGATACAACAGTTGACTTAAACCCACCAGGCCTCCTTAAAGACAAAACAGCAAGTGAACTGATATTTACAGCAACAGATATAGGCCCTGTTAAAGCCAAAGTCAACCCTAAAAAAAAAAACAAAACATAAACACGTTCCTTAAAATACACTAAAAAACATTTGAAAAAAAAATTTTTTTTACTTACCAGTAATGGCTGTTGCTAGGCAGATCGTCCTCTTCTGCCACTTCCTACTCCGCGGTTCTTGTCCTCTCTCATGTTGTCTCCTGGGAGATGGGGCGCGATGTCTTCTGGGACATGTGTGTGTCCCAGTAGACATGCGTCCATTCACAAAGCACCGCGCGACTCGCGCATGCACAGTAGGAAACGGGCAGTGAAGCTGCAAGTCTCCACTGCCTGTTTCCCTTCGTTAGGATGGCGGCGCCGGCACCCGATTCAGTGGATGGATTGGCCTCTGGGGGGTGACATCGCGGGCTCGCTGAACAGGTAAGTACCCTTATTAAAAGTCAGCAGCTACAGTGTTTGTAGTTGCTGACTTAAAAAAAAAAAAAAAACGGCCAGACCTCCACTTTAAAGAGGAAGATGCTGGCGCAGGGGCCAACTTTAGTACCTTAACAGCTGGTACAGAGCACTTACAGAAGTTTTCTTTGGAGGATTATGTTGAAGCCTACTTCAACATCTTTGAGAGAGTTGCAGAATGTGAGAGGGTACCTAAGGAGCAGTGGGTAAAAGCGTAAGCACCATTTTTAATAGCCTCAAAAGGTCTACTTTGACTTACAGCCTCAGGATTCCAAAAAATATCTTAAACCTAAAAAAGATATCCCAGCCTACCCAGGGTTACCATTGCTTTCCAATCACAGTGTGTGTTCACATTGGAATTTGACCTTGAGATTCCCTCATGGTGTCAGATGTATGATTTGTTCCACCTTACAAATAAGTAGTTGCAACTGGAGGTGATGAAGCCTGTTTAGATGGTGGAGCTGGGACAAGAGCCTTGCATGTTGAGATACTGCACCACATAAGGCATACAGACCTCCAAAGATTGGATGAGCAGTTGTCCCTTGTGGAATGGCATATTGCTATCAAAAGCTACCACCTCTCTGATCTGCTTTCCAGGCTAATAACCCCTTGAAACAGGATCAACGGTTTCTTTTTTTAACCCTTTCATAGGATTAAAAAGGTTATGAGGGAGATACACTCATGGACACCAGGTATGATCAGACTCCTAGCACAAAAGGAATCTCCTTTGAGAGTTACACAACATATTAGGTGCTGGAGGTTCCAAGGACTAGGATGTGTGGCTGTCAAGTGCCCCATAAAATATGAGCCTCTGGTATGTAACCTATGGAGGCATATATCGCTATTACATATCGCTATTTACTGAGCTGGTTCTTACAGCACACTTCAAGTGTAACTAAAAGCAAAACTGTTTTTTGTTTTTTTCAGTTTTGGATAGAGTGGAGAGGCATATGAACACCTGCCAGTTTTTACTGGTTAAGAACTTGCTACACATAGTAATACTGGGTCTGATTTTCTGCTGTTTTGGGATCTAAGGGGAAAAACAGGTAGCCAGTATGGATGGGCAAACGGTTCGGCCCGAGCATAAGTTTGGGCCGAACTATGGTTATTCGGACGTTTGGCGAACAACGAACATTATGCAGTGTTCGTGGCAAATTTGAAAACCGCGGAACCCTGTTAAAGTCTATGGGACACTAACATGAAAAACCAAAAGTGCTTTTAAAGGCTTATATGCAAGTTATTGCCATAAAAAGTGTTTGGGGACCCGGGTCCTGCCTCAGGGGACATGTATCAATGCAAAAAAAAGTTTTAAACTGATGTTTTTTTCAGGAGCAATGATTTTAATAATGCTTAAAGGGAAACAATAAAAATGAAATATTCCTTTAAATATCGTGCCTGGGGGGTGTCTATAGTATGCCTGTAAAATGGTGCAGTTTTCCCGTGTTTAGAACAGTACTGCAGGAAAATGACATTACTAAAGGAAAAAAAAGTAATTTAAAACTGATCGCGGCTATAATGAATTGTCGGGTCTGGCAATATAGATAAAACTCATTGAAAAAAACGAGATGGGTTCCCCCCTCAGTCCATTACTATTACCATGGGTGACACCGCCTTCCTCTGATGTCACATGGCATCAGGGGGGCGGGGTCAACCATTTACATCACAGGGTGGCCCCGCCCTCAGCTATATAACAGCTGTCGCCGAGAAGAAGTGTCACTCAACACTTTTTTGCTTTTTTTGGTCCGTCGGGCGGCATGAGATGGATCTACATCGTGAGGCATTTTTATTTTTTTATTTTTTAATGAACGACTTGTCCCAAAATGTCTCCTGTAGTTTTTTACTATTTTTGACACTTTTTTTTGTGAATTGGTAGGGGTACAATGTACTCGTTACCAATTCACATAATGGGGGAGGCCAGGATCTGGGGGTCCCCTTGTCCCCAGGGCTGTCTTTAATATTGATTGGACACCCCCCATGCAAATTTTCTCTCCACCCCAACATTCCAAAAAACAAAAACACACGTAAACTTATGTATTTAATTGTATTGTAACTGTACTGTCTGCCCTTATGTTGTAAAGTGCTGCACAAACTGTCGGCACTATATAAATCCCGTATAATAATAATGATGATGGGAGGGGGAGATAGAGGAGTCCAGGATGATGGGTGGGGGGGATAGAGGAGTGCAGGGTGATGGGGTGGGAGCGATAGGGAAGTCCAGGATGATGGAGGGAATAGGGAAGTCCAGGAGGATGGGGGGGGGATAGGGGAGTCCAGGATGATTAGGGGAAGAGATGGGGGATTCAAGATGATGCGGGGGGAATTGGGGAGTCCAGGATGATGGGGGAAGGGTGAGATACAGGAGTCCAGGATGACACACAGGTATGGGAGTGTGTACTGTGAGGTGTTTGTATCATACAGGGCACAGAAAAAAAAATCAGCACAAGGGGCAGTACTGGCATATTCTCCCCCCCCTCCCCCAAAGTAACTATCTATTGGTCACCCCTGCACACCACTTGCTTACCTCTGCACCCTCATCCACAGTTTACCTCTGTACCCCCCTCCATCCACAGTTCACCTCTGTACCCCCTCCATCCACAGTTCACCTCTGTACCCCCCTCCATCCACAGCTCACCTCTGTACCCTCTCCATCCACAGCTCACCTCTGTAACCCCCTCCATCCACAGCTCACCTCTGTACCCCCTCCATCCACAGATCACCTCTCTACCCCCTCCATCCACAGTTCACCTCTGTACCCCCCTCCATCCACAGTTCACCTCTGTACCCCCCTCTATCCACAGTTCACCTCTGTACCCCCTCCATCCACAGTTCACTTCTGTACCCCCCCTCCATCCACAGCTCACCTCTGTACCCCCTGAATCCACAGCTCACCTCTGTACCCCCTCCATCCACAGCTCACCTCTGTAACCCCCTCCATCCACAGCTCACCTCTGTAACCCCCTCCATCCACAGCTCACCTCTGTACCCCCTTCATCCATAGCTCACCTCTCTACCCCCATCCATCCAAAGCTCACCTCTCTACCCCCCTCCATCCACAGTTTACCTCTCTACCCCCCTCCATTCACAGCTCACCTCTGTACTCCCCTCCATCCACAGTTCACCTCTGTACCCCCCACCATCCACAGTTCACCTCTGTACCCCCTCCATCCACAGTTCATCTCTGTACCCCCTTCCATCCACAGCTCACCTCTGTACCCCCCTCCATCCACAGCTCACCTCTGTACCCCCTCCATCCACAGTTCACCTCTGTACCCCCCTCCATCCACAGTTCACCTCTGTACCCCCTCCATCCACAGTTCACCTCTGTACCCTCCTCCAACCACAGCTCACCTTTGTACCCCCGTTCATCTACAGTTCACCTCTCAACCCCCCTCCATCCACAGTTCACCTCTGTACCCCCCTCCATCCACAGTTCACCTCTGTACCCCCCTCCATCCACAGTTCACCTCTGTACCCCCCTCCATCCACCGCTCACCTCTGCACCCCCCTACATCCACAGTTCACCTCAGTACCCCTTCCCATCCACAGCTCACCTCTGTACCGCCCTCCATCCACAGCTCACCTCTGTACCCCACTCCATCCACAGCTCACCTCTGTACCCTGCTCCATCCACAGCTCACCTTTGTACGCCCATCCATCCACAGCTCATCTCTGTACCCCCCCCATCCACAGCTCACCCCTGTACCCCTCTATCCACAGCTCACTTCTCTATCCCGTCCACCTCTGTACCCCCCTCCATCCACAGCTCACCTCTGTACCCCCCTCCATCCACAGCTCACCTTTGTACGCCCATCCATCCACAGCTCATCTCTGTACCCCCCCATCCACAGCTCACCCCTGTACCCCTCTATCCACAGCTCACTTCTCTAGCCCCGTCCACCTCTGTACCCCCCCATCCACGTTCACCTCTTTATCCTTCCGTCCACCTCTGTACCCCCCCGTTCACCTCTGTACCCCCTATCCACGTTCACCTCTGTATCCCTTGTCCACCTCTGTACCCCCCTTCCACCTGTGTACACCCTATCCATGTTCACCTCTGTATCCTTCCGTCCACCTCTGTACCCCCCTGTCCAGCTCTGTACCCCCATCCACGTTCACCTCTGTATCCTTCCGTCCACCTCTGTACCCCCCTGTCCACCTCTGTACCCCCCATCCACGTTCACCTCTGTATCCTTCTGTCCACCTCTGTACCCCCTGTCCACCTCTGTATTCCCCATCCATGTTCACCTCTGTATCTCCGGCCACCTCTGTACCCCCCATGTCCACCTCTGTACCCCCCATCCACATTCACCTCTGTATCTCTTGTCCACCTCTGTACACCCCATTCACATTCACCTCTGTATCCTTCCATCCACTTCTGTACCCCCCGTCCACCTCTTTACCCCCCATCCACGTTTACCTCTGTATCCTTCTGTCCACCTCTGTACCCCTTGTCCACCTCTGAATCCCACCATCAATGTTCACCTCTGTATCTCCGTCCACCTCTGTACCCCCCCATGTCCACCTCTGTACCCCTCCCACCCACGTTCACCTCTGTATCCTTTCGTCCACCTTTGTACCCCCCCATCTACATTCACATCTGTATCCTTCCATCCACCTCTGTAACCCCCTTACACCTCTGTACCCCCCATGTCCACCTTTGTACCCCCCATGTCCACCTCTGTATCCCCCATCTACGTTCACCTCTGTACCCCCCTCCACCTCTGTACCCCTCATCCATGTTCACCTCTGTATCCTTCGGTCCACCTCTGTACCCCCCCATCCACGTCCACCACTGTACCCCCCATACACGTTCATCTCTGTACCCCCCCTCCTCCACCACCTCTGTACTCCCCATCCACATTCACCTCTGTACCCCCCTCCTCCACCAAACCTCTGTACCCCCCATCCACATTCACCTCTGTACCCTCCTTCCTCCACCACACCTCTGTACCCCCAATTCTCTGCACATGTGAATCCCCTTTTCCTTCTGCAACACAGTCTCCGCCTATCAGACCCATAGCACACAGCCAGAACACTTCACTCGGCTCGCTACTCTATCATTCCCTGTCACTCTGGTCCCCAGCTCCTGACAGAGGGAGAAGCGGGACGAGCAGGCTCAAGCGAATGAAGCCTGCAGCTGTCCCGCTCTCTTGTCATATTGTGGCCGCTGCGGGGGGGGGGGATCGGCTGCACCCGCTACTCGAGGAAAACTGTGGGCAGTGCAGGGCTTAAGTGGCAGCTGCTTTGGGCCCCACAGCGATGACAGAGCCCAGGGCAGCTGCCCCTTTTGCTCTGCGTTAAAGATGGCCCCGCTTGTCCCCATCAACATGGGGACAAGGTGCTTTGGGGGTGACTCCAAAGCATCCCCCCATGTTGAGGGCATGTGGCCTGGTACGGTTCAGGAATGGGGGCGCTCTCTCGTCCCCCCCTCTTTTCCTGCAGCCTGCCAGGTTGTGTGCTCAGATAAGGGTCTGATTTTGGGGGGGGGACCCCTACGCCATTTTATTAAAATTTGGCACAGGGTTCTCCTTAATATTCATACCGGACCCAAAGGGCCTGGTAATTTCCTTTAGAAATGTAATTTTGCTGTGGTACTGTTCTAAACACAGGAAAGCTGCGGCACTTTACAGACATACTATAGACATCCCCCAGTCACGATATTTAAAGAAATATTTTTATTGTTTCACTTTAAGCATTATTAAAATCACTGCTCCCAAAAAAACTGCCATTTTTAAAACTTTTTTTTTGCATTGATACATGTCCCCTAGGGCGGGACCCGGGTCCCCAAACACTTTTTATGACAATAACTTGCATATAAGCCTTTAAAATTAACACTTGATTTTTCATGTTCGTGTCCCATAGACTTTAACAGTGTTTGTGTGTTCGTCCAAATTTTTTGCCTGTTCGCAAGTTCTAGTGTGAACCGAACCGGGGATGTTCGGCTCATCCTTAGTAGCCGGTTATGAAAGTGTTTCTGAAGTAAATGATGTTTCTGTTTTGCTTGAACTTCCCACTAGTGGTCATGGTTGAGGAAAAAAAGGGTGTTGTTGGTGCATAGGGAAGAAAAAAACAGCCTCAGAAATACAGTATATGCATCAATTATGGTCAATCATGGGAGATAGTCCTTGTAAAGTCCAAATAAATTATTAGTCCACTTAGGGAAAGCTTATCCAGAAAAGGAAGCCAACTCTGTGAAATGACATAAATAGAAGAAAGGGAAAGCTCCTCTAAGTGTAGTAAGTTAAACCATGTTTATTCAAAACTTCATAGGGGCCACTCACATGATATAAGATATAACAGGCTCATCATTTAGATGGGCATCCACTAGATGCTGCCAGGAGATCTGCGAGCGGGCGGACAGTCAGTCTCAATGGAGGAGAACACAGACTACTCTTATCCAGATGAGAATGCCACGATCTGGAAGGGAGTGGCCAGCATTCTCATCATTCATTGCGGCTGACTGTCAACCTGCTTGTGGATCTCCTGGTGTCAGCTAGTGATTACCCACCTGATCAATGAGCCTGTTATATCTTATATCATGTGAGTGGCCCCTTTGAAGTTTTGAATAAACATGGTTTAACTTACTACATTTAAAGGAGCTTTCCCTTTCTTCTATTTATGTCATTTCACAGAGTTGGCTTCCTTTTCTGGATAAGCTTTCCCTAAGTGGACTAATAATGTATTTGGACTTTACAAGGACTTTCTCCCATAATTGACCATAACTGATGCATATTAGGGGCACTTTCCCTTTCTTCTTTTTAGATCATGGTTGGGGAGCTAGAGGAAACAGCCTCAGCGTCACATGTGCCAGTGGCCAGGAAAGATTTTGGGACTGTACAATTGTGGGATCTCAGTTTGGCATATGTATGGAAGAAGAATATAAAGGTGATAGATGGGGTTCACCAAAAATCAGAATTTATCCTGCTATACCCCCATTTTGCAGTATTCTATGACTTTCTGTGTTGTTTAAACAAAGAACAGGAGCAAGTGGTGGAACAGCTGCTGGTTTCCCAGTCTCACATGAGGATGGTGTTGGATCTGTCCCATTCTAATGCGTTGTTTAGTCATTTAGGGGTAAAAAAAACAAAAAAGTAGATTAAGAACTCATCTGTATAAAGATTAATAGCCTCTAGGTCTGTGTAAGAAAAAGTTTGATGTGAAACAGCATTTTTACGAACACCGTGAACACCGCGCCTGTAATAAAAAAAACCTGGAATACACAAAAATATGAGGAATCCTCATTGATTGAAGAAAAGGCTTGGAAGACAAGTGGAGGTAATGGATATTAATCTACTGGGCTATTGTGAGGCATGTAGCTGTGAAAGACCGTTGCTCATATTACGTATGAGAAATGATAGTTAGAAGTTGGTAAGTGGCAGGGGGTTGATGCGTCCTTGCCAGTGTGTACAGAGCTTGTGCAGGCGTTCCTCGTGTCCAAGACACTTACCAACTTCTAACTATCATTTCTCATACGTAATATGAGCAACGGTCTTTCACAGCTACATGCCTCACAATAGCCCAGTAGATTAATATCCATTACCTCCACTTGTCTTCCAAGCCTTTTCTTCAATTGACCTCCAGGCGTTTCCGTTTCATCAATCAATTTGTTTTTAAAGTGTCTTTTGTGTGCCCCCTGCAGACATAGATACGGTGCAGCCCGGTCTGTCTTCCGCTGGGGATTCCCTGCCGGGCCTCCCCCGGGTGTCTGGGTTTCAGACTTTTATATATTGCAACAAGCTCACACCATTCCCTGAAGAAGCCAATGCCTTGGCAAAACATGTAAAAAACTGAGCTCTTGCTTTGAAGGCCGCCCCCACCTGGCCCACTTTACTGCACTGTGGTCATGTACAATATATATGTTAACTGCATTCAAAATTTTATCCTTTTTTGTATGTATTGAAAATTGTCAAATAAAGTATTTTTGTAATTTTACTTCCATTATCTTATCTTTACATTTTCTTTTTTGGCACCGCTATAATCCCCTGTTCTCCCATTTTACTAATTATCAAGTTATTTTGGGATGAGGTGCTGTATCTGATGTAACCCGTCTAGCCATACATCCATGAGGAATCCTCAATGGTGTTTTTTTAATTGGTAGGTGTTTTATTTACTGGACTCAAAGAAGCCTGGTATACTATCAGCATGACATAAATACCTTGCCTCTTTTTGCACCCTCAGTGTTTACTCACAGGGAGGGTCTTATGTACGAGTGAAGTCGAGTGTGTACATATGAAACGGATGGCCAGATCTCCATAGTGGCAGCAGAGATTCATTCATGTGAACAATAAAAACTAGACAGGGCTGATAACCATTCTCCACACTATCCAAAGCCAAAAAAAAGTTTAAATGCTTAGAGGGTGAGCTCAAACCCCTTTCCTTACCCCATGCTGATGCTGGTGATAGCAGACTCAATTTAGGCTCCAAATACCAGGTACAGATCCTATGTATATCTGTTTCGTTGTTTCCTACATTTCCAATGTTAAATACAGCCAGTTCAATAGTACAGCAAACCATATACAGAATACATTTATTTTCATTAAAAAAAACCCAGCTAGAAAGAAAAATATCATGCCTGTTAACATCACTTGAAATAAATACTGCATTTAAAACCCAGAACAATTTTTTAGCCAATCGAATAAATTAGATTAATGCGCTAAGTTATTCTGACTTAGCCGTCAACTTGTATATTTACAGAAAGAGTCTGTGAATGCACTTGTGCTGTGTTTGGCTCTAAATTGCAGAAAAAGAATGTAAATGAAGGTACTGAATACATTTGATTGTTACATATCTGACTGACTTGCAGCATATATTATTCAAAAGAATTCACAGCCAAGCTTTGGAAAAGGCCTTTTGATGTGGGCCTAAATAACAAAAGCCACAAAGTAAGACCAAGAGTTATTTGAAGAGTTAATGCATAGAGCAGAGATATGCTTAGTTCAGTGGCCATAAGATGACAGATATTTGTTTTGTTATTAGCTGGAGCAGGCAATGATCTTATATCTAGGGACAATGCCAGCAGACTGGCGTACAACAAGGGATAACTTGTCTGTTTTTTTTTCATTGATAAACTTGTATACTTTTTATAACTCTTACGTTCAACCAAGAAAGTGTACAAATCGCTCTTCCCATGTGATGCTTCTTTAATTGACTTAACTAATTTTGAACGACTTTTCGTTCGAATACCACGTCAATGTTTTTGACGTGCCTTTCCTACACTGCATTCTGGTGTGATATTATGGCAATCAGCCTGAATTATGTTGATTATTAAACTTACAAACTGGGTAGTAGTGTTGCACCATTACTATTTTTAATGAGTACTCATGAAAATGCTCCGATACCCGAAAAGCGATACTTTTGCGGTGTGATTTGAGCCCATACAAAATGAATGGGCTGAAATTGCACTGTAAAGAATCACATGTGATTTAAATAGGAATGCGGTGCTATGCTTGTCTAAACCACATGCAGTTTCCTGCACCACTCATGTGTGAACCCAGGCTTAATATAGTGATTTCAGCATGGGTTCACACAGGAGCGATGCGGGAAACTGCATGTGAATCAGACAGGAGTCACACCTCATTCATGTTCAAATCGCATGTGACTCTTTGTAGTATGTATGGGCTTAAATTAAACGGCAAAGGTATCGGTACTCTGTATCAATGAGTACATGACCGAAAGTATCGGTACTCGTACTTGCCGATATAAAACTGGTATCGGTGCAACCCTACTGGGTAGTGGAATAGACTCTCAAACACTGTCCAGAGCCAGATGTATCATCAAACATGGTAGTAGGGCTTTCCTCTGTAAGATTATCAGTGGCACATTTTTTCCTTTGATCAGTAGATATACACTCATGGCATACGCTTGTATGCACATTGTCACAATATTCTATGACAGGTTAAGACCAGCAAAACAAGAAAATGCTCTTTGAGAAGAGACAATGTTATCAGGGAGGTTTTTCTTTGGATGAAAAGGTTTTGTGTCTATATGATTAAATGGACTAACTAGGCCATGAAATGATTAATATTCAGGAAATAATACACACTTCTTACCATGTTGGAGGTCTTTGTAATGAGTGGATGGTTGCCCCCTTTTTTGCAAGCCTCCTAACACAGGAACTGTCTGTTGAAAGGCATTTTTAACCTACCTTCATACCTGCACCTTGTGATTTTCACCTGCATAAGGTGTGCGTTGATCGCATAATTGAGCCTATAATGGAGTACATTTTCACATTCCGATGTCAGCAATTACTGTTTATGTTCAAACATTAAGTATGCCACATGGCGACAGCAACCAAATCAGCACTGAAGTTTCACCATCTTTTATGGGATAGAGGTTTATCCTTATTTACCCGGCAGAGAGAGAAGTACTTGTTTCTTCTGAATTGCAAAGAGCTAGCATCTGTGAAACCCCATTTACTAACTGGAAATTTTTCCGGGTGTTTCCACAGCCTTCCCACTCCTAGGATGACTTATCCGGGAACAGTTTTTTTGTTAGCCCAAGTGGCTGAGAGCATGGTTAGCTCCACGACAGTTGTCATTGCTGATTCCAGTTTTATTGGGAGGATTTATCTCCTGCCCTCCCTTTGTTTTTTCTCCCCCATCCTTTTTTTTTCTGTTTTTCTTTCATTTTTTCTTTCCATATAGAACATTATGGGACTTTGTGTGGTTATCCAACCCTTTTGCACTGCAATCACATTTTGGGGTTGTACTGTACATTTATATTATGTATAGAGGTACAGCGGGTGTCAGAGACATATGGTCTACTATATACAATACATTATGGTTAGTAAGTCAATCAATTGTAATACAGCCAGGCGTTGGCAAACAGTTGCTTAAGATATATACAACTAACTTATATAAATGATGGCAAGTATTAAGGTCTTATCATGGAATATTAGAGGTTTGGGTAATCCAGTGAAAAGAGTGGCGGCACTTAAACATTTTAAGGCCGCAAAGGTGGATATTGTATGATATATGTCTGCAAGAGACCCATTTTTCCCCCGGGGCTATCCCTAGATTTGGATCTCGGATATATAATACTCAAATTCACTCTACGCACTCTGCATGTGCAAGGGGGGTGAGTATCCTGATTCATCAGGATGTTCAGTTCCATTGCTCTCGGAGAGTCATAGACCCGGAAGGGAAATTTATTTTTTTACTCTGTACGGTATCAAATTTGACGTGTATCATAGCTAATATATATATATACCACAAATAAAAAATCAATCAGCGCGAAGTGGTATACAACTAGAACAGCAGCTGAACACTAGGGCCAAAATTCAAATCCCTCAATAAACATCAACAAACAGACAGTGCAGCGCTTAATAAATGGAAAATAAAATTGAAGTAGAACATAATACAATCCACCACAGTGTGTAGACAAAACAGTCCAAATAATCAGGTCCAAATAGATCTTCAAGGTAGAAAGGACTGCTTATTTGCAAATGGTGATTCCAGGAGCCCACCACCACGGAAACAAATGGCCTCTCACCTGGTGTTGTAGACCCTTTAATTATAGAGGGTCAGAAAACGCCTTTGGCATATAATCAAATAGTATGCGGCTAGGTGAATCTTCATCAAGGACTCAATGCAGGACACTCCGGTAGGGACATATTAGGAATAAAAGTGGCGAAAAATAGTGCTCTCCGTATACAATAATCTTTATTTCAGTGTAAAAATCATAAAAACACTCACAAGAGAAGTACTTGGTATAGGCAGACAAGCAGTGATGACGATCTCCTGTTCCTCCGAACAGCAGAGCAGATGCGCAGTGGCCGCGGGTGACGTCACGACGCTACCTCATTCTGGACGCGTTGCGTCCCAGTGGGCGGGGACTTCATCAGCAGATGAGAAACGTCGTGGGCACCCGCGCTATATACCAGGTAAGTAACCATGGCTACAGTACACAAAACGAAATTGACCTGAGGTTCATCCGGAAGTCAAGGAGTCACGTCCGGATTGACTTCCGGATGAGCCTCAGGTCAATTTCGTTTTGTGTACTGTAGCCATGGTTACTTACCTGGTATATAGCGAGGGTGCCCACGACGTTCCTCATCTGCTGATGAAGTCCCCGCCCACTGGGACGCAACGCGTCTAGAACGAGGTAGCGTTGTGACGTCACCCGCGGCCACTGCTCATCTGCTCTGCTGTTCGGAGGAACAGGAGATCGTCATCACTGCTTGTCTGCCTATACCAAGTACTTCTCTTGTGAGTGTTTTTATGATATATATACCACCCCCCTACTCAGCGGTGACTCTTAGACACCTGGCTAAGTTTATGGCACAATATCCAAATGTACCCCTAATGGCAATGGGGGATTTTAATAATTATTTACACCATAAATGGGACAAACTGGCTGCACCTACTTCCGTAACTGCTTGTAACAACGGGCCAACGCCATTTGCTAGACTGTTATCAGAGTTGGGCTTGACAGATGTGTGGCGCAGAAGTCATGCCACTGTTAGGCAGTACTCTTGCTGCTCCACAGCTTACGGAAGCCTTTCTAGAATAGACTTGGGACTGGGTAATGCTGCCCTTCTCCCACTAGTTATTGACTCGGAATATGGTGACAGGCACATCTCGGATCATTCCTCCTTTTGGATGAATATTGCTTTGCCGGTAGTTGCCAGGTCCAGGTCGTGGAAACTCAATCCCTTTTGGCTAGACTTATTCCCCACCCCTGATCCAATTAAAGAGCGCCTTGTATATTTTCTGAAGGACAATCTAGGTTCTACTCACTTAGGCTTAGTCTGGAAAGCTGTAAAAGCATTTTTGCGTAGTCAATTTATAACCTTGATAAATAGCATAAAATCAAACACAAAGGCCTGGGAAACAGAAGTATGTAAGGTTCTTAGGGACTCAGAGGAGACATATGTTGCCAATCCCACAGAGGATACTAAAAAAGCGTGGCTGAGTGCACAAGCTATGTCATGCCAGCTGGCGCTTCAGCTGGAGGAAAATAAAAGATTTTTCCTACAGCAAACTCACTTTGAAGAGGGGGAGTCCACTGGACACGTGCTGGCATTACTAGCGCATGCACAGGGTTCCCCTTCAACAGTCTTGTCCTTATGTGACACCCAGGGAGTTGTTCAAAGAGTAACTCTGATATACTGAGAATTTTCAGATCTTTTTACGCTGACCTATACACATCCAAGGTGAATCCCCGAGAGGAAGACATAGTGGATTTCCTTAACGAATGTGAGTTGCCATTTTTGTCTGCCTCGGACGCAGCCATATTAAATGCTCCAATCACAGTGGAGGAACTAGCATTAGCCTTAGCACAAACACATAACAACAAGGCTCCGGGGGCTGATGGTCTTCCGTCCGAGGTGTACAAAACATATGCTGATACATTACTTCCTACATTATTAAAAGTCTATAGCGATGCATTGGAGAGGGGTCAGTTGCCTGCCTCCATGAACGAGGCAATCGTTATAGTATTATTGAAGCCCGGTAAAGAAGCCACGTCACCTGACTCTTATAGACCAATATCCTTACTTACGACTGATGTTAAATTGCTGGCTAGAGTCCTAGCGACGAGACTCTCTGAAGTTATTCAAAAGTTAGTTCACAGAGATCAATCTGGATTCATACCCACCAGGTCCAAAGCCCAAAACATTAGACGCCTCTTTTTAAACATTCAAATTCCAGTTGAGAACCCTGGTAATCAGGCTATCTTTTCGCTAGACGCAGCTAAGGCCTTTGACAGCGTTGAGTGGCCTTACCTGTGGAAAGTATTAGAGCGTATGGGCCTGGGGTATACCTTCATTAGATGGATTAAACCGCTATATGTACGGCCATCGGCCAGAATTAGGGTCAACGGGGAACTCTCGGAGCCATTTCCACTGTTCAGAGGCACTAGGCAGGGGTGTCCGTTATCACCCCTGCTGTTTGCCCTGGCTCTGGAACCTCTGGCAGCTCGGGTGAGGGGTGACCGCAGTATTGTTGGATTCAGGCGTAATACCGGGACGGATGTCATTTCGCTATATGCAGATGATACCCTACTGTATCTGGGTGATACTCAGGATTCTCTGGTGGCGGCTATGGATCTTATTAAAGTCTTTGGTACATTATCTGTTTTTTCTATCAATTGGAATAAATCTGTGCTGATGCCTGTGGACCCACTATCTGTCCCATTACCTGATTGTGCTTCAATGGTGCAGATAGTGTCCTCCTTTCGGTATCTGGGTGTGCAGGTATCCCCGGATGTTACTCAATATATTACTCTTAATCTTGTCCCTCTACTGGCCAAATTTAGGGAGAAATGTAATTCCTGGTGTAAATTACCATTGTGAGTAGTTGGGAGAGCAAACCTCATAAAAATGGTGTGGTCCCCACAGATATTATACATATGTCATAATTCACCAGTGTGGATACCCCGACATTGGTTCGCTAGAATAGATTCAGAGAGCTAATATGGCGTAAAAAAACAGCTAGAATCAGTTTATCCAGTCTACAATATAATAAAGAGGAGGGAGGCCTGGCAGTTCCACATGCTAGAGCCTATTTCCTCGCTTCACAGCTACAGCAATTGGGAGGTTGGGGACTGATAGAAAACTTGGATCCCATACGCAGACTTCTCTGCACATCACCAGATGATACTACAGCACTGACTAATTTGGAGGCAGGGTTCACCCACTTGGACAGGAGACTCCCGTCCATGATCTTGCTGAAAAGGTTATGGACCTATCTTAAACGATTGCTGGGTATAAGGGGATTCTTAGCCTGCACCCCTATTTGGAGAAACACCAATTATAGAGAAATACATAAACTGAAGGGTTTTAGATCCTGGGAGGCAGCTGGGATTCAATTCCTATCACAACTATATAGAGGTCAGGTACTCAAGTCCTTTCTGGAGATCCAGGCGGAGTTTAATATCCCACAAACAAATTTCTTTCGGTACCTGCAGTTAAGACACGCTCTACAGCTACAATCTAGATATACCTCTCTCCAGCAAACTGACCATGTCATCGTGCAGGGGATTCTGATGGAAAAAGAAACTAAGGGTATGATCTCGAGAGGATATAGTATCATTCTAGCGGCACTTCAAAATCCCCTTGGGTTACCATGTAGAGATAAATGGGAGGAGGACCTAGGACAGTTGGACAGTGAGACGTGGAGTCTCTGTCTTGCCTCCGCTCCAAAGGTGTCAATATCAGCATCACAGAGACTCTCACACCTATACCTGCTACATAGAACCTACAGAACACCTGCTAAATTACATAAATGGGGGATCCGTGATACACCACTTTGCCCTAAGTGCATGAGGGATCAGGGGGACCTCATGTACATGTTCTGGAGATGTCCAAAACTTTTTAGGTATTGGTCAGAAATCTTGGGGTTGATTTCACAAGTATTTAACTTTACAATTTCGAAAGATCCTACTGTGTGTCTGCTGGGTGCCCTGGAGGAAGGAGTCATTGACCCCTTCTGCTCATACAGCGATTATTCGCCTGCTTTATGTAGCGCGGGAATTGATAGCCAGACATTGGATTACCTCCAGGGTTCCTACCAGGCAACAATGGATTGACTAAGTTAATAGAATGTTAATACATGAAAAATTGACATACCAACACAGAAAGGTACCCGGTAAGTTCTACACCTTGTGGCAGGATTGGCTGGACGTCCCAGGCTTGGCACCACACCAATTGATTAAATATAGATTGTTGCAGGGGTAAATGTCAAAATGAAATAACAAACCTCAATTCAACTGAGAGAGATGTCTCAAGCAGAGCACAAAAAAAAAGACAAAACGCTGTCATTATTGGGTTGGGTAGCTACACCAGATAAGCAATGTTCCCAGTTTATAGATAATGGATTTTTCGTTTTGTTACACATCATGCAATGTATGGTAATCATGGTGTTGTTCATTTTTTATCTGTTTCTGTTTTTATTTCGCTATGCCACCACATATTTAAATAAGTATATGGAGGAGGTGATATTCAGTTATTGTACAATTTTGATGGTTTTCAGAGAAGTCATATATTATATGATGTATTCACTGTTATATTACCGTTGTGCATGACTTGTATATGGCTATGCGAAAATCAAAATAAAACTTGTTACCTGATTTTAAAAAAAAGTATGCCACGTGGCAGTGCACAGGTTTAATGCATGACCTCTGTCTGTAGTGTGAGAACTGGATTTTGTTAAGAAACTACATATCCCACAGTCCCTGGATTTCTTAGTCTTACTGCCAATGCATGTGAGAGCTAGCTACACAGTAATCAGATCTAACAGCTACAAGCAAGCAGAGCATTCACAGACATACTGAGATCTAATACAGCTGAAATATTTTTTTTATATGTAGCCCAGTCTGCAGTGCTGCCAGGGCTGAAGCTGCCTAGACCAAGCTGTGACAGCTCTCAAAGCCACTCACTCACTGCAGCTATCACCTCTCCCCAGCCAGCAGTGAGCCAGAGAGTGGAAGAGGGGGGGGCAGACATTTTGGCAGGGCTGTATTTGCATTTACAGCTACCAGAGGAGAGTCCTGCTCACTGCTCAGGAAACAAAGGACACTGTGATTGGCTTCAGGGCAAGCTGGGTGAGAAAGAACCCACCCATGGAGATTGGAGCCTCTGTGGGGGATGTAGTCTCCAGGAGACAGCCTCTATTATTTGGAGAACAATATGAGACTACAAGTCTCCGGAGGACAGTGTGCTGCAGAGAGTAAGAAAGGGAAGGAGAAGCCTGGGCTTGGTGCAGTCTCACGTGGGGAGTGGGAGGTGACAGTTGGAGGGTGCTACTATGTCTGAGGTGCTGCTTTTGTGAGAGTTTGACTATTGTGCAGCCCCATTTGCACAATAGCTGCAGCTGTTGGACAGATCCAGCAGGCTGGAGGAAATGGGCCTCACTGGTTTTGAGAGAGATCGCTGCTACAGTCCTGAGACACCGCCAATGCCACAGGTTCAAGTCATCATAGAGGGGAGGAGGTTTCATAACAGACTGCCTAGTGGTGAAAGGCTGTTGGCCACAAACACATTACCCTCCTGTTAAAGGGACAGCACCACCCTAACTCGGAATCTTATCTGGGAACTAACGCAATTTAGTGTGGGATACAAATATACTTGTACACTCTGAGGCAGGACCCTAGGCCCCAACATTTATTACTAGGGTTGCACCAATACCGTAGTGGTATCGGTACTCATACAAATGCACTGATACCCGAAACCGATACCTTCAGGCTCGGTTCTTTCAGCTGTGAGCGGAATTTCCCCCGCTAACAGCTGAAGTGTAAAGAAAAGAATACGGCAACTATCGGTTGGTAAGGAGCAGGGCGACTGCGTTCTTAACAACCAATGATGTTTCAGCTGTCTACCTCCTCCTTCCCTCCAACCAGCCTTACGGTGCTAGAATAGGGTAGGCGATAAAGTCCCAAGCCTGGATGACACTTGTGCGCTGCGGGCGGGGTCCCAGTGCACGCTCTCACAGAAGAACACATGCTGGGAACAGATCCACTCACTACTAATGAGAACATCCCAGAGGTGAAGCCTGCTGCAAGGTTAGCAGTTTGATTGGGCAGGACTCAGGGAGGGGGTGTGACCTGCCTTCTTCAGTGCATTCTGAGGATCAGGAGACTGAAAGAGCAACATGGTCCAGATGGAGGCATGGTAGTGCTATGGTAACCACATCAACCGTGCAATGTACTCCTCTCCTCCACTGTATGTGAGCTGTGAGTAATGTATGTCAGATCACCTGAGTCCAGGTGACAGATGCACATCGTTGGTGTCAGGAGTGCACTGCTAATGTAGTGGACCATACGGCTGACTGCTGCGGATGGAACTCTGGGTGGTTCAGGAAGGCAGGTCCACTGGAGCACCAACACGAATCCCACTGGGAGCTAGAGCATAGGATTCCCCAGGGCACGGAGTCTAAGAGCCAGCAGATGTTCACCAGAGCCTCTAGTAATGAGGATGGACTGCGCTGCAACTGGTTCCAGGTCGCGGCCCCCAGAGTCTCCCAGCTCACGGTCACGGTAGGCTACAGGAGAATAGAGAGGAAGCAGCAGCCCAGAACAACAAGGGATAGTCAGGAGATAAGCCAAAGGTCGGGGCAACTAGCAGACATAGATAGACAGAGAACACGCCAAAGGTCAGGGTAACAAGCAGGCAGGGATAGTCAAAGAACAAGCCAAGATCGGTAACAGAAACAGACGTAGAGCACATGGCAAGCAAAAGGCAGGAAACCAAACACACAATATTGCTCGGCAAGGCAGGCTTGGAGAAAACGGTGTTAAATAGTGGTTCCTGCTGAGGCTAGGCTGGAACTACACTGAGGGAAGATTACTTAACCATGTAGGTGTGAGAGTGCAGGCCCTAAGGCTGATACACAGACCAGGTAATTAAAGTTTTACTGCAGATTCATGACAATGTAATTATCTCCTCCTGTATACACCAACTGTCTTTTCTGTCTTCATTGCATGAGTCCCCTCTGTATCCTCTAGTCATTCTTTTGTCTGCTCCCCACTATTAATCCCAGCTGTCCCTTTTTTAGATATTCCTCCATATTATTCCTGTATACTTTGCCCTAAATATTCCCCTGTGATGCTGCCCCCAACTGTCCCATTGCCCCCTCCTGTCACACTGCCCCCGACCCTGCCCTCATCCCACCCCCCTAACTCCCCCCCACCTCCCAAACCACCCCTCTACTAACTCTTCTAAGGCGATAGGTATCAGTAATTGGTATCGGCGAGTACTTAAAAAATGAATCAGTACTTGTACTTGGTGGTAAAAAAAAAATGGTATTGGTGCATCCCTATTTATTACCAAGCTGGCCAGTGGGAGGGCTTATGGAGAGATTCAAGGACCCTTTAGCGCCTAGTATGGCACTTTAGTTATGATCCCTTTAGCGCCTTTGTTATGACCCCATCAGATCCATGTACATAAATACTTGGTCTTCTCATTGTTTGTTGCATTGTATAGATTTGTTTATTTGATTATTGATTATTGCTCTTCCTGTTTTGTTATTGTTGTTTGTTGATTGTGTAGCACAAATAAACCCTCTTTCAGCCTTAAAGTGATACTAAAGGTTCATTTTTTTATTTTCTAAATATGTTCCGCTAAGGTAGTGTACTGTTGGTTCACTTACCTTTTCCTTTGTTTTGCTTTGTAAATGCTTTTTTTCTGTGTGTGAATTTTCAACTTCCGGTTCCTCTTCTAGAAGCTTGCCCCCATCATCCGAGCCGTTCTGGTTGGGGGTTAGTCAGCGTGCTCGCCCCCTCCCTTGGGACTACATCCCTGCGGGGAGACGCTGTGTGCGTTCACAGACACAGGAGGCAGGGGAGCCACGGGTGTGTCTAAGACACTGTAGCTCTGCCTCCTGTGTCTTGCTATTATAATCTGAATGACCATCTCAGCACAGCCCCCCCTTTACTCCGCCCTACTCCGCCCCCTTTTTTGCTGAAGTGGAAGTGTGGCTCTTGTTCGTCGTCACACAGCGAAAAAGCGGCACTGCTCATGCGTGATGCCGCTAAGCATCAAGGGAATTGTAGTTCCTTTGAAGTCTTGACGTTGCTACAGGGAGCACGCTTGAAAACCCGGAAGTTGAGGAGAACATAAAGAGAGGAAAGGAGGAAGTGCTGATAAAGCCTATTTATCTAACAGGTAAATAAAAAATAACAGCTAGATAACAGCTAGATTCATGATCTATATAGCATATAGATCAGATATTGCTAAAAAAATTTTAGCTTTAAAACCCCTTTAACCACTTGCTTACAGGGCACTTAAACCCCCCTCCTATCCAGACCAATTTTCAGCTTTCAGCGCTGACGCACTTTGAATGACAATTGCGCGGTCATACAACACTGTACGCAAATGAAATTTTTATCATTTTTTCACCACAAATAGAGCTTTCTTTTGGTGGTATTTGATCACCTCTGCAGTTTTTACTTTTTGTTAAAAAAATGTAAAAAACTGAATTGTTAAAAATTTTTTATTTTTTATTTTTTTATATTTTGTTATAAAAAATTTAAAACGGGTCATTTTTCTCCTTCATTGATGTACGCTGATGAGGCGGCAGTGATGGGCACTGATAGGCGGCAGTGATGGGCACTGATGGGTGGCAGTGATGGGCAGCACTGCCAGGTGGCACTGATTGGCACGACAGGTGGGCATTGATAGGTGGCACTTGTGGGCATTGATAGGTGGCACTTGTTGGCATTGATAGGTGGCACTTGTGGGCACTGTTAGGTGGCACTGTGGGCACTGTTAGGTAGCACTGTGGGCACTGTTAGGTAGCACTGTGGGCACTGTTATATGGCACTATTATGGTGGCACTGATGAGGCAGATGTGCCTCTTCCACTTGGGGACCGATGTCCCTCACATCCGAGCTGGTGATCGGCTTTTTTTTTCTACTCACGCTGTCAGCGTGAGTAGAAAAAAAAACGATTACCGATCTTTTGTTTACATCATGTGATCAGCTGTCATTGGCTGACAGCTGATCACATGATAAGGGGCCGGGACCGGCCCCTTACTCGGATCGATGATCACCCGAGTCTCAGTGACTCGGTGATCACAGCGCGCTCGGCGTGCGCCCAGTAGGGCGCGCGCAGGGAGCGTGCACAGGGGAGGCCGTCATATGACGGCCTCCCGGGAATTCAGGGCTGCGCTGTGGCCGTCATTCGGCCATAGCACGGATGTGTAGTGGTTAAGCTTCATACACACCACTATTTTTTTTTTCTTTCAACCCAGCGGGTTGAATGAAAAAAACTGACAGCTCAGGTCGGAGCCGCTGTAGTAACAATCCGATGTTAGTACAGCGATCTCCCCTGCTGTGCTATTGTGTTTTGATGGGGGGACTTATCGGAAGCTGGTCGGCAGACCTTTTTAGTTCTCGTTCCTTTGGCTGGCTTCTGTCAGACTGGCTGCCATACACACAGGCCAGCATCCGGCCCATGTGTACTAGGCTTTAGTGTGCCAGAGGGTGTGGTATTGCAGGCAAAGTGGTTGTCGCCTGGAATCGGGGACCCATAATTAGTGGCTCCTTTGGGGGTAAGTGCTATATTTAATTAGCACCCCCACATTTGTGATGCAAGAGCTGATGGCAACGTATGCATTAGACATTGTGTGACCCAGCCAGTCCCCTTTGCAAATAGCTACAAGCTAGATGAATGAATACATGGACATAGCAGAATCAAACAGCCATGACACTACAAACTGCAGCCACATGTGAGCCCAACACA
Source organism: Aquarana catesbeiana (assembly GCF_042186555.1). NCBI lineage: Eukaryota > Metazoa > Chordata > Amphibia > Anura > Ranidae > Aquarana > Aquarana catesbeiana. Next base: position 152,645,303 of record NC_133332.1, on the reverse strand, counting down.
TTACACGGTAAGGCAAACAAACAGCTCAAGGAATACAACTACACTTATACCTAGTTGAAACAACAAGAACATTTGAAAGTGTTTAATGCCTTTTAACAGTAATGTTTAGAGAAAAGATTCATGTGTAAATGCAAAGCTGTTCTATTTCTAAGAATTTTGGCTCCCTCAAACGTTTGCTAATTTTTAACAAGTCAATGTGAAAGGGTTGAGGTTGTAAATCTACAGACAGAGGAAAGTTGTTAGAAATTAGTTTTTGAAGAGTATCTATAAAAAAAGGGTAGGGGGAGGGAGGAAAATAAATGTATCTAAGAAAGTCAGTGTGCAGGAGACATGAGATAATGAGATGGGCGTAAGCCGCAGTTTTGTGTACCATTGCTTCATTTTGTGTATAACTAACCACAAATATTCCAGTACTTACTGCTATCTCATGAGAAGTGTAAAAGATTATTAAAACACAGCTCCTAGGAAATGAAAGCCAGTCCAATCCCCCTAAGATGAGACCTAAACAGTGACTAATTGTGGCTCCAACAGAGAGTCTGCAGGGTCACTGAGGATCACACACTTTGACCCTCACAATTCATATTTCTATTCTGCAAAAGATGCCGAAGACACACTGTGCAGAGATATACTGGAGTGTACAAAGGGATTCTATGTAATTTAATCTCTCTATAAAACGAGTTGACTTAACTTGAAATAAACTCGTATATGAACTGTATTGTTTATATACAATTTACCATTATAGCATACAAAGAGAAATGCTTTTGTATCCAGTTATGCAGTAAAGCTGTTAAACTAACCACGATGTGATGTACTGGATATCTAGTTATTAAATAAGGAAGTTAAAGCAGTAAATGATAACAAACAATTTTATTCTGAAAGACTGTGTCAGCCAGATTTAGGCTCCGTGTAGATTAGTGGGATTTCCGATGCGACTTGAGTCACATGACTATGGAAATCACATTGTTTTCAATGGTGCCCATTCACGTCAATATGACTTAGTACACATTAGTGTGATTCCAGCGTGCTTTTGGCCTCATAGAATATACAGGCCTTATCAAAGTTTCATCCAGGTTGCACTTCATAATTGCAGTGAAAATCGGATCAATGTCGGATTGCAGCAGTGTGATCCTAGCCTTAATGGTGCAAAAGATTTCTGCTGCTCTGCAACACACCAAAATACAATCCCTAGCTGAAGCATTTTGAATAATTAGGGCTTAATGTACACGGGACATTTTTATAACCTCTCCTGAGCGATTTAACTTGACAGTAACCCACATTTAAAACGTCCGTTTTGCCGTGTTAACTTGCTGTGTTTATCTGCGTTTTGCCGCGTTTGCGTTTTAGAAGCGTTTGGAAAAAAAAAATTATTTATTTTTTTTTCAAAATAGCCAAAAATGAAAAATGCCTGTAAAGGAAACACGGCTAAACGCGAGTTACCGCTTTTAGCTGCATTTGGCGTTTGAAATGCCTCTAAACACAGCTTCTGAACGCATTTTTTTAGGTTCCAAAAAAATCCTCTAAATGCAACTGCCTAGAAACAACTACAAACAACCCTGTGTACATGTACTGATAAGATAACATTGAGGGGAGTTCAGGAGCAGTTGGAAAAGAAAATGCCCAACTGCTCCTAAACATCCGTTTACCAACAGCAGTGTATATGAGGCCTAAGGCTTCATGTACACTGCTGCTGGTAAATGGACAGTTTAGAGGCATTTTTTGGAAAGCATTCAGCACGGATGTTCAGAGGCATTTGAAATGCCAAATGCATGTAACAGCTTGTAAACGCATGTAAACGCGGCAACTCGCATTTAGCTGCGTTTCGTTTACAGGCGTTTTTAATGGAGATACATTTTTGACTATTTACAAAAAAAAAATAACGCTTTTAAACGCAAACATGGCTTTCAGACGTCGGTTACTATTTATTAAGTTAAATCATTCAGGAGAGGTTTTAAAACATCCCCTGTACATTAAGCCTTAAAGAGTTAGGCTATGTACACACGATAGGATTTTCTGACAACAAAACTGTGGATTTTTTCCGAAGGATGTTGGCTCAAACTTGTCTTGCATACATACGGTCACACAAATGTTGTCAGAAATTCCGAACGCCAAGAACGTGGTGACGTACAATACGTATGTCGAGCCGAGCAAAATGAAGCTCAATAGCCAGTGCGGCTCTTCTGCTTGATTCTGAGCATGCGTGGACTTTTGTGCGTTGGAATTGTGTACACACGCTCGGAATTTCTGACAACAAGTCTTGTTGTCAGAAAATTTGAGAACCTGCTCTCAAACATTTGTTGGCGGAAATTCCGCCAACAAATGTTCTATGGAGCATACACACGGTCGGACTTTCCGACAACAAGCTCACATCCAACATTTGTTGTCGGAAAATCCTATCGTGTGTACGGGCTAAACCCAGGAGCCTGCATTCACTATATCTGGTCTCCCACTGTACACAGAACATGGAAAATTATTTTAGTAAATATAAACTGCTATATACCTTTTCACATCATCAGTATATAGCAGTCTTGTGACTTCTATCACTGTCCAGCCGAGCACTGGTTAAAGCTTGTAGAAGGAGTATTCATTCTCCTCTGACTGTACTATGAGGCTGCATAACCCCTGACCCTCTGTCTGGACAGTGCTGATTGGCCCTGTCCTGGAAAAAACAAAACTCTCTCGCAATACACACTAAATTGAGCATGTGCAGAGTGCCTCCAAAGCTCTGTACGATCAGGATATGGATTGGGGACAGTAAAAGAAGGGGAGGATCAGAGAACACAGGATTTTTACACAATGCAGGGGATTAACCCCTTGGGTTCCACCATGAGTATAACAAGCATGCTTTACTGCATATACAGACTGATTTTACTTTAGTGGGTTTACTAACACTTTAATTATTCACATTCTCACAATGTCTACCCTGTAAATGGGGCCTGCAATATTGCTTTTATTTAATAATATAGTAATAACTGAAGCATTAGCAGCCATTTAATTTGCTTTATTTACATATAAAACATGGCAGACACAGGCAGTTCTAACCGTATGTACAGGGCTAAAGGAATTTCTTTTCCTAGGACTGAACAAAATGCTTCTGATGAGAGATGGTAAGGTGATGTAGAGTGGCACATTTACTTAGAAGAATTTGGTTAACAGGGAGAGTTAGTGTTAGGGGTTAGAGAGAGGGTTAATGATAGGGTCATAGGAAGGATTAGTGTTGGAGTTACTGGGGGAATTAGTGTTACAATAAGGCTCCGTTCACATATACAGTATCTCACAAAAGTGAGTACACCCTTCACATTTTTGTAAATATTTTATTATATATTTTCATGTGACAACATGTACTGTCACATACTGAAGCAGAGCATGATCCCCAGGACAGTATTCCAACATGATAACGACCCCAAACACACCTCCAAGACAACCACTGCCTTGCTAAAGAAGCTGAGGGTAAAGGTGATGGACTGGCCAAGCATGTCTCCAGACCTAAACCCTATTGAGCATCTGTGGGGCATCCTCAAATGGAAGGTGGAGGAGCGCAAGGTCTCTAACATCCACCAGCTCCGAGATGTCGTCATGGAGGAATGGAAGAGGACTCCAGTGACAACCTGTGAAGCTCTGGCGAACTCCATGCCCAAGAGGGTTAAGGCAGTACTGGAAAATAATGGTGGCCACACAAAATATTGACACTTTGGGCCCAATTTGGACATTTTCACTTAGGGGTGTACTCACTTTTGTTGCCAGCGGTTTAGACATTAATGCCTGTGTGTTGAGTTGTTTTGAGGGGACAGCAAATTTACACTGTTATACAAGCTGTACACTCACTACTTTACATTGTAGCAAAGTGTCTTTTCTTCAATGTTGTCACATGAAAAAATAATAATAATAATTTTTTAATAAAATATTTACAAAAATGTGAGGGGTGTACTCACTTTTGTGAGATACTCTATGTGGTGCAGGAAACACAGCGAAGCCTGTGCATTTCCTGCACCACACTGAAATTGCACGGTGTGTGGTTCAATGGGTGTCAACTTTAAGTTAACAACACTCCAAAATGGTTCACAAAACACAGTGCGATTGACAGAATCGCATCGCACAGGTGTGAACACCCATGTGATCCAGTTCAGGGAAAAAAGGGGTCCTGCACCTTTTGTGTGCAGATGCAGTGTGATTTGAGCCATACAAATTAATGGCTCAAATCGCACTGCACAGACATCGCATGTGATTTGCACAGGAACACAGTGCGCTTCCTGTGCAAATCGCGTGCAATGTGCCGCACCGTATATATATATATATATGAACCAAGCCTAATGCCGCGTACACACGAGCGGACTTTCTATCCTACTTGGTCCGGCACACTTTCCGACGGACTTTGTCCGCCAGGTGCGCCGGACTTTAAAACGAACGGACTTGCCCACACACGCCGGGATTTTCCGGCGGGCTAAGTCCGCCCGTCTTTCCGACGGACTTTCGCCGGAGTTCCGGCGGACTTTCAGAATGAACGGACTTGCCCACACACGGACAAGTCCGTTCATTTTGAACGTGACTCAGGTGCGACGGGACTAGAGAAGGATGTCAATCTTGCCGCTTTTATCGGCGAGATTGACACCTTGCTAGCCCCGTCGCGGGGCATACCAGGCCCTTAGGTCTGGTATGGATTATAAAGGGGAACCCCGCTACGCCGAAAAAACGGCGTGGGGTCCCCCTAAAATCCATACCAGACCCCGATCCGAGCACGCAGCCTGGCCGGTCAGGAAAGGGGGTGGGGACGAGCGAGCGCCCCCCCCCCTCCTGAACCGTACCAGGCCGCATGCCCTCAACATGGGGGGTGGGTGCTTTGGGGGAGGGGGGCGCCCTGCGCCCCCCCCCCCCCCAAAGCACCTTGTCCCCATGTTGATGAGGACAAGGGCCTCTTCCCGACAACCCTGGCCGTTGGTTGTCGGGGTCTGCGGGCGGGGGCTTATCGGAATCTGGGAGCCCCCTTTAATAAGGGGGCCCCCAGATCCCGGCCCCCCACCCTATGTAAATGAGTATGGGGTACATGGTACCCCTACCCATTTACCTAGGAAAAAAGTGTAAGTAATAAAACACACTACACAGGTTTTTAAAATATTTTATTAAACAGCTCCGGGGGGGGATCTTCCTCCGGCTTCGGGGGTCTTCTTCCGGCTTCGGGGGTCCCTCCGCTTCATCTTCTCCCGGCGTCCGGTTGGTTCTTCTCCGCTCTCCGGCCTCTTCTCCCGGTGTCGCAGGTCTTCGGCCGGCCCCTCCGCTCTCTTCATGTAGCTCTATTGCGAGCGGAGGTCCGGACTTCTGGGCTTCTTGGCTTCTTGGCTTCTCTTCTCTTCTCTTCCCCCAGATGTTGACACGACGCTCTCTCCGGCTGGACTGGTCTCTGAGGGCTGCGTTGTGACTTATATAGGCGGAGACCCCGCCCCCATATGATGTCACAGTCCTTGGGCATGCTGGGACTGTGACGTTTTAGGGGGCGTGGTCGACCACGCCCCCTAAAACGTCACAGTCCCAGCATGCCCAAGGACTGTGACATCATATGGGGGCGGGGTCTCCGCCTATATAAGTCACAACGCAGCCCTCAGAGACCAGTCCAGCCGGAGAGAGCGTCGTGTCAACATCTGGGGGAAGAGAAGAGAAGAGAAGCCAAGAAGCCAAGAAGCCCAGAAGTCCGGACCTCCGCTCGCAATAGAGCTACATGAAGAGAGCGGAGGGGCCGGCCGAAGACCTGCGACACCGGGAGAAGAGGCCGGAGAGCGGAGAAGAACCAACCGGACGCCGGGAGAAGATGAAGCGGAGGGACCCCCGAAGCCGGAAGAAGACCCCCGAAGCCGGAGGAAGATCCCCCCCCGGAGCTGTTTAATAAAATATTTTAAAAACCTGTGTAGTGTGTTTTATTACTTACACTTTTTTCCTAGGTAAATGGGTAGGGGTACCATGTACCCCATACTCATTTACATAGGGTGGGGGGCCGGGATCTGGGGGCCCCCTTATTAAAGGGGGCTCCCAGATTCCGATAAGCCCCCGCCCGCAGACCCCGACAACCAACGGCCAGGGTTGTCGGGAAGAGGCCCTTGTCCTCATCAACATGGGGACAAGGTGCTTTGGGGGGGGGGGGCGCAGGGCGCCCCCCTCCCCCAAAGCACCCACCCCCCATGTTGAGGGCATGCGGCCTGGTACGGTTCAGGAGGGGGGGGGGCGCTCGCTCGTCCCCACCCCCTTTCCTGACCGGCCAGGCTGCGTGCTCGGATTGGGGTCTGGTATGGATTTTAGGGGGACCCCACGCCGTTTTTTCGGCGTAGCGGGGTTCCCCTTTATAATCCATACCAGACCTAAGGGCCTGGTATGCCCCGCGCTCGCCGCAATAGGAAGATTTGTTTTTCCTATTGCAGCGAGCGCGAGATGCAATACCATCCCCTCGTGTCGTATTTGGTCCGTCGGACCAGCCTACACACGAGCGGGCTTTCCGTCGGACCAGCACACACACGAGCGGACTTTCCGCCCGAAACTGAGTCCGACGGAAAGATTTCAAACATGTTTAAAATCTAGGTCCGGCGGGCTTTTGGGAAGAAGTCCGCCGGAAAAGTCCGCCGCCGCCCACACACGGGCGGATTGTCCGGCACACTCTGGTCCGCCGGACCAAGTATGCCGGAAAGTCCGACCGTGTGTACGCGGCATAAGTGTTTGTGTTAGTTTTAGGGAGGACTAATTTTAGAGTCACGGGGAGGTTTAACATAGGGAGGGTTAATGTGAGGAATACCTTAAAGTGGTATCAAACCCAAAAATAAAAATGTATTAAACTGCAGCTTACCAATTCTTATATGTGGTAGTTGCATTCTTTTCTTTCTTTACGTTTTTTCTTTATTGTTACTTGGTGATCCAGCCAGTGAGTCTGTTATTTTTTAACTTAGTTTGACAGACCAAGATGTCCGGACAAAATAACAATTATGCCCCATACACACGGTTGGATTTTCCGATGGAAAATGTCCGATCAGAGCGTGTTATCGGAAATTCCGACCGTGTGTGGGCTCCATCGGACATTTTCCATCGGATTTTCCGACACACAAAGTTGGAGAGCAGGAGATAAAATTTTCCGACAACAAAATCCGTTGTCGGAAATTCCGATCGTGTGTACACAAATCCGACAAACAAAGTGCCACGCATGCTCAGAATAAATAAAGTGATGAAAGCTATTGGCCACTGCCCCGTTTATAGTCCCGGCGTACGTGTTTTACGTCACCGCGTTTAGAACGATCAGATTTTCCGACAACTTTGTGTGACCGTGTGTATGCAAGACAAGTTTGAGCCAACATCCGTCGAAAAAAATCCTAGGATTTTGTTGTCGGAATGTCTGATCAATGTCCAACCGTGTGTGTGCCCTATTATGCCCCGTACACACGGTCGGACTTTGTTCGGACATTCCGACAACAAAATCCTAGGATTTTTTCTGAAGGATGTTGGCTCAAACTTGTCTTGCATACACACGGTCACACAAAGTTGTCGGAAAATCCGATCGTTCTAAACGCGGTGACGTAAAACACGTACGTCGGGACTATAAACGGGCAGTGGCCAATAGCTTTCATCTCTTTATTTATTCTGAGCATGCGTGGCACTTTGTCCGTCGGATTTGTGTACACACGATCGGAATTTCCAACAACGGATTTTGTTGTCGGAAAATTTTATATCCTGCTCTCAAACTTTGTGTGTCGGAAAATCCAATGGAAAATGTGTGATGAAGCCTACACACGGTCGGAATTTCCGACAACAAGGTCCTATCACACATTTTCCGTCGGAAAATCCGACCGTGTGTACGGGGCATTAGAAGGTTGAGACAAACAATTTAATACTAAGGCCCCTTTCACACTGGGGTGCTTTGCAGGCGCTACAGTGCTAAAAATAGCGCCTGCAAGGCGCCCTGAAACAGCTGCTGCTGTGTCTCCAGTGTAAAAGCCCCGAGGGCTTTCACACTGGAGTGGCGCACTTGCAGGATGGAAAAAACACTCCTGTAAGCAGCATCTTTGGAGCGGTGAAGGAGCGGTGTATTCACCGCTCCTAAACGGCTCCTGCCCATTGAAATCAATGGGACAGCGTAGCAGTTTTAATCCTTTTTCGGCCGCTAGAGGGTGTTAAAACCGCCCCATTAAAACCGCCGCGCTAGCAAACAACTAGCGAACAGCGCCGCTAAAACGCCAGTAAAGCACAGCGTTTTACCGCCGACGCACCCACCGCCCCAGTGTGAAACCGGCCTTACAGGTGTGCTTACAACGATCAGCTTTTATTAATTTAGATCTTTTTCACACTGAGGCACTTGTAAACTGCCAGTAAAACACTGAGCACTTTTGAAGAGCTTTTCAGGCGCTTTTGAAGAGCTTTCCATTCATTTCAATGGAGAGGGGTGTTTTTCACCACCCTGCCAGTGCACTGCCCCAGTGTGAAAGCATTCATTGATTTTAATGAAAATTTCGGTTTTCGTGAGCTTTTGAGGCGCTTCTTTAGCGTGAAAGCGCCTGAAAAGCACCCCAATGTGAAAGGGGTCTTATATAAAACCATTATCGCTAAAGGAAACAAATGTTTGCTGCAGTTGCTTATTAAGTGTTAGCAGGAGTGCAGTTTTAATTTGTTAGGCAAATCCACCAAAATCTGCTAGTCTAAAGCCTCGTACACATGGTACGATTGTAGGCAGGGGATTGTCTGTTGACAGACTGTTGTCCCAAAATCTTACCGTTAGTACTCTCCTTTTGACAATTGTTGTCCAATTTTCGGTCAACAAATGTTGGCTGACAGGCTAGTAAATTTTCGTCGGACAACGGTTTGACGTCAGATTTTCGTATGGTCAGTACACAAACCCGTCACACAAACATTGAAAGTACAAACACGCATGCTCGGAATCAATGCTCACCAAACATGAAATTAGCAGAAGGGGCCCAAAGAGTGGCGCTCAAGAGCTGAAATTCCTCATAGTATGTCACTACATTTGTGGTTGTTGCACGACAATTGTGTACCGTTAGTATGCAAGACAAGATCCTGGCACATGCCCTTTTGACAAAAATCAGATGCTCGGTTGGCCAACAATCGTACCGTGTGTACGAGGCTTTACACTACTTTCTTCCCAGACTGACAATGCTGCTGTCCAAAGGTGTCTGCTTTCCTATTTCATCCAGAATGCAGACACCCTAATGCTGGCCATACACATATAGATTTTTGATCGAAAATTTTCACTTTAAGAATATTCATTTGATTTTCTAATCATTAGTAGGGTCAAATCAACATTTATTTCCAACCACAGTCATGAAAAAATTCAAAGGAGCGGTTTGGAAAATTTTTCTAGCACAAACAAATTTTCAGACAGTTTATGTGTTTTTTGTTCGGGAATTATATTCATTTTAAAATCAAATGTTAAAAGCAAGTGAAATTTTCGAATGACATTTGTCCATTCATCGCACTTGCAAAGAATTTTTTTTGTACACACAGGACGTGTGTTACTGGCAGGATCACCAGGTGAAATAAAGGGGAAAAAAAGCCTAAAAAAGAAAACTCACACAGCCACCACATCTAAGAATTGGTAAGCTGCAATGTATCACGTTTTTGAATTTAATCTGGCTTTAAGCTGGTCATACACATGGCAACATTAAGGCAACTTCAACTACTTTTGATCAAAAAGGAATTGAACATAAGATTGAAAGTAGTTGCCTAAAAACAAGCAATCTACTACCCATGAGTTTGATCGATCACCTGAATTCAACTGATCAAACCGAGCTACGAAATGAAAGCTCCAATACAACAATATTGCTAGAGGAAGTAAACTTCCATCTTTTGCTTTTACCTTTAGGTAAGCCTATAATAAGGCTTTCCTATAGGTAGTGTAAATATCCCCTAAACATGCACCATTTAGGAGATATTTACATTACATCCAGCTAGTGACATCACTGGCGCATGCGCTCTGAGGGAACGGCCACCCGTGCCATTCCTGCAGAACCCTGTGACGTCATCGGGGCTCCGGCCAATCACAGAGCCGGAATCTGCAAACCTGGAAGCAAGACGGGTGAAGATGGGAGCCCCTGCAGCACTGACTTCTTGGTGCGGGAGGGCTTTATTCAAGGTAAGTTTAACATAATGTGCTAGTATGCAAGTGTTATGCCTCGTACATACGATCGGACTTTCCGCCAACAAAACCGTGGAATTTTGTCCGAAGGGTGTTGGCTAAAATTTGTCTTGCATACACATGGCCACACAAATGCTGGCAAACAATTACGAACATAGTGATGTACTACGTGGTTTTTCAGCTCTTTAGCGCCACCCTTTGGGCTCCTTATGCTAATTTCGTGTTAGTAGAAGTTTGGTGAGTGTTGATTCGCGCTTTTCTTTTCGCGTTTTTAATTTAGCTCTTTTCAGTTTGCGCTTTTCATTTTGTGCTTTTCAGTTCGTTTCTGAACGGCCGTTCATCAATCAGACATATTGCAGAATCGGAGAACATAACGTGTTATTTATTATTGGCCTTGGAGTTATTGCTTTGACATTATTTTTTTGGTTGAATAATGATTTGATTTGATATATTTTCTATATTTTTGGATGCATAGAATGAGCTTTTTGGTTAAGTTCTATTGGCAGATAGCATGTCTAATTTTATTTGTTTTCTTTTTTTAGTGCACAATAAAAAAATAGTGGAAAATAATACTTGGCTATGTGTTTTACTTCAAATGACAGTTTGGGAGTAGGCAGTTACATTTAAAAAAATACAATGTAAAATTGACAAGGGACGCCAACATAGTTGTATCTTTGATCTTAAGAACTACGGGATAATGGTGTTGTGGTAACTTGTCCAAATAAAAAAGAAAAAAACAAAACATAATAATAATATTCTTGATATCACTAGAAAAAAAAGCCTTTGAAAATTCATTTGCAATAACTCTATCAGTATCACCAGCAAAGCAGCTTCATTATTATCCCTTTAAAGAAGAAGAGAATTATGCGTTTGGAGCTTTCATAATTTGCCACGTCACGAATGTTAATTCTCCATTACGAATGCTAGTTTACAAGACCGACCGCTTCTGCTTCCGAGCATGCGTGTTTGTACTTTGTACTTTTGTCCGATGGATTTGTGTACACACGCTCGGAAAATCTAACAGCACACATTTGTTGGCGGAAAATTTGAGAACCTGCTAGCCAACATTTGTTGGCGGAAAGTCTAACAACAATTGTCCGATCGAGCATACACACGGTCAGATTTACCGACAACAGCCTGTCATCAAACATTTCCCGTCAGAAAGTCCTGGGGCTTAAGTATTAGCTTAAGTCCTGGGGCTTAAGTATTAGGGATGCAAGAAGGGTTAGTGTCAGACTTAAAAGGAGGACTGGTGTTAGAATTAAAGAGAGGGTCAGTTTTAGGGTCACAAGGAGACTTAGTGTTAAAGTTACAGAAGAGTTATTGCATGGGCTTCCAGGGAGGGTTAGTGTTGGGGATCACTTAGGATAAGGCATCTCTAATGGGAGAGTTGGTTTTAAAGTTACAGTCAGAATTAGTGTTAAGGTTACACAGAGGGTTAAATTGAGGGAAGTCTTAGGGTAAAGCATCTCTCTTCGCACCAAAAATTAGTATCAACAATCTCCTAGCACTGAGATCAGGGCAAGTTGTCTAATATTACTTTTATGAGGCCGTCAAGAATAAAAATTCACTTTCTATTAGTTGTTACGGTACTTGATTTTGAAAAATGCCTGGCATGTGTCCAAAAATGTTTCATTGCTATAACAACTTGCAGTTTTTTAAGAGCACTTGGCATAATGTCAAAGTAAGTATAATTTTCATAAATTTTCCTCGATTGCAGTTTTATTATCCTGAAAGAAATTGCTTGTTATTAAATATATAAACAATCACTCCTTTTTGTTAAGGTGTCAGCAATGCGCTAGGTTTCAATTGCCAATTTGCACCTGGTAGCTGCATCATCTTAAGGCTGTAAAAGCTTATATAGCACACACATTCACAAACAGTACCAGTCTAACTTCTTAAGGTGGCCATAGAGCTCTGGGGATGGCATGATGTGGCATGCTGGATTTGGGCACCCTCAGATACAGTGATTACAACATGTTATGCATTGTGCAGTACAGACAATCATGGATATCATCATTTATTTTGGTAATTGAATAATACTGATCAGGATCTTGACAAGGGTAGCTAAGAGCTTACCTTGCAGTAACAACTTACCTATTTATACCTTAACATACCTTTACCATAACTTAAATAACCACACAACATCTGAGGTGGGTTAAATGGCCAAACATGGCCTTTTATTAATAAACCAACTTTTATTCACATTACACAATATAATAACCCACCTAAAACTTCAGTAGTCACAATCAAATGTATAGATTTTAAGATCCAAGGCGGTAACAATCTATCCAATACCCTCTTTATTTGTGTCAGAGGCACCATCTAACTGAGTTGCCAACCCAGCCGCTACTTATATAGACTCAGGGCCTAAACCCAGCTGACCTCAGCCACCCCAGGGTCCTTAAGCTACACGGTCACTAGCCAGTGAACCGTTCCCACTCGAGGATACCATACCTGCGATGGTTCCCCACCGCTTACCCAAAATGCACCAAATTCTACCACCGCCAAGGATCCCAAAATGCCACAGCGCCGCAGGTATGACTCCTTATACCTGCGCGCTCCGCCACACCTGAAAAGCCCTCTGCACTCCGTCTTCCAAACCCAGAAACCATAAATCTGTACCGACTGCGTTAAGGTGAACGCCATTACCTCTGAGGAACCTCCACGTCTTGGACTCCAAGTCCAAGTGCCTTCTAACCAAACAACCATTTCTAACAAAGAACCTCCCAACCGCCTTGTTGACCTTAACTCGGGCTTTATTGATTCGGTCTACAGATCTGGCCTCTCTAGAAACAGTGCGTGCCATGATCTCCGACCAAACCAAAATAGTGCCCGGAAAGTCACAGCGAAGCCTAAGGAGATCGAACCGAATATCTCTGATCAGTTCTCTAGAACGTCTGACACCCAGATGGTTGCCCCCTGCATGGATCACCATGATATCCGGGGCCCTGTCCCAACGTGCAAATCTATGAACCTCGGGAACCACTCTATTCCACAGCATACCCCTTACCCCATTCCAGCGAACACTGCCCACTTCCCAGGGTAAACCTAACTGCCTGGCAGCGGGCCTAACCTCTGCCCGCCTGGCACCCCAGTAAACAAAGGAATGCCCAAGGATCCACACCAGGCATCTCCGACCTGAAAACAGACAAAGAAACACATTGCCCCACCAACCTGCACCCAGAACACATAACAGCAATGACAACATAAGAAACAACAACAGGGAAGAGAAGTAGCAGGAGGTTACAACACCCACAAACAAGAAGAACAAAAAAACCCCTTTCTTAAATTAAATGAGGCCTAACGTAGAGCCTAAACCTGTTGGACACCCATCTGCCAATCTGTTTGATCACCGCTGCACCCAGCTCCCACCTAGATGCCTCAGTAGCAGCACCTATCCGGAAAGAGTGCGAACCGAACTGACTTGGATCCAAGCTTGCCGCTTTCAGACATTTGCGAAAAACCGCTACGAACTGAAAACGTGATAAATACAAGCCGTCCTCGTGCATCAAGAATGGTCCCGCTATATTTGGCCTGACCGCCGTAAGCTGCGATACCGCCATTACTGGGCAAAGTCCGGCCACCTCACCCTGGAATAACTCCAAAAATACCCCTTTACCTGCCTGATCCGTTTTAGACTTCCGTATGGCAATACTCACCGAGGTACCTGTTACTGCCACATCCTCTCGTAAAATTCCCCCAGCAACGTGTTTGGCCGGGCTAACCAATTCCCCTATGCGCAGGGCCCCAAAGAAGGCTAGCAAGAAAGCCGCTTGAAACAAAATTTGTTCGTATCCCACCAAACACACCAGCGGTATATTTGCCAAAATCAGCCGTAAAGTGGCGAATGAAACTGGGCGCCTAAGATCCCTAGACCTACGACCCTTGCGATACCCTTTCATAGCCTGCCGCACTACGAAAGATTTTGTGACATCCTTACCTCCTTGCAGCTTGAACCAAGCCCGCCAACTTACGGTCCACCGATGACACAGAAGCCCCTCGAAGAAAATTTTTAACAATAAAATACAGAACTAACAACGACATGTCTTCCTGGGACTCAAGCCCCCCTACCTCCGCCAGCAACGAATTCCATTCCTTCAACACACCTGCATAAGCTTCCCACGTCGCCTCACTCAATGAATCCCGAATGAATCCTGCGGTGACTCCAATGCGATCGTCCATAACCGTGGAGGACAGGGCGTACCATGTTGCTCCGCTTCCGGTGCCAAGACGTGAATCTCCTTCCACTGCGAACGAAACAAGGCATCCGCAATCCTGTTAGAAACACCTGGAATGTGAACGGCATAGACAAAAGCATTTAGACGAAGGCTTAACAGGACCAAATGGCGCAATAAGCGTACCACCAGAGAAGAGGAGGCCGATAAGTTGTTGATGGCAGTAACCACTCCCAAGTTGTCACAGTGGAAATGTACTTTTTTGTTCCGAAATGCACTACCCCAAATTTCCACCGCTAGCACGATAGGAAACAACTCCAAAAGTGCTAGGTTACGCAACCACCCCGGCCTCCCTCCAAGATTCAGGCCAACCGCCGGCACTCCACTTACCCTTGAAGAACGCTCCGTATCCTCCTGACCCTGCCGCATGCGTAAACAAAACCATGTCTGCATTGCTAACGGGGCCCGCCATCCACACCGATCTCCCATTGTAAGTCGCCAGAAATTCGTCCCAGACCCCTAAATCAGCCCGGTGAGCCTGAGTCAAACGGATAAAATGTCGCGGGTTGCTGACCCCTGCCAGAGCCAACGAAAGCTGGCGGCAAAATATCCTTCCCATTGGAATAATTCTGCAAGCAAAATTCAATTTGCCCAACAGTGACTGCAGCTCCTTGACCCGAATCTTGCGTCTGCCCCCATGTCCTTTACTTCCTGCCGTAAGGCCACCAGCTTAACTTCCGGAAAACGGCACTCCATGGCTAAGGAGTCAATCGTTATGCCCAGAAAAACCAGTTCCGTCATCGGGCCTACGTTTTTTTCCGGTGCCAAGGGAATTCCAAAACGATCAGCTATGTGCTGTAACGTTCCTAGCAAGACCGCGCAAGCATTGGAATCCAGAGGTCCAATACACAAAAAATCATCCAAGTAATGGATGACGGAATTTAAACCGGATACATCGCGCACTACCCACTCCACAAAGGAACTGAAGGCCTCAAATAGAGCGCACGAAATGGAGCACCCCATCGGCAGAGAACGATCAACAAAATACGACCCTTGCCACCGACAGCCCAAAAGGTGCATGCTATCCGGATGGGCCGGAAGCAGACGAACTGCTGCCTCCACGTCAGCTTTGGCCAACAAGGTCCCCCGGCCGTACCTTCGTACCCATGATATCGCGGCATCGAACGATGTATAGGTGACCGCACAGGCCTGCGGGTCAATACCTTCGTTTACTGATGCCCCTTTGGGATGGGAAAGATGGTGAATCAAACGGAACTTGCCAGGTTCCTTTTTGGGAACCACGCCCAGAGGAAAAACGATTAACCCCGGAAGTGGAGGGGAAGAAAACGGACCGCTCATCCTACCTAAAGAAACTTCCTTCCTTAGTTTCTCCGTCACCACTTCCGGGAAGAGGTGAGCAGACTGTAAATTAGCAGACACCGGCGGAACCTCAGTCAAAGAACACGGGATTCTAAAACCCACCGAGAACCCCTCCCTAGGAGTCGTGCCGACTCCCGGTCCGGATACCTAGGAAAGGAAACATCTTTCCCACCTTCACCGGAATCTTCCCTTTTTCCAGACCCATCTCCTGCCTCGTTCTTTCCTGCCTTAAAACACCGTGTGAAGGCATGTCCGCCCCCGCATCCAGAGCATTCAGACCGGCGATTCGCTGGGATCACAAAGATATCAGTCTCTGGATGAAACTGATGATCCCGGCTAGGAGAAACGACAGGACCCTTCGAAAGACAGGACCCTTCGAAACGGCAAGACCTGCCGTTGAATTGCCAGCAAACCCCCTTTTTTCTAGTGGCCGACAAACCTGAGGCGGAAGTACCGCCGGCCCCTCCTGGAAAAAACTGGCTCCCGCTCCTAGCCGGGATCATCAGTTTCATCCAGAGACTGATATCTTTGTGATCCCAGCGAATCGCCGGTCTGACCGCCTTCCCCTGTCTAAACTGCTCATCATAGCGAAGCCACACCATGCCGCCATAGACCCTATTCGCCTCCCCAATCGCGTCCAAATAACACAAGGCCGAGCATCTCCCCAGCTCCTTCTCGCCAATTACGCTTGCCAAGATTGCAAATGCTTGCAACCAATTATTGAATGTGCGAGGAATAAGGCGATATCTACGCTTCTCCTCATCTTCTTTCTTGCTCTCATCTGGTTTAACGCGATCCAGATTAAACTTCTCAAGGGGGAGTAAAGAAAATATTTCTACGTACTCCCCCTTCCAAATCCATTCCTGAACCTCCGCCTTGGGGTGCGCACTTAGGGGCCCTTCAAAGCACACATAGACTTCGCACTTTGCCGCGTCCGCCAATCTCACCTTGTCCACCTCCTTGTCACTATTGTCCATCGGCTTCTCCGCCGTAGCCTCTCCACTCGATCCTTGCGGCACATCCAACTCTATCACTACTGCCGGAGGGGCAGTTGGGCTAAGCACCGACTCCACCTGCCTCACTGAAGTGTCCCCCGTAGCAACCGCCCCCCCCAGCACCCCCCACTGCTTAGGCGCTGTAATAGCTCCTTTAAACCCTGCGGCACCTCCCTCGTGAGAACATCAGACCCATGATCCCCAGAGGTCCCCCTAGCCTGACCCTGGGCCCCCATCCCGGACATCACAGAGGGAGAAAGAAAAGGAAGTAAAGCAGAAACACACTCACCAGGCTGCATGGGGCCAGGAACCCCTCCAGCCGCCGGACCGACTTCCCCAGCGGTGTCACCGATGTCCTCTTCTAGCTCTCCTTCTTCTGCACTGCTGCTGTCCACTCCCTGCAGATCAGCTGGCATCCCGGGATCAGCAAGCCTCCTCTGTGTCGGCCGTCCTCTCTCCCCGTCAGCCGCCGAAGTGTTCCGTGCTACCGACAGGCTCGCCGGCCTGCGCCACTCCAACCTCCTCCCACCGTCGCCTCTGACGTCATACGCCTGTGCCCTCGCAGCCGCCACCTGTGGCCTGGAGGTGCGCGCCGCCGACCGAGATCCTCCAAGGGCAGACATGCCCTTCCACCCTCGCCATTCTTCCGTCCGTCTTGTGGGGCCACCGGCCACCTCCCAATCTGGGCAGGCGCCCACTGCTCTTTCTTTCTGTCGCCGGGCTGGCGTGCTGACTGGGTCATCGCCAGCCACGCCAGCCGCACTATCCCGGATCCGGACGATGGAGGATGGGGCAGGCGCGACACGCCAAGGAGACCCCATCCCCCGCAGGCCCCGCCTAGGATGGGGATTCCTTCCAGGCGCACCCCCCATCCAAGGCAGGCATGCGTTTAGCAGGGGGGCCTGAAGGTTCCGCTTGCGGGCTCCTGATGCAGCACTGAGCCTGAGGGGTCCTTTCAGGGGTGAAGCACTCAGGGGGCTTAGACCTCCTAGCACGCTGTTGCGCAGGCTCCGCCCGGGGGGAACTCTGCTGGACCCCTTGCAGAGATGCCATGACTTGGCTCTGTATCCATTCCGCTCCATGGATACCTGCAGCTGCCCTAAGCTGAGCTAGAAGTTGTTCTAATTCACTCAATGTGGCAACAGGAACTCTACCCTAAGCTAATGATGTTCTGCACAGATGCTACTGATGATGATGCTCTTCTCAGATTTCCCAAACACTGTTACAGCCCCACCCTCTTGTCAACATTTTATTACCTACTAGCTCCCCCCGTGCACCAAATTTCAACCAATAATGCCCACTTAATTAGATCTATATGCCACACCCTTAACCTTTACATTGCTGGCTTGCCTTAACACCCTGTCATGTCCCCCCTCCGCTGACTACGTTCCTGCTCAGCTACGGGCTTCTCTTTCTGATCAAATGTTCCTCCAAGACCAGTGAGCCAGCAGTCATCCCTCTATAACCATAGACATGAAATCAGCCCAGGGTAAGTGTAAAAAAAAACTAAAATGAAATAGGGGCTAATTCACAGTCAATTGATCTGCGTTTTAGCACACCTGTAAGGCCTCGTTCACACCATATGTACAGAAAAATTGATAGAAAAACAGCAGATTTGACTTGCATAGAATATTTTGGTCTTGTTCACACCATGTGCAGAGATGTGTGTATTCATTATGTAGGTAACTGCAAGGGCACAAAGCAAACCATTGTTTTCTATGTGCCCCGTTCACACCATAATACTGTTGTCACGTGAGCTTTCTTTTTCTCTGCAGGAATCTGCAACATAAATTCTCTGCAAGGGAACAAAGAACACAATTGTTTTCTATTTGCTTTGTTCACACCACAATGTTGATGTCAGGTAAGATTTTTTTTCTGCGAAAACTACTGCATACATGTTTTTGTGGTTTGAACAGGGGACATAGAGAACAATTGTTTTCTTTGTGCCCTTGCAGAGACAGGTGCAGAAAAACTCCCTTTAACCCATTCATGACTAAGCCTATTTTTGAAATTTGGTGTTTACAAGTTAAAATCCATATTTTTTTGCTAGAAAATTACTTAGAACCCCCAAACATTATATATATATATATATATATATATATATATATATATATATATATATATATATATATTTAGCAGAGAATCTAGAGAAAAAAATGGAGATTGTTGCAATATTTTATATCACACGGTATTTGTGCAGCGGTGTTTTAAGTGCAAATTTTTGGAAAAAATCCAAACAGTCACCCCAATTTTTTTGTATAATGTGAAAGATGATGTTATGCCGAGTAAATAGATACCAGACATGTCACGCTTTATAATTGCACGCACTCGTGGAATGGCGACAAACTATGGTAGCTATGAATTTCCATAGGCGACACTTTAAATTTTTTTTACGACTACCAGGTTAGAGTTACAGAGGAGGTCTAGGGCTAGAATTATTGCTCTCGCTCTGACGATCACGGCAATACCTCACATGTGTGATTTGAACACCGTTTACATATGCGGGCACGACTTCCGTATGCGTTTTCTTCGCTGCGCGAGCTCGCGGGGACGGGGGCGCTTTAAAAAAAAAATTTTAAATTTATTTTATTTATTTTTATACTTATAAATTGTGTTTAAAAAAAAATGTTTTTTTTTTTACTTTTATTGCTGTCACAAGGAATGTAAACATCCCTTGTGACAGTGATAGGTGGTGACAGGTACTCTTTATGGAGTACGCACTGCACTTCAAAGTATTCAGATCGCCAAAAACGGTACCAGGATGATGCCTGCAGCTGCGGGCATCATCCCGGTATAACCCGGTATAACCCCCGAAAGCCGAATACGCACATCTGCGTACGGTCGGCGGGAAGGGGTTAAGATTGTAATCTCTAACAAGCAGAATGCCTCCTGTATTGACTTGTATTGTAACTGTACTGTTTGTCCTCATGTTGTAAAGTACTGTGCGAACTGTTGGCACCATATAAATCCTGTGTAGCACTGCCCCCTTGGGGGTTGCTTAGAATTGCATGTTCATCTGCGCCACCTTGACCCTGTGAACTTTCCAGCCCTCCTGACACTCTAGGTTCAGACATGTTGTGTATACTTTTAAATAACACACTGATACAATGCAGATCGATTAGCACTTATTATTCAAGAGAAGAGTCATGTAACAGGGTATTAGTCAGCAAAGACCTGGATAAACAGCTAAGACTCAGTTGAAAAGGTCCCCAAAGGCAATCAAATGACAGTTTGAAATCACAGATATAGAATATCAATGTACACAGAAACAGACAATAAATGAATGGATCTCTAAGAAAGGCTATTGGTTGCTGTCTATAACACCACTGCTAAAGGGGAACCCCAGGCCGGCCTATTATACCTTTAATCCTAATAAGAGATGAGGTAATATAGGTATTAGTGGTGTGTCCCTTTAAATAGCAATAGAATAGCAGTGTCCAGGATGCAAGGCCTTGCAATGATCTTCACCTGCAAGTTGGAGTTTAAAGAACAAGAATTCTGAGTGTGGCACAGTGATATGTAGTAAGGGCAAAGCAGCTGAGCCTGGCCAGCAGTAATCTTTAAATCAATTCCAGGAACAAGAATTCTGAGTTTGGCACAGTGATATGTAGTAAGGGCAAAGCAGCTGAGCCTGGCCAGCAGTAATCTTTAAATCAATTCCAGGTGTAAGATGTCTGTATACGGTGTCCTGTGAAATATGATAAGGCAATTCCAGGTGTAAGGTGCCTATATACAGTGTCCTGTGAAATATGATGGTGGCAGGGATTGAATTGGTGGGCAGATGCCCACTCACTAAACTTGAGAACAGTGTAGGAACCTCCTGAAGAGTGACCCAAGTTGATTCTTCCTTCTGCAGAACAGAAGATGACAGTCTTGCTGCTGGGACCGTGAGTTGTCTGATCCTGCTGTTTACAGTGACGCTGCGGTGGTGCCCCTCATGTAGCAAGCGGAGTTGGACCTGCCTGGGTCAGCGCAGGGATGTTGCTGCGTGGTAGGCCACAGTCTTCTCGCACAGCAGCAGATGGGTGTCTACTTGATGGGACCCGGGGAGCAAGAGACCTTGGGCCTGGTCTGCTGACCCCTTAATAGCCTCTCCCAGAGTTCTTTCCTTGGAGCAGCTGGCTTGCTGGGAGGTGTAGTCCAGGGATAGTTTTGCAGATCAAGGATGCCTGTTCAGGAGACTACAGTTCCCACTATGCTCTCTACTTGGCTTAGGTAGATGATGCATGTAATCCGAGCCCAGCACTAGAGGAACACAGAGATAGTCTAAGCGCCGGTTCACATTAGAAGCGGCACGACTTGCAGGTCGCCTCACCGAGGCGACCTGCACACGACTGCCGCGGCGACTTGCAAGACGACTTCTGTATAGAAGTCTATGCAAGTCGCCCCCAAAGTAGTACAGGAACCTTTCTTCTAAGTCGAAGCGACTTGCGTCGCTCCGATTAGAACGGTTCCATTGTACAGAACGGGAGGCGACTTGTCAGGCGGCTAGGTCGCCTGACAAGTCGCCCCCGTGTGAACCGGCTCTAAGAAGGTAGAGAGGAAGTCTGTGGTGCCAGAAAACTGTAGTTCGCTTTTTGCTACACCTGTATAATAATAATAATAATAATATAAATGTTTTGCTGCTGACACAAAACAAAAATTCACACTTCTACCTTTTATGACTATATCAAATCAATTTATATCAATTGATTTACTATAGTCATAAAAGGTGGAAGTGTAAATCTTTGTTTTGTGCCAGTAGCAGAACATTTATTGCACTTTTATCTGCTTGCGCTGGAGTATCACACACATATATAATAATAATAATTAGTCACGTTTCTGCACACGGTGTGAATGAGGCCTAAACTGCAGGTCAAGAGATAGACAAATAAAAAAAAAAATAGTTTTTTATTTATGTGTCCTGTTCACACTACAATGCGTTGACTTGTATTGCGTTGTGCTAAAATGCAACATGTATGCATTTTAACGCAATGTAAACGCATGTAAAAAGCGCATCAACGCAGAGCAACACAAGTAAATAAAAATACATTTGCATTGTCATTATTTCTGGCCCATTACAAGCACCCATACCAGTGGCTATCTTTGCGGAACTGGAGAGTAAGGAGAAAAGGAGTGTGTGCAGAGCAGGTGTTTTCTAGTCAACATGTCAGAATTTATTCATATTAATAACTTTGTAGCACATGTTCGGGCACTTCGTAACTCACAGGAAAACCCGTAAAATGCATAGCATTCTAATGTGCGCTAAAATTTGTGTCAACGCATGTCAAAATGCGCATCAATGCACGCCAACGTGCACTAAAACACACATAGAATGGATGGAAATGTAAATCTCTTTTCCATACATTTTACTGTATGTCAGTGTGAATTTAACCTAAATGGAACCCTTAATTAAACACTTCAACACCGGGCTCTTTCACCCCCTTCCTGCTCAGGCCAATTTTCAGCAGTCATGCAACACTGTACCCAAACTAAATTTTTATCATTTTTTCCCTACAAATAGAGTTTTCTTGGTGGTATTTGATCACCACTGGGTTTTTTATTAAAAAGACCGAAAATCCTGAGAACAAAAAAACTTTTTTCTTAGTTTCTGTTATACAATTTTGTAAATAAGCTAGTTTTCCCCTTTACCGAGGAGCACTGATGAGGCTGAGCTGATGGGCACTGATGAGAGGGCACTGATGGGCACTGATGAGGCGGCACTGATGGGCAATGATGAGGCGGCACTGATGAGGTGGCACTGATGGGCACTGATGATAAGGCACTAATATGCAGCACTGATGGGCACTGATAGGCGACACTGATATGCAGCACTGATGGGCACTCATAGGTGGCACTGATGGGCACTCATAGGTGGCACTGATATGCAGCACTGATAGGCCGCACTGATGGGCACTTATAGATGGCACTGATAGGAGGTAATGATGGGTGGCACTCATGAGCAATAATGGGTGGCACTGATGGGCGGCACTGATGGGCACTGATAGATGGCATTGATAGGCAGCACTGATAATGAGGCACTGAAATGAATTACTGATTGGTATCCCTAATGGGCACTGATTGGCATCCTTGATGGGCACTGATTGGAATCCCTGGTGGTCACGGTTTGACATCCCTGGTGGGCACGATTTGGTGTGCGCGGGTTGGCATCCCTGGTGGGCTCTAGTGGGCATCCATAATGGGTCTGCACTCATAATCAATGTGCTGATTATCAGCGCAGACTCCCCTTGTCAGGAGAGCTGCTGATCGGCTCTCTTCTACTCGCTCCTTGTCAGCGTGAATAGAGGAAAAGCCGATAAACGGCACATTCTGGTTATGATGTGACCAGCTGTGATTGGACACAGCTGATCACATGGTAAAGAGCCTGCATCATAGGCTCTTTACTGGGATCAGAGATGCGGTATGTCAGAGCGACACACGCACTACCGATCGCCGTGAGAGGCTTATTCTGCTGGATGTCATATGACTCCCAGTCAGGATAATAGATCCACTCTGCTGTCGTCATTTTGCATACGGTGGGCAGGGAGTGGTTAACAACTAGCATCTAAAACTGTTGTACAAAAAAATAAGGAGTTATGGTTAATATAGTCTGGGCTTCTATATGGTACAGTAACTCAATATCCAAAATTCTCCCCCTTCTTTGCCATAAACTTTTTGCATAGTTTCCAACATTTTAAAAAAGTTCCAGGGACATTTTCTTTTTTTTTTTTGGTGTGTGTCCAGCAAGCCATTGTAGAAAAATGTACTTTAACTAGGAGAAGGACCACCATCGAAAATGGGCGTGATTCTACAGGATGCAAATTGTTAACCATAATATGTATAAAAATACTATATATGCAACAATATACTGTATATATCTATATATAAATGTACATTATATATAGGAAGATTTATCATAAGAACAGAAATACAGCCAAGAATGTGTTGTTCATTAGTAAGGTAATTTATGTATGTGTTTAGCTAGCTATAACTTTTAGTCTACAGTCTATTCAAAGTGCAGAAACCCAGGAGCTCCTGCAGAGAGTGCAGCAATAAACACCGATTACATTGCAAAGAAATTTGGTGTGAAATATCTATAAAACATAATTTGACCCTGAACAGACTGCTGAGTACTATGACATGTCGTCGCTGCTGATGGGTTGAGGGTTTTTGTAGGTGGCAAAAAATCCTGTATATTACAAAGATTTCCAATACTTTTGTTGAAAGTAGGAAACTCCTATACAGTACAATATATCTAAAACCAATTACTAAACTTTTAACCGCTTCAGCCCCGGAAGATTTTACCCCCTTCCTGATCAGAGCACTTTTTTTCGATTCGGCACTGCATCGCTTTAACTGACAATTGTGCGGCCGTGCAACGTTGCACCCAAACAAAATCAACGTCCTTTTTTTCCCCACAAATAGAGCTTTCTTTTGGTGGTATTTGATCATCTCTGCGGTTTTTATTTTTTGCGCTATAAACAAAAAAAGACCGACAATTTTGAAAAAACACAATATTTTGTACTTTTTGCTATAATAAATATCCCAATTTTTTTTTTTAAAAAAAGCTATTTTTTTCTCAGTTTAGGCTCATATGTATTCTTCCACATATTTTTGGTAATAAAAATCGCAATAAGCGTATATTGATTTGTTTGCACAAAAGTTATAGCGTCTACAAAATAGGGGATAGATTTATAGCATTTTTGTTATTTTTTTTTTTTACCAAAAATATGTAGAAGAATACATATCGGCCTAAACTGAGGAAAAAAAAAAAAAAAATTATATTTTTTTGGGGATATTTATTATAGCAAAAAGTAAAAAATATTGCTTTTTTTTTCAAAATTGTCACTCTATTTTTGCTTATAGCGCAAAAAATAAAAACTGCAGAGGTGATCAAATACCACCAAAAGAAAGCTCTATTTGTGGGAAAAAAAGGACGTCAATATTGTTTGGGAGCCACGTTGCACGACCGCGCAATTGTCAGTTAAAGCAACGCAGTGCTGAATCGCAAAAAGTGGCCTGGTCATTTGGCAGCCAAATAGTCTGGGGCTGAAGTGGTTAAATAAGCTTTAAGGCCCATTACACACAGGGCAGGCTTTGCTGGAGTCCGCCTTAACCCCACTGAGAAGGCAGATGGCTGGTCCATGTTTGCTCCGCTTATAGAGAGCGGATACAGACACAGCCCACTCTCCTCTAAGGATGGTCGGATATACCCGACTGCCATCTAATCCGATCTGCCAGACAGATGGGGAACGGATCCCCATCCTTCTGTTTTTAGCAGACAGATCAGATCAGATGTCGGCAGGTGTCAATGGACACATGTTTGTTGACACCCACCGCTCCATAGAGGGACGTGCAGTGAGGTCAGTGGCTGGTGAGGCACTGGCTAGTATCAGAACCAGATACACACAGGTTACACACGCTGCGAACATTAGAGTAGAGTGAGAGCAATAATTCTAGCACTAGACCTCCTCTGTAACTCTAAACATGTAACTTGTAAAAATGTTTAACCACTTACGGACCGCTCGCCGTTGTTTTACATCGCTACTTTAAAAAGGAATATCGCTGTTATGGCAGCAGCTAGCTACCATAACCCCTTATCCTCTTCTTCAGCGGGCGGTCCGCTTTCAGATGAAGTTGTTCGCTTTCAGATAAAAGTGGTCTCTGCTGCGGATTCACCGCAAGATCACTTTTATTGGCGGCGGTCTGGTGCCCTCCGCCACTTACTGGAGCTGTCGGTAGCGGAGGCGATCGGGCTCTTCTCCCTGTTATGCATGGAGACAAGTGAGGGGAAGATGGCTCCCACCTGTCTCCGTATCATTGCAGGGCAGAAGCGACGTCAAAACGTCACTTCCGCCCATAGCTCTTAAAGGGATTTTTAAAATGTTTTTTTTTTAAAATGACATTTAATTATATATATATATTTTTTATTGCATTTTAGTGTAAATATGAGATCTGAGGTCTTTTTGATCTCATATTTAAAGAGGTCCTGTCATGCTTTTTTTCTATTACAAGGGATGTTGACACAATTTTTTTTAAAAGAACAGTGTAAAAATAAAAATAAAAATAAAAGGTAAAATAAATAAGAAAAAAAAAATTTAAACGTGCCCCGTCCTATCGAGCTTGCGAGAAGAAGTGAACGCATACGTGAGTATGGTGTTCAAACCACACATGTGAGGTGTCGCCGTGATCATTAGAGTGAGAGCAATAATTCTAGCCCTAGACCTCTGTAACACAAAACAGGCAAGCTGTAGAATTTTTTAAACATCACCTATGGAGATTTTTAAGGTTTTAAAGTTTGTCGCCATTCCACGACAGTTTTGAAGCGTGACATGTTGGGTATCAATTTACTCGGCGTAAAATTATCTTTCGCAATATAAAAATAAATTGGGCTAACTTCACTGTTGTCTTATTTTTTAATTCAAAAAAGTGTATTTTTTCCAAAAAAAGTGTGCTTGTAAGACCGCTGCTCAAATACGGTGTGACAGAAAGTATTGCAAAGACAGTCATTTTATTCTCTAGGGTGTTAGAAAAAATATATATAATGTTTGGGGGTTCTAAGTAATTTTCTAGAAAAAAAAAACAGTTTTTAACTTGTAAACATCAAATCTCAGAAAGAGGCTCGGTCCTTAAGTGGTTAAAGCGTTGCCTATGGGGATTTTTAAGTACCAAAGTTTGGCGCCATTCCACGAGTGTGCACAATTTTAAAGCGTGACATGTTAGGTATCTATTTACTTTGCGTAACATCATCTTTCACATTATAGAAAAAAATCGGGCTAACGTTATTGTTCTTTTTTTATATTCAATAAACCGTTTTTAAAAAAAAAAAAAACACATTAAAAAAATTGCTGCGCAAATACCATGTAACATAAAAATTCGCATTTTTTTACATGTAGGAGAGAAGTGTCAGAATTGGCCTGGCAAGTGGTTAATTACCATAAGTAAGTAATATACAAATAATTATTATATATTGTTTTCAACCACTTAAGCCCGGACTATTTGGCTGGCCAAAGACAAGAGCACTTTTTGCGATTCAGCACTGCGTCGCTTTAACTGACAATTGCGCAGTCATGCGACGTGGCTTCCAAAAAAAATTGACGTCCTTTTTCCCCCCACAAATAGAGCTTTCTTTTGGTGGTATTTGATCACCTCTGCGGTTTTTATTTTTTGCGCTATAAACAAAAATAGAGCGACAATTTTGAAAGCAAACACATCAGACAATTTTGACACATTTTTGGGACCATTGTCATTTTTACAGCGATCAGTGCTATAAAATTGCACTGATTACTGTAAAAATGGCACTGGCAGTTAAGGGGTTAACCACTAGCTGGCTAGGAAGGCATTAAGTGTGTCCTAGGGAGTGATTCTAACTGTTAGGGGGCGTGGCTATGAGTGACACATCACTGATCATAGCTCCCGATCACAGGCAGACAGTGTCACTAGGCAGAACGGGGAGATGCTTGTTTACATTAGCATCTCCCTGTTCTGCAGCTCCGTGAGAGGATTGTGGGTATCCCCGCGGACATTGAGTCCGCGGGACCCGCAATCCTACTCACGGAGCCCACAACAGGGTCGCGACGCGACCACATGGAGGCAAATTCAAAGGGACGTACAGGTACGCCCATTGGCCTAGCCGTGCCATTCTGCCGACGTAAATGTACATGCGGCGGTCGGCAAGTGGTTAAGGTAATTTACTATATTTTCAAAAACTGTACTCAAGCAGGTGGCTTAATGGACAAATTACTGAAGTTTGAAGTTATAACTTCCAACCAGTAATTTCACAGTAAATAGATAAATAATAAATGATTATCTTATAACATATAGCATAAAAATACATGATTTAGCTTGATTAAATCAGTACCTTTTCAGCAGACAACAGATTCTCATTCTCCTTTTTAACTGTGTGAGAAAAACATGGGATTGTGGGTAAATCTTATACCCATAAACCCATGCTTTTTCCTTCTAGTTAAGAGGGCTGGGCTGGAAGGTAGCATTTGTCTTTTAGACACATGCCTCCATCTATGACACTGCAGTCAGAGGACAGCCTCCACTGCAGCATTTTTATTGGACATGCATGATGGGCTAGTATGCATCGCATACTAGCCCATCATGTGGCATCATGTGGCAAACGAAGCCCGCGCTATCCCAGCTGGTGGCTGCATCCATCTTCTCCCTTCTTCCTTCTGGAAGACTGGCTGGAGCCACGTGTCGCTACTTCCGCGCATGCATGCGGGAGCCGTCAGTCACGGCACTTGCGAGTGAAGAAACGGCACGGAGGTCCATCGGCACACTACGGCGCATGTTTAGGAGATATTTCCACTACCAATAGGTAAGCCTTATTCTAGGCTTAGCTATAGATAAAAGTGACAATCGGAGATTTACAACCACTTTAAACTCAGTGCTTCTGACAAGAAGTGAGAGGCACTATGAGCTCATCCTCTCAGTCTGCCGCAAACAAAGTGTGTCAGCTTGTATTTAAACTGGCCGCTTCGTATGTAGCTTCTGACAGGCTGCTCAAGGAGCCCCGTATCTCCGGAACTGTAGGTGGCAGGAGCCCCTCATTTTTACCAGTGGTGGGATAGGACTTCAGCTACCTACCCCCCAGGTCGCCGACCTACGACCCTCGAAGCTCAATCATGGTTTTTTTTTTTTTGAAGTATTTCTTTTTTTATGTTCATGGCAAGTGAGGCAGACCCCTGACTGTATGTCCCTGATAGAGACTGGGGTGTCCAATTGGGTCCACCTGAAAAACTGACAGGCGGACCCGATCGGTCCGTCCGTGTGATAAAGCCTTACAAGTTAAAGTAAATTCAATGCATCTTTTCATTTTTTTTTTAATTGGCAGCTTTCATTTAATACAGTACCTTGTGGTCCTTATTTGGTCATTTCCTGTTATGAGATGACAATACTCTGTCCCTGTGCTTCAGTGTTGTTACCCAGGCTTCCAAAGTGGCCATTTCAACAGACACCCTAATCACCATTAGGAAATCCAAGCGAAGAAATGAAGAAAGGAATAGGCTGCAAACAGGCTACAGGAGATCAGCAGCACTAATATACAACAAAGGATGCAAAAATGTGAAAACAATCATTAATTTAGGGTTTACATATACTTTAGGCATCTCCCTCTTTCTCATCTCAAGGCATGCAACTCCAGGACATTTGGTATCTATGTATTTGGTTTGTAATACTTTTTTTCTCAGTGAAATTATTTTAATTCCTAATTACATGTTTCTTTAAGCATTTGCCGCTCACCTACAGTATATTTATTGCAGGTGGGTGGCAGCTACAGGCTAGGCAACATACCCGTATGTCGCTGCCTGTTTCCTGGTTTTCGCACACACACACCCCCTGCCGACCTGTGCTGTGATTGGAGTCTATCAGCAGTTTTCAGCCAAAGATTTTGGCTCTATACCTGCTGATCGGCTGTGGCCAATCACAGCATAAAGTTCTGTGTTTACAAGCATACAGCGATCGGTCTGTTTCTTCTTCCTCCAATAAACTCGGAGTTCAGGGGAAAAAAAGCAGCCAAATCCGTGAGTAAAAACAAAACACACATTACACACATTACACTTGTTAGGCACATAGTTAACCTCTTGATTGCCACTTGATGTTAACCTCTCCCCAGCCAGTGTCAGTACAGTGTACAGTATTAGTACTGATCACTGTATTAGTTTCCCTAGCAATGTCAGTGTCAGTTAATCAGTTAGTGACTAGGGATGGGCCGAAGAGACCCCTGTTCGGTTTGCACCAGAACTTTCCCGAACACCGCAAAAGTTCGGACCCGTATAAGGAACCCCATTAAAGTCAATGGGACCCGAACGTCAAAAATCAAAAGTGCCCATTTTGAAGGCTTATATGCAAGTAATTGGGCATACAATGGTTATAGGGGTCCAGGTCCTGCCCTGGGGGACATGTATGCATCACTGATCTCCGTCCCCCGTGAGCAGAGGGGAGAGGAAAGGTTTCCCACACGGCTCATCCATCTAATTGCAGCAAGTAATTTCTTGCTTAAGGCTATACTTGACCTTCTTTTAATTAATAAGGTCAACAACTTCTGGTAAGCAGACATCCACTTACAGAGCACTTTGGGTGTACAACATAGTCGGTGAAGGTGGTTCATCTGGAAGAAGCACTCTTTGATGTTCTTTTTTGTTTTGCACATTGGATTTTCTTTTGTGATTTTTTAATAATTTTTTAAATGTTTCTATTAATTTTTTGTTTCAGCACATGTAGTGAATATATTTTTGCAAACTCAATTTTTTGACATATGCACTATTTGTACACGGGTATTCAATATAGATTTTTCAATAGGTTTTTCAAGTGGTTCAGTGGCACTGATACACTTAAGATTTTTTCATTTATGGGTATGTCTATTCACTATGTATTTAAGTAAGCAATAATTAGTGGCCTAGCGCCCCCCATCACACTTGTTATCAATAAAAAAAAGTTTGTGAAAAACGTTATTTTTAACCACTTGCCAATCGCTGCATGTACATATACGTCGGCAGAATGGCATGGCTGCGCAAATGGGCGTACCTGTACGTCCCTTTAAATTTGCCGCCATGTGGTTGCGTGCGCGCGACCCTGCCCCAAGCTCCGTGAGCAGGATCGCAGGTCCCGCAAACTCGATGTCCGTGGGGATACCCGCGATCGTCTCACGGAGCTGAAGAAAGGGGAGATGCTAATGTAAACAAGCATCTCCCCGTTCTGCCTAGTGACACTGTCACTGATCATAGCTCCCTGTGATCGGGAGCGGTGATCAGTGACGTGTCACTCGTAGCCACACCCCCTAACAGTTAGAATCACTCCCTAGGACACACTTAACCCCTTCCTAGCCAAGTAGTGGTTAACCACTGCCAGTGTCATTGTTACAGTAATCAGTGCAATTTTATAGGTCCCAAAAATGTGTCAAAATTGTCCGGTGTGTCTGCCATAATGTCGCAGTCACGATAAAAATCGCAGATCGCCGCCATTACTAGTAAAAAAAAAAAATTATTAATAAAAATGTCATAAAACTAACCCCTATTTTGTAGACGCTATAACTTTTGCGCAAACCAATCAATAAACGCTTATTGCGAATTTTTTAACCAAAAATATGTAAAAGAATACGTATCGGCCTAAACTGAGGGAAAAAAAATTTTTTTTATATATTTTTTGGGGATATTTATTATAGCAAAAAGTAAAAAATAATGTGCTTTTTTTAAAATTGTCGCTCTATTTTTGTTTATAGCGCAAAAAATAAAAACCGCAGAGGTGATCAAATACCACCAAAAGAAAGCTTTATTTGTGGGAAAAAATTACGTCAATTTTGTTTGGGAACCACGTCGCATGTTAGTTAAAGCGATGCAGTGCCGAATCGCAAAAAGTGCTCTGGTCTTTGGCCAGCCAAATGGTCCGGGGGCTTAAATGAGCAGTGATTTTTTGATGTTTAAAGTGAAAGCCTAAAAATGAAAAATTCCTACCAATATAGTGCCTGGGGGGGCCCCTTAGTCTACCTGTAATGTGGCAGATCTGTACCATGTCTAGAATCTGCCGCAGCAATAATTGCATTTATAAAGCCAGAAAAAAAATGACATTTTCCCTGCAAGCTGCCTTTATTTTGCTCAGCAACAGCTGTGGAGCTAGTGATGATGAGGCCACAATGTAGTGCACTGGGAACAAGATTAGAGATTTCTTGGATACTTTGGTGTCCCTTTGTCTTCATGAAGAAGTAACGGGTGCGTAAAAATTGGTCTTTGGGTGTCGGTGGTGCTTTACCACTGTAACCCTATAGAGGTACTCTTGATGAAAGCAAGAATTGGCCTTGCTGTAAAAAATTGCAATGATATGCACCTGTCAAACAGGTGCAGAAAAATTGGTCTTTGGGTGTCGGGGCGCCTTCCCACCATAACCCTATAGGGGTGCTCTTGTTGAAGGCAAAAAAAAAAATTGCAATGATATGCATATGGCTGGTGTTTTTGCCACGTTTGATGTGCCTGAGACACAGTTTGAAGATAGCAACAGTGCGATCTGCTCTAGAAGTGCTGAAAAAAGGCCAGACAGCTGAGCTTTGGGGAGTGGGCCGGCAGATAATAGCTGTAGAATGTGATGGACTAGGGTGGCTGCTCTCTACTCTTTCTTGATGTCGGCCCCCTTGGGGTTGTGCCGCCTCACCTTCAGTTTCCTTCTCTGCTCTATCTGGCAACCAAGTTGTATCAGTGACCTCATATCATCATCTCCTTCATCTTCATCATTACCACTGGAGACAACCTGGCAATATGCTGTGGCTTGGGGAACATGAATGCCAATTTGTCTACCAGTGTTCCTCCCTCTCTCTAGGCTCATGTTCCTGTCATCCTCAACCTCAGAACCAACATCTGAATCCAGTAATGGCTGGACATCATCAAGGAGCAAGTGGCTGACGCTGTGGTCAAATAACTCAGCTGACTCCTCCATGGCTGGTGTTGGGGCTATGGCAGGAATAGGTGTGGACAAGGAGGCAGGTTTATCCACTCTGGCAACTGCAGGGGACTGTACACTTGTCTCTGCCTGCGTGACAGAGGACGAGGAGGATGAGGAGGATGAGGAAGGTTTAGTAAGCCAGTCCACCACCTCCTCTGCATGCTGTGGCTGGATAGCATGGGCAAACTCAATAAACAGAGGAAATGATGCCCTGCCTGAGGACTGACCACCACGCTCACCTTTGCCTGTGGACACATTTGTTGCTGGCCCCATTACAGTGCCAAGGGAACGTCTGCCTCTCCTTGTTGTCCTCCCAGACATTATTAGGAGGAAGGGGGCGCGCTTATAAGCAAATGTAAAGAAGAAGTTGAAATCTGTACTTAGATTCACTTTAATCAATGTAAAGAGGTGTTTGGTGCACTTTAATTTGAGTACTCACACTACACAGACACACTCCATGGATACACTATAATATACTGCAATATGATACGCCAATCGTACAGTGTTGCACTGAACTATATGGCGTTAAACTGGCAGTAACGCACACATAACAATATGGCGTTAAACTGGCAGTAACGCAGATATAACAATATGGCGTTAAATTGACAGTAACGCACACAGAACTATATAGCGTTAAACTAGCAGTAACGCTCACAGAACTATATGGCATTAAACTGGCAGTAACGCATACAAAACTATCTGGCGTTAAACTGGCAGTAATGCACACAGAGGTAGATGGTGTTAAACTGATAGTAATGCAATCAAATAGACGGCGTTTAACCGTCACTACACTGACGCTATCTGAACTGTCCCTTCTCTAGCTATACACTAATGTAAAGATTACTGACACAGTCTCACTACACTACACTGAAACTATCTGAGCTGTCCCCACTCTACACTAATGTATGTATGAATGACACGGTCTCACTACACTACACTGAAACTATTTGAGCTGTCCCTACTCTAGCTGCACACTATGCAAAGATGAATGATGGTCCTCCTCACTACACTCACACTATCCCTAGGCTGACACTAAACTAATATTCTACACTGACAATTGAAGCAAAATAGCACAGTATAGCACACTAACTAACTAATAGCACTGAACAGAGTCCTGTTCTATCTCTCTCCACGCCGAAATCATACTGAAAATGCCTGCCATTGAAAGAATACTTTTATACTGTGGGGCGGGAATGAGCCATGATAGGATAAAGTCATGATGACAGTATCCAATCATGACTCTGACAGTGCTCTGTGCCCTGATTAGCTGAAGCTTTTACTGCTCATCAGGGCTTGCAATGCATTGTTCAGCGTGGCAATGCATTGTGGTTGGTTTGGGCGCCGAACAAACGGTGGAACGATCCGAACGTCCGAACAGCGAAAATTCGGCTCGAACTTATGCTTGGGCCAAACCATTCACCCATCCCTATTAGTGACCCCCCCTAGCCAGTGTCTGTTAGTGCCAGATTTCTCGCCACACTATCACAGTCACTCTATAATATACTGATGATCACTACCATTACTAATATAATGTCTATAGCTGCATAAATTCCAATATAAATACCATAGTTTGAAGATGCTAAACCTTCACAAAAACCAAATATTATACACTTATTAGGATTTTGTTTTACCAAAGACATGTAGCAGAATACATTTTGGCCTACATTGAAGAAGAAATGGGGGGGGGGGGGGGAGTTGGACACATTTTATAACAGAAAGTAGAAAATATCGTTTTTTTCCCCCAAATTTACTGTCTTTTCTCGTTTATATAATAATGTAGCCAAGTCCCAGGCCTCTCCAGGCCTAATTGTGAGAGTTAGGGACAGCTGATATCCTTCTGTGTAGGGTGGGTTGCAAGGCATGGTGGGTGCAATGTAAGGTAGATTAATGGGTGTCAGACACTTCTTGAATGCATATAGATTTATTTTCTCTTAAACAGAACTGTGGGAGAGATGGTTAGGGTCAGGACACCCTTTAGTAATTGCAATGTTAATTAGCAAACTCCGAGACTTCTATAGGTAAACAGCCATACAGGGAAAGGCACCCAGCTGGACACCACGTCTGTATGTGTAGACACGCTGTCTCCTATGGCAACAATCTTGAACAATTTCTAACAAAGGTTGTAAGGAACTCTTTCACTTCCTCCACAATCTGCTTTTTAGATCTTCACTCAACTGAGCTCTCAGTCTATCCTTGGACCTGCTGATCCACTGCCACTGGATCTCCTGAGCTCTTCCAATCTTCTCACTGAGTATCTTCCTCAAGCGTCACTCCCGCGTCCCTGCTGGGTCCCTAGCTTGGCATTCACAGATACTCTTCAAACTTCACTCCACTAGCCTGCTTGGTCCCTGGCTTGACACACAATACTGCTCTGCAAGTGTCACCTCCACTGGCTGGGTCCCTGGCTTGACCTCTGCTGAAGTTTCCCAATTCTTCACCGTCCCCAGTTGGTGAGAATACTGCTCAGGTACTTGCTTTAGCTACTCACAGTGGTCCCTGGTAATTAGGTGGATGGTCCCTGAGTGGCAACAGCTTCCCCTCTACCTCCGACCCCATCAGGTTCTCCGGCCGGCAGAACCGTTGCTTCTGGTTGGACTGCAAGCTGCAATCCCAACCCTACACCACTCTCTTGCTTTTGGATATGCCCTCAGATAGCCTAGCAACCAGATGTCCCCGGGATAGGCCTCAAGCTCTGGCCTAGCAGCCCGGGGCAGCACAACACATGTCCACCCAGACAGCCGTCCAGGTGGCACAGAACCCCGATCACCTGACCTCACCCAAATAATTAGGCTCTCCCAGCAGGCCAAGGGACCCAAGAAAATCCCTGCCCATTGGCTGAGACACCCCAATTATTCCTAATCTGTCCTTGCAATGTCCTTGTGTTATCTAATGTCATCAGATACCCGGCCATCTAGCGACAAAAGAGAGAAGTGCAGCAATTCCAGAATTAGCATGAAATCAATTGACCTCCTAGCAATTGGCCAAGGCAACTATCATTTGGCAGATAAATTTAAGAGCAACCATGCCTAAATATCAGGGTGCTACAATAAAAAATAAAAAAAACAGTGGTGATCAAATACCACCAAAAGAAAGCTCTACTTGCATGAAAAAAAATGATAAAAATTTCATTTGGGTACAATGTTGCATGGCCAAGCAATTATCAGTTAAAGTAGTACAGTGCTGAACAGCAAAAAAAATTTCCTGGTCATGAAGGGGGTAAAACCTTCCGGAGGTCAAGTGGTTAATTTCCCAGTGACATGTCCGCTGTCTGCCAAATCCAGATGGTGGTCCTATTTCCCATTCATCTGGGGGATCGAATGAAAATGGACAGGCAGTCTGTTTTCATCTGATCTCCCCATAGAGGAGAGCGGGACTTTGACAGGACCTGTCATCCGCCTGCTCAGCGGGGATCAGCGGATCGATCCCCGCCGAGCAAGTGGAGTCTGTCAAATGGATTTACCCCCTGTGAAAGGGGCCTTCGAGTGGAGGTGCATGTAGGAAGGTCTAAAACAGGTATGAGCATGTACATTTAGGGTTTGTTCACAGATCTGTTCCGGGTGCATTTTTTGCATGCGCGGTTTTAATGTTTTGACACGTTTTTATGCGTTTCTGGATTTCTTTTTTTTCCTGTTTTTTTCACTGTACTGGAGTCTGGTCTATTTTTGATGCACTTTTGACATGTTCCAATGCATTTTTGATGCGTTTTACCGCGTTCAAGTACAGTCAAGTGCAGAATCAGTGGTTTATAGGAGTTTAGAGGCAGTTGAGTTTACTGGAATTTTAAAAGCAGAAAAATCGCCTTCAGGATGGTAGTTTACTGGCATTTCAAACGCCAAATGTTTGTAAACTCGTGTAAAAGCTGTGACCAGAGTTTATGCACGTTTTTGTTTATAAATGTTTTTAAAGAGGAACATGTAAAATATGGGAAAAACATAATTTTCACCACATGCTGTTGCCTGCAAGGGGGGGAGGGTTGGAGACAGACAGAGAGAGAGAGAGACAGAGAGCGAGAAAGACAGAGAGAGAGAGATGAGGTGAGAGAGACAGAGAGAGGGAGGGGGAGACAGAGAGAGACAGATAGAGGCACACAGAGAGAGAGTAAGAGAGACAGAGTGAGAAAGGGGGAGAGAGAGACAGATACAGACAGAGAGACCAAGAGAACAAAAGAGAGCAAGAGAAACAAAGAGAGAGAGAGACCAAGAGAACAAAAGAGAGCGAGAGATCAGTTTCCAGCATTCAGACAAGGTTTTCAACTGCCCTGTGTACATGAGACCTAAGTTTACAAACTTCAAATGATATATAGTAATAGAAGTAGGCTAGCAATATTTGAAATATACTGTGGAAATGAATACATGGTTTTACATTTTGATGTGTGAGTACACACATTGGCACAATTATCCAGCAGTTGGATTGTGCTTAGGGCCCTTTCACACTGGAGCGGTTTGTAGGCGCTATTGCGCTAATAATAGCACCTGCAAACCGACCTGAAAGTGCCGCTGCTGTCTCTCCAGTGTGAAAGCCCTCAGAGCTTTCACACTGGAGCGGTGCGCTAGCAGGATGGGAAGAAAAGTCCTGCTAGCAGCATCTTCGGAGCGGTGAAGGAGCGGAGTGTATATAGCTTCTTCACCACTCCTGCCCATTGAAATCAATGGGACAGCGCGGCTATACCGCCGGCACAGCGCCTCTGCAGAGGCACTTTGCGGTGGTTTTTAACCCTTTCTCGGCTGCCAGCGGGGGATAAAACTGCCCCGCTAGCGGCCGAATACTGACGGTAAAGCGCTGCTTACAATAACAGGGCTTTACCGCTGACGCCGCCACCGCCCCAGTGTGAAAGGGCCCTTAGACATCTTATTGTCAGCTTCTTGTACATGGCTAGCTTTGTAATCAGTCTTCTACCTACTTTCACCCAGCACAACTATCTTCACAGGAAGGTTACATAAACAGTGAACTTTCCAACCCATTAACTGGTGCTGTGTGATATGATCAGCCCGGACACAGGAAATGACTTCACATATTGTTAATGGTTGAACTCATTTCATAGGCCTTAGACATTGGTGTATCGCCCTCCCTGCACAGGCCATGTCTATTAGGTGTCAAAACAAACATTTGTAAATGAAAATGTTTCAATAAGGAGGATGAAAAGAGTGACCTCTCCATGTAACAACACTGAGTAGGATAAATAGATGGGTGAGCAAGTAATAAACACACTCAGATGCAATTAACAAGAACCACGCCTCTGTTAATGGGTGTCATTTTCTCTCCCTAGTATTTAACTTACTAAGCCTTGTCAGTGTTTGTTTGGGGAAACATATGAAATTGGCAGCATATTGATTTTCATTTCTTTGGAATCACAAAGCAGAAAAAGTACAGTCTGGTAAAGGCCTTTCTAAGTGTGTAGTTAATTAAAGGGCTTTCCAACAGCATACATTGATTTGTTCATCTGAAACAAAGAGCATTGTTAATGTATGTCATCTCTGCCTACAGGAAGTCACATTTTAACTCTTTCTGTTGCAAGTTTTATTGAGTTGAAATGCAAATACTCCTATATCAATACCAATGATGGGATAATCACAATTAAAACACAACTGGGTAATTGATAAACGGCTTAATGAATAGCTAGTGCAGGGTGGGCCTCATTTATTAAAGAGTCTGAAACAAGGACTGTGCATATTAGCAATTTTGAACAACATTAAACTCTGCACAAAAAAGAAATAAAAAAACAAAACAAAAAGAAAAGTACTATATTGCAGCATACCAGTCCTTAAAGTGATCGCAAATGCATTTTTAATAACATACTGCTTTGCAGCTTTTCCTCTGCTGTTGTTTCAATTTTTCTTTTGTACTTACATACCTGCTCTGTGCAATGCTGCACAGAGATGTTTTTTTTTTACCGTAGTGCAGAGAAGGTATTCAGTTCTAGAAAAAAACCTTTTGCCTTTACAGTCACTTTAAATGTTGTGGCTGCATTTGTTTGTACTTTTATTTTTATTTTCACCTAGTAATCTGGCCAGTAAAGCACTTCCTGTCTTAAGCAGGCCATACCATGGGTTGCAAGAAAAAAAATTAAAACGATTCCCCCATCAACACAGTGTTGATGTGGGAATCACTCCTTTAGGACCATTGTCTTCTCCCAGTGGTAGGGAATCCATCCCCGCTGGGAGAAGACAGTGATTATCACTAGCGGCTATAACAGCCGCTAGCAATAATCTCAAGAGAATCCGGCAGGCTGGTTGTATTGCTGCACAGCTTGGTTTGAAAAATAACAGACTTACCAGCCAGATCACCAGCTTAAAATATAGGAAAAAAGCCTAAAAAAGAAAATGAATGCAGCTACCACATCTAAGAATTGGTAAGCTGCAATATATTCAATTTGTGGTTTGGGGTTTAATATTGCTTTAACAGTGATTTTGCAGTACAGGTTTGAATCTTATTGCTTGCCATAGAGCAGTGATGGCAAACCTTTGCACCCCATGATGCTCATGCACTCTGCAGCGTAGTTGAGCATCATGGGAAATGTAGTTCCAAAACATCTGGGGTGCCAAGGTTCGCCATCACTGCCATAGAGCAAAACAATCAAGCTCCATGTCAGTCCGTCATGAATGAAGACCATTGTGAGTTTGTACGAGTGTTCTTGTTAGTGTCCCTTCACTAGGGACAGATCCAAACTGAACCTGGGATAGAACCTAATTAGAATCTAGTTCACGCATTCATTCTACCCGCTGAGAACCTAATTAGAATCTAGTTCACGCATTCATTCTGCCAGCTGAGCAGTGGCGGCTGGTGCTCAATTTTCCACTAGCCAGCCAGCCACCACCCCCCCCAGAGCCTGCCAGTCAGCTGACCAACCAACCACCCCCCACCCCCCCGGCGCTCGCTCGATCGCCGCTTCCCTGTCACTTGATCGCCACATCACTCACCCGTCGCCCGCCAGGACCCCCGCCAGCCCCGCACTTACCCCTTTCAGGTCACAGCTTCCCCCTGAGTCTCCACCCGAGTCCCAGCTGTCGCTTCTACTCCTGGCCAATCAGGACTTGGGGCTCATGGCCAATCGGGTCTTAGGACTGCCGGCCAATCGAGTCTCAGGACCCACTTCTTGATTGGCCAGGAGGAGAAACAGGAAGAATATGAATTCGCTAATGTCACACAACTGGGTGGGCTCCACCCTTTTTAAAGTCAATTAGAGCCTCAGGCTCTAATCATGTGCTTCAAAAAATAAAGAGATAAAAAAAAGCACTGGAATCCATGCATCTGGTGCCCTGCATGTGGATTCGGGGCTGGACGTATGGATTAGGGGGGTGACGCCCCTGAGCCCTGCATGAGCAGCCGCCACTGCTGCTGAGGGGTACTAAAATCCCGCCAATGTCTAGCAATGATGGTACAATTCGTAGTAAAAAAAATGATACAATAGCTACACTTTAATTATATGGTAATATAGAAAGAATTAGGAAGGATACCTCCCATAAGGCTTCATTCACACCGCACTCTTTCCGTCTTTCCTCTTTTCTGGGCAAGGCTGCAAAGGCACTGGGCAAGGCTGCAAAGGCACTGGGCAAGGCTGCAGATGGACACTGGGCAAGGCTGCAATGATGGACAAGGCTGCAGATGGACACTGATAAGGCTGCATTGATAGGCATTTAAATGTAAGTTTTTTTCCTTAAACTTCACTCCTAAAAGTTTTTTTCCTTAAAATTCCCTCCTAAACTTGGGGTGTGTGTTATACGCCGGCGCATGTTATACACCGATAAATACGGTATATATATAACAACTTTATCAAGGCCACAACTCTTTTATTTAACCACTTCAGCCCTGGAAGATTTTACCCCCTTCCTGACCAGAGCAATTTTTGCGATTCGGCACTGCGTCGCTTTAACTGACAATTGCGCAGTCGTGTGACGTTGTACCTAAACAAAATTGATGTCCTTTTTTTCCCCACAAATAGAGCTTTCTTTTGGTGGTATTTGATCACCTCTGCGGTTTTTTTTTTTTGCGCTATAAACAAAGAAAGCAACAATTTTGAAAAAAACGCAGTATTTTTTACTTTATGCTATAATAAATATCCCCCAAAAATATATAAAAAAACTATTTTTTTCCTCAGTTTAGGTCCATATATA
Source organism: Aquarana catesbeiana (assembly GCF_042186555.1). Taxonomy (NCBI): domain Eukaryota; kingdom Metazoa; phylum Chordata; class Amphibia; order Anura; family Ranidae; genus Aquarana; species Aquarana catesbeiana. Next base: position 152,605,108 of record NC_133332.1, on the reverse strand, counting down.
TTCTTCTACATATTTTTGGTAAAAAAAAATTGCAATAAGCGTAAATTGATTGGTTTGCGCAAAATTTATAGTGTCTACAAAATAGGGAATAGTTTTATGGCATTTTTATGTTTAATTTTTTTTATTAGTAATGGCGGCGATCTGTGATTTTTATTGGGACTGCGACATTATGGCAGACACATCGGACATTTTTGACACATTTTTGGGACCATTGTCATTTATACAGTGATCATTGCGATTACAAATGCATTGATTACTATGTAAATGACACTGGCAGTGAAGGGGTTAACCACTAGGGGACAGTGAAGGGGTTAAGTGTGTCCTAGGGAGTGATTCTAATTATGACTGGGCTGGGCTTGAACACACAGGACAGTGATCACTGCTCTCGATCACAGAGAGCAGTAGATCACTGTCCTGTCACTAGGCAGAACGGGGAAATGCTTTGTTTACATAAGCATCTCCCTGTTCTTCTTCTCCGTGACACGATCACGGGCACCCAGCAGACATCAAGTCCGGGGGGGCCGCGGTCACGGTCACAGAGACTGCGGCACGCACGCGCTCGCGACACCGCTTCTTAAAGGGGACGTACCTGCACGCCCTGTTGCCTGCCAGTGCCATTTTGCCAACGTACATCGGTGTGCGCTGGTCGGCAAGCGGTTAAAAAAAACATATTGTCACAGGTTACATTTTTTAGAGGTTTTTTTTTTCTAGAATGTCTTAAACACTCTTCAACAAAAACCCATTGTGTCACAGGTTTTTTTTTTTTTTCAATTTTGTACATATTTTTTTACTTAGCTTGACAAATATTTGCAACAGAAACCAGTTTCCTGGAAGGAAGAGGTAGACAGCGTGGTTATAGAAAACGGCACAATACAGGTGGGTGATGGTCAATACGGCATTGGTGAGCTACAGTTCATTGAGGGAGCCATGAAAGCCAACATATACTGAAGCGGAGCATGATCCCCTCCCTTTGAAGACTGGGCCGCAGGGCAGTATTCCAACATGATAACAACCCCAAACACACATCCAAGATGACCACTGCCTTGCTAAAGAAGCTGAGGGTAAAGGTGATGGACTGGCCAAGCATGTCTCCTGACATAAACCCTATTGAGCATCTGTGGGGCATTCTCAAACGGAAGGTGGAGGAGCCCAAGGTCTCTAAAATCCACCAGCTCTGTGGTGTCATCAAGGAGGAGTGGAAGATGACTCCAGTGGCAACCTGTGAAGCTCTGGTGAACTCCTTGCCCAAGAGAATTAAGGCAGTGCTGGGAAATAATGGTGGCCACACAAAATATTGATACTTTGGGCCCAATTTGGACATTTTCACTCAGGGGTGTACTCACTTTTGTTGGCAACGATTTAAACATTAATGGCTGTGTGTTGAGTTATTTTGAGGGGACAGCAAATTTACACTGTTATATAAGCTGTACACTCACTACTTTACATTGTAGCAGCGTGTCATTTCTTCAGTGTTGTCACATGAAAATATATAATAAAATATTTACAAAAATGTGAGGGGTGTACTCACTTTTGTGAGATACTGTATCCTTTTGAATAAAAACAAGCCATAACTAAACTGCATATGAATAAGGAAATAACAATAAAAATGGCAGACAAAGGAGGGAATGTAGTAGTGGTGGATAGGGATGAGCCGAACACCCCCCTGTTCGGTTCGCACCAGAACATGCGAACAGGAAAAAAGTTCGTTCGAACATGCGAACACCGTTAAAGTCTATGGGACACGAACATGAATAATCAAAAGTGCTAATTTTAAAGGCTTATATGCAAGTTATTGTCATAAAAAGTGTTTGGGGACCTGGGTCCTGCCCCAGGGGACATGGATCAATGCAAAAAAAAGTTTTAAAAACGGCCGTTTTTTCAGGAGCAGTGATTTTAATAATGCTTAAAGTCAAACAATAAAAGTGTAATATCCCTTTAAATTTCGTACCTGGGGGTGTCTATAGTATGCCTGTAAAGGGGCGCATGTTTCCTGTGTTTAGAACAGTCTGACAGCAAAATGACATTTTGAAGGAAAAAACTCATTTAAAACTACCCGCGGCTATTGCATTGCCGACAATACACATAGAAGTTCATTGATAAAAACGGCATGGGAATTCCCCAAAGGGGAACCCCGAACCAAAATTAAAAAAAAAAAATGACGTTGGAGTCCTCCTAAATTCCATACCAGGCCCTTCAGGTCTGGTATGGATATTAAGGGGAACCCCGGCCAAAATTAAAAAAAAAAAATGACGTGGGGTTCCCCTTAAATTCCATACCAGACCCTTCAGGTCTGGTATGGATTTTAAGGGGAACCCCGCGCCAAAAAAAACCCAAAAAACGGCGTGGGGTCCCCCCAAAAATCCATACCAGATCCTTATCCGAGCACGCAACCTGGCAGGCCGCAGGAAAAGAGGGGGGGACGAGAGTGCGGCCCCCCCTCCCTCCTGAACCGTACCAGGCCACATGCCCTCAACATTGGGAGGGTGCTTTGGGGTAGCCCCCCAAAACACCTTGTCCCCATGTTGATGAGGACAAGGGCCTCATCCCCACAACCCTGGCCGGTGGTTGTGGGGGTCTGCGGGCGGGGGGCTTATCGGAATCTGGAAGCCCCCTTTAACAAGGTGACCCCCAGATCCCGGCCCCCCCCTGTGTGAAATGGTAAGGGGGTACATAAGTACCCCTACCATTTCACGAAAAAAGTGTCAAAAATGTTAAAAATGACAAGAGACAGTTTTTGACAATTCCTTTATTTAAATGCTTCTTCTTTCTTCTATCTTCCTTCATCTTCTGGTTCTTCTGGCTCTTCTGGTTCTTCTGGTTCTTCCTCCGGCGTTCTCGTCCAGCATCTCCTCCGCGGCGTCTTCTGTCTTCTTCTCCTCGGGCCGCTCCGCACCCATGGCATGGGGGGGAGGCTCCCGCTCTTCTCTTCTTCTCTTCTTCTCTTCTTCTCTTCTTCATTTTCTTCTCCGGGCCGCTCCGCAATCCATGCTGGCATGGAGGGAGGCTCCCGCTGTGTGACGGCGCTCCTCGTCTGACAGTTCTTAAATCACGGGGGGGCGGGGCCACCCGGTGACCCCGCCCCCCTCTGACACACGGTGACTTGACGGGACTTCCCTGTGGCATTCCCCGTGACGTCACAGGGAAGTCCCGTCAAGTCACCGTGCGTCAGAGGGGGGCGGGGTCACCGGGTGGCCCCGCCCCCCCGTTATTTAAGAACTGTCAGACGAGGAGCGCCGTCACACAGCGGGAGCCTCCCTCCATGCCAGCATGGATTGCGGAGCGGCCCGGAGAAGAAAATGAAGAAGAGAAGAAAAGAAGAAAAGAAGAAAAGAAGAAGAGAAGAAGAGAAGAGCGGGAGCCTCCCCCCCATGCCATGGGTGCGGAGCGGCCCGAGGAGAAGAAGATAGAAGACGCCGCGGAGGAGATGCTGGACGAGAACGCCGGAGGAAGAACCAGAAGAGCCAGAAGAGCCAGAAGAACCAGAAGAACCAGAAGATGAAGGAAGATAGAAGAAGCATTTAAATAAAGGAATTGTCAAAAACTGTCTCTTGTCATTTTTAACATTTTTGACACTTTTTTCGTGAAATGGTAGGGGTACTTATGTACCCCCTTACCATTTCACACAGGGGGGGGCCGGGATCTGGGGGTCACCTTGTTAAAGGGGGCTTCCAGATTCCGATAAGCCCCCCGCCCGCAGACCCCCACAACCACCGGCCAGGGTTGTGGGGATGAGGCCCTTGTCCTCATCAACATGGGGACAAGGTGTTTTGGGGGGCTACCCCAAAGCACCCTCCCAATGTTGAGGGCATGTGGCCTGGTACGGTTCAGGAGGGAGGGGGGGCCGCACTCTCGTCCCCCCCTCTTTTCCTGCGGCCTGCCAGGTTGCGTGCTCGGATAAGGGTCTGGTATGGATTTTTGGGGGGACCCCACGCCGTTTTTTTTTTTTTTTTTTGGCGCGGGGTTCCCCTTAAAATCCATACCAGACCTGAAGGGTCTGGTATGGAATTTAGGGGGAACCCCACGTCATTTTTTTTTTTAAATTTTGGCCGGGGTTCCCCTTAATATCCATACCAGACCTGAAGGGCCTGGTATGGAATTTAGGGGGACCCCCACGTCATTTTTTTTTTTAATTTTGGTTCGGGGTTCCCCTTTGGGGAATTCCCATGCTGTTTTTATCAATGAACTTCTATGTGTATTGTCGGCAATGCAATAGCCGCGGGTAGTTTTAAATGAGTTTTTTCCTTCAAAATGTCATTTTGCTGTCAGACTGTTCTAAACACAGGAAACATGCGCCCCTTTACAGGCACACTATAGACACCCCCCAGGTACGAAATTTAAAGGGATATTACACTTTTATTGATTGACTTTAAGCATTATTAAAATCACTGCTCCTGAAAAAACGGCCGTTTTTAAAACTTTTTTTTGCATTGATCCATGTCCCCTGGGGCAGGACTCAGGTCCCCAAACACTTTTTATGACAATAACTTGCATATTAGCCTTTAAAATTAGCACTTTTGATTTCTCACATAGACTTTTAAAGGGTGTTCCGCGGCATTCGAATTTGCCGCGAACACCCCAAATTGTTCGCTGTTCGGTGAACTTGCGAACAGCCAATGTTCGAGTCGAACATGAGTTCGAGTCGAACTCGAAGCTCATCCCTAGTGGTGGATACATCACGATACCGGGAAATGTGCCTGGACATTCTCTCTAATGATACATGGTACTGCAAGATTTCAGAGGAAATAATTAAGGAGTATAATAAGGAATTTGATGTAATTATCGACAGTCTTTTGTTGATGGAATAATGATAAAACTACTCTTGAGACTATCCAGGTTCCATATGCTAGAACTTTTATGCTTTACCAAAAACCCATAAAAATTTGATCAGGCCGTATGGTCGCCCAATCATATCAGGAATAGGAGCCAAAATGGAGAAGGGGCGTCGTTTGGTGGACACATGGCTATGACCCCATGTAATTAGTCTTCCTTCGTATATCCAGGACACTGTGGACTTATTAAGGAAACAACATGATATTACCATACCCCCCCAACAGTATTTTGGTCTCCATTGATGTGGATGTGGATGCCTTATACTGTAGTATTCCTCAAAGGTTGGGAATCTCGGTGAAAGCTTCCTTGATAAGATGGACCTATTAGCTAGGCCTTACAGTCATTTTAAGGTTGGTCTACCACATCCTCACTAAGAACGTGTTCACCTTTGATGATTCTCACTACCTCCAGGTGCAGGGGGTTGCGATGGGGACATGTTGTGCCCCATTGTATGCCAATCTCTACCTTGGGGGGGGGGGGGGGTGGGAATGTACCATCTTTGCACAGGAGAGTTTCTCTGTGTATCTGTCCAACATTATACGTATAAGTACATACGTATGTACCCCCATTGGGAGACATGTTGCGCTCCAGCATAGGCACGATACATCAATGGTCAAATATACGGTGTTAGAAAAAGTTATGGAGGATCCTAGAGGAGGAAATTTTGATAGGAAATTGCTTCAATGTGAGGCGAGGTGGATTTTTAAATTAAATGCTACCTCCCCACCCGGCCTCAATGAGGCTCTGAGTTATAGGCCATTATTAGGAGAATGGTCATGCCATCTCACCCCCCCCCAGTTTGTACTTACATCTAAGAAGAATAGGGGGATATGTCTTTGTCAAATCAGGTTCAAAATGTAAATTATTGTAAATATGAGTTATACAAATTATGTTTATGAAGTAGAGGATTACTAAATGTTAGGATTACAAATGATTGATTATGTAATTGATATGTAAATGATGTCTATCTTTGCAGCCTGTTTAATGTCACTGTCTCCCATTTTGGGTCATCCTGTTTTTCCTGGGGTTGTAGCTGGAGCCTGGGGTATATGTTTGTAGTAATGCCACAAAAACAACATACTAGACTATTGTTATTACAACTTTCCGTGTAGGATTAACATTCAGTGGGCATAGGGACTGAATCAGTCTCATGCCTGTCGAAGGAGGTGGGGTTGAGAGATGGTGGAAGCACGGATCTCCTATAAATAATCATGGAAATTAGCCCATTAAATACACCCAAATACAAATATACATATGTTGTGTCAAAGGGGATATACACTCATGTTGGGTGATGTGGCGTTACTGTTTATGTGTGTGGTGGGCGGGGTGGCAGTTTAGATGGTCTGCTCTGTCTGTTTTTCTTTTGTTTATTGTGATTTGGGACTGCCCTGTGGGCGTGTGCCATGTTGGGTCTGCCGCCCCTTTGCCTCCACTGCGCATGCGCGGTCATCTGCTATATGACGGTCCGGTCTACCTGGGCTGGAGCGGACTGTGCATGTGCAGGATGGTGTGCTCGTCTGCTTGGGATGGTGACATGGCGCTGGTTTGCCTGCCTTGTGTGTAGGCGGAATAGTTCATCAGGATGTTTGGTTTCACTGTGCCAACGCGCAGGAGCAGCCCCTATTGGCCTTTGTGGATGTTGCGCCCATAATGCTCGGAGGAAGAGCCTCCTCCTAGAGGGAAGTTGTTGTCGGCTCCATATGAATAAGATGATGTGTTATCAGACAGCGCAAGTGAGTACATATGAATTAAATTATGTGGAGATTGCAATTTGGAGAAGCTGGTTATTAGGCGCCATTTGGTATTTATAAGTGGTGTAGGTTGGGAGAGGAGTAATGCTGGGGGCTGTTTGAGATGTTGATTTTGGCTGTGCACTGGAAAAGTGAGCAATGAATCAAATCCCCCCTTTTTCTACCCTTGTGTTTACCTTGAAAAATCTAAGAGTGAGTGAGCAGCATAGGAATATGTTTATTGTTACAGATGGTTTGATATATTAAGGCGGTTTAACATACAGAAAATAATAAATATCTGGTGCTACTCAAAGGCGGACATTATTTTAGGTGAGTGTTCATTAAAGTGATTGTTTGGCCATTAAGTATGATGGATCAGAGTCCCCCACATGGGAAATCAACAGTTTAGCTTGGTGTGTTACTATAAGGATAGCATGGATTTAATGGAGTTTTATTTGCCTTATATTTCTATAGGTAAAACCCACTTGCTTTCATTACGTGATACGGCTTAAAGAAGTACTGTGATAATATTTTTTCTGATTCAGTTGGTTGTGGAATACTGCTATCGTGTATTAGGTAAGGAGGAATATAAATTCCTCAGCTAGCTGTTTGGCGCATATGTAAAGTATCTAGAGCTATGGTGATTGGTTCATTAATTGTGCCTTGCTGGGTGTTACAGGTTCCTCGATACATTTACCATACCGATTTTGGGGATATTAATCTTCATGACCATTATTCTCTTGCTTTTTCAGGAAAACAATATCTTAAATTGGTAAGTTTAAACATAATACATCCCATACATGTAGCCGCCCTTTTGTTCTAGTGTACATGATCTTTAGCTCTAACAGGACCCCTCCAATAATTGATTATCCCTCCAATACTAGATGAAATCCCAGTGTACCCCTACAAACAACTGTTGTTTTGACGCATATTTTGCTGCATGGTGTGCTGCTGGCTCCTGCTCAACTTCAGGAGATACATGTATGTGACCCCTCTTTTTCATCTGGGGAGATAGGGCACAATTGATATATATATATTGTGCTGCATGATGTTTATTTTGTATACTATATAATTATTTATTGTGAATTTTGTTTCATAGATAGGTCTAGTTTCTTTGTGGTCAAAGAATTGAGGTCCTGAGGAAGCTGTTTGTGAAAGTGGCCTCCTGGCCATCTTTACAAAGAAACAATATGTGGAGAATATATGTACTAGCCTATCCAACAGTCATATGATGTTTTTAAGAGCATTTGCTTTATATCTTTTTTATATGTTGTTGTTTTGTAATAAAATACCTTTTATGTCAATTTAATGTGGTTCAGTTCTTCTCTGGTACTGTTAAAGCCCGTAAGCTTTGGCTGTTTGTTTCTACTCTATCTGTTTTGTATGAGGTACCAATATTTTTTTTTTTTTTTTGCCACTTCAGCGAAGTGATTATTTGGAGGATATTGTTTCAACTTTCAAGTCAATGTCATCCCTTAATACTTTCACATCATTGTGGCTTCTTTTTTTTTCACCATTTGGTAAATAATGATAATTCCAACATACAATGCAAATATCCCTATAAAAAACACTAACACCCCTGAAGCCCCCCCCCCTCCCTAGACCCAATTGCCCACCCAACCCCCCCAACCCTACTCCCCCAACCCTACTCCCCCGCCTGATCCAACATAAATCATGACCTGCACCTATCACTATCCTCCTCCTGCTCTTTATGTCTGTTTGAGTGTGTATCCTCTAGCTCGAACTTATGTTTAAATTTCTATTGGGTGAGTTATCTGGCTCAGTTTCCCACACCTCAGCAGCCTGCAGTGAGGACTTATGCTTTACCCAGTCTCTCCACGTCACTTCATACTCTTCCATCTCAAGCCCTTCACTATATCTCAGATATTCCAGGCAGTGAATTTCCTCTATTTTGTTGAACCACTCCCACATTGTAAGTCTCCTTCTGTCTAGCCAGTGTTTGGGAATGAGACTTTTGGCAGCATTGAGGAGGTGCGGTAACAATAATTTCAAGTACCTCTTAGAGGGCATATTACTCCCATGATGCAAACAGACCCAAGGGTCATCCGGACCCTCATATTGGTGATCACATGTATAATCCCCCTTATCTCCCCCCAGAATTTTTTCATTACCGGGCACAGCCACCACATATGTGCCATTGTCCCTATGTCCTTACAACCCCTCCAGCATGATTGCGATGTTTCTTTTTGTATTTTATGTGCTCTATCCGGGGTGATATACATTCTCGCCATGATTCTGAAATTCATTTCATCTACCCTATAGTTCACTGAAGTGGCGTTCACTCTACTCAGGACCAGCCCAACCTCTCTTTCACTGATCTTGTTTCCCAATTCCTCCTCCCATTTCCTAAGAAATAACGTACGCTCCACTTCTCCCATTTAATCAAAATTCTATAGATCCTAGACACTCCTCCCCTCCTATTTTTCTCCAGACACGCTTTTTCGAGGGAGCGAAGATCTTCCATCGACCTAATTGGCTGCGGAAGTGAATCAACAAAATGTTTCAACTGCCTATACTTCCAACTGTCCATAATGAACCATTTGTCTCTAGCTTTTAGTTCCTTGTAGGTACACACCTTACCCTGACTCGTGATATCTTTTAGTTGGACCTCTTCCTTTAATATCCATCTCCCAAACAGATCTTCCCTCCCAGGCAGAAAATAGTCTGTGTCCTTAAGCGGGATTAATGGTGAGTTGTATCCCCATTTCTCCCTTTTGTGTATTTTGTCCCACACATTTAAAGCATGTTTAGTGATGTCCAGTGTTTTCGTGCTCAATTTTCTATAGTGTGGTGGTATCCACACGTTTTTACCCAAATCCACCCCACTCGTTATATTCTCTATTTTCACCCATTGTTTTTCTTTATTATTATTCGTCCAATCTCAAATATACGTGATATAACTATAGCTACATAATATTTTTTGATATCAGGTACCCCCCACCCCCCCTTCTTCTTAACATTCACTAATTGTGCATACTTAATTCATGTTTTTTTCCCCTCCATATGAACCTTACAAACAATGTGTGCAATTTATGCAAAAAGCTCTGCAGAATTGAAATTGGGAGCATTTGGATTTTATATGTGATTTTGGGGAGAACTGATATTTTGAGTAAGTTTATTCTGCCTCCCCATGAGAGTTGGTTACGCGGGAATCTATTCAACTCAGACCTGATCTCATTAAGGAGTGACATGTAGTTGGCTTGGAACAGTGTCTCTTTTACTGGGGAAATTTTGACTCCTAGATAATTAAGCTCTTTTATCCCCCATTTAAATGGCAGACTCTTTTGATAAGCCTTATCCCCATCTTTGTCTTCCACAATTTCCAATATTTCCGACTTGGTTGAGTTAACCCGGAAATTAGATAATCTACCATAGATCCTGATGGTCTCAAGCAGGTTCGGAAGGGTGAGCCTCGGGCGGGTGACGTACAATAAGAGACGTCGTCCGCAAAGGCAGTTATTTTGTATTCTTCTTCACCAATTTTAACCCCACTGATGTCCGGGCTGAGTCGTATCTTAGCCATTAAAGGTTCCAACGTCAACACGAAAAGCAGCGGGGAAAGTGGGCACCCCTGTCTAGTACCGTTATGCATCACAAAAGGATCGGAAAGGGTACAATTTGTCTTGACTCTTGCAGTGGGGGAAGTGTACAAGGCTTTTATCCTACTAAGCATTTTATTACCTATGCCAAACTGACCCACATGAAGCCCCAGTCTACCCTGTCGAAAGCTTTTTCAGCATCCATCGACAGGAGTAGTCCTGGGGCTCCCTTATCCTTCATTGTCTGGGCCACCATTAACATTTTAATGCCGTTATCTCTCCCTTCCCTACCCGGTACAAAGCCCACTTGGTCAGAGTGGACAATCTTGTTTATTATCTTTTTCAATCTATCAGCCAAAATCTATGCAAAGAGCTTCGTATCGACATTCAAGAGGGAAATGGGCCTGTAGCTAGAACATAACGTGCTATCCCTCCCTTCTTTCCTGATAATGGCGATACTTGCTTCTTGTACAAAAGGTTTTATTGAAAAAATAAACATCAACAAATAAGTACAAAACGGTGATGGATACATCATGAGTTAACAGGTATAAAACTGCAGGTATCCGGCGAGTGAAACTATTATTCAAAAATTTAAGCCTGGACTCGGGCGGTACAATGCCGAGGCCAGGCGACATACCAAGACATATTCTCATCCCGCGTATTCTAGCGTAGTGATATGGTATCAGCAGATATTAATATAATTGCAAACATACAAGAATAACTAAGATTTCTAAACGAGATGTTGTTGCAATACATAACGTTTCATGAAGAAATAAGTAAAAAAATAAAATAAAAAATAAAAATATAAAATAAAGAAAAAACAAAAAAAAGAACCAGTACTAAAGTCAGATTACATTGAATAACCTTAAAGAGGATAAAATACCTCTGAATGTACTAATTTGTGTAATATATTAAATTTCTGGTTCTTATAGAATTAAGCCCGAGGGCCTGAATAAGGAGAAGGAGAGAGAAATTGAAAGCGGGAAAGAAGGGGGGAAGAAAGGAGAGAAAGGAGGGGAGGAACCTGGGGTGGGGGGAACGGAGGCTTGTTATAGAGAAAGAAGCATTTGATCAAATCTTGATGGGCGATTGTAAGTCCCCCAGGGTTGCCATATCCTGAGGAATTTGTCAAGAGTGTCCATCAATATGGCCGTAAGTTTCTCATTTACCATGATATCATTCACAGTATTTTTAACTGCTTCAAAACTAAGGTTCGGGGTTTTCCAGGCCCTTGCTATGGTGAGTTTAGTTGCAGTGAAAATCTGTGCTGCTAACTGACGTTCAGGACGAAGAAGTTCTGCAATTGGTTTCCATAAAAGGGCCTCAAAAGGGTCCCGTTTTACGTTGGTTTTAAAAAGATTACGTAATAGTGCATATACTCTAACTCATAGTCTGCAGTCCCTGGGACAGGTCCACCAAATATGCGCCATCGTGCCCTCCTGTGAGCACCCGTGAAAACAAAGGGGGGAATAAGATGGAATAAAACTTGCTAATCTAGCCGGAGTATAATACCATCCATAGAAGACTTTATACGCGTTCTCTAAAAAGAGAACATTCTTGGAACATTTAGATAGCGTTCGTCATGCTATGCCAGTCCTCCGGATCTAGTTGTTTCCCAAACTCAGCCTCCCATTGGAGATGATAGGGTCTCAATGGTATTGTCTTGGAATTATTTATAGCGGTATATATTAGAGAAATCAAACCCGAGGATTGGGGGCGTGATCTACAAAGGCTTTCAAATGGTGTCATGACAAAGGGGGCAGAATGAGAAATTGTAAGCTGTCGGAGAAAATGTCTAATTTGCAGGTAACTGTAATGCTCCCTAAGGGGGATATCGTGTGATGAACGTAAGGCAGCGAAAGAGATAATCTTGGTTGGGGTGAAAAACGAATGGATATCTATGAAGCCATTGTCGGACCACCACTTAAATTGCAGTGGGTTTTCACAACCTGGTTGAAATAAAGGGCAGTGGAGGATACGAAGTAGTGGGAGATGAGGAGAAATTAGGCCTGCTGAATACTTGACCGCATCCCACAATTTGAGGGAATGAGCTAAACAGGGACCTATTGTAGGGGGGCGATGTGCTCTAGGAAGCCAAGGAAGAGAAGCTAGAGGTGTTGGGTGTGCGTCGACCAAGTCAATGGTGGCCCATAGGGGCATTTGTTGCTTTGCATGAAGATGAGATAGTGGGGCGATACCCGCTGCTATATAATATGCTTGCAAATTAGGAACTGAAAGGCCACCATTGACTCTGCGTGCGTAAAGCACTTGTCTCTTGATTCTAGGCCTCTTTTGGCCCCATATAAATTGCATAATTTTACGTTGATGTATTCGAATGATATGGGGAGGCACTGGAACTGGCAATACTCTAAAATAATAGAGCAATTTGGGGAGGTACGTCATTCGTGCCGTCGCTATTCTGCCGAGCCACGAAATCGGGATTGTGGACCAAGAGGCTAACATAGCCTCGAGCTTTCGAAAAAGGGGAGGAAAATTAGCTTGATATAATCCGGAGTATTTTGGGGTAAGTTTAATACCCAGATAGGGTAAAGAGGTTGACCACTGAAACGAAAATGCCGACTGCAGGGCATCTAATACCGGGGGCCGAAGATTAATAGACATCGCTTTAGATTTTGCCGGGTTAACTGAAAGGCCCGAAAACGAGGTGAAGGAGTCTAAGAGAGAGAATAAATTGGGGAGGGAGATTCTGGGTTTAGTAATGGTTAATAAAATGTCATCCGCAAACAGGGACAATTTGTGCGCGTTGCCTGCTATTTCTACTCCTGAGATATCTGGATGAGAGCGTATGGCCTCCGCCAGGGGTTCAAGTGCTAGTATAAATAGAAGGGGGAGAGCGGGCACCCCTGCCGTGTTCCCCTTTTAATAGGGAAAGTAGGCGATTCATATCCATAGTAACGCACTTTAGTCTGAGGGGAGTGATATAGGGCTGAAACCCAGCCCAAAAAGGAGGTGCCGAAGCCGTAGTGTGTAAGGACCTGTGTCAAATAGGGCCAGGATAAGGTATCGAAAGCTTTATTAACATCTAAAGAAAGAAACATTGTACCCAAGGACCTTTCATGCACTATATGTTGGATTTGGAGGAGTCGTTGAATGGCATCACTTGCCTGTCTGCGGGGGACAAATCCCACCTGATCTTTTTTATATAAGGCGCGGTAGGAAAGAATTCAAACGGTTGGCCAGAATTTTCGTCAATATCTTCATATCAATATTGATTAAAGAGACTGGCCGAAAATTTGCCCAGGAGGAGTGATCTTTGTCTGGCTTAGGAATCATCACTATGTTGGCAGTTAACATGTCTGGCGTAAATGAGTGACCTCCTTTGACCGAGTTATACATAGTCGCTAGGTGTGGGGCCAGGATTTCTGCAAATTTTTGATAATACAAAGCAGTGAAGCCATCTGGACCTGGTCTTTTGCCCACTTTCAGTTCCTTAATGCACTGAAGTATCTCAGAGACCTGTATATCTCGGTCCATTAGAGAGATATGGGGTTCCGATAGGGAAGGTAGAGATAACTTATCTAAAAAATCATTCAGGCCCTGTGTTGAAGAATGATTTAGGGGGGAGTAGAGTTTAGTAAGCCGGTAACGGAATTCTTCCAGAATCCGCTGAGGGTTACCCGTAAGGATATTATGACGGGTGCGCAGGCTTATGGGAGTAAATTTCGGAATGAAGGTTCGCAATCTGTTAGCCAACTGCGCATTAGGTTTGTTTGCCTTACATTTCTGGTGGGCCCAACGTAAGGTACGGTCCGCCTCATCTGTCAGACATAGATCCAAGTCTGTACGGGCTTTGTCTAAAGCTCTGTGGTTAGCAAGGGTGGGGGTTAGTTTAAAGGTCGTCGAGCAATCCTCTAAGATCTGTTCTAACTTGCGTCGTGCCTGAAATCTTTCTCTCTTGCGCTGAGATGCTATTCGAATAACACGACCCCAGAGGACTGCTTTATAAGCCTCCCATAATGTTATTGGGGACGAGACCGAACCTACATTAAGTCTAAAGTCTTCCATAGAAGCTTCTTTGATTTCATTGAGGATCAGTTTGAATGACAAAAGTGAATCGTTCATCACCCAGGGAGCTTGTTGTGGTTTGTTGAGTAGGGTACGACAGACAGTTAGAACTGGGTCATGATCAGACCAAGGGACTGTTAGGATCGATACCGATTCTATTAAAGGAAGGTGTTTCCGTAACATAAACGTATGGTCAATTCTAGAGTGAGAATGGTGGGGATGAGAATAGTGGGTGTAGTCCCTGCCCATGGGATGAAACTCTTGCCATAGGTCTACTAGGTCCAAATTTTGTAGGGCCAGCCAGAATTTTTTTGCCGCTGGAGGGGGGGATTTGTGGTCCGCCGGGTACTTATCAATGGCCGGATTAAGCGTCACGTTCGAGTCACCCGCCAACAAGAGGGTGCCTTTTTGGTGGACCTGTAACAAGGAGCAAACATGAGACAGAAATGGGCCCGGATTTTCGTTCGGGGCTATTTCGTTGTTTTGAACAGAACCCTGTAAGAGAAGATATCTGCCATTGGGGTCAGCTAACTGTTTATTGCAGATAAATGGAACCGATTTTCGTACAGCTATAAGAACCTCTCTCTGTTTAGTAGGACCATTAGCTAAATATACTTGGGGATAAATCGCTGTGAAATATTTGGGGCAGGAAGAAGAAGAAAAATTAGTTTCCTGTAAACAAGCTATATCTATCTTTTGTTGCTTGAGGTATTTAAAAACTTTAACTCTTTTTTGTGGGGAATTCATACCCTGAACATTCAGGGACAGCCAGTGAAGGGTCATTGGGACTGAGTTATAACGCTATGGACTACTCCATCCGCACACCCCAGGTGCCAAGGGAAAGGAGAAGGGGAGGGGGAAAGAAAAGTGAGAGAAAAATAGTAAAAGCAAGGAAGAGCATAAGGTATGAGAATACCGAGAAGAACTCTAATTAGAGAACGTAGTGAACACATTGACGTATCACGCCGTGGGCGGCAAGGCCCACAATGGGGTGGGGCCATAGCCAAGACAAATATCTTAGCCATGTGCCATCCCATGAGGGGAGCAGTGGTCCGTCGGAACCACTGGCCTATAAAGAAGATAATTCAAACAGACTATGTAAAATTGACATAAAATGTACACAATACTTAGGGATAGCAACAAAACAAACAACATTAAATGAGTTACAGTATGAAAATCTCAGTGGGCAGTACTTGCTTCAAGTGCTTCCTTCCTCATCTCCCAGTTTCCCCAATCCCATTCATATATGAACACAATATGGGAATCAATGGTTCCTGTAGTTTTTTGTAGTAAAGGGCAGTCAGCCCGTCTGGGCCTGGACTTTTCCCATTTGGGGTATCCTGTAGGGCTTTCCTTAGTTCCTGTACAGTTATAGGGGCATCCAACATGGCTTTATCTTCTTCCGTAATTTTTGTTAAATTCACCTCTTTTAAAAAAGTTTTACTGTCCTCTCGCTTACGTCTATTTGACTCATGGGAGTAATCTGCGTTTATTGCGTACAACTCACCGTAAAACTCTTGAAATACTTTCGCAATATCACTTGTTTTATATTTAGTTTCACCTGATTTGGTCTTAATTTTTTCGATAAAATTGCTCGTTTTCTTTTTTTTCAGGGCCCTGGCAAGGAGCTTGCCCGGTTCGTTACCATGGATGTATCTATCTTTCTTAACCAAGTTATAGTTTTTATGCGTTTCCTGTTCTATACAAGCCCTCAGCTCTTCTCTTCTTTTGTAGATTTATCCAAGCCTCCCTCCCTCCTGATGCTTTATGTTGGTGCTCTAGTTCTTGAATTTATCTAATCAGGGCTAGCCTTTCGTTTTTCAATCTCTTATTTTTTTCCGCACCTACCATCATAAATATGCCCCTGATGTATGCTTTGTGGGCCTCCCAAATTGTAGCCTCGTTTACATCCCCGGGCACATTTATTTTAAAGAACCAATCCAGTTCTTTCTTGATTCTCTTTAAGATATCTTTATCTTGTAACAGGTCTTCGTTCAATCTCCACCCTGAACCCTGTGTATAAGTTTCGCCTATTTTTATTTGTAAACTCACTGGTGCATGATCAGAGAATGTCATATTACCAATAGATGCCCCCATGACCCCTTCAAGCAACTTATGTTCTACCAGAAAGAAGTCAAGTCTCTAATACGTCACATGCACGGGGGAGTAGAAAGTGTAGTCCCTTGTGTCGCCCTGCTGGATCCTCCATACATCTACCAGCTGAAGCTGATGCAGCTTCTTTTTAAGTTTTCCTGCCCACACTCCCCCCCTCCCCCGGATGTGTGATGAACAATCCTTTTCAGGATCTAAGCATAAATTAAAGTTCCCCCGCTATAATAGCCTTCCCCATCTTGAATTCTTCGAATTTTGCCAGTATACCTATTACTTTTCTGTGGGTATTTTTATTTGGCCCATAGATGTTTGCCAGGGAGCACTTCGAGCCGTTGATTTTGCCTTTCAGGAAGAGAAACCGACCCTCCGGGTCAGCTAATCCCTCCTCCAGTTCAAACCTGGTCTCCCTGGCAAACCCTATGGCCACCCCTCTTGCCCCTTTAATTGGGGAATCACTGTAATACCAAACTGGGAAATCTCTAGAAAAAATTTTTTGGTTCTTAACACTTAAATGTGTCTCTTGAAGCATTGCAACCTCGGCTTTCAAAAACTTCAGTTCACATAAAATATTAGCACGTTTTACGTGGGAATTCAAGCCCCTAACATTATAAGAGATAATTTTTAAACTAGGCATCATCACTCACTCTCATTTGTTTTCTTCTTTCTATGGTACAAACTCATGATTCTGTTATGATGATAAATCCCTCCCTTTCCCCACCCCCACCTCCCTTCTCCCACCCCCAACTCCCTTCTCATCCACACCTCCCCCCACCCCCCAAAACCCATCACCTCTTGCCCCCCTCCCTCCTCCCCTTGCCCAAAATATTTGGGGGTAAGGCGAGCCTCCAGTGGGCCCAATACATAACCGTGGCCCCCCAACTCCGCCCGGCCACCCGGTTGTCCCCCAGAGGTTGAACTTGGGGTGGGGTCGAATCGAGACCGCAGGTTTCCCACTGAATATGGGGATTTGCCTGTCTCGATCTCCATTACTTCCATCTGGTATTTCAAATTTTGGATTTCTGTTGCTTGCTTATCCACTATAGATTCCACTTCCTCCACTCTTTTTAAAATGTGGCTCATATTCTCGTGCACAGTGCTGATGTCTTCTTTAATTGAAGCCTCCAACTTAGCGAACATTTCTGCAATTTCTCCCTTGGTAGGGAGATGTTTTTCCTGTTGGGTCTCCACTGGCATTTCTGCCTCTGCCTCGCAGCCTGAGGGTCTTATTTCTGAGTCAGCCAGTTGTCTTCTTGTCCCAGTTTTACCTGGGTGATCTGGTGTTTTATTTTTAGCCCTTGTTGATTTACCCGGGCTTTCTTTGCTGCACTCATTCACCATATATTTCCTAATGGCACCTGGGCTTGTACTCGTTCTAGGCGGGTTAGCAGTGGCCCCTTTTGTTGATTTGCCTCTCATTTCTACCTACCTCTCAACACTTGAGAAGACAGGACAGTAGAGAAGAAAAAGGGTGGCAGATAATAGCGTGATGCAGATTGCCACTTCACGCCTTTTCCCGCGTCACTCAACATCCGCCAGGAAGCAGCCCCCCTGCCCCATCCACCAATAAGTTATCCTCCAATTTGAACAAAAACCCACAGCCCCAGGAGTATTGTGTGAAACCGAGGGAACTATATCTGAATGTTTCCCCTGGCGCTAAAAGCTGCTGTTCCCCTCAAGGCCCCCTAATAAGGAGTGTCCCCCCGCTAAATCGCGTTTCCCTTTGATACGTCTTCCTTTTCAGCACTCCGCCGTCAGTATCGTACCATGTACCAAGTATTACATAACATACCAAACTTATACACCGCTTTAGATGATTGATGCATTAATGCGTTATGGTGGTGAGTGCAGGGTATAACTAGAGGCAGCAGTCCCATAGGAGGAGGTTTCCATATAACATTTAGAAGTATCTAGTGGGTCACTTACCCTCCTTTCCAGATTGAGATAGACCAGAGTCTTACCCACCATGCGTCCCTTGCGTTTCTCCTTTAAGGCTCCTGGGGCTTCCACCTGTACTTGGGGTTCCCTTTCATGCAGCTGTAGCTCTCTGTCTTCGGCTTCTAGTAGACAAACACGCGCGACTCCACTGCGAACAGGTACATGTTTAAACGCCTCTCCTCACCTCACTAGCCGGCACCAGCACATGTTGGGGGAAGGCACGGCGGTCCTGACCGAGCTCCGGACCGTAATAGCCCTTTACCGCTACTGGCTCGGGCGCGCCGTTCCCACAGCCTTCACCCACCGCCTTCACCCACCGCAACCGATCCCGGGGCTGGGAGGTAGAATGGACGGATGGCAGGGGCCGCACGCAGAGCGCGGCTCTCCGGGGGGGGTGACGGAAGGTTAGCATGCAGTCCGTGAGCTGCTCATGACGTGCTTCATGGCTAGAGGGACGCCAAGCTCAGCAGCCACAGCCCGACCTCGCCCACATCCGGCTCCTCCCTCCTAACGCGATGGCTGAATGAGGTACCAATACTTAAGCCCGTCCTTAATAATATATTTGCAACAGAAACCCATTGTGTCACAGTTTTTTTTTTTTTTTACATTTTTTACTTAAAGTGGTTGTAAAGGCAGACGTTTTCTTTTATCTTAATGCATTCTATGCATTAAGATAAAATGCCTTCTGTGTGCAGCAGTCTCCCTCAGCTCCCCTAATACTTACCTGAGCCCCATCTCTATCCAGTGATGTGCATGAGTGCCTCAGCCATCCGAGACTCCCCCTCCTGATTGGTTGAGACACAGCAGCGGTGCCATTGGCTTCCGCTGCTGTCAATCAAGGCCGGTTAACCAATCAGGAGAGAGAGGGGGCAGGGCCAAACCACAACTCCGTGTCTGAATGGACATAAAGAGCTGTGGCTTGGCTCGGGTGCCCCCATAGCAAGCTTCGTGCTGTGGGGGCACTCGGCAGGAGGGAGGAACCAGGAGCACCAAAGAGGGACAAAGAAGAGGAGGATCTGGGCTGCTCTGTGCAAAACCACTGCACAGAGGAGGTAAGTATAACATGTTTGTTTTTTTTAAACAAAAAAAAATGAGAATTTAGTATCACTTTAACTTAACATACATTTGCATTAAAAAAAAACTATGCGTCACAGGTTATATTTATTTGAAATGTATTTAAGGTATTCTGTTTCCAATAACTTTATTCAATCACATGCTTTTCTTTTTTTTGATTGTTGATAACTTACCCACAGATGACTGAGTTGGTGGTGTGCCAGCAGAATATGAAGTTGAGAGATACGAGTAGGCATGTGTGTACGGTCATCATCTCTGCTGTAAATAGTGGTGGTGGTAGTGCTGGAGTAGGAGCACACATTATGGACTTGCTTGAAATTAGCGGGTCGTCACACTGGTAAGAGTAAAGTAAGTCCATTATGTGCGCATATTCACCAAACTGTGACAGGGAACGTCCTGTGATGGGGATAAGGGTCATAGCAAAGTGAAAGTGTTCCCCTCCCCTCTTTTGCCTTCTTATATTCTATAAAAACAATTGAGTACATCCCTGAGTTTGTCAAGGCACTGGCTTCTGGATCTACGACTGGATCCACTTGTGGTTTGCCTTTGCATAGTGATGCGAGCTGGAGCTGCACCTCTTGACTGACCTGAACGTCTTGGCTTTTCCACATTATTAGTTGTGGCAGTGGTTGACTCAGACGTTGTAATTGGGGCCCATTCCACCACATTATCTTCTTGGGCCTCTTCAACTTCCCTCTCCACCAGCTCCTCATCATTATTGGTACTGTCAGTTCTGTGGAACAGAAACAGAAAAGAAAGATTCCAAACTATTCATGATAACACAGGGGTGACAGCTATATAGCTATATCTACTTACGGAAGAAGCTCCATGATGGGGCACAAAAATTCTAGTAGAGAAAAATTAACATATGGGTTCCTTTTTGGAACTCAAATCACTACGGTTGTCAGTTCTCTGTTCACGTAGTTCTCCTTGATAATTATCACGCATTGTTCTCCATCTGGTTTTCAAATAAAACATAGAACAGGGGAATACTTTCTTTTTTTTTTTTAGGTTTCTTGCAACTGGCAATTCATTTACTTCCATCCATGTGCAGTTTCGCCTGGATAAATCTACCATCTATTACATGCATTCCACCTGAAAAGTAATCTGAGGAACCTTGAAGCAAAGAATCATAACAACACCTACAGAGGTAATATGGCCTATTATTGCAGAATTATTTTGGTCAAGATGCGATTTCCCTAACTATGGTAATCTTGGTGCAATTGATGGGAAGCATATCCAAATCCAAAAGCCAACGGGTAGCGGTAGAAGATTTTTCTATGGTTCTTTTAGTGGTTGTATATGCTGATTACCAAGAGATTGCGGAATAACCAACTAGATATTCCACCTAACAGACCATGGCCTGGGACCAGTCACCCGGCTTACCTTTTTGTTTTTGTGGGCATGAGGTATTTGCCCTAGACGAACATCTTATGAGGCCGTATTTGCAGAGGGATCTAACACCTGCAAGATGAATATTTAACTCTCGCCTAACTCGTGCAGGATGGTTGGGTGCACATTTGGTATACTAGCAAACAAATGGTATATACTACACACAGCTATGCAAATGACCCCACAAAAAGCAACAAATGTTTTAAAGGCCACTTGCGTGCTCCACAACTATGTTGGGGAAAGGGATGGCTATAAATTTTGATGAAACCTTAAGTGATAACCTTGACTATGTGGAATGGAGGGTTGCCAGGGGGAACATGAGTGCCCTTAAGCATATGTGATCAGATGGCTGAATATTTTATTTCAACTATAGGCTAGGTTCCATGGCAGGAATGGTTTGCTTCGTAGTACAGCATTTCTGATTATTCCTTATCATTGTTGCCTGCATTAATGATTGTCACAATTGTATTTGGTTATAAGTTGCATTTTGTTGTACCATGACCTATTGGTCAATGATGGTCAAATAGATGGCTATGGAAATTGTTTTTGTGTCTCGATTTATTAAGCTTAACAATGTATGCATTCCTTTGCTAAAAAAATATTCAGGCCTCATTATTGCCCCCTTTTCTTCCCTAACTTCTGGGTCATACAGGATTGGCTGAGGCAATGGAAGCCGTTGGCTCCTGTTGATGTCAAATAAAACTAGTGACAACTGAGCAGGGTTTGGGATTAAGGCCACACAAGTGCCCCCATAGGAAGCGGCTTCCCGTGGGGGCACTCACTGAAGGGGAGGAGTCAGGAGCTCCAGGAGGGGAATTGAGAATTGGAGGTTCTGATCCAGGTTCTTTGCAATTCCATTGCACAAAGCAGACCTTTATTTATTTATTTTAAAAAATTGCATTCAGTTGTTGTACTTACAGGTATCAGCTTGATTATTCTTGCTTAGGTTCTCCCAGTCTTGGTACAGCTTGTCAGCAATTTCATGCCAGATTTGTGTCTTCCTCCTGTTGTCCATATACAGACAATCTTGTGGATCATACAGTTCTGGGTGATCCTGCATAAGTCTTATTCGTGCATCCACATCCAGCCATTCTGGTGATCCAGCCATTCTGCTTGTTGCAGGTTTTGGAAGGGTATGCAGCACTGCTCACTGTCTATGCAGTACACATGTCACAGCTGTCTTTCTCTCATCACTTCCTGTCTGTCTTGCCTGGGGACAGATGCACAGCAGAATAGCCTAACTTCTGCTGTGCAGGTGTGACATCACATGTATTGTGATGAGGTTTTGGTGCATTTGCATGTGGTACAGTGAAAAAAGCAGGACATGCACTGCACTGCATCTATGTGGACTACTTCCATTTCAAGGCCTTTTTTTTACATGCAACTGCGCTGGCATGCGGTGATCACCATTAGCCAGCGCATATGGTGTGAATGGAGCCTACGTTTTTTATATAGTCAATATAGAACCAGAATCTTGTGGAAATTTGTAAATTACTGCCAACATCCCAATATGTTCAGTAAATTGGAAATTTTGCATGAGGGAGCAACAGAGAGAAACCCCTCAGGGACGTTTAGGCAGTAAAGAAACAGGTAATAAAGTTAAAAGGACACGCCAATTTATTGGTATAAATTTTCATAACAAACGGACAGAAGTCAATACATCATGATACAATTATAATACAAAGTAAAATATCATAAAGGATAGACTAGAAAAGCAAAGAATATGTACATATCCACAACAAGTCCAACCCAGAAAGAACCGCCTGTTGAGGCTGGATTGGGGGTCCCATTAGATGACATATTTCTGAGTGATTCCTTCTTCTTAGGCTGCATTCACACCTCAGCTCATAAAACACTTGTAAAATGTCCAAAAAAAGCCTGAAAAATGCCCAACAAGCAAAACCCCATTAATTTCAATGGCACCTATTCACATCTGAGTGTTTTGTCACCTGAAGCAAAATGCCTGAAAAACGTCCTAAGCTCAAAAAGGAAAATGAGCTTCTTTGGGGCAGATTACAGGCGTTTTTCTGTCTTTTACATTGGTGACCTGAACAAAATCGCGGCAAAAACGTGGCAAAATCGCGGTAAAAGCCCAGTCCAAAATGCTGCAAAATCGCGGTAAAAACACAGTAAAAACACGTGACTTTGAAACGCTCAGGTGTGAATGCAGTCTAAAGGTCTCTCTGTTGTGTATATCTATTAAAAATATGCACAGATCTCAATGAGACAATAATTGAGAATTAGCATATATAAGTAGACATATACAGCATAATATGGCATGTAAGGCATATATACAGACCATATATACATATGTAAAAACATAGTATAATGAAAACCACCAGCACAGTGGTGTAGTGGATAGCACTTTCACCTAGCAGCAATGCGGTCACTGGTTCAAATCCCGACCACAACACTATCTGTCTGGAGTTTGCATGTTCTCCCTGTGCCTGCGTGGATTTCCTCTGGGTACTCCGGTTTCCTCCCATACTCTAAAGACATGCTGGTAGGTTAATTAGATCCTGTCGAAAACATTGGCCAACATGTTGTATGTGTTGTATGTGTTTGTAAGCGTGTCGGGACCCCATAGGGCAAAGGACCGCGCTATACCGCAGATGGACACCGGTGGCAAAAAAGCGCCCTGAGGCGATTCAATTCGCATAGGTAGCGCTATACAAGTCACTCATTCATTCAAATAATAATCAACTGCTGTGGTTAGAAAGCGTGAGAAGCTTGATATTTACATAAAATAGGCATTGCATTCCTCTTCCCGGCCAATGTTTGGTTGCCATTGGCGACCACACTGGGGGATCCTTTTCTGGGTGGGTCCTTGCGGTAACACAGTATTGGTTGCGGCCGTGCGGACTCCCTCTGGTCCCATTTATGTAATATACCGGCTCCATCTGAAGGTTCGATTTAGTTATTACACCGGCTCCAACGGTAGTTCAGATGGAGCCAGTGTATTACATAAATCGGACCAGAGGGAGTCCACACAACCGCAACCAATACTGTGTTATCACAAGGACCCACCTAGAAAAGGATCACCCAGTGTGGTCACCAATGGCAACCAAACATGGGTCGGGAAGAGAAGTGCAAATTTGAGCAGCAGTCTATGAACAGAGTAATGGTATATAGATGAGTACGCAGCATCATAATGACACGAGGAGAGAATAAACTCTTGTATGTGTCACTAAGCAGGAGCTATAGACAAGCAAAGTGAAACTAACCTGTCTTTCGGAATTTAAATACACAGCGTCTCTAATGCCGCGTACACACGAGCGGACTTTACGGCAGACTTTGCTTGGCGGACTTTTCAACGTACTTTACGACGGACTTTCTGAATGAACGGACTTGCCTACACACAATCCACCAAAGTCTGTCGAATTCGTACGTGATGACGTACGACCGGACTAAAACAAGGAAGTTCATAGCCAGTAGCCAATAGCTGCCCTAGCGTGGCTTTTTGTCCATCGAACTAGCGAACAGAGGAGCGGACTTTTCGACCAGACTCGATTTCGACGGATTAATTTAAAACATGTTTCAAATCTAAGTCCGTCCAACTTTTGAGAAAACATAGTCCGCTGGAGCCCACACACGATCGAATTGTCTGACGAAATCCAGTCCGCCGGGCAAAGTCTGCCGTAAAGTCCGCTCGTGTGTACGCGGCATTAGACATCCAGACCCGGCCACCAGAGGAACTAAAAACCCCATTGGGCCCAGGCCAGATATATGGAGAGGCTGATTATCTTATTGTGAGCATCTGTCCCCTGCTCACAGGGCAGCTGGGGGATCCCAATAGAACGCCCGGCCATGGCCCAGGGAATGGGGCTGGCACAGGCCTGGGTGGCCCCCCGGCGCAACGATGCACGGCGAAAGTTTGTTATATAGATGGAAGACCTGTTCCCAAAAAGGTATAAGAGGGCATGCCCTCCATATATGTGACATTGTGCCTTCTGCAGCCCAAGCAATTATTGGGAAGGGAGGAATCCATTTTATGAAGAATGAATGGGCAACTAGACCATCGTAACAAGATTTTATCATTTTTCTCCCTGAGTGTATAACAGAGCATTGGCGTCTCCAAGTTCAGAGAAGGAAGTTAAAGTAGAATTAATAATAAAACATTTTTCTTTTTTGTTTTGGATAGAGTAATGGAGGGTTAAAACCCCATCAGGTTTTTTTTGCCATTTGTCCCGCTGGGAGATTTCACTTCCTGTCCCATAGCAACACAGGAAATGAGAGGAAGTCCCTCCAAAGTGAGGGAATTCCTGATTGTTACCAGACTCACCAGAACTAGTATCCCCATTGGAAGATTTCCCTGTTTATTAATGTTCTGCCATTTACCCCAAATTTTAGATCTTAATTTACTTTCACTTTTGATGATAACGGTAAACAGGACAAATAGAGAGTAGAGAGAGTGAATCTCCCTAATGGGCACACACAGACAGCAACAAAAACTGACAGGTGTTCTAACCCCTCTCCACTGTGCCCAAAACTTAAAAAAAAAACAGTTTTACCTTTAGTTACACTTCACATTAATCTTGTCTTTTTCAGTGGAGGCTCCTGTTCCTGTATGTGCTTTTCTCTGCAGATCCAATTGTGAAGAGACCCAGAGACAACCCTGAGTGTGCTAGATAGATTATATCTTACTCTTTGTAATCCTGCAGGGAGATCTCCAATCTGTAGATGGGGAAAAGAATTCTGGGCTGGTCTGTACAGTCAGATGCCTTTTGATCCCCGTAATGATAAGACTATTGAGAATAACAAGGTACATTATCATAATACCATTCTTATGACATCATGTGCAAAGATAAGCATATTGAGTATATGCGTGAATTATGTGATTATATCTATTAAACATACCCTTGCTGTTTAATATGTAATTAAACATGATCTGAAAATGTCTATTCAGCCTTCAACTATACATTTCTCTATGCTGTCTTTATCAAATGATGGTGCTTAAATGAAATTATGTACAGATAGGTATTTTGAGGTCACCAGAATATATTCAATAAAGTATAAATATTCTGCCATGTAAAGTAAAAATAGAGAAACGGGAAATTCTACATTTCCCATCATATGTTTCATCTTTGTGCATTAAACTATTAAATAGTCAGAACACAGACAAACATGTTTACCATATACGTTAAAGAGGAAAGTCACCCTAAAGGGGAAGCTCCGCTTTATGCCCTCCTCTTCTATTTTTGGCACTTTTTTTAGGGGGGGGGGGGGGGGAGCAGGTATCCAGCTTTCACAGGTACCCGGCTTTGACGGTCGGATCCCCAAAATTATGGTCGGAGGTTCTCCTCTTCCCCCCAGCTGCAAAATTCTAGGATACGTCAAAGGTTCCAGAAGGCCATGGGACCAATCACAAAGCACATTGTGGCAGGCATCTGGCTGTGAAGCTGCAAGGAATCACAGCTGGCTTCCCTCAGTAAACGTCGGCGTCGGGGGCCCAAAAACCGGCAAAGAAGCAGTTCAGGTGAGCACAGATCTGGGACCTATGGACAGGTGAGTGACCTTTTATTAAATGAAAATTTTTTTTTTTTAAAGCTGAAGAAACACTTTAAAATAGGCAGGCCTGTTGGGTGGTTTTGTATTTTACTATTCTTCTCTGTTTATACAAAAACTCAGTAAACAGATTAAATTCTAAAAGAGACAGACCAAAATCTGTGTGCGGTGAGGCATTCAGTCCTGCCTTGTGACCACACCTAAGCTTTGGCAAGTGACACTGGAGCTGGTGCCGAATGAGCCCAGAAAAGCTTTCTGATTATTCTGACTATTTTAAACTCAGTCATTATGACATATGAACGTTTTGGCATGAGTTATTGCAGTTCAGCTGTGTTTTTTTTTTTTTTTGCACTTCTCATTTAAAAGTGTATATAAGCTTTTTGTTTTAAGCTTTGGATAAATAGTGTTGGAACCCTTGATATTCTTTTATTGTTGTCTATGTCCCCGCTTGGAAGGTTCACCCTCTCTATTTGTCCTAGTGACCATTGTCTAGTATGGAATATGATAAGAAATCCAAAAATGTTGATTTATCACAGGACCAGGGAGTAAGGGGGAATGTTCAATTGGGGAAACAGTAGTAACAACTGCCTTAGAAGGGAAATCCCATAGCTTTGGAGAGAACTACTGTTGCATATCTGGGGCATAGAGTAAAGAGAAGCCCTTTCAATGGGACACACAGTTAAAAACAAATCAAATAAACCCAAAAACCAAAAGACTGGCAGGAATCTTAACCAACTCAACTCTATCCAAAACATTACCGTCTTGGCGCTGGCCGCACGCAAATATGAGCCTCTCAGCTTGGTCCTTGGCATATTTGCATTAATTGCTGTCCATACAGCTGTGCCGAGATATCATGCGCTGTGCGCGCTCCCGACACAGTTACCGGCACCTAACCGAAAGCTCTCGATCGCTGCTTGTGTCGGGGTTAAGAAGTTAAAACGTGTAACTTTGATATAAGTTAGTTAGTAAGTAGGGATGAGCTGAACACCCCCTGATTAGGTTTGCACCAGAACTTGTGAACAGGCAAAAAATTTGTACGAACACGCGAACACAGTTAAAGTCTATGGGTGATAAGTTTTAAAGGCTTATATGCAAGTTATTGCCGTAAAAAGTGTTTGGGGACCCAGGTCCTGCCCCAGGGGACATGTATCAATGCAAAAAAAAGGACCGTTTTTTTCAGAAGCAGTGATTTTATTAATGCTTAAAGTGAAACAATAAATATGAAATATTCCTTTAAATATCGTGCCTGGGGGGTGTCTTTAGTATGCCTGTAAAGTAGCGAATCTTTCCCGTGTTTAGAACAGTACCACAGCAAAATGACATTTCTAAAGGAAAAAATGTCATTTAAAACTGCTTGCGGTTGTAGTATATTGTCGTTCCCGGCAATATAGATAAAAATCATTGAAAGAAATGGCATGGGAACCAGGGTCCTGCCTCAGGGGACATGTATCAATGCAAAAAAAGTTTAAAAAAACGTCAGTTTTTTTTAGGAGCAGTGATTTTAATAATGCTTAAAGTGAAACAATAAAAATGAAATATTCCTTTAAATATAGTCTGCCTGTATAGTAGCACATCTTTCCCGTGTTTTGAACAGTACCTCAGCAAAATGACATTTCTAAAGGAAATATACATAAAAATCATTGAAAAAAACAGCATGAGTCCCCCCCCCCAAGTCCATTACCAGGCCCTTTGGGTCTGGTATGGATTTTAAGGGGAACCCTGCGCCAAAAAAAATGCATGGGGGTCCCCCCAAAATCTATACCAGGCCCTTATCCGAGCATGCAACCTGGCAGGCTGCAAGAAAAGGGGGGGACGAGAGAGCACCCCCCTCCGGAACCATACCAGGCCACATGCCCTCAACATGGGGAGGGTGTTTTGGGGTCCCCCCAAAACACCTTGTCCCCACGTTGATGGGGACAAGTGCCTCATCCCCACAACCCTTGCCCGGTGGTTGTGGGGGTCTGCGGGCGGGAGGCTTATCAGAATCTGGAAGCCCCTTTTAACAAGGGGACCCCCAGATCCCGCCCCCCATGTGAATGGGTATCGGGTACATTGTATCCCTACTCATTCGCCAAAAAAAGTGTCAAAAATAGTAAAAATGACAAGAGACAGTTTGGGACAAATCTTTTATTAAAAAATAAAAAAATAAAAATGTCCCGCAATGTAACTCCATCGTCACTCACGCCGCCTGACGGACTGAAAAAAGAAAAATAAACGCAACAACTCTGCCTCCATGGGAGGTTCCCGCCGACTGCAGGCTTTTTCGCTTTGAGAGCTATTATAAAGTTAAGGGCGGGGCCACCTGGTGACATAAACGGGTGGCCCCGCCCCCCATGACGCCATTTTTTTCAATGATTTTTATCTATACTGAAGGGATCTGACAATACATTACAGCCGCAAGCAGTTTTAAACTACATTTTTTCTTTTAGAAATGTCATTTTTCTGTGGTACTGTTCTAAACACGGGAAAGATGTGCTATTTTACAGGCATACTATGGACACCCCAAAGGCATGATATTTAAAGGAATATTTCATTTTCATTGTTTCGCTTTAAGCATTATTAAAATCACTGCTCCTGAAAAAACAGCCGTTTTTAAAACTTTTTTTTGCACTGGTACATTACCCCTGGGTCATGACCAGGGTCCCAATACACTTTTTATGGCAATAACTTGCATATAAGCCTTTAAAATGAGCACTTTTGTTTTTTCATGTTAGTGTCCCATAGAATTTAACGGCGTTCCGCAGCTTTCGAATTTGCCGCGAATTCCACATAATGTTCGCTGTTCGGTGAACAGCGACTCGAACATCGAGTCGCTGTTCGCTGTTTGGCGAACATTGACTCGAAAATCGGGCTCATCCCTATTAGTAAGTTAAGAATGGTAAAGTGTATTTAAACCCGTTTTTTCATTTTTTTTAATTTTAGTTTTGGATATCGTGGGGAAGGATTAAAACTCTTGTCAAGGTTAGATAGAGGAATGCCAGCTTTTTATTATTGTCTGTTTCCTTCACTTTTTGTCTGGTAAAACATTGTCCCCAAAGTGGAAACTCAAGTAAAAGGAACACATGGTCACGGTTTTAACCTGTCCCCACTCTATACAAAAGAAAAAAAGTTTTGGCTAAAGATGAACTTTGGATTTACTTTTTTACACATTGAGTTTTGAATTGTTGGGAAACTATTTTTAGTGTAATGTGATATATACACTCAGTTGATCCGCAATGAGAGCATGACAACACACAAACCTGTGAGGTCCTTATTGTGATCAAATGGTATGCACTTTTTTGTTTGGAGGTTGCATATGTCCAACCTTTTTAATCAGGGTCCCTCTCTTTCCATTCCCCTCCCTCCGCTTGTGGGTGGGGGCCACGCCGTTTGTGACCTCCTGCAAGTCGCACAGGTCGGCCCTGCCTCCCCTTGAAGTGTGAGTAGGGACGACAACCCAGCGGAGTCCAGAATCACAAGTGGGAAACCTTTTGTCCTTTGTCTGTCTTTTTAAAAGAAATCTCCGGATAAAGCAAAGCTTGACATAGAGGTGTACCTTTGCCATTGGCTGGAGTGACTGGCGGTGAGGCGACCCCTGGTGGATGCTGATAGAAGTCTCTAACCTCTGTGTTACGATCCCATCTGCTTGCTGTGACTCTCTGTAGTGGGGAGTCATGGCCATCTGGTAAGGAGCAACCCCCTCTATCCCGGGTGGTGGACCCTCCTCTGATGTCACTAATCGCATTATCACTTGGACTTTTGGCTTTTGCACTTTTTGGGCGAATTGGAGCTCTCTACATACTATATTGAGCTCTTACTTCATTGGGACATTATGGTGGATTTGTATTAATTGTTATTCACATTTAATTTTTCCACTTTTGCACTTATTACTATACTTGTTTATGTTACCTTGCACATGTATTAGCGCAATTCTTTTTATTTTTTAATGTGATATATTTACTTTGGAATTTACTACAACTCAAAATTTAAGGGGTTTTCCAAACTTAGATTACTTAATTGATTTGTGTGCTTATGAACAGGTGTATATTATTAGGTCATGGGTTTATAGACTGTCTTTCACAGAAAAATAGCTAACTATGCAAATAAAATACATACTGTATATTGTACCTGTTTTACCTGCAAATTATTTGTATTTTGGTCCATCCAGTCCTGAGGGATGGACATGGTCAGCAACAATACTCAGGTAGGCTGTGGCATTTGAAAGATGCTCAGTTGGTACAAAGGGGTCCAAGGTGTGTCTAGAAAATAACCTCTACACCATTACACCACCACCACCAGCCTGAACCGTTGATACAAGGCAGGATGGAATCATGCTTTGATGTTTTTTACACCAAATTCTGACCCTACCACTTGAATGTTGCAGCTGAAATCGAGACTCATCAGACCAGGCAACATTTTTCCAGTCTTATATTATCCAATTTTGGTGAGCCTGTGCGAGTTGTAGCCTCAGTTTCCTGTTCTTAGCTGACAGGAGTGGCATCCGGTGTGGTCTTCTGCTGCTGTAGCCCATCTGCTCCTGGGTTCGATGTGTTGTGCATTCAGAGATGGTATTCTGCATACCTTGGTTGTAACAAGTGGTTATTTAAAATACCGTTGCCTTTCTATCATCTTGAACCCGTCTGCCCATTCTCCTCTGACCTCTGACATCAACAAGGCATTTTTGTCCACACAACTGCCACTCACTGGATATTTTCTCTTTTTTTCGGACCATTCTCTGTAAACCCTAGAGATGGTTGTGCGTGAAAATCCCAGTAGATCAGTAAATCCCTTTCTTTCCCATTCTGATGCTCGGTTTGAACTTCAGCAAGTCATCTTCACCACGCCTAAATGCATTGAGTTGCGGCCATATGATTTGTTCATAAGCAATTTGTGTTACCAAGCAATTAAATAGGTGTACTTAATAAAGTGTCCAGAAAGTGTCTTTTTCCCAGTCTGTGACTAGATTGTGAAAGGAGAAACAGCAGTACTGTTTGTTATATTGTGAGCACTGCTGCATTGAGTTTAGAAGATACTGCACTGCTAGGATCAAGTTTAAAAGATGTCACATTCCTGACAGCCCATGTGCTGCATTCAAACTGAAAGTGGCCCCAGCCTGGGCTCCTCTCAGGTCACGTCCTCTGACACATTTTCCCTCGCCCCAAAGGGCTTAGTCATAGAGGTGGAATCATGGGAGCTGCATTTTTATGCTTATTAGCTGCTGATAACCAAATCAAAACAAATGGAACAAAAAACAAATAAATAAAAATTAAAAAGTTGCTCCACACATGATTGGCCTCCTATGCATATGAAAAAGCAAAAGGGACACTACTTACCATGAATGTGATGTGTCCCTTATTTGCTGTGTTTTGGTTTGAAATCCCCCTCCTCTGATGACCTCCCCCCGACCCACTTTCATAGCTTTCATAAAAAGAGCTGATAGAGTTGTGACAGGCACTATTCAGGAGTGCCCAATTATGTCCTCCCTTTCCACTCAGTTCCTCCATTCATAGAAACCATACTACAGCTTCTATGAATGAAACACAATCCATGAGGGGATGGGCCAATTATTGAAAGGTCCGCCTCCATTCATAGGTCACATTTCACTCATAGAAGATGTAGTATGATTTCTATGTAGTGGAGGAACTAAGTGAACAGGGCAAGCATATGATGAGTGCTTTGCATAGCCTCCTCAGTTATATTAAATCCTGCCACGCCTAAAATCTACGGCAACGGTGATGGGAGGGGGGGAGAAGAGGAGAAAGATTTTACCCTTAACAAGGAGACAGCAACACAAAGGACACATCACAATGATAACGATAAGGGATACATCACAAAGATCCCTTGTGCTTCTTTTCTTTTTTTTACCTGCTGCTGCCTGTGTAACACACATGTGTGATGGCAATAGGGTGGGCTTTAACACACACATATTGCACATATGTGTCACTGGGCAGCCAATGTTTCTGTGCTGAGAGAATGCAGTGCCATCTTAAGAGCATTATAGGCCTCTGGGCAATACAGTGCACTGGGGCCCTGTCTACACAATCACGCACGATTGCCCATCAAATGCAGCTTTACTGTGCCCGTGAATGCAGCCTCACTGTGCCTGTGAATGCAGCCTCACTGTGCCCACCATTACAGCCTCACTGTGCCCATGAATGCAGCCTCACTGTGCCTGTGAATGCAGCCTCACTGTGCCCACCATTGCAGCTTCACTGTGCCCACCATTGCAGCCTCACTGTGCCCGTGAATGCAGCCTCACTGTGCCCACCATTGCAGCCTCACTGTGCCCGTGAATGCAGCCTCAATGTGCCCACCATTGCAGCCTCACTGTGCCCATGAATGCAGCTTCACTGTGCCCGTGAATGCAGCTTCACTGTGCCCACCATTGCACCCTCACTGTGCCTTCCATTACAGCCTCACTGTGCCCATGAATGCAGTCTCACTGTGCCCACAATTGCACCCTCACTGTGCCCATGAATGCAGCATCACTGTGCCAATTAATACAGACTCTCCATCGCCTGGTAACACACACACAGCGGGCATCTCCTCCTGTGTATCACAGAGCTGGCTGGGTCTGTGTTCGGTGGCCATGCTGTAACAAGGTCCTGCCCCCCTAGGGGCGTTGCTAGGTGTGAAAAAGACCAGGGGCTTCAGCCTGAAGTCCAAGGCCGGCGGCGGTGGCAGGGGGGGTGTTAGGCTCACTTGCTGGTTGCTGCCTGTTTTACCAGTGCCCATCCATGCTGACCACTAAACTGACCTACCAGACTCCTACACTACTGATCCCTCTTGACACATACACTGATCCCTCTCCTGACACCTACACTGATCCCTCTCCTGACACCTACACCGATCCCTCCCCTGACACCTACACCGATCCCTCTCCTGACACATATACTGATCCCTCTCCTGACACCTACACTGATCCCTCTCCTGACACATACACTGATCCCTCTCCTGTCACATACACTGATCCCTCTCCTGACACCTACACTGATCCCTCTCCTGACACCCACACTGATCCCTCTCCTGTCACATACACTGATCCCTCTCCTGACACCTACACCGATCCCTCCCCTGACACCTACACCGATCCCTCTCCTGACACATATACTGATCCCTCTCCTGACACCTACACTGATCCCTCTCCTGACACATACACTGATCCCTCTCCTGTCACATACATTGATCCCTCTCCTGACACCTACACTGATCCCTCTCCTGACACCTACACTGATCCCTCTTCTGACACCTAAACTGATCCCTCTCCTGACACTTACACTGATCCCTCTCCTGACACCTACACTGATCCCTCTCCTGACACCTACACTGATCCCTCTCCTGTCACATAAATCAAAGAAAAGCACCCAGAGCACCAGCTGTAAGAAGAGAAATTAATAATGGCACACCTACGTATACTTCAATAGAAGGTCACTGTAACTACCTAAATTAATTGTTCAAAAAGTACACATGACCATTGATGAATGGGCTGGTAATATAAAAAAAACTTATGCTCAAAAATTGTTTACATACAGTCACTCCTCACTATGCTTAGGTATGAGCAGGCTAGGAATTGAATAGAAGTTAGTGGCCGCAGAGCAGTTACATACTTGCCAACTGTCCCGGATTTCCCGGGACATTCCCGGGACTTGGACGCCATTCCCGAATTCCTGGTGTCCCGGGAAGTGTCCCGAGAAATCCGGTTCTTCGATTCGCCGCCGCTGCCGCTAGAGGTCCGCCGGCCGCCATTTTGATGAAGTTCAGGAAGACGGCTGGGGGGGCTAGACGTAGAGCTCCTGCGTCGCCGTCCACCCTTCCGCCACGCTCCGCCTCACCCCGCCTACCCCCCGCCCCTTTCCATATCAGACTGGCAGCGGGGCGGGGGGGGTAGACGGGATGGGGCGGGGGGGTAGACGGGGTGAGGCGGAGCGGGGCGGAGGGTGGGCGGCGACGCAGGAGCTCCGTCTAGCCCCCCCAGCCGTCTTCCTGTCTGATATGAAAAGGGGCAGGGGTTCTAGCCATGCTGCGAACAACACTACTAGGACACCTCTGAGGTGGGGGGGTGGCGCACCGCTGTGGGACTCCTGATGTGGGGGGGCTCCTTTGGGGACACACACCTGATGCAAGGGGGGCTCCAATGGGGACACCCGATGCAAGGGGGGCTCCACTGGGGACACCTGATGCAAGGGGGGCTCCACTGGGGACACCTGATGTGAGGGGGGTCCACTGGGGACACCTGATGTGAGGGGGCTCTGCCGGGGACACCTGATGCAAGGGGGGCTCCGCTGGGGACACCTAATGTGAGGGGAGCTCCATTGGGGACACCTAATGTGAGGGGGATCTCCGCCGGGGACACCTGATGTGAGGGGGGGCTCCGCCGGGGACACCTGATGTGAGGCGGGCTCCGCCGGGGACACCTGATGTGAGGGGGAGCTCCGCCGGGGACACCTGATGTGATGGGGAGCTCCGCCGGGGACACCTGATGTGAGGGGGAGCTCCGCTGGGGACACCTGATGTGAGGGGGAGCTCTGCCGGGGACACCTGATGTGAGGGGGCTCCGCTGGGGACTCCTGGTGTGAGGGGGGGCTCCGCTGGGGACATCTGATGTAAGGGGGGCTCCGCTGGGGGCACCTGATGTGAGGGGGAGCTCCGCCGGGGACACCTGATGTGAGGGGGCTCCGCTGGGGACTCCTGGTGTGAGGGGGGCTCCGCTGGGGACTTTGGTGTGAGGGGGGGCTCCGCTGGGGACATCTGATGTAAGGGGGGCTCTGCTGGTGGCACCTGATGCAAGGACGGACTCTGCTGGGACATCTGACGCAAGGACGGACGGCTGGTGGCAGGCGATGTGGCTAGTGACACGCTCAGGGATCCCACTGATTCTGCATTATGGTGAGTTGAATGATTTCATTTTATATTACAATGTAATAATAGAAATAATGCACTTCAATCATCCTGACACCATAACAACCATGGTGCCGGGATGATTGAAGTGCTAACACCAGGTGTTTGGAGTATCTTTACCTGCTGATTGTTAAACTTTCTAGAATACACATATTTTTATTGTGTAGGATCTGGGGCTGCTGTCCCGTCATTTCCCTCTCCCCCTCTAATCCCTCTCCCCCTCTCCCCCTCTCTCCCTCTCTACCCCTCATTCATCTCAGACTCTAACCACACCCTCTTGAGCCACGCCCATTAAAGCCACGCCCACTATGCCGCATAAACCACGCCCATTTTTGGCGCGCCACACTCGTATATTTTCCCTAAGCCACGCCTACAAACGAATGCCCCGCCCCCTAATTATTGTACGGCTCCGCCTACAGCCACAAAAGTGTCCCACTTTTTTTTTACAATGTTGGCAACTATGCAGTTAAGTGGCAGCAAGTGAAGAGTTAACATAACTTCTCTGCAGAGCACAGTATATGCAGCCTAGGAATGTAAACTTACAGCAGAAGCAGGAAGTAAATCAACAGGCTTCATTGTGGGATACAGCACATCATATACACACTCACACACACTTACACTCACATGCAGACACATGCAAATCCATACACACCCATATACACACATGCAGCACAGTAAACTGACCTGCTGAACTTCTGTGTAGACCCCTCACCCCTGGCATTCTCTGCTACACATGGGGGATGGGCGTGGCTGAGCCGAGACTGAGGGGGCGGATTTCTTTCTTTAGTGAATGCAGCCAGCAGGAGCCAGGAGGATAGCTCAGTGAGTGAAATCACAGGGCAGCACTAAAGGGATCTGCAATCACTTGTGCTGCTAAAGGGACTGGAGGTGTTATAGGAAGCACAGCCCGATGTGCTCTAGACTGGCTACCATGTGACCCCCCCTTCTTCTCACATGTAAACTCTGCCTCCACGGAACCTGTCTAGCCTTTGTCCAAGCCCCGCTCTTACCTTACATTTGCAACTTGTAGCCAGGAATCTGGGGCAGAGCTGGGAGAGAGCCACTCTGATCAGAGGTAGCTTTCTCCACGGTGTGTCTGGACAGAAGTTTGGAGCTGTCAAATCTAAGCACTGATTTTGGGGATGGGCGGGGATTTGACAACTTCACTCTCACTGTGGCCGCAAGCCCCCGGCTTGCCCACCAATCACTGTGTGTTTACACTCGGGGATGAGAAATACAAGACCCGGGGCTTTTTAGGGACGCTGGCCAGGTGGGGGCCTCCCAGGCAAGTGGGGCCCCCGGGCAACTGCCCAGCATGCCCATGCAAAAAAGACAGCCTGAGAGAATACTCACTGTGCACTTCCAGAACAGGGACCGAGCAGTCAAAGACAGTCCTTGCTAATGATCAGGAGCTGGTGGGACTAGCACCTGATCATATGAACACTGTGACAGCCAATCACACCCAATCACAGTGGTTGCATAATCACTGATCTTTCCTGCCTACTAGTAATTCAGAACCTTTTAAAAGGACTCTGGGGTGAATGGGTAGGGATTAAGTAAAGTTAGGTTTTAATGATGTTTATAAATGCTGTTATACTGACCCTCTGACTTTAGTACTTTCAGGGTCACTAACATGGAAACATAGAAGTATTCAGTTTAGATTGTTGGTCAGTGACCCAAAGTATTGAAGCCAGAGAATCAATATGACAGCCTGGCATCTACAAATTTCAGAGTGAGAGGTCATCAATGACAGCCTCCATACTTGTCATATATATGCAACCCTGACCAGGATCACCTTGAATGTTACACAGGGCTTCCCCTCTTCACTTTTATTGGCTATACAGAAGTAGGTGGCTATGTGCATCTGGGGGTATCGGCATTAACACTGATCTACAGGAAATCTAAAAATCCTTCCTTGCAGTAAGCCTGTGCCCCTAAAATAGGAGATTGTTTATAGGAGGTTCAATAACTTTGGGTGCAATTACATTCCTAAGACATTCCCCCTATACTTTTTGAAGAGTATAGGGGCATTCTGGCCAAACAGATGCCAGAACTTAATCATTTAGGAGTGGCCAGTATATTTTTAAAATATTTCTAAATTTCATAAAATTGTTTGGAGAAAGTAGTTATCAAAGCATAATCACACCTATTTAACCAGCAATCCTGGTTACTCTTTTCCCAATACTGTAACAAATTCTCCCTATCTTACATTTTCAATTTCATTTCCTAAAACCTTATCATGATAACCCTTTGCCAAAAAACAATGTTTTAACACTTCTACTTTTTCATTATAGGCCTGAATCTCAGTGCAATTACATCTTATCTCAACAAACTGTCCTTTAGGAACAGCTTTAATTTAGGATATATCCATTTCTGTCAGCTTCCTTAAAGAAAGTTTTAGTCACAATATTACCTCCTTTCACCACAATAGTAGCATCAAGAAAATTGGTCATTGATCACTGTATTGATAACACCCCCATCATTATTATTGAGTTATTTTATAAATGTGGAAAGAGAGAGAACATCACCATTCTAAATAAAGAGGACATCATCTATATACCTCCTCTAGAACACAAACTGGGGTTTGAATTTCCCATAGATGATGCCCTTTTCACAATTGCCCATAAAGTTCACCATGCTTGAGGCATATTTGGCCCCAATTGCAATTGCAAAAGGCTGCATGGATAAAAAAAAATATCTCTAAAACAAAAATAGATATGATGCATAGTGAAATTTAGAACTCACATAATAAAACATTTCTGCTCATCAGAAACCTTCTGCGATTGTTCCAAATAGTATTGTACAGTTCGTGATTCATGCTCATGTGAAATAATGGTATATTGAGATGACACATCCACACTGTTCCCTGTATGCTTTTCAAGACATAATCAGCTAGTGAACAAGCATATTTCTGGCTGTTGGTTCTACCCTCCAATTCTCTTTCCTAGATTTTGCTCACATCTGTACCTAGGGGGTAATAACAACTAACTGCGGTAGTAAAGTAAGTACGGAGGACTGTGACTTACATTGTAGCTTCTTTATATTTGCTGTTTTAAAAATTGCAAATCTTGTTAATCTATTTTGTTTGTCTACTAAAGTATTAAGTATCACTCTAGTAAGTATTACTGACATAGGTTGTAAATGAGCATGCTTCAATAAAACCTTACAGACAACATTCCCTGGGTTCCAACAAACCATCATTTTGTGAATGCCAATAGCCTACATGATTTAAAGATAGCATTGTTAGATTTATAGGTCCAATGATTATTGCATACATAGGGTAGAAGGTAATGTATCGGTATGGTCATGTATATGTAATGTGCCCTGTTCCGCTTTGAAAAGGAATACAAATTTATGGGAGGAAAACTGAAAACAAACAAACCTTTTAAGCATCTGCCTTTCAGACTATATTTCACTATCTGGAACTTGGAAAGCTGTGTGCTTCAACTATCACACGAGGAGGGAGAAATACCAAGCATCACTTCTAGGATACAAACAGAATAAAAGGCAAGAAAGTGTGTATTTAGTACTTTACTAGAATTGTAATGTCCACTTCAGAATCAGCTGTGATGACTTTCTCATGTTAGTAGTAAATGATTTAACGCCTAGAAATAAAGGTTACTACATTTTCAAAAAAAATTACAGGCACACCCTACTGAAAACATCAACTTTTAACAACACTCAATAAATACACCCCTTAACAATTGAAGCCAAACCCACAAAATTACACTCCACTTTTTTTAACACACCCTGAAAAATTGGTCACAGACTTTTGCATCAAGGGATAGACATTCAAAATATAAAGACAAGTTGCCTTAGGCACCATGAGTAGGGAAATGATGTGGCATTCTGTAGCGAATTAGGGGTGTGACCATATTTTGGTAACAGTGAGAGGGGCTTAATGGGGTTTGATTAGTGCTCCAGGACGACATCATTTTGTGACGAAATGCATAGGTAGGAGCGACGTGCTGACGTCATTGCATTCGTGTGGGTCCTGGAAAGACGGGCTGCTATATTTGAGTCGGCCGGCTTATTTATGCATGTTTTTATCAACTTGTTGTAAGTGCAACATTTTTTTATATTAAATACAATGTTTAAGATTTTACACTATGGAAGCCTTATCTCTTTTGGGGTATTTTTATGATCAGGTTTTCCCTTGAGTGGCGGGTGCTTATCAACTTGATCCCCCTGGAAGAACAGAGGTCTTGGCTGGGTATAATAGCCACAAGCGGGATAAACCATCCATAATAGGAGGTCATAAAGAGCTGGTAAGCGGCCAATTCATTAGGTGGAGGCTTTTCTTTGGAAAGCACAAACTGTTTTGGAGATTAGTAGTGCACCGTGGGACTGATTCCTTCATCACTGTTTGGACTCTTTGTTTGCAGCATGTTTTGCTTGTTTTCTTGTCTAACTTTTTCTCACAACTTTAGCGCAACTTTATTTTTGGGCCTTTGATTAAAAGAAACCTAAGCCTACTCTGTTATGAGTCAAAATGCCTAACACACAGAGTGTAGGGGTCAGGAGTGCATATGGCATGAAATGCAGGGATCAGGAGTAAGTGATGCACTAAGTGCAGGGGTTATTAGTAAGTAACGCACAGGGTGCAGGGGTCAGGAGTAAGCAGCACATAGATTGCAGAGATCAAGAGAAAGTAACATGCAAATAGCAGGGGTCAGAAGTAAATAACACATGGAGTGCATGGGTCAGGGGTATTTAAAGCACAGATTGGAGAGGTCAGGAGCAAGGAGTGCACAGAGTATAGGAATCAGAAGTAAGTAACACACAAAGTACAGGGGTCAGGAGTAGGTAATGCACAGAGTGCAGGGGTAGTGAATGAAGGGGCAGGTGTGATTGCAAAGGTGCTCCTATGTACTGTCTTTGCACGATATAAATATAAAGGTAAACTTTTTATTGCAAGTGTACTGTATGTGTACATTGTCTATAGTTTTTTTGTCCTATGATACCGGGCCTGAAATATGTTTGCTAATTCTCAGTGCCATTGCCTTCCAATCTCATACTCAGCCAGACCAGCTTACTATAGAAGTTAAGATGCACATTGATCCCATCAGACAGAAACAGCCATAAACAGACTACAGCATGCATATACTTGCTGATTTCAGCCCAGCTTCAGAAAACAGCCACAGATTCCCATGGGCCAGCGGTGCTTCAGCCAGCTCAGACTCAGCTTGGATGCTGTCCCATTAGTCTGCAGCCGGGGCTGCCAACAGAATGCACTAAGGGACCTGTGTTAAAGTGGGAGTAAACTCCCTTGTATGATTTTTACCTAGAGGTAAGCTTACTGTATAATAAGGCTTACCTATAGATACTGTAAAAATCTCCTAAACATGCATCAGTTCAGAGATATTTACTTTAGATGCAGCTGGTGACGTCACTGATGCATGCCCTCTGAAGGGACGGCATACCTGTACCATTCCTTCAGAACCGTGCCATGAACAGTCACTCCTATGCGCATGCACGGGAGTGACATCATCACCAGCTTAGCCATTCATATCGCAGAAGCCTGTGAACCCAGGAGGAAGACCGGGTGAAGATGGGAGCACCTTCAACGGTGACAGCGCATACTAGCATATTATTTATTTTATTTATTATATGTACTTATATAGCGCCGTCAATTTAAGCAGTGCTTTACATATACATTGTACATTCATATCAGTCCCTACCCTCAAGGAGCTCACAATCTAAGGTCCCTATCTCACTTTCATACATACTAGGGACAATTTAGACAGGATCCAATTAACCTACAAGCATGTCTTTGGAGTGTGGGAGGAAACCGGAGTACCCGGAGGAAACCCACGCAGGCACAGGGAGAACATGCAAACTCCAGGCAGATAGTGTCGTGGTTGGGATTCGAACCAGCGACCCTTCTTACTGCTAGGTGAAAGTGCTATCCACTACACCACTGTGCCACCCATATTATGACCTAAACTGCCCGGTGCCTGTTATTTTTTTTTATTTCTTTTATGCGGTTTACTACTGCTTTATGGATTGATGAAGACTGACATCTCCTGATGACACTAAAGGCAGCCAGCTGAGTATTGATTTTTAGGCCACACCTCCATCACAAACATCACAAATATATTGTATGCCACTTGTTTATCACGCAATAAACTGTTTGAAGTTTGAAATCTCTGCAATCTGTAAAATGACTGTATGACAGTTTATGTTCAAGGTAGATCTGACTGTTGTCTGGCTTACAGCAGCAATGTAATTCATGAATCACTGGTAAATTATAAAAAAAAAAATAATGCTTAAAATTAAAATACATCCAATTAAAACAGTTTTGCTAACAACAGTCGTTTGTCCTACAATGTTTTGTCCTTGTGTGCGATTTCTAGGTAAATGCACGCGCTGTAAAGCCCGAGGTTTGGTTTCTAAGGATAACTGAATGTCAAATTAGTGCTGAAAATGTGCATTCAGTAACCAAAGAGAGGCAATGAACAAGTATGTAAATGGATTACTAAAGCAGAACCCATCTGGGAATTAGATAGGATGTTGCCAGTTCCGAACACAATAGGCAGTCAGAAAATCCTGTCTGGTCACAGTGGTTTTGATTTATAGAGATGCTGATGCATTTGCTAATTAGTGCTTTTTTCTCTGCTTGATTATTGAAAAGAATCTGTCAGAAAAAATGATGCTGGGAATGTGTCCTGCTAGTGATGTGTGACTAAATTCAATTCAGCCTTTTGGTTGCAATTTTTTTGCTAAGCATTGTAAATATGCATGTACCTTATTTCAAGAGGAATTGATTAGTTATTGAGAAATACAACAACAATGCTGGTTGTTAACATTTCTCTGCCATCTTTTTTAGGGTATTTTTGTAGGCAAGCAGCAAGCATTGATACATTTTGCAGTGTCACTGTTCTCTAACTGCATCAATCCAGTTGATGAACAGCTAATGCTATCCAGTTAAAGAAAATCACACAATTCACCTTAATCTGAATATTATACAATCCAGATGCACTTAGATTTAGCAGATTTCTCATGGTAATGAAAGGCAGAACTACAGTCTCTTTTTTATAATTCTGTTTTGTTGCTGGAGCAGACGCTCTACAGGTTGTTGAAAATGTAAACACCAATTCAGAATACCTATGTCATAGACAGCAGTCATAACTTGGCCCCAAGATTAAAGAGACCCTGTCACCCACCTAAAGCTGAAGTTTAGTTATTAGTTTAAAATAAAATCTCTATACGATAGCTGATTGGCCATAGCCACTGATTGACCACTTCCGTAGAACAGCTCTGATTGAAATTCAATCTAACAATGGCCAGCTTAACACAAAAGGGCCTGGAACTGTGAATACCTCTTTAACAATCTTACAATTCATTACTAGGTAAAATGACTGTGGTGCAGGTGTACTGTCAATACTACAAATAATCCTACTACTAAAGGCAAAACTTTTTTTTTTTTTTTGGATGGACGGAACAGAAATTAGAACTCCTGTCAGGTTTTTCTAGCTGTCTATGTCCCTGTTAGGGAGAGTCAACCTCTCTGTTTGTCCTTCTGTTTACTACTATGCCTCAAAGTGAAAATGAAAAAAATCCCAAATTTTGGGTTGTCCCCAGAAGAGTAACAGAGGGGAAATCTTCCAATAGGGATGCTACTTCTGGTGACCCTGGTGACAACCAGGGATTTCATCATTTTGGACAGATTTCCTCACACTTATTGTTTTGGCTATGGGCAGGAAGTGAAGGAAAATCTCTTCAATAGGACACAGAAGGCAAACAAACTGCATTTAGTCCTACTTCATATGCAGATGGAGTGGTTCTCCAGCCTACATACACATTGGTATGATGCTTCTGACTTTGTATATTACTACCCCCCTCCACTCCTGCACCCACCACCCACCACCCACTTCCTTTTTATGGTGACTGCAAGTTGCAATTTCTTAAACCATAATTGAAATAGGGAGCCATTGAGTAAGCCTTTAAATAAAATACTGTATTGCCAAATTAGTAAAATAATAATTTGTCAGTGTAGGGCAAAGCAATAGGCTTACCTTTAATGCTGAACCCACTAGTGTGCATATACTTACATTCCCTTTTACCCCAGTGCTCCGTTTGCATGCTGAAAGCAAATGAGAATTGGCCTTGTCCAAGCTCTAAATCTCAACTAGCAGCTTACACAGGGCAGAGGACTCCTTGGACCCGTGTGACAACGCTTAGTGGAAAATTGCCAAGCACCAGCACTGTTACATTTTTCTTCATATTTGGAAGTACCATATATTTCACTTTTCTCATCATGAAAACACCTATTTGTACAAAACCACATCAACAATGCAAGGTTTATTGTCTCAAACATGAATGTCTTACAGGTATTATTAGATTACAGAACCCCTTTGATTGGATGGAGTCACATCTTGGAAAACACAGCAGGTGGCAAGTATAGATTTAGAAATATTATTACTGAGACCCATGACTATACTGTAAAGAATGACACCATGAACCCCCATAACACTCACTACATGTCATAGGTTGAGATACATTATACTAGAGACAGTTGCCAATGAATATTTTATTAAGAACAGGGCAAAGAATACTTTAAATTGTATTTTAAATCAGG
The DNA here is from genome assembly GCF_042186555.1 of Aquarana catesbeiana. Classification (NCBI taxonomy): domain Eukaryota; kingdom Metazoa; phylum Chordata; class Amphibia; order Anura; family Ranidae; genus Aquarana; species Aquarana catesbeiana. Next base: position 152,561,486 of record NC_133332.1, on the reverse strand, counting down.
ACTTTTTTTTTTTTATTTTAGAGTGGTGAAGTTTAGAATCCATATCAGATTTATATTTTTGTTCGTGTCCCTATTAGGGAGATTTACCTTATCTTTTTGTCCTCCTGGTTATCACTGTCCAACATTGTGTAGGAAATCTTCCTAATGGGACACAGGTGGGCAGGGAACAAACCAATTGGGGCTTAAAGAGTAGGGACTCTATCCAAGACAAAAAATAGGTTTTGACTTTAGATATACAGTAGTTTAACAAAGGTTTAAGGGAAAATAAGTCTTGCTAGCAATATTTCTTGCTCCAGCCTTTTAGAGCTGCCAACCTTTCAGACTGGCCCTGATGGGACCCCAAAGTGATAAAAAAAACTAGGTAGGTATTCTTAAGACAGCTGGCCTGCTTGGGAACATGGCACATCCAACTTAAAAACCCATCTGTAGGATTACTGCTTAAAAATCTGATAAGGAAAGAAATGTTGAACTCACAGACGTGTTTTATTAAAGCAGCCTCCAGGGAGCCATTAAGCAGCCAGTTTGAATAGTAAATAATATGTTCGCTCATATGATTAGAATGTCAGCTCTTGAAAATATTAGGTTTTCTGACTGACTAAGAAATAAACAGAAATATACATTAATTTTTCAACCACTTGGTTTTACCTCTGTTAAATGGACCTTATCATAAATATGTAACTCTTTACTATTAATTCTTCGAGAAAATACAGTATTTTAATGGGTTTCCTCTAAATGCTAGTGGTATAAAAATATTGTACTGAAATTCATGAAACTTGCTACAGAAAAAAAATGCTGATTCTAGATGGTAATATTCTCCTGAGAACAAAATCAGGCATACAAACACAGTTACAGAAAGGTGCATCAGACAAGCACAATCACCAGCAAAACAAGATGGTGATGCTTATTGGAATAAGAACTTTAAGCTGGTAGTTTTAGAACCATGAGTAGAAATGCTGCTTTGACTAATAATGAAGTCAGTTCATATAGCATCATAGCCCTGACTACTAGAATAATATATATATATATATATATATATATATATATATATATATATATATATATATATATATGTATATATATATATGTATATATATATATGATGAATGTCTGTGTTTTCATCATAAAGCAACTCAGTTCCTTAAAAATAAATACATAAAATAAGCTGTAAAAAAAGTAGTACTTACCTATCTTGTTGGTGGTGTCACCAATCTTCTGCAAACAACACTTTCGGGTGCGTCAGATACCTAGTGCCCCGATGTGTGCTCTTAGATTCTTCCCCCACTTTTCTTCCTTTCCCTATCAGCCCTAAAGACCAAGTCAGATTTCTACCTAATTGTCATTTAGCATTTAGCTTGTCTAGCCATATCCTTGTTTGAGGGTCTGTCCTTGTGGCTGCGCCTGTTATACATTCACATCAAAAGGAATGCTTGGTGTGACATATTCCATACAGCAGCTGAATATAATATGATTTCAGGCTCTGTGCAGTTTGCTAGAAAAGAAATAGTGAATGAATGACAGGAGCAAGCAGATGATAATTCTTGACTTCAGATTATAGCTGGCATAAAGAATGAGGTGTGGACCGTTAGATCTCATGAAACTTTGCTGGCTTCAGCGCTCCCAGCACTGCCACTATCCGACAGTCTGGGTGTGTAGCATAGCAAGTCTTCCTCTGGATAGCAGGAACATACAGGGCTGGGAGAATGAACTACAGAAGCCAGGAGGGAAAATGTTATTTGACACACCTGGAAGTGTCAAATAACAGTTGAATCCACCACAAACCAAGAGAGAAAGTTTTAACAAGTCACCTGCCAGAAAGATCAATATTCACCTTTTATCTTCTGCTGGATATAGTATTTTATTTCCTTGAGTAAGAGACAGAGTCACTTAAAATCAAATAATATATTTTGCATCCATCTTTACCAAGAGTACAATCACAGCTGAACTCTGGGCTGCATTACAATGTGAAGTGAAAGCAAAATGGTTTACACTGTAATGTATGGAAGTCTGGCCTTGTTGCCTCTTGTGCTCTGGATATTTATGGCCTGGAACTTGCCCAATTAAGCCTATGCCTGTTGCCAAATGTTAGTAGTAGTTAGGTGTATGTTTAGGTCTTTACTGGCAACCAGAGAGTTAATAATTTGGGATATGATAGTCTTCTTGTATACAGAGGATTGGGTGGGGATTAATCTCATGCCAGGCTTTTAGGCAGCAAAAAATATAACATATTTTGGATCAATGATATGTGTCTAAAGAAACATCTGTTTAATATTTTTTATTAGCATTCTTTACTGCATTATAGTTTTTTAGTTGTAAACTTTTTGTTTCTTTTAAAGTTATTGTTTGCATTGACTCTTCTTCATATTTTGCTATATTTATATGAATCTAAACTATTGAGATTATCATGTGAGATAGGCCAGTTCAAGAGTTTTTTTCCCTGACTTTTGAGGCTAATTCCTTCTCCCATGTCTTTCTATGTGTCAGTGTGAATTTGCTAATGGAAGTGAATGACACCAGGCACAGAGCTGGAACAGCTGAGCTAATGCTTCAAGCATTCTTTTAGGACTGGTTGGGGGAGGGAGCACATGGCTAGCATTTTTCCATTTCTCAAACCCTATTTACACACACACAAACACACACTCACATACGCGCAGAACATGGTATCATACTGAAAAAATGTCCAGATTCCAGGAAGCTTGGGAAGTCTGTCTGAGGACCCACAAACGTGTGCATGTGATTGTGTGTGTGTGCTTGGGAAGGGGGGGGGGGGGATTCAGTGTACATTTGCTCATTTTAATCTACAGCTCCCTGCATGTGTGTTTGAAGGCATGCTATGTGTATTGTTCTCAGTTATAAGTAAAATGCTAAAATGAGCTTATCTAACAAATAACTCACATTGTACAGTATTGAAACTACAGATGGTGATGGCCATTGAAATTCAAATTCTGTCTTCCAAAATATAATCTAGCGTTTATTCTTTATTCTGTGCTTATTACTAGATGATTCATTACCCATAGGCTATAAGGAACGAGGGTAATGAACTAAAAGCCTAAATAATTACTTGCACAGAAATACAATAATAGAAAAGACACAAATTTAGCAAAACACAACATTGAGTAATAAATTCAGTATACATAGTTATTTATCTTCGCATTTACGGACCCTTTCGCAAGGATGCATTTGATGTGTCTATACTGGGACATACATCTTGTGGCGCCCCTTGTAGCACTACCTTTACTTTTATTTTATCATTAAAGAAGAATTCCGGGTATGGATATTTTTTACTTACAGTACAGTACCATACTTGTGGGAACCCTCTAAAAGCACTGCTACGCCAGTGATCTTCACTAGCTTCTGATCACAGGAGGTCAGCCACTCAGCGCAGGCACCATTCAGAAAATGCTTTGCATTTTCTCAATGAATGCAAAGCATTCTCTGAATGGACAAGGTGGAGAGGCAGGGCAGTGACGTCACATGCTCTAACTCGTCCGATCATAGAATGCTTTACTTTGATTATGAAAATGCAGAGCATTCTCTGAATGGCACCAGTGCCCAGTAGTCAACTTCCTTTGTTGACAGTACAGCAGGGCAGCTGCTTGGCCAGGGTCTCAGAAGCGGGTGGAGATCATTGGAATTAGGGTGCCTATTCCAGTGATCTATAGACATATGACATAGGCATAGTTACATTGGTTCAAGCTGGACTAATGTAACTATATAAAAATAGATGCATTTTTCTGAAACAATTGTCAAATTTTCAAAAACATTTGGAGAGTTATTTATAGAAGAAATACTTAAAGGCAGAGCTTAAGAAGAATCCATGGGCTTCATCTACTGCCACTATCCTACACTTTTGGGTGTGTTGCATAATGTGTGCCCCACTGTACTAAAATAAAAATAAAAATAACTACAAACTAAATTACCAAACCAGCAAGGTTTGTCTAAAATCAATGCCCTAACCTAATTTCTTTAACATAAGAACAGCTTGATACCCACACTAAAACACCAGTAGTAATAATGTACCACAGTATAACATCCCAAACAACAGACCAAACTATATATATCAATAAATATGTCCAGCAAGATCACTTGACTGTGTCTAACAGGTGCCTCAATTTCACAGGCTGGAAGGAGAACCCTCCAAATCTAACTAGTGTCTAATGTGTTTTGCCCATGTCTTTCTGGTATCTAGAATTACAAAAAATGCTATTTGCCCCACTATCATGCAGAATCAATGCAGATTTTTTTCCCCTTTAAAACTGGCTTGGCTTACATACGGCAGAAGCATCAGATGTTAATAGGCCCTCTTCGACCATCATATTGGCCAGTAGTTGGCTGTGTTTGTCCCTGTACTCGCTGAGACTATCTTGTCCCTGACCAATGATTGTCCCAGATTTAGAACAATGTCCCTCTGTCCCTCTTTCCTCCTCATTTGTCCCTTATTTTGGCTTGATCTCTATAGTTGTATATAAAATAGACTATTTATCTTTCAAATAGTGTTTCACAGGGAGGCTATGAGTAAGTGCTAGTTGTAGCGTAAAACACATTGACTTTCAACTGTACCCAACACTGTCTGTGATGATTTTATGGAACATACAATAAAGGTTGAGGAAGTGCAGCATATTGCAGATCCTTTTCTTCTCTATAGTATTTCACAGTGTTTATTTCACTAAACCTTTCGCTCAATTTCCAAATTGCTGCATTTGTAAATGTCAAAAGCCAACATAAAGCAATTAGAGAAGTAAAAAAGCACTTGTAGTTTTAACAAATAACTTTTTTGTATACTTCTCCTTTAAGGGGGCGTGTCAGGGGGTGTGCCCTATGCTCACATACTTTTGCTAATAGGTGTCCCTTGGTCCTATCTCAAAAAGTTGGGAGGTATGGAATTGACTGAAATGTACTAGAGAAACAGAGTACAAGCAGGTGTTTTACTACAAGAATAGGGAGATTACAGATGAAACAACAGTGTACAATGGGCCAACAGTAGTACAATTGTAAATAGCAGGGATGGGCCTAAAATAACCAGATACAAAAACCACAGGCTAGGACGTACAGGCCTGGACTTGAGGAATTAAGATATTGCAGAGGCTATAGCTGTGCAAAATTGACCAGCAGAGCAGTTTTAATCAGGAATAAAAATGTATTAGAGAAGAGTACAGGCGGGTTTGCTGCAGGAATTAGTTGACTACAGAGATGAGACAGCAATGTAAAACTGGCCAGCATCAGGACAATTTTAATCTGGGATAATATGCCTAACTGATGTATAAAGTTTATTTTATCAATGGGATTGGGGTGCCATGAACAGGGTTGTTTATAATATTGATTGGACCCTGGGCAAACATTTTCTTGGGCCCCCCCTTCCATGCAATTTACCTGCTCTGAGCCTTACAAAAAATAGCAGTTCACCGAATGAGATCAGGCAGTGGTTGCAATTGGTTGTCAGAGGTTACAGTGTATCATCACCGCTCATTGACTGGCTGCTAGAGGTTACAGCACACATTATGCCTCACTGATTATTTGCTAGAAGTTATAGCACATGCCTTCTGCTTGTTGATTGGTTGCTAGAGATTACTGTACATCAATACTGCTCACTGATTGGTTGCTAGAGGTTACTGGACATCCTTCCCACTGACTAATTGGTTGTTAGAGGTTGCGGCACATTATTACTGGTCACTGGTTGGTTGCTAAAGGTTACTGCATATCCTTACAGTTAAATGATTGGGTGCAAGAGGTTAGTGCACATCATTACTGCTCACTGATTGGTTGCTAAAAGTTACAGCACATCATCTCCTCACTGCTCTCACACCATGGACTGGGGAGGTGAGGGCACCCATCAATAGATGGAAAACTCCTAGGGGTCCTAGGGGTCCTGGGATCAGTGGCAGTGCTGGGGGGGGGTGATCAGTGGTAATGATGGGGGTTTGATGGGATCAGTGGCAGTGGTGGGGGGATGGGATTAGTTATGAGGCAGTACACTGTGGCAAATTCTGAAGATGTAGAGCAAAGCTGGAAATCTTTGGCAAGTAAATATTGGTGGATTCTTCACTGATCACCAATGTAATGGGGAATGTACAATGACCACCAATGTAATGGGGAATTTACAGTGACCACCAATGTAATGGGGAGTTTACAGTGACCACAAATGTTAGGGGGATTTACACTGACCACCAGTGTAAGGGCAATTCTGCCTTACCACCAATGTAAAGGGAAATGTACACTGATCACCAATGTAATGAAGAATTTACACTGACAACCAATGTAATGGGGGGTTTTACATCAACAACCAATAAAGGGGGATTAATACACTATCCACCAATGTAAGGGGGGTTTACACTCACCACCAATATAAAGGGGGCTTCTACATGGACCATTAATGTAAGGGAGGATTCAAAACTGACCACAAATGCAAGTTTGGATTTTTTTTACTGCTTACCAATATAAAGAGGAGTTTCTACACTGGCCACCAATGTAATAGAGATTTACACTGACCACTGGTGTAATGAGGATTTACACTGACCAATAATGTAATAAGAGCATTCACAGTGTACACCAATGTAGGGAGGGATTTACACTGACCACCAATGTAAAGGGGACCTTCACGCTGGCCACTAGTGCAAATGAAACGATTGTACACCAAGCCCCAATGTAATGAGAAGATTTACACTGAGCACCAATGTAACTGAGACATTTAGCCTGCGTTCAATGTTTGTGTATGTTGGGAACGCATGCAAAATAGCTTTCCTGACACCACAAAAATGTGCTGCCCTTTAGCAGATACACAGAAGTGCCATTAATTGTTAATGACACCCTCAGGCATCTGCTAAGATGTGCGTATTCACATGCACTAAAATTCACGGTGCTGTGGCACCATGTGATTTTGGAAAAGGGTTCCACCTCCAATTTGTTTACCTTTGCAGAACAGCCTGATGTTAGGCTTAATGTCCACAGTTGTAGGCAGGACTTTCAAGCATGACCCTTTACCTCCCCAGTGGGCAGCATTCAGCAGAAGTGATGGTGGATATGACCTCAGGGGGGCATGATATACATATGAATGCTGCCTCTACTTACATATTAATGCCGCCAGTCTGCTGTTATTTACATATTTATGCTGCCACTATTTACATATCAATGCAGGTTATTTATATGTAAACACAGGGTCTGCAGGTGAGTCATCTGTACATGGCAATAGGGCAGAGCTGGGAAGCATTAGTAGCTGCACTTCAAACTGAAATACGGGGACACAGCATGGGACTAAAACTTCAAGGGAAAAGGTAATTTAAACTGGGATAGTTGGCAAGTATGAGGCAGCTGCTTTTGGCCCCACAACAATGGCATGGGGCCCTTTTGCCCTGCCTTAAAGAACATGAGTAAAGTGGTTTAGGTGCATTTGTTTGCATTTGTTTTGTTTTGTTTTTTTCTTTCAAATGATGAAATGGTTTACAAAAAATACAAGGCAGCTCCAAGAACAGATGGTCAGTAACAAGTGAATACTCCATTTTAAGCACACATAAACCTAAAAGAAGAAGATAAAATAAAAATAATTAAAAAAACAACAGAAATGAAAATCCCCAAATACCACCCCCAAACAAAAGCCAAAGGGAAGCCCTACAGCAACAAAGACAAAAGGCCCCAAAAATAATAGCAATCAGAATTTAAGTACAGTTATCTAACTGCCCTTAATCTCTCCCTAAGTACTTTGTCAGCTCTCTCTATTCTTTCCTCACAGCAACTTCCAGTTCACTGACACTATGGCTGCTCTGTACCTCTCTCCCGCAACCCCTATCAGTGAGGGGACTGGCTTATGGAAAATTCCAGTTATTGACCCTTCTGTATTTACTGGCTGTAGTTCAAAGGCTACTCAGTGCATTAATGTTTAAGATAATCTGTACAAAAATCTACAGGAACATCAAATCTCAAGCCTGCAGGATTCACCTCAAACCCATGATAGCAGAGGAACCAGAACCATATCCTAAAAGGCATCAACAAAATAACACACCAGAGGTTTTAATCCTTTACTACTCTAAATGCCTGTAAATACATTTTAATTACTGTGCCAAAATAACTAAAGATTATTTCATTCCTTCTTTGCATATCTTTTGCATACAGAATATAGGCAATGTACCTTTCAGGAGAACCTTATTAAAAACATTGGGGACAACTCTGCATACAAGATGAAAGAGTCAGGCGCATGTAATGTACAGACAGAGTGCAGTGGCTAGCAGTTTGTCACACAGAGTTCAGGGGTCAGGGGTATGTAAAGTATAGAATGCAGGGGTCAGCTGTGTGTATCAGACATAGTGCAGGGATCAGGGGTATGTAACAGATGCCTGTAGGGATCTTCTGCTGTCTACTATTAGCTGCTAATATTACAGTGTAATGTATAATTACACATTAGCACTTCTTGTCTTTTGGAGGCTGGCTTTCAAACCCCAGAAGGAGGAAGTGTTGAGAGACAGAAATTCTTAGCTACCGGTCCCGTTCATACTGCTAAACCCAAGCCAGAAGGGACTATTATGCAAGTATTCCTGTGCTCTAATAGTCTAACTGCAGCTGTATATCTGAATATTTGTGACAGTCAGAGAATCTCTGTCATATTGTTGTTATCTCACATGCACAGTGCCAGATAGCTACAGTTGGTTTGTTCTACTGTATGTGTGTAGTGGTCATTTTGCTGGATATTAGTAAGTGAACTTGTTTATTGCAATCAAGTTTATATGAATCTCCTGTTATTTTAGTTAACCCTGTAGTTTCTGGTCTGGGATTCTATAGCTAGTTTTAGTTTAGGAATTGATAACCAGCATAGACTAGAGCCAGGTTAGGCATCTGACAGCCACTTCTGGTAGCTAGATGTCAAACTGCATGTCAGACTGGAAACTATTAGGGAGGGAGTAAAGCAGTAATGTAGGCTGACTCTGTTCCAGTGCCACACCACAGTTTCTGCATATGAGAAGCTGCGTTCCAGGCTGGTTGGACAACAGCTGCAGGGTGTCTCCATCATTGCAGATCTTGTTTTCAGGTCTTCGAAACCAAGATGAACGCCGCATTGAGATCATCATCAGGGACCCCTGCAACTGGACTTTGCTGTAACATTCATCTGGTGGTATGGCTATTAACCACTAGAGGACCAGCAGTTATGCTGCAGCAGGTTGGCTCCCCTGGGCAAATCGCTGTAGCTGAATGTCTTCTGCTTTAAGACCACTAGAGCCGATGCGCATGCCTAGCGGCCGTGATGCCCGCCTGGGACCCGGGATGACTTCTGAGAGATACTGAACAGAGATCTGTCAATGTCACCCCCCCACAGTTAGAATCACTCCCTAGGACACACATTTAACCCCTTGATCGCCACCTAGCGTTAACCCATTCCCTGCCAATGACATTTATACAGTAATCAGTGGCTATTTTTAGCTCTGATCGCTGTATAAATGTCAATGGTCCCAAAAAAGTGTCAAAAGTGTCTGTTCTGTCTGCCGCAATGTCACAGTCCCACTAAAAATCTCAGATTACCACCATTACTAGTAAAAAAAAAATAAAATAATAAAAATGCCATAAATATATCCCCTATTTTGTAGACGCTATAACTTTTGCGCAAACCAATCAATATATACTTATTGTGATTTTTTTTTAACAAAAATATGTAGAAGAATACATATTGGACAAAACTGAGGAAGAAATGTGTTTTTTTTATATTTTTTGGGGGGATATTTATTATAGCAAAAAAGTAAAATAAATTGCTTTTTTTTCAAAATTGTCACTCTTTTTTGTTTATAGTGCAAAAAATTAAAACCGCAGAGGTGATCAAATACCACCAAAAGAAAGCTTAATTTGTGGGAAAAAAAGGACGTCAATTTTGTTTGGGTACAGTGTTGCACAACCGCGTAATTGTCAGTTTAAACGACGCAGTGCCATATCGCAAAAAATGACCTTGTCATTAAGGGGGCAAATCCTTCCGGGACTTAAGTGGTTAATAACTATATATACCCGGGTATATATAGTATGCACAATTCCTCCGGGAATCCTACTGGGCCCTTTGTTAATATTACCTGTTTGTGCATTGGATGGATGTATTATTATTATTGTTTTCATTTATAGAGCTTGTATTATTTCCATACTGGTGTGCATCTATATATTACTGTTAAATTCTGGTTGCAGTAGTTCCTCTGCTCCCAATTAATTTGATTAGATTAATGGTTAATTTTGAAGGAAAGGAATCCCCTCTGTTTACAGAGGCCCTTTCCTGGGTGGAGGCACTGCCAACTTTTTTTTATCAAACCCACTTCTCCATATACCAAAGGATACAATTATTTTATTTATCTACAGGTGTAGTGCCATATTATGTTTGGGGAGGGCCATTTACACAGAGCTACAGGATCACAGGATTGGACCAGACCAGAAATAAATAAGTATAGGTATATAATAATAAGTATAGGTAAGTATACCTATGTTTTTTATATAGTTTAGGCAGGATACGTAGGAGTAGGTGGGAGGGAACTTATTTATAATTTGTATTTTCTTGAAATTTTAAAGGAAAGGTAAATGGGTACAAGAGGAAAAGAAAAAAAAAGAGTTCATCAGCACAATATAGCAATATGAAGACTTCAAATGTACAAGTAATTACAGAAGCGGATACAAATCTCACTTCAATAAAGGTGCATTTGCAAAGAAAGATGAATGGAGTTTGTATCAGGCGGGGAAAATAAGGAAAAAAGTCATATCCCCGTCCTATCAGAAATAGAGTGTCAATATTACAAGCAAAACACACTAAGAACACACACCAAGAATTCCTAAACAGTCTTTAAGGAACATGTAAAGCAGACCTTAGTCAGGGGTAAGTATCAAGTAGACAAGGGGGCAGACCATCAGGAGATTGATCCCATAGGGCCCAGACATTATTAGACATCTCCAGATGGCCGCTGACTTTGGCTGTGAGGTATTTATCTGTCTAATATCAGCTATGGTAGCTATGAACTGGGTGGAGTTCTACTAGACTGCCAATGTAAGGGTATGAGCCTCCTGGCAGCAGTAAGAATATGTGTGACAAATTTTTTGGAAAGTTTTGAACTGCCTGTAAAGATAGTAAATAAAATGTCATACACGTGTATCATCTTTATATTTAGATGTTAACCTGAAGTTCCATTTTATATAGAGCTACACATTATATAGTTCTCTTCTGCACATGACAACTCAGAGTGCTCTCCTGCAGAGTCACGGTTAAGCTTTATCCTCTGTGCCTCTGTTTTTTTGCCCACTGCATTGTTTTTAAGTCATGGTATTTGTAAAGCATCATGTCTTATTACAAATTCTCTCATTCTGTCTGCAAAGAGATTACTGCATAGTCATTTATCTCTGCATTCTAACTGCTGGCAGACTATAACACTATTTTTGTAACTTATTTTTCACCTTATTTATATTTCACAGCCTTATCTAGCTTTATGCAGTATGCAATGACAAGTATACACCGTAGTTTATTGTATAAACTGAGGACATAATAACCTATAATATCTTCAGTTTATGCTCAGCTTTAGCTGTAACTCAATCTTCATCATTATTTTATTTGCCTCTTAACAGCATATGATTCCATAAACAACAGTTCTGTAACATTGATATTAATCTCGTATTACTTCTACTGAGGAAGACAAAAAGATATTTTCAATATATATTTTAATTTTATGTAGAGGGTTGTAAATAAATTACTGCTGACCAATTCATTTGAATTAATGAATACAATTATGATCTATTGTTTCTCCTCCTAAAAATCTGGAAGAAAAGTATTCTTTAGTCTGAAATTTGGGATTGAAGAGTCAATACACCTGAAAGCGATATTCTCAATTCTCCTGTTGTATTTGCAGCTATATAAAATGAATTCAATATCCAAAAAGGAATGTAGGATTGCTAGTTAATGTTTGTGGCAGCGCAGTGACTCCTTCTTGCCTGTGTTGTTTATAAGATGATGGAGATCCAATGAGAGAAAGAAACAATCTAAAAGAGAAACATTTTCCTCATTAAAAACCCAGAAAGCCCATGAGTACAGACTCCATTAAAAGAGAAGTATGGTCAAAGCTTTTTTTGGTCATATTTCTCTTTTATTTCTGCACTCATGTGACCCAGAATCAACCAACAGTGGGCTAAAGCCTGCTATCGGCTGATGTCACAGAGGCGCTCCAGACTCTGGAAGGATCCCGGCAATAATGTCCGGATCCATTCAGATTTCTGACTGGCAGCTGGCTTAGCTTTTCAGAGTGCCACTGAGATTGTGAACCAAGTGCTCCAGCCCCCTTCACAGCCATACACCATACTAAGTGCTGGAGGGGCAGACAAGCGAGCCTGTGACTAACAGTCACTGTTCTCTCCTTGGAGAAGACCAAAAACTGAGCAATCAGCTGTCATGCGATTACTCAGTTCTCAGTCTTAGAGCCGATGGGAGACAGCTGCAGCATTGAATCGATGCAGCAACCATCTACAGTATCATATTTTTATAAATATTTTATTATATCTTTTCATGTGACAACACTGAAGAAATGACACTTTGCTACAATTTAGTAGCAAAGTAGTGAGTGTACAGGTTGTATAACAGTGTAAATTTGCTGTCCCCTCAAAATAACTCAACACGCAGCCATTAATGTCTAAAACGCTCGGAACAAAAGTGAGTACACCCCTAAGTAAAAATGTCCAAATTGGGCCCAATTAGCCATTTTCCCTCCCCGGTGTCATGTGATTCATTAGTGTTACAAGGTCTAATGTGTGAATGGGAAACAGGTGCACCTCATGGCAAAGAAGAATCTGAGGATCTGAAAAAAAGAATTATTGCTCTACATAAAGATGGCCTAGGCTATAAGAAGATTGCTAAGACCCTGAAACTGAGCTACAGCATGTTGGCCAAGAGCATACAGCGCTTTAACAGGACAGGTTCCACCCAGAACAGGCCTCGCCATGGTTGACCAAAGAAGTTGAGTGCACGTGCTCAGCATCATATCCAGAGGTTGTCTTTGGGAAATAGACGTATGAGTGCTGCCAACATTGCTGCAGAGGTTGAAGGGGTGGGGGGTCAGCCTGTCAGTGCTCAGACCATACGCCGCACACTGCATCAAATTGGTCTGGATGGCTGTCGTCCCAGATGGAAGCCTCTTTATGGGTTACTGGAACCATGTTCTGTGGCCTGATGAGACCAAGATAAACTTCTTTGGTTCACATGGTGTCAAGCGTGTGTGGCGGCAACCAGCTGAGGAGTACAAAGACAGGTGTGTCTTGCCTACAGTCAAGCATGGTGCTGGGAATGTCATGGTCTGGGGCTGCATGAGAGCTGCCGGCACTGGGGAGCAGTTCATTGAGGGAACCATAAATGCCAACATGTACTGTGACATACTGAAGCAGAGCATGATCCCCTCCCTCTGAAGACTGGGACGCAGGCAGTATTCCACCATAATAACGACCCCAAACACACCTCCAAGATGACCATTGCCTTGGTAAAGAAGCTGAGGGTAAAGGTGATGGACTGGCCAAGCTTGTCTCCAGAACTAACCCATATTGAGCATCTGCGGGGCATCCTCAAAGGGAAGGTGAAGGAGTGCAAGGTCTCTAACATCCACCAGCTTCGTGATGTCATCATGGAGGAGTGGAAGAGGACCCCGGTGACAACCTGTGAAGCTCTGGTGAACTCCATACCCAAGAGGGTTAAGGCAGTGCTGGAAAATAATGGTGGTCAAATAAAATATTGACACTTTGGGCCCAATTTGGACATTTTCATTTAGGGGTGTACTCAATTTTGTTGCCAGAGGTTTAGACATTAATGGCTGTGTGTTAAATTATTTTGAGGGGACAGCAAATTTACACTGTTATACAAGCTGTACACTCACTACTTTACAATGTAGCAAAGTTTCATTTCTTCAGTGTTGTCACATGAAAATACATAATAAAATATTTACAAAAATGTGAGGGGTGTACTCACTGTAGGTGAATATGTATGTTTTCATTTTTCCAATTGCACACTTCTGCTTTTAATGTTTCTTTGCAAAATAGGATTTATAAATTGATACTAGAAAATATAGAAAATATCATTTAACATTTTTTTTTTTCCTAATAGATTTCTAGTCCCATAACTTTGCAAGCCAAACTGTGTTTGAGCACTAATCTGCATATTATGGATTGTACAAACTGCTATTAAACTATTAAACTATTTACTGTAGAAGTAACAATACCATGAACTTTAATGGGGGTAACAAAATAATGCTTGTTGTTTTTGTTTGCCACCCTCATTGTTATTAAATTAAATCTTCTTGAGTCCTTAAAATAATGATAAGATTGACAAATTGAGCCTCCCAAAGATTAACATTTATGCACATATTTTTATTATTAAATTAAGTCCTAACCAAAATTCCGGGGCTATGCCAGAATTGCACTTTGTTGAATTCCAATCTTTATTTAGTGAAAGACAACAGTGAAAACGAAAATAATAATAATAAAAAAGTTTATTTTTTTTCTATTATTTTCATTATCTTTTACTTATCTGATAGTGTCCCTACGTTTTTTACTCCATCATGTAGTTCGCAGAGGCCAAAACAACTTTAGAACAGAGTAAAAAAGACCAATAATTACCTGTCTGATATGATTCAAATGAATAAAAGAATGGCGATTATGTATTCCAGCAGTCAATGCTGGTTTCAGAAGGGTTTTATGGATTTCTACTGGTAAAGGGTTAACAAAAAAGAATTAAACAGAGAAAGAAAAAAGCACTTTGTTTCCATTGTTAACAGGACTCGTTGTCTAGACTAGAATTCCCTATATGAAATCACACAAATTCATCACCTGGTTATTTAAAAACCGTCATGTCTAGTTTTTTTCAAATCTCTCTTGCCATATAAAACGGCATGGAGTAGACTATAGAGTTTAGCAATAAGACGGTAGGAAGAATATGAAGCTATCTGGACAAATATTTGAACTACTTAATAAAATACTAGCTCATTATTTTCTCTTAATGTCAACATTTAAGGTTTGTATTCTTACTTCTTAATATCATACTGTATATCAAAGCATAGACTTCAAAGGCTTTCTTGTTGTGCCATAATTGTCCAAATACTAAATCCTATTTGAACCGACTGTGTTTATTACTGTAATAGTTAGACTGCATATACAATTGTACGCTTTCAGGGTTAGTTCACAACGGGATCACGCAGGAACACTTGCCACATTCCCTTGTCATTCCTGCACATACTCTTGCGGTGCGATTTTGCAGCTCATTCATTTGGATGGGCTGCAAATCAGACCTGAATATGGAAAAAGTAGTGCATGTACTACTTTTAAAAACGCTCTACACCAGATCTCATGGTACTGTGGTACCATGAGATTTGGTGCCTGCAAACACACTACATTTACGATCTGCATTTGGAGTGAAACACTACATTGACACCCACATGCAGATCGCAAGGGCACTGCATTTGAACATGGTGCTGGAAACACCCATGGAAGGCACCTTTCCTGCACTGCAGTCTAGAGTGAATCGGCCTTCAAGGTTTTTTACTTGCCAAGTGTTGTAGTTAGGGTTCTTGCATGCTAGAAGCTAAAAACTGCCAAGGAGCGCTGGATAAAAAAATACAAATATTTTATTGTTTTTTGCTGGTGTTTAGCACAGTGTGTAAGCGACATTTAGTAGAGTTATGCCCCGTACACACGATCGGACTTTCCCACAACAAAACCGTGGATTTTTGTTCCAAGGATGTTGGCTCCAACTTGTCTTGCATGCACTTGGTCACATAAATGTTGGCCAACAATTAAGAACTTAGTGACGTACAAGATGTACGTGCTGTCTCCATTACGAAAGCTACTTAGATCTCCAGCTCGTATTTGATTCCGATCATGCGTGGCCTTTTGCCGGACGGACTTGTGTACACACGCTCGGAAAGTCCGACAACAAACATTTGTTGGCGGAAAATTTGAGAACCTGCTAGCCAACATTTGTTGGCGGAAAGTCCACCAACAAATTTATCATTGGAGCATACACACGATCCAACTTTCTGCCAACAAGCTCACATTCAACATTTGTTGTCGAAAAATCCGATCATGTGTACGGGGCATTAGGGTTAAGGAGTGGGGCTGCCGGCATCCTTAACAACCAGTAAATAGCTGGTTGTTAAGGAGGATCTTCACTGCATCTGAGCACCACAAACCAAAAACACTATTTAATTCCTTTTTTTATTTAAAGCAAACTCTCCCATCCACCCATGTCTCTATGCTTAATTTTGTTGAGAAATCACTTTAAAAAACACCCCCCTAGCATTTCTGGTTGTGCCCATCTTGAGTAGGAACAAATGATTCATGTAGAATTTACTTCCTGGAAGCCATCTGCCCTTAGCTCAAGCATGCATGCAGGAAAGTGTGCTTAGCTGAGAAAACCCCTCCTCCTCTCCTCCTGAAGACTCCTAGGATGTATGACATCATTTGCCTAGGCAAAAAACCAGGAAGACTGAAGAAATTAAAAAAAAAAAAAAACATGCTTAAAACAAGTAAATATGATATACTCTCCTATCTATTTACTAATACTAGCAGCATAAGGATTAAAAATAATCAATGTTGATTGGGCAAGTAAAAGTTCCACTTTAACCTCCCTGGTGGTATGATTATTTCAGATTTTAGGTGCTGAAAGCGGTACCATTATTTTGCACAGAAATTCGGCGTTTTATATTATAAGCCTGTAATTCTTAGGAATAATTCACTTAAATCTGTCCAAACAAGAGTCTAGTAGACATCCCGGGTATGATAAAGTTTGAAAAACAAAATAAAAAATTATAATATAATAAATAACTATAAATAATTATAACAAATAATAATATAATAATAATAAAAATTATTCAATAATGTAATCAAATCAAAAACACTGAAATTTGCTCAGTTGCAGAATTGTCGCTTTTGTTACTTTTAGTGTTTGATGACAGATTTCCCCACAAATCACTATCACTCAATTCTGCAAGTGATTCTAATTTATTATCGCTGTTTTCTAGCTGGTCTAAAACCACTTTTGATGTAAAGGGACAGTTTTGGTTGCTATGGACAATCTCCAGTTTCCAGGCAGAAAGAACAGTTTTTATAATATAAAACTGCATGCAGGACACTGGGTAGACCACTAGGGACGAAAGGGATGTGTAATTATTTGATACAGTACTGTAATCTGTAAGATTACAGTATACTGTATCTGTACTGTGTGTTTTACTTTTTTAATTTGGCACCGAACTCCGTCCCCGTGCGTCGCAACGCTCGCAGGGAACAGAGCTCGGCACTGTGAATCGAGCGAGACACAGCGGCTTGCAGATCACAGCGTGGAGACATCGCAGAATCCAGGGGACAAGGTAAGTATCCTCTACAAGGATCCTGCGATGTGATCTTGAGTCTTGCTCGGGGATACCGCTTTTGGATTTGACAATCCACCCCGAGCCAGACTCGGGAATACCGCTAGGGGGGTTAAGGAGCGGGTCAGCAAATCGGACGCCACATCCTTAAAAACAGATGAGTCATCAGCTGTCAGCAGGATTCCCTGCTGACAGTGGAATGTAAACAAAACAATTGCTGGCAATAGAAGATTTAGAAAAAAACAGCGGATGGGGGTCCCCAATCCAATTTTAAGAGGAACCCCTCACCGTCGTGTGTAGACCTTTTTATTTATTTTTTTCAGGTCAGCGGCCAGCACACTGCTCCTATCAACAGGGCTGCTCAGTAAGCAAGAGAACAGTTGATTGAAACAGTGTGTGTGTGTGTGTATGGGTGGGGGTGTCGTAACGCTGCAGCACAGCATATTTATTAATGAACAGTAATGAGTACAGTGGGTCAGTAGGGTTTTAAACAGTTTTATTGATCTGGTTTGCATGTGCCACCAAACAGCATTAAAACCTGACACTGTACTTTATGCACAAATGTATACTGTACCTAGATGACAGATTTTCACAATTTTGAATTTTAATCTGCCTTGGGCCTTTACCAAGGTCATTTTCTGTTCATAGTCAAAATACGCCGAAAAAGCACACTCAGCAGGAATTTTACAATACAGAAAAGTTGGATGATTAGCATGAAAGCTAAATAAGCTTTACAGTACAAAATGTATGAAGGCCATTTTACCTCGCCTAAAACTCTGCCACTGGCATCACAGAGAGTTCAGAATGTGAATATGCTGCCCTTGGAAGTTTAGCACTTACCACCCTAGCTACCAGGCCAGCTGTTTTAATATTTCAGAAGGCCGGGTGCTGGAATTCTGGGTGGGGAGGTGGCATATGCATTTAGTAAGGTAACAAATTTTTTTTTCCCTAACCATGTCTAAATTGATTACTAAATTAACCAGAAATAGATCATAAGTGACGGCCAACACTTCATTTTTCTGGTATACTTGAGTCAGGATAAACATATGATACAGAACCAAAAGTTCATCACCATGCAATAAATGTATATACAGTATGTATAAGGTGTCAGCAAGCTTACACACCCTGTGATTCACTTAAAAATTCAGCAGCGCTAAACCATAAAATATGAACAAAACTCCCAAAAATATACATTTAAAAAAATCAATAATAAATAATTATCATTACTTCAAATAATTGAAGTCTCGATTGAAGTCTACTCCTTTCACCATGTCCTTGTTACCACACAAACACTACAGCACAAGTGAATGGCCTTTATAATGCTTCTTCCTCTCCCAGTCAACCTCTGCTGTATGCTGTATGAAACATCTTGTAACAGTTAAGTCTAATAATATGCACAACGATGTACCACTGCTGCAGGCTTTTTATTTAATTTTCTTTTCCACTTTTTCATAAATAAGTAGATCAAAGGAAAAAAACAATGCTACATTTTAGCAAATTAGCTGTTTGTTGTAGACAAAGGGCTAAGAGAGTTGGAAAAGGCTGGTTATAACTAATGGACTGCAGATTGATTGAGGATAATGATGGCCATACACAGCCCTATATGCATAAGGAATCCAATCGATTTTGGCCTGGTTTGCAATGATTGACATACATACAGTATCTCACAAAAGTGAGTACACCCCTCACATTTTTGTAAATATTTTATTATATCCTTTCATGTGACGACACTGAAGAAATGACACTTTGCTACAGTGTAAAGTAGTGAGTGTACAGCTTGTATAACAGTGTAAATTTTCTGTCCCCTCAAAATAACTCAACACACAACCATTAATGTCTAAACCGCTGGCAACAAAAGTGAGTACACCCCTAAATGAAAATTAGTCACTTTCCTTCCCCTGTGTCATGTAACTCATTAGTGTTACAAGGTCTCAGGTGTGAATGGGGAGTAGGTGTGTTAAATTTGGTGTTATCGCTCTCACTCGCTCATACAGGTCATTGGAAGTTCAACACGGCACCTTATGGCAAAGAACTCCCTGAGGATCTAAAAAAAAGAATTGTTGCTCTACATAAAGAAGGCCTAGGCTATAAGAAGATTGCCAAGACCCTGAAACTGAACTGCAGCACGGTGGCCAAGACCATACAGCGGTTTACCAGGACAGGTTCCACTCAGAACAGGCCTCACCATGGTCGACCGAAGAAGTTGAGTGCACGTGCTCAGCGTCATATCCAGAGGTTGTCTTTGGGAAATAGATGTATGAGTGCTGCTAGCCTTGCTGCAGAGGTTGAAGAGGTGGGGGGTCAGCCTGTCAGTGCATGGCTGTCGTCCCAGAAGGAAACCTCTTCTAAAGATGATGCGCAAGAAAGCCTGCAAAGAGTTTGCTGAAGACAAGCAATCTAAGGACATGGATTACTGAAATCATGTCCTGTTGTCTGATGAGACCAAGATAAACTTTTTTGGTTCAGATGGTGTCAAGCGTGTGTGTGTTGGCAACCAGGTGAGAAGTACAAAGACAAGTGTGTCTTGCCTACAGTCAAGCATGGTGGTGGGAGTGTCATGGTCTGGGGCTGCATGGGTGCTGCTGGCACTGGGGGGCTACAGTGCATTGAGGGTACCATGAATGTCAACACTGGGACATACTGAAGCAGAGCATGATGCCCTCCCTTCGGAGACTGGGCCGCAGGGCAGTATTCCAACATAATGACCCCAAACACACCTCCAAGATGACCACTGCCTTGGTTAAGAAGCTGAGGGTAAAGGTGATGGACTGGGCAGGCATGTCTCCAGACCTAAACCCTATTGAGCATCTGTGGGGCATCCTCAAACGGAAGGTGGAGGAGTGCAAGGTCTCTAACATCCACCAGTTCCTTGATGTCGTCATGGAGGAGTGAAAGAGAACTCCAGTGGCAACCTCTGAAGCTCTGGTGAACTCCATGCCCAAGAGGGTTAAGACAGTGCAGGAAAATAATGGTGGCCACACAAAATATTGACATTTTGGACTCAATTTTGATATTTTCATTTAGGGGTGCACTCACTTTTGTTGCCAACGATTTAGACATTGATGGCTGTGTGTTGAGTTATTTTGAGGGGACAGCAATTTTACACTATTATACAAGCGGTACACTCACTACTTTACATTGTAGCAAAGTGTCATTTCTTCAGTGTTGTATATATATATATATATATATATATATGTTAACTATACATAAAAAATACTTCCAAACAATGGAAATGCTCAATGTCCCACATGAATATTTTCCGACATATTGGAAAGTTCTGTTTGACTGGAAGCCTTCAATTGCGGATTCAACTTATCTGTCCAGCAACTGAAGTGGAGAGGAGATCATGTCCCAGCAGTGCATATCTCTCCCTGCCCATTTTTCTCATTGAGTGGTTTTCTTATGTATGGCTACCCTAAGGTGCTACTTTTTATATCTGGGCTTCTAATAGAAATCCATTGCTAAAAGACCAAAGCTTGGAACAGAAGCAGATCACTAAAAGAAATATTGACATTACTCGGTTGAACTTGTCTGTGTTTAGATGAATGGTACCATGTACTACAAAATTCTGCAATTTCCAGATACAGAATGGTGTTACAGATGGGACTAAAAAGAAAAAGTGATTTCTACATGTACTCATTCTGCTCTACAACACTGTTGCAGTTCCCCATGTGTGACAAATTTGCTTTAAAGTTTTTGCAGAGCAAGGTAGTATAACAGCTACTAGAAATTGTTATACTAAGTATTAACGAATTTAAAAATCTTTCCACGAGATTCTATTGTCTACAGCGAGAGAACAGAACATACATTGCTCCTTCCTGCTATCTTATTTACACATGATTATTATTGAACAATCACTTATAAAAGAGCTTTTTATTTGACTGGGTAGACATGGGCCAATAAAAGATTAGGCTGCAAACACTTAGAGATAAACTTTCATTGGTAAGACATTTAATATTATTTTATAAGTGCTATAATCTTACATTCATACAACCTGCCCTGAATGCAGAGCTCTACCAGATGGTTTTATAGTTAGGCTGTTTGATGTGTTGTGTAAGCCACTATATTTGTAGGAGTTCACCAAAACCTACAAGTCACCTAAGGACATTGATCTTTCCTGTAGGGAAAAATAAAGATGAGCTTGAATGTAACGAGAGATATTAAGCACACATCCACTCATGCTCAAATAAAATAATATACTGTATACAGATAATACCGTTAACAGGCAGTAAGCACATGCCATGGTGATAGGCCACACTGAATTGAATTCCACTGGGAAAGGTGGTGGAGGGCATTTTAAGTACAACATTATGATTGTGAAATCTTCATGTATTTGCATAGTTTTGTATAAAAGGAGCCAATACTAACTCAAATGTCAGGGATCAGTGATTCTTGTGATTCTCCAATGGAAAGTGCCAGCATTCCTAACCCAGATTGAATTGTTAAAGCATTGGTCAGGGCAAGTGGATTACAGGCAGAATCCTAAGACAGGTACTAGTCAGGGCAGGGAGCATGTATTTGTAAAATGACACAGGGCAGGATAGGTAGCCAATATAAGAATAGCAGCATCCACAAGAACAACCTAAATCCCTATCAAAGAGACGGCAAGAACCAAAGATAAAAAGGCAAAGGGAGGGCCATATTGCATAGGAACTGCCCTAATGTTTTGTGCAGGATTTATATTAACCATTTAGTGATGTCCTACATGTGGTTCAGTTTGCCTGTGTTGTAATATGAAGTTCAGTCTGGAGAAGAAAATGCCAGGCAAAAAAAAGGTTTCCATTTCTTAAAATATGGATTAGTTGGGGGTTACATTTGTTGAAAAACATGGTTCATTAGACATGGCTGTTGCAAATCCTTTTATTTTGGTTCGTCCATGTTTGGTGCAGAAATAAGTTGGCATCTATCCCTGTGAGGATTTGTAGTTACTTTATCATCGATCCTAGGTAGAACTGAAGGAATGGATTTGGGCCATCAGTACCTCAAAATGTCCAATACTACACAAAGTTGTAGGCAAATCCAGATGACTGAGATCCAGGTACAAAATAGTTTGAGACTTCTCCTGAGACCAGACAGATACAATGCTGGTAAATTCTGGAAAAGCTACCCAACTTTTAAATGCTTTTGTCCCTGTAACCAGCTATAAACCCCTTCACTTTTTTTCACTTAACTGAGGTTGGGGGTCAGGGGTCATTGTTCAGTGGGATATCTTCCCAGATAAATTTTGCTGCAAACTTTATCTCAGAAGTGGCTTTTCTAGTGGCCATCACTAAAGCAGGCAGGTTATTTGAACTGCAAGATTTGTCCCACAAGCCACTGTATTAGTTTTTCATAAAGATATTCACCCTGCGTCCAAGACTCTACTCTTTGCTGAAAGTGGTGCCTGCCATTTAAAGTACCTACTGTACCTACTACAGCGTCAGGACATTGTGCTTCCATAAGTATATCCCACACCAGTCCACCTTAAGGTGATAGCCCTACACTCCTTGGATGTAGTCAGGGCTGATAGGGTGTACTTGAATGCCACAGCATGTTTTTTAAGACAGAATCCCTGTTTGTGGTTGCAAAGGGCCAACATAAGAGCCGTGCAATGTCATCTGCTATGATTTCATGCTGGATCAGGAAATCTATTGCATAAATGAATGCCATCAAGCACCGATAACCACCATATCCAGTAACATCACACCACACCAGGGTGGTAAGTGCATTCTGGGCTTTCAGTCATCAAGCATTAATTTCACAGGTTTGTTTAGTCAGGTTTTCCATTTATTTTAATGTCCCATTGTGGCACGGGTTTGGAATATCCCATTGATGGTTATCTAGAGCAGAGCTCACCAAAAAGCCTTTTCTCTGTGTTCAATGAAGAACACAGCACCCACCCTTTAGGCTTGCTGCTGTTGCATGTGTAAATACTTTTGTTTTTGTTATTTGTATTGCTTTATCTTGCAGTTGTCCAAAGCTATGGAGGGGGTTTTTTGGACCATAGCCCTGTATTGGATGTGAGGATGCTGAGAAACAGTCCACAGCTGGATCGTGAGGGGCGTTGTCTGCCAGGGGAGCAGAGGATCAGGTAAGTAAAACTGCTTTTCTGTCCCCCTAGGTTTCCTGGAGTTGGGCTTCTGTATGAAAGCTGTAGGAAGTGTCAATGAACTATGAGTGTGCTCACCAGCTTCCTTGCAGTTCATTGAGAACTACAAGCCATCTGCCACAGTGGAAGATGATACTTGTAGTGCTCTCATTCACAGATTCCTGTGAATGAATGATGGAGCTGCGTAAGTAAAGGTGCTGGAGCATGTTACATGTTACGCCATAATACACATATAATGTGTAACATGTTCCTGAAGATGAACAGAGTCCTTGATCTAAAACAAGTAAGCAGAAATACAGTCAGAGGGTAGTCAGTAATTTAGTTCAGTGGTAATAATAGGCTGAAATGTGGATTTTTGATTCCCAGAAACTTTGCAATGCAGCTGGAGTGCACTGGAAGACACAATGCCGTTGTGCTGATCTCAGGGCAATTGCACCGTTTACAGTACTTTTTTTCCACAAAACTTTATTAAAATGCTGTGATGTGAACTGACTGAAAACAAGACATTTTGCTTCTCAATGCATTGGTATTGCTCTGGAAATAGCTGATAGCGTAGCCATAATGAGAGAATGACAAACACTCATCACATACAACAAAATGTTATTTGATTCATGTTTAGTGACTGTTTAACTATGAATAAGCAGAATGCATTCAAAATCCTTCCTGTAGGTAAGAACATGAATACTGATTAATGGTAATGGACATTCTTACATTCTTAGAAGTCTGGAAAAACTGAAGGAACCTGAAAGATCATAGTTTTATAGCTATTAAAAGATAGAAATAGCAGACACCATACTACCTTTGTGTACTGAGGTACATTAAATCAATGTGTATTGATCTAATGTTACTTCTCTCAAAATGTTTACACAATGCAGTAAAACATTGCATCTAAACGCACCCACAAATGAGATTGCTGTACATAATGTGGTTTAGCATGCTCTTGTGCAACACACAAATCAAAATATGGACAAATTGACATCAAACTTGGTAATAATAATCCTCTTAGAGGTCATAGTTATGCCAATTTATCAAGCAGAAATCAGTAAAAGTTTTTGGGGAGGTGCCAATAGGATGTAATTTATACCACCTCTGCTGACAATGAGAACACTGATATTTTCCAGTCCGAGATGGTGGATGGAATCTGATGTGCGATGAACCCCTAAACCTCAGGGATGAATTACAATTCAATGCTCTCATAGTTTTTTTTTTTTTTTTACTACACCACTACCTAGGCCTTTAGATTTTTACGTCCTGCCATTTATACCGCATAAGACAAATGAGTTTTATGCTTTTTAAATGAAACGTTCATTACCGTTTTTGAGCTTGAAATGAGAAACAAAAGTTATAATATAATAAAATAGAGTGCAGTCTGCTATATCTCTGGTAAATTGCCACTTATTTATTTAAGGTACTTGTATAGCGTGGTCAATTTATGC
The DNA here is from genome assembly GCF_042186555.1 of Aquarana catesbeiana. NCBI lineage: Eukaryota > Metazoa > Chordata > Amphibia > Anura > Ranidae > Aquarana > Aquarana catesbeiana. Next base: position 152,536,635 of record NC_133332.1, on the reverse strand, counting down.
AGAGCTTTACATTTACATGTAGTATTATGACAATTCATATCTCTACTTCATATTTTAGACCTATATTTTAGACTTTATTTTAGACTTGCCTCTCATTGTAGTGTTGAATGGTGACTAGAATGTCTAGCTTTTACTAAAACTATGATAATAGGGGGTGAATGTTTTGATGCACACTAGTTACTGCACAGCAATGGGGTGGTGTGCTGTGTACAAAAGACAGCTTCATAAACACGTCTATGCTGCACATCCCACCCCAGATATATCCTAAAAGTGTAACCACCCAAAACAAAACCTCACAATTTTTAATACTAGTGGAAAATAAAAAATAGCATTAAATGAAAAAAAACCCTAACAAAATAAAGAAAAGTAAAAAAAAAAAAAAAAACGCAAAGGGTTGGCACAGAAGCTAGTAAGCAAGCACACCTGCTGCTGATAGAGAAAAAAAGAATGCCAACGACAGTTAGATCTATGGAATTATGAACACAGGGGGCTCACAACTATGTAGCTCACCACACTGAAATCTATAGTATAGCATTGTATAGCACTGTATGACACACTATAGCAATTTATAGCATACGATAGCATTGTGCAACAATGTATAGCACAATATAGCAATGAGTAGCACAGTATAGCACTGCATAGCACAGTTTAGCACAGATGGCACTGTATAACACTGTATAGCACCATTTAGCAACACTTCCCTGCTGTCCACGGTGGTTCTTATCCATGTAATATAAACACTCAGTCTGCTGCTTTTGTTGGCTCTTCCTGGTTCCAACCACCTTACATCACCTCCATATGGAGGGGCTTGCTCACCATCGACCACCTGGAATATTTCCACCTGCTGGAGACTTATTGATACACTTTTTAATGTCTTTCAAATGTGAGTGCAAATTTATTGTTTTTCATTTTACCAAAATGTTTTAATAATGTTACATGTAGGTAGTGGTGCTTTTCTCTCCTCCTTTCTTCTGTTGGTTTGCTGGTGGGAGCCTCCCCAGATCCTGCTTGGAAGAGAGACTGCTGATGCTGCCATAATGTGAACTTCATACCACAGTGTTTTTTATGGACCTTTCCGAAACCATGAGATCTACATCAAGCCCAAGGCAGCTCCAAACCCCAACCTTATCCTCAATGCTCGCAGTGATGTCATCTTGTATGTGGACTAGCTAGTTAAGAACCAGTGAAGAGTTCAGTTCATCATGCAGACAAAAAACGATAATCACTGAGGCAATGGGAAGATGTACCCAAGTGTTCAGTATCTGTAAAAAAATAAAAATAATTCCCAGACAGCAAAATTAATCAAAATAGAAAATAATTGCTTGATAAATGCATTTTGACCAAACCTTTATTTAAACCATTTGTGAGAAATACATAGACAACTAATTGACTTGACCTGCTTCAAAAGGGACCGTGCCAGCTAGAGGAGACTAAAGGAGATTATTCTGTCTGGTACTGCAGAGACTGTGTGTTAAAAAAATTTATTTCTGCAGTCTTGCCCAACTCCCTATTGTGTACTCATGAAATGTGTAGGCTTCAAGCCAGTCATCACAGAGCAAGAAACAGGAAAAGCTCAGAAGACTACTTTCCTAGCTAGCATTGTGCTTGCAAGTCTTAAAACTCACAAATGTGCTGGCAAAACCAGCATCCAACAATTCATTTTTCACTTAAGAATTCAAAGAGAAATGGTTATACTGCATGTTAGCCATAAACCACATAAGTGAGCTGAGTACACTGGCAATAGAAACATGTAACTTGAAAATTAATGCTGTCTACCTATCTATCTATCTATCTATCTATCTATCTATCTATCTATCTATCTATCTATCTATCTATCTATCTATCTATCTATCTATCTATCTATCACCTGTATTTTTATTTTATCAAGGCTTAACCCCCCTGGCGGTATTCCCGAGTGTGGCTTGGGGTGAGATTTCAGTACCATTAGCGGTAACCCTGAGCCACACTCGGGATTGCATCACTGGATCCTGGAAGAGGTTACTTACCTTGTCCCCGGGATCCTGTGAGGTACTCCCGCTGTGTATGGTGGCCGGATCTTCAGCCCGATGCACTGTGTGCTCTGGCTTCCGTTCCCTGCGAGCGCCGCGACGCAGGGGGGTGGAACCGGTGGCAAATGCAAACAGTATAAAACACAAACACACTGATACATTGTAATCCTATTGGATTACATTACTAAATAAACTAAAATTGACCTTAGTTTGCCCCCAGTGCTTTATCCAGTGCCCTTGCCTGCAGTTTTACTGTACTTTCTATCCGGAAACTGCAGAGAGACCATGGCATTAAAAAAACGTGCCTCTACCTCAAAAGTGGCATATGACCTGCTGGAAAACAGCGACAGCGATACAGAATCGCTTGCAGAATTGAGTGATATCAATTTGTGGGGAAGTTCGTCATCAGGCACGGAAAGCTTACGATTTCAGCGATGATCGTGCGACTGTGCCCAGTGATGTGCGGACTTGGTGCTAGATTGATTACGGTACGGAGCACACAGCTCCCCGTTTACTGGAGCACCCGGTATCAAAGTGAAGGTTGAAGATGACAACCCCTTGGCATACCTCCAACTCTTTTTGACCGATGAGGTTATAGAAAAAATTGTTACGGAGACAAATTGGTACCATGAGCAACAAGCTGCTACGCATCAGAGGTTTGCAAGGAGCAGAAAGTGGGAACCAGTGACCAAAGAGGACAAAAAGGAAGTTTCTGTGCCTCGTAATTCTTCAGGGAATGGTGGGGAAACCCCTGCAGAAGTGGTATTGAACAACCAACAAATTACTAGCCACTCCTTTTTTTGGCACCGTCATGTCGGAATACAAATTTTCTCTGATAATGAAATATTTGCATTTTCAAAATAATGAAGAATTTGATGAGACTTCTCATCCAGCACCAAAACTGAAAAAAGATTTGGGATGTATATCAAATTCAGAAAAATTTCCAGCAGACCTATGTACCAGATAGAGACATCAGTATCGACGAAAGTCTAATGGCCTACAAAGGAAGACTCAGCTGGATACAGTATATCGCGTCTAAGAGAGCATGATTTGGCATAAAATCATTCATGCTCTGTGAATCCAGCACTGATTACATATGGAATTTGGTCCTTTACACCAGGAAAGGAACCAAATTCAATGAAAGATTCAGTAATTATGGAATGGCAACCACTTCCGTTCTTACTTTGATTGAGCCATTGCTGAATCAGGGCTAATGTGTAACCACAGATCATTTTTACACTTCTCCAGAACTCTATGAGTTCCTTCTGCAGCACAAGACGGATGCATATGGGACCGTTAGAGCTAACTGGCATGACATGCCGCCAACCTTTGGCAATAAAAAGCTCAAGGCAGGAGAAATAGTTGCCTGGCAGAAAGGCAAAATGATGGCACTGAGATGGCGCCACAAAAAAGATGTGTGCCTAATGAGTACTATTCACAACTCCTCTTACTGTCATGGTACACACAAAAGGTGGAAAAGACATAATGAAACCACAAGTCGTGATAGACTACAACAACACCATGGGAGGTGTTGACAGAGCTGACTAGGCCATGACATTTTATCCAGCCATGAGAAAACAACAAAAAAAATATTACAAAAAAATCTTCAGGCATCTTCTTGAATAGTGCCTGTGGAATGCTTTCATTCTTCTAAAAAAAAGAGTGACAGGCCTGTGGTTCATGCGGACTTTGTTTGTAAAGTTGCCGAACTTATACTTCTCAAGCACCAAACACCAACGACTGTAAATAGATCTGGACATCGTGCTGCTGGCGTTGTGAAACCGGAACGCCTGACTGATCGTCACTTTATGGACCACATTCCACCAACGGAAAAGAAGGCAGCACCCACAAGGATGTGTGTGATTTGCTGCTCTAAGCGTGACGACACTGGTAGGAAAATCAGAAAAGAAACCAGGTTCAACTGTCCTGACTGTGACGTCGGACTTTATGCTGTACCATGTTTTAAAATTTTCCATACCCGGGACGTTTACTGAAGCAATATGACTACTAATATTGCACCCTTGTTTGGCCCCAAAAAATGTCAGGGTTTTTGATTATATTATTTACTAAATGTATTGAATAAAACGTATTATTATATTATTATTTGTTATTATTTATAGTTATTTATGATATTATAATTTATGATTTTGTGTTTCAAACTTTATCATACCGGAGATGTCTACTAGACTCTGGTTTGGACAGATTTAAGTGAGTTATTCATAAGAATTACAGGCCTACAATATAAAATGCCAAATGTCCATGCAAAATAATGGTACCACTTTCAGCACCAAAAATCTGAAATAATCATAAAGCCAGGGAGGGTAAATGTGTTTACATATTTAACTAGAGGAGCACATGGAGAGCTTGAAAGTAAAAAAGGGAAATGATTACTTTTCTGTGTTTAATGGTTTTCCCCCTAGCTCTTCAGATTTCCGCTTTAGCATATTTGGTCTATTTTATTTCTTCAGTGTTCTACCAGTTTAAAAACATGAATAGTAATGGATAGATTCAGAAAATAAAGATTACTGAAAGTTTGGACTGTTCTCCTTTTCAGTTGATTTACTAAGCCTCGGTTCACACACGCCGGGGCGACTTGCAAAACAACTTCTGTATAGAAGTCTATGCAAGTCGCCCCAAGTCGCCCCCAAAGTCGTACAGGAACCTTTTTCTAAGTCGGAGCGACTTGCGTCGCTCCGATTAGAACGGTTCCATTGTACTGAACGGGACGCTACTTGTCAGGCGACCTAGGTCGCCTGACAAGTCGTCCAAGTGTGAACCGAGGCTTAAGGAGTAGTAAATGTTCAATTTACAGCATAGTGAATAAACTAAACAGTGTTCGCTTCATTCATCCAACCATGTGCAAGTAAAAATCCTTTTTTTTTCAAATTCAAAGTATTCAAAGTGATTGCAGTTTCATGTTATTAACAAGCTAAGCTGAGTGAACAGTTTACCTTTAGTAAATAAAGCTGTGTGTGGAAATCTGCGCTGCTTAAACTTTATCTGCATGTGTTTCTTTTTCCATACTAGCTTTTGAAAGTTGGACCTTCCTTTATAAAACATTGAACATCACATATCAAAGACATCTAAAAGTGTCTTTGTTGCAACATGTAGATAATACCTTTAGGCTAGATTTAGACATGCCTCTAAACCCGCTGCTTCTCTGAAGAGCGATCCAAAGATTGTTTTTTAGAGGCAAATGACAGAAGATGGGGCGTTGATGTGACTTTTTCAATGCCTATTTTAACCCCATTTTTGCTGAACAAATGTTCATGCATTGCATACGGTTGTAGGATGTTCACAGTGCATCCTTAGTCGCTTGAATAGGTCATGTTTGGTGGCCTTTCTGCCTGCCAGTCTCAACATATCGGGTAGTTTTTGCCACGGGCATGAAGAATTGGGACCATGGCACGTTAACACCCTCCCCTGCTGCCGTTGCAGCTTTAAGTGTGGAAATAAAAAAAAGATATACTCACCTCTTTGGCTGCAGGATTGCTGTGATGTTGCAGCTTTAAAGTGGTTATAAAGGCAGAAGGTTTTTTATCTAAATGCATTCTATGCATTTAGATAAAAAGCCTTCTGTGTGCAGCATCCCCCCTCAGCCCCCCTAATATTTACCTGAGCCCATCTTGATCCAGCAATGTTGCAGGAGAGACTCGGCTACCCGGGACTCTCCCTCCTCATTGGCTGAGACAGCAGCGAAGCGCCATTGGCTCCCACTGATGTCAATCAATGTCAGTGAGCCAATGAGGAGAGAGAGGCTGGGCCCTGGCTCCGTGTCTGAATGGACACAAGGAGCTGCGACTCAGCTTGGGTGCCCCCATGGCAAGCTGCTTGCTGTGGGGGCACTCAACAGGAGGGAGGGGGGGCAAGAGAGCCAAAGAGGGATCTGAGAAGAGGTGGATCTGGGCTGCTCTGTGCAAAACCACTGCACAGAGCAGGTAAGTATAACATGTTTTTTTTTTTGTTAAAAATAACAGACTTTAGTATCACTTTAAGCCTGAGAACTGTGCAATCACACGACTACAACCTGCTTAGTTCCAGGTCACTCTGAGCAGAGCAAAGTGAATGTCAGTCACCACTCTGCACTCTGCCCCTCCAGCACTCACTGGAGCACTGGGTTGGGGAGGGGGGCAGAAGAAAAGTATGTCCAAAAAAGCTTGGCCATATCTCTTTTAAGGGGAGAGGTTGGAGGTGCAAAAAGCGCAGTTCAACCGCACGTTCTTAATACTCCTCAAATCGCCTGTCTAAACTTAGCCTAAAGAAAAAAAAACCTGTGCTCCTACCTTTTCAGCTACAAATGCTTTACATGTTGTACATATATTTATGAAATAAATCTAGGAATGACCAAAAAGATTCCAGCTGTCAGTTCTGGTTGCATTAGCTTTTGCTGGCCATGCAGGGCTTGAGTTTTTGCCAATTCCTGCTGAATAGACCAAAATATGAGCCAAAGGTGTCCCTGTCTACACAATTCTTGGCCAAACAGTAGCTGCAGCCTATCAGATGCAGTCTCTGTTTGGGTAATTTGACAGTTGCAGGAGCAGCAGCTGTCAGAATACAATAGCCAATGGGGGCGATTCCTCTATTCACTGTGTTTAGCTGGATGAGGAGTCCATTATTTTCCTTGGGGCTGAACGTGAGAAATGCTAGCCTTAGAAACTGGAAGGAAATCTTTGACTGGATGTTGTGGGAAGCAAAGTCACTTTTGATAAATGTATGAGTCAGACAAGTCCAGTTATTATCTTTCCTAAACAACTGGTGAGATAACATCTACTTCTGCATAAATTGTCTTTGTAGTATACTCAGTACTTCTAAACATATTTTCAGAATTAAAAAAGCTGTGCTGGCTGAATTACTAATGAAACCTATGCAGAGAGAAATACACATGCTGCTATCGCTGACCTCTTTTTAAAAGTGATGGTTGCCTGAAAGTTATACTGAATGAATGTCTTCAGTTCTTTCTGAGCCCCTGACCCAGGACAAGCAAACCGATTCTGACTTTTTGAAAATGACCCCATTTAGGAAAGCAAACACCCCAACGCATATTCTATGAGGCATTATAAGTCTTTTGAACATGTCATTTTCCCCACGTTTTTGGAAAATGTGGAAAGAATTTTTATTTTTTACACAAAGTTGTCAATTTCCCAGAATTATTTGACCGCGCTGTAGCCCTCATTCAGCTAGGGCATGATCGGTAAGTGGTTAAAGTGGCTAAACATGTTACAATCTGATTTTCCAATCTCTGCACAAACTCCTTGAGATTTACCAAAAAACAATGTCATGCAAGAGCCTGTTAGAACAATACATTTGAGTCACAGATGGCCCTTGCAACAGTGGCGGCCCGTCCATAGGGGGCGCTCGGGCGCCGCCCCCCCCAAGCTGTTTGAAAAAATAAAAAAATAAAAATTGTCTCTTTAAGAGTGACCAGGTGCTGGACATGAGGCAGTCTATGGGAAGCTTCCCAGCCTGCAATCAGCTGATTGCAAGCTGGGAAGCTGATTTGCCTGTATTTAGGGCATGTGCAGGGCGCAAGCTGTGCGCCCACACATACTCCCACTCTACTGCGATTTGTCAGTATGCCTATAGTAGTGGCTAGGATTGGCGCGCGGGGACCGGAGGAGGGGACAATTGGCGGTACTATTTGCGTCACTGTGGGGGGTGGAGTCGACTGGGACAGGACAACCGGAGGAGAGGACAGTGGGCGGTACTCTGCGTCACTGTGGGGGTTGAGTCGACTGGGACGCATGCGGTGGATTCCGAGAGGAGCCACGCCATTGAAGGTAAGTGCTGGCTGTAGCGCTGCTGACCCCAGAGACACACACTCTTATATGGAGTCTGCCGAGAAGGAGGGGAACCGATCATGGATGGGATAAGTGCGGACCGGCTGTCATCCTCTGTTCCCTTACTGTGCCTCCGCTGCTAGGAAATGCACACAGCCAGGGAACTGCATTTGTGTGTACTCCTTCTCTGCTTGCCACCACTCCCCTGTCACTGTGCTGCTGGTATGAGAGAGAGTGGGCTTCAGAGATGAAAGCCAGCTCTCCTCTCGCTGTGGGCTGCCCCCCTCCCCTTGCTGCAGATCAGTGGCAAGAATGGGATCTGTGTAAACTCCATTCACTCTCTGCTCTCTCCCACCCTCTGGGTCCTGGCAGTTCAGAATCTGATCAAATCAGAGGATAAAAGAGCAAGAGAGGGGTGGTAGAGAGGTCTTGCATGCAGACAAGGAGGATTATGAGAATGGTAGTCCTTACAGGAGCACTGCAACATGTATGTCATTGTCTATGAAGGTTAATGTCTGCTGGACTTAGTCTGAGCCTGTCTGCTTGCACCAGAGTGAGGACAGACCTGCTGCTAGAGCTTGTCATGTGTGAACCAGAGGCGAGGGACCAAAGTGCTGTTTGTAATAATTAAAGCTCCATGGGGGCTGTGATTGCTGATCTTTTGTCTTAAAATCCTTGCTGACTGGCTGCTATTTTGATACTCATATATTCAGAACGGTGGATCACTGAGCAGGGATAATTATACAGTTCAGAAAGTCTAATGCCGTGTACACACGGTCTGACTTTCCGACGTAAAATGTGGATTGTCGGAAATTCCAACCAAGTGTAGGCTCCATTGGACAGTTTCCATTGGAATTTCCGTTGCACAAAATTTTAGATCTGGTTCTCAAATTTTCCGACAACAAAATCCGTTTGCGTAAATTCCGATCGTGTATACACAATTCCGACGCACAAAGTGCCACGTATGCTCAGAATCAAGCAGAAGAGCCGCACTGGCTATTGAACTTCATTTTTCTCGGCTCATCGTAAGTGTCGTACGTCACCGTGTTCTTGACGTTCGGAATTTCCGACAAGATTTATGTGACCGTGTGTATGAAAGACAAGTCTGAGCCAACATCCGTCGGAAAAAATCCATGGATTTTGTTGTTGGAATGTCTGATCAATGTCCGATCAATGTACGATCGTGTGTACGGGGCATACGAAGAATGCTGAAGTACGTATTTACTCACTTGTCCCAGGTCAGTAATTGATGGTACTGAAGCAATATTGTCAGCATTACTGTCATGGAACTGTCATTTTAAGAAGGAAAATCAGTGATGGGAGCATCCATATTTTTCTTGTTACTGGTATCCTTTAATGTGTATGTATATTTTATTTTTCAGTAGTAGCATAAAGTTATACTAAAGGTTTGGTAATTTTTTAAAAATCTGTAGTGCTTGGCACAGTAGGCTTTACCTTTCCCTCTCCACAGCTGTAGAGATTGTAAGTACCCCTCTGGGGACAGTTTTCTGCACACAAGACAGATAACAAGTGCAGTGTAAAGTGTTAAATAGCCTTGCTAGCTCAAACTGAGATAATGTGGGGTGATAGACTCTGTCCACGGGTCACTTGCACCTTCTGTTTGGACAGTTGTCCCCAGTCTGACTCTCTGCCTGGCTCTGGCCATGCAACAGCACAGCCTTCCTCCTACTTATCTAGGGAAGAGTTTGTGGTGCTTATATGTGGTGCTGATCTACATACTGTATCTGTGGTGCTGAGCTATATACCGTATTTGTGGTGCTGATCTATATACTATCTCTGGTGCTGATCTATATACTGTATCTGTGGTGCTGATCTATATACTATCTGTGGTGCTGATCCATATCCTGTATCTGTGGTGCTGATCTATATAGCGTATCTGTGGTGCTGATCTATATACCGTATCTGTGGTGCTGAGCTATATACCGTATATGTGGTGCTGAGATATATACCGTATCTGTGATCTGTATACTCTGTTCTGTGATGCTGAGCTGTATACTCCTGACACTATGGGTAAAAGCAAGTGGAATACAGGGGATGGAGTGGGTGGATTATATAAGGGGTGGGGCTTATGGGAAGCGGGAGTGTTCAAAAAATGAAGGACAGGGTCTGGCGCCCCCCCAATCCTAAAACTTCACCAGCCACCACTGCCTTGCAATATACATTTGTTGGTGTTTCTAAAAGAGATTTTACAATGAGAACGTAACATGTAGGATCAGCTTTCAATTGTCTGTGTTACAAAATATGTCTACAAGTGTTATTACAGCATGACACTAATCGGCTTGTGAATGTATGGTTAAAGTTGAACTATAGGCAAAACTCATTTTTTCGTTTTGGCTAGAGTAAGGGAGTGTTACAACCCCTGTCAGATTTTTTTTCATCATCTGTGTCCCATTGCAGGGATTTCCCTTCCTGTCCTATAGCCAAACAGGAAGTGAGAGGAAATCCCTGCAAATTAAGGGAATTCCTTGGTGACCCCCAAGACACCAGAACTAGTGTCCCCCTGGGAAGATTTCCCCTGTATTAATTTTCTGGGGACAACCCAAAATTTGGGATTTTATTTTACTTTCACTTGAATGTCCTTAAAGGGGACACACATAGCAATAAAAAGTGACAAGGTTTCTAATCTCTCTCCACTATTCAAAAAAAAAATGTTTTGCCTTTAGTTATACTTTAATTCTTGGAAATTCTCGGGATGATTAAACTAAGTTCACAGAAGCAAGGTAACCAATAAATCGTCCGACATGTAATAATGAACAATTATATCTGGGTTCAACTTCATATATACATATATATATATATATATATATATATATATATATATATATATATATACACACAGGGTGCACTCCTGAACCCTGCCCCTTGTGCTTAATGCACTCCTGAACCCTGCACTCTGTGCTTAATGCACTCCTGAACCATGACATTCCTGGTTTTAGTTAACAATGACCCTTTAGGACCCTGCCACTGTGCATTTTGTCCACTCTCACCATTTGACCCAGCAAGTGGGGGGTAGTCTCATTGTTAGTGAGTTCCTGCTCCTATTCTCTGACAAAAAAGCCATGCACATAATATCTATATATACAGTATCTCACAAAAGTGAGTACACCCCTCAGATTTTTGTAAATATTTTATTATATTTTTTTCATGTGACAACATTAAAGAAATTACACTTTGCTACAATGTAAAGTAGTTAGTGTACAGCTTGTATAACAGTGTACATTTGCTGTCCCCTCAAAATAACTCAACACACAGCCATTAATGTCTAAACCGCTGGCAACAAAAGTGAGTACACCCCTAAGTGAAAATGTCAATATTGTGTGTGGTCACCATTATTTTCCAGCACTGCCTTAGCTCTCTTGGGCATGGCATTCACCAGAGCTTCACAGGTTGCCACTGGAGTCCTATTCCACTCCTCCATGACGACATCACGGAGCTGTTGGATGTTAGAGACCTTGCACTCCTCCACTTTCCGTTTGAGGATGCCCCACAGATGCTCAATAGGGTTTAGGTCTGGAGACATGCTTGGCCAGTCCATCACCTTTACCCTCAACTTCTTTAGCAAGACAGAGGTCTTGGAGGTGTGCTTGGGATCATTATCATGTTGGGATACTGCACTGCAGCCCAATCTCTGAAGGGAGGGGATCATGCTCTGCTTCAGTATGTCACAGTACATGTTGACATTCATGGTTCCCTCAATGAACTGTAGCTCCCCAGTGCCGGCAGCACTCATGCAGCCCCAGACCATGACACTCACACCACCTTGCTTGACTGTAGGCAAGACACACTTGTCTTTGTACTCCTCACCTGGTTGCCACCACACACGCTTGAAACCATCTGAACCAAATAAGTTTATCTTGGTCTCATCAGAACACAGGACATGGTTCCAGTAATCCATGTCCTTAGTCTGCTTGTCTTCAGCAAAATATTTGCAGGCTTTCTTGTGCATCATCTTTAGAAGAGGCTTCCTTCTGGGACAACAGCCATGCAGACCAATTTGATGTAGTGTGTGGCGTATGGTCTGAGCACTGACCCCCCACCCCTTCAACCTCTGCAGAAATCTGGCAACACTCATACGTCTATTTCCCAAAGACAACCTCTGGATAGGACGCTGAGCACGTGCACTCAACTTCTTTGGTCGACCATGGTGAGACCTGTTCTGAGTGGAACCTGTCCTGTTAATCCGCTGTATGGTCTTGGCCACCATGCTGCAGCTCAATTTCAGGGTCTTGCCAATCTTCTTATAGCTAAGGCCATCTTTATGTAGAGCAACAATTCTTTTTTTCAGATCCTCAGTGAGTTCTTTGCCATGAGGTGCCATATTGAATTTCCAGTGACCACTATGAGAGAGTGAGAGCGATAACACCAAATTTAACACTAACAAGTCACATGACACCGGGGAGGGAAAATTACTAATTTGGTCCAATTTGGACATTTCCACTTAGGGGTGTACTAACTTTTGTTGCCAGCGGTTTAGACATGAATGGCTGTGTGTTGAGTTATTTTGAGGGGACAGCAAATTTACACTGTTATACAAGCTGTACACTCACTACTTTACATTGTAGCAAAGTGTCATTTCTTTAATGTTGTCACATGAAAAGATATAATAAAATATTTACAAAAATCTGAGGGGTGTACTCACTTTTGTGAGATACTGTATATATATAAAAAGTTTGCACACCCTAGCAGAAATTGTGAAATTTTGGCATTAATATTGAAAATATAACTGATCATGCCAAGAAACTGTCTTTTATTTAAGGATAGCAATCACATGAAGCCATTTATTATCACATAGTTTTTTGGATCCTTTAAAATCATAATGATAACAGAAATCACTCAAATGGCCCTGATAAAAAGTTTACACACAGGTTAACCGCTTCAATACCTAGCCATAGTCAAATGACGCCCACAGATGGGATCTCCCATCCTGGGTGGGCGTCATATGACGGCCTCGGCTTTGCGCCGCTACTGCGGGCCCCCGGGGGCACGCGGATCGGCGATCGGGGTTCCGTCGTGTCCCTCGGGACACAGCCATTCCCCGATGGGGGTATGGGAGCGGCGGAGCTTCCGGGAACGGCGGACCTGTCACTATGCAGAGTGGCATTGGGAAGCGGCGTGCACGGTGCCCGCGCGTGCCTCCAGTGGCGCGCAGAGCGGTGATTGGGGCTGAGGCTTTTCCCTTGGATACAGCTCAGCCCCGATCAGTGTAGCCAATGAAATGGCTCTTTACCACTTGACCGGCTGTGTCCAATCACAGCCGGTCACTAATGTAAACAAAACAGTGTGTGTAACTGCTGTTGCTGGGTTCTCCTCTTCACACACAGATCCAGTGTGAGGAGGAGATCAGCTAACAGTGAGTTACACATTGTACTATACACATATGTACTACTGTGCCCATATTGCCCTCCCCTAAATAAAGAGTACCTGTCATCTAGAGTAACTGTCATCTAGAGTACATGTCATCAGAAGTACCTGTCCATCAGGAGTACCTGTCCATCAGGAGTACCCGCCACCTCACCACCTGCCACCAGAGTACCTGCCACCTCATCACCTGCCACCAGAGTACCTGCCACCTCACCACTTGCCACCAGAGTACCTGCCACCAGAGTACCTGCCACCAGAGTACCTGCCACCTCACCACCGGCCACCAGAGTACCTGCCACCAGAGTACCTGCCACCAGAGTACCAGCCACCTCACCACCTGCCACCAGAGTACCTGCCACCGGAGTACCTGCCACCAGCATACCCACCACCTCACCACCTGCTACCAGAGTACCTGCCACCAGAGTACCCGCCACCTCACCACCTGCCACCAGAGTACCTGCCACCAGAGTACCTGCCACCAGAGTACCTGTCACCTCAACAGAGTACCGCCACCTCACCACCTGCCACCAGAGTACCTGCCACCAGAGTACCTGCCACCAGAGTACCTGTCACCTCAACAGAGTACCGCCACCTCACCACCTGCCACCAGAGTACCTGCCACCAGAGTACATACAGCCACTCAGCCACTATGTCTAGAAAGGTGTACACCCCAGAAGAGGCATTACAAATACTCAGTCTGACCGATGAGAGCAACGGGGAGCTCTCACCGCTCAGTTCTGATTCCGATTCTGGTTCGGAATATGAGCCCCCCGAAGGCAGCACATCACGATCCGAATCAGAGGAGGAAGCAGTCCATCCAAAAAGACGACGGTCTGAACACCAGGCATCTACCAGCCGTGTCAACGGCGGTAGACCCCAGGAGGCGGGTCCCAGTACAAGTGCACACCAAAGAATTAGGGCCCAAACCCAGCTTCCAGATGCCTTGGCAAACCCATTGTGGCTGCCTTCTACCACAGGGTCAGCCACGATCCCCTCTTTTACAGCACAGCCAGGTGTGCAGGTCAACACTGCAGGTTTTTCCCAAATGGATTTTTTAAATTTATATTTCCCTGACGAATTGATTCAAGGCTTCGTAGACCAAACCAATCTCTTTGCCCAACAATTCATTGCAACCAACCCCAGCTCCAGCTATGCCCGCCCTTTTGAATGGAGACCCCTAACAGTGGTGGAGCTTAAATTGTTTTTAGGCCTTATGCCACGTACACACGAGCGGACTTTATGGCAGACTTTGCGCGACGGACTTTACGCCAGACTTTGTCGGCTCCTTGCGCCGGACTTAAAAAGGGACGGACTTGGACACACACGATCACTGCAAAAGTCCGCTGGTTTTGAACGTACGACGGGACTATAAAAAGGAAGTTCAAGCCCCACTACGGCACCCTTTGGGCTCCTTCTGCTAATCTCGTGTTTATCTCGTGTTAGTAGAAGTTTGGTTAGAGACGATTCGCGCTTTTCACACTTCAGCTTATTTCGATCGTTTTCTGCTGTTCAGTTTGTGCTTGTGAGGTTTGTATCTGCTTTTCAGTGTGTGTTGGTCAGTTCGTAACCTGCCTAGCAGGCCGTTCTGGCCCGCTCGTCCCTGATTTTCAGGTCATTCTTCATAGGTATTACTGTTCTTCAGTGCGTTTTTTATAAGTTTATTTGTTTGACCAGCCGACCGTTTTGAAGCCATGTCGCGTGGACGTACTCATTCCCGAGTTCGTGCTGCGTGGGGACTTGGTTTGAGGTTAATACTTTGACCCGAGTCCAGTCCATGAACAGGGCGAGGAGGAGTTCATGGATGAAGAATTGGTTGCGCCAGCGTGACCAATTCTCGCATATGCCTTTGCTCCGTGAGCTCCGTGAGAATAATCCTGAGGATTTCAGGAATTATCTCCGGATGACGGACCCAGTTTTTGAGCGTCTGCTGGCTATGCTGACCCCCTATATCAGCAGGCAGGATAGCTGCATGAGGCAAGCCATCAGTGCGCAGCAGAGGCTAGTTGCCACTTTACGTTACTTGGCGACTGGGAGAAGTCTTCAGGACTTGAAGTTCTCGACAGGCATCTCCCCCCAGGCTCTGGGGATAATAATCCCAGAGACTTGTTCTGCCATCATTCAGGTCCTGCAGAAGGACTATATGAAGGTAAGTTTTATCCTTTAACATTGCATGATATGTATTAAATGTTTGCTAATTATAGTCTAAATGTCCTCCTTACCTAATTACCATGGTTGGAATATGCTGTGAATGTCCCCTTTATCTTCATGCATGCCTGTTTTTTTACATTAATCATTTATTGCCCTACATGCATATTTACATTCAATAACCTCCCCACCATGCAATCCTGGGTCCATTTATATCTCTAGCCTATAGTCCCTTGAACAATGTATATTGTCAGCTCCATTGTACTGTTTGACCCTCCCCCACCCCCTCAAATGTTTGAAACTGTCAGGTGTGTTTCTTAACCTAATTAGTACCTCTCCCCCACCCCCTCCACTGTTTGAAACTGTCAGGTGTGTTTCTTAAAGCGGGAGTCCACCTAAACCGCAAAAAAAAAAAATATTAAAAGCCAGCAGCTACAATTACTGCAGCTGCTGACTTTTAATACATGGCCACTTACCTGTCCCACGGTCCAGCGATGTCGGCAGGCGACACCGAGAACCTGCTCGGTTCTCAGCAGCTGCCGCTGCCATCCTAGGTGAGGGAATCAGGAAGTGAAGCATTGCGGCTTCACTTCCCGGTTCCTTACTGCGCATGCGCTAGTCGTGCTGCGCATCGTAACTGGTCCCTGCTATCTCTTGGGAGCTGTGTGTTTCCCAGGAAACAGCGCGGACTGACAGGAAGAGGCATAGACTCCCATGGGAGTCTATGCCGGAAGTGGGTGCAAATACCTGTCTTAGACAGGTATCTGCACCCCCCTCCCCCCTGAAAGGTGCCAAATGTGACACCGGAGGGGGGGTGGGTTCCGAAAAGCGGAAGTTCCATTTTTGTGTGGAACTCCGCTTTAACCTAATTAGCACCCCTCCCTCACCCCCTCAAATGTTTGAAACTGTCAGGTGTGTTTCTTAACCTAATTAGTACCCCTCCCCCACCCCCTCCAATGTTTGAAACTGTCAGGTGTGTTTCTTAACCTAATTAGTACCCCTCCCCCACATTCAAATTAATCAATGGGCCATCAGAGGGGGTGATTAACCTTATAAGTGGGCCTTATGTTTTTTATAATTTAAATTACAAACACACATATTAATAATGTTTGACTGCTGTTGTTCACTAATGTTTTTGTGTAATCTGAGATCCAAGTTATGTTTAAAAGTACTTATCTTAATTTTTTTATTTTTTTCACTCCACAGTTTCCTTCCAGTACACAGGAATGGTAGACTGTGGCCTCCCAGTTTGCTGACCGTTGGGACTTTCCCAACTGTGTCGGGGCGATTGACGGGAAGCATGTCCGCATTGTGCCACCACCGCATTCGGGGTCTTATTTCTATAACTACAAGGGGTTCCATAGTGTAGTTTTGATGGCGGTGGTCTCGGCACACTTGGACTTTCTGTTTGTGGATGTGGGGAAGAACGGCCGGATGTCTGACAGAAGAGTGTTTGCACAGACCGAGCTGTGCCAGCGTCTCCAGACTGGTGGCCTGGGATTGCCACCTGATGACCAGAATGTGGATGGACTCCCCTCAGTTTTTATCGCTGATGAAGCGTTTGCTCTCGATGAGCACTTGATGAGGCCGTTCCCCCAAAGGACACTCCCCCCTGAGAGGAGGGTATTTAATTACCGGCTGGCCAGAGCAAGAAGAGTTGTGGAGAATGCCTTTGGGATTCTGGCCAGCCGGTTCCGTTTGTTCCTTTCAGCCATAAATCTGGCGGTCTATAAAATTAATCACGTCATACTTGCTTGCTGCATCCTACATAACTTTTTACGTAAACATTCGGCTACATATATTACCTCTGTTGGGCCTGAGGTCGGACTTGTACAAGATCAAACACTGACAGGCCTGGAAATTGGCCGTATTGGCTTGGCCCCCCGAACCGCACGTCAAGTGCATGAGCGATATGTGAATTATTTTAATGGTCGGGGGGCCATTGCTATTCAACAAGAGCTTTAATTTAAAAAAAAAAAAATAATAATAATTTTGGATAAAATATCTTGTTTTTCTTCTTGTTTGCATTTAGTTTGGTCTGTCTCCTAGTGCACTTGTAGTAGTGGCAAGTGCATTTACCTTTAGTTAATAAGGCCCTTTGTCACTGTAACCACACAAAAATTTGCAAAACATATTATTGAGAAATAATCAGCCACACATATTGTAGTAGTAAAAACATTTTACTGTGTGCACATTGAAAGGTGCATTTTTTGAAACTTTTTTTGTTTTTTTTGTTTTTTTTTGTTTTTGTTTTTTTTTTGTTTATATATATATATATATATATATATATATATATATATATATATATATATTTTTTTTTTTTTTTTTTTTTAACGTTATTAAAGGCATATTTAACCAAAAATAGACCTTGTTTAAAATCTTAAAATTGACAACAGTGTTTTGAAAAACAGACAAACAAAATAAAAGAACTTTCAAAGTTCAACATTTTAAGAACGGTGCTGGTGAAGTCACCCTTGTAAATCGTTAATTTTTAAGATGCTCAAAATTGAGCATTACAAAAGGGTCAAGTCAACATGTGCTATCTCTCATCATGGGTGAGCAATGTACGTGTTTTGTGTGTGTAATCCCTTTGTTCCTCTCACCACTAAATAATTTTGAGGATGAAGGGGTTGCAAACACAAAACAAGTACATTGATATCCCATGATGGAAGATAGCACATGATGACACACCGTGTGCATCATAAAAAATTTTGTTTAACGATAAAACTTTAACAAAATATTTCAAGAAGAAACAAACTTCACAAGGAAATGAAGAACATGATTGATGTTCTTAGGCAAAACGTTATTATATTCTGCCCAAAACATCAATCATGTTCTTCATTTCCTGTTGCATGGAGTGCAGGCGAAGTTGCATGCTGTGAATTTGGTCACGCATTTGATCAATTTGGCCATTCCACAGCATTATCTGGCCACTCAGTCTTTGGGCACTGTCTGTGCTTAATGGCTCTGCCACTTGGCCTTCCACAGCCAGAAGCTCACCTAAAATGTGTGAAAAAAAAAAGGTTTAAAATATGCACGCCTAACGTGAACCCAATGTTTAATATTTGAAATTTCATGATATTTACCTATATAAACCCTACTGTAAAACAATGAGCTTACTTTATAGATCCTTGTAAACTTACTTTATGTATCTTTATAACATTGTATACTCAATAAACTTCTTTTGACAAGGAAAATATGCACGCCTAAATACATTACCTTAAGCTGGGGTGTCAGTCACTCACTTGGTGGGGTTGAAATCTCGCACACTTCCTCCACCTCTCCTTCCTCCAGCTCATTGGGTGGGCATGGTCTTGGGCTTTGGCTATCTTCAGCCTCAGGCTGGTGACTTGGGGGGGTCCTGGGATCCTTGGACTGTTGTCTGAGTCTTTTCTCCCCTATGATAATTCAACAAAAGGTATAGTTAAAACACAGTGATATTTTATATTTTTAAAAATAATCTGAACGTTGGTTATGAGTTGTGGAAATTGCCTTTTTTTGGCCTCAAAAATTTAGAAGACAGGATGAACATTAGCTATGAACAACAATTATAAACAATACACATTTTCATGCAAGTTTCACAGATGCAGACACCTCAATGATCTCCTATGTGTATTACCCCTCAAAAATGTCTTTATGGTCACATAGTACACTAGTACTCGTGAGTCCAGATGTGGAACCAGCTGCTGTGTCCTGTCCTTACATTACACTGAATCATTTTTGAAGAAGCATTATATTTTCCAACACATCTACACCACATCAACAAATTTTTGAAATACGAAAAATTATCAAGACCTAAATGTATATGTCCAACCCTGTACCGTCATATTTGGCGAAAAAAAAACGTAATTTTCTTTAGTATCATATGTCTTTTACAAAGAACGGGCTTTACGAACGATGCCGTATAAACGAAAAAAATATGGATCAGCATGCAAGTTAAGTATCTCCATAGAAAAACAAAACAAGTACTTACTTTTTTTAAGCAGCTTCTTTATTCGCCAATATTGTTCTGGCTCCCGACTTTTGATGTCAGACCACCGCTTCCTCAATTGTTCTTTCGAACGTTTAGTGCCAAACTTAGCTTCTAGAGCGGTGACAACTGAGGACATTATTTTGTCTTTCCGCATATTCGGGCATGTGTACGGTCCTTTTTTCCCATCGTAGTCCTCCCTTCTCAATATGGACACCATCTCTACCATCTCTTCAAAAGCCATGTTGGTGGCCTTATATCTCCTCCGGGATGTGGATGGTTGTGGCTCCGGGCTTTCCTCCACGCTACTTCCACTGATTCTCTCTGCCATCTTTCTCTATCTACTCCCACTGCGCAACGAAGAGTGAAGGGGCGGGGACAAATCGTACTAAAGAACGTCAGGGCTGGGCGACGCAGGCGGAGCATGACACATGTGCAGTGTATATAAAGCTAATACGATGGCCTACGTATGTCCGTGCGGAAGTAGCGAGCGTCAGAAACGAAGGTAAGATTAAACGTGGTGGTGTGTGTGTGTGTATATGTGTCCCCTAGATTCTTCACAAAATAATCCTGGGAGTTCTGAATGACATTACAGTTTTGATCTTGTGTCTTGTCTTTCAGCAACAATGAATCCCTTTAAAGAGGCAGATTTTTGTCGAGATTTATCGATTTATATCAGGAAAACAAAAACCCGTGGGAGGTCAAACACCCACTATATTTCAATCGAACTGTAAGGAAGGCAACACTGGGCACACTTTTAGAATTTGTGATTACTCGAGTACCCCAGGCAGACCTCAAGTTTGTGGACAAGAAAATTGGTATCTTGCGAAACATGTATAAGCGGGAACACAATAAAATCCAGGAGTCGCTCAGATCCGGAGCAGCAGCCGACCAAGTTTATGTACCCAAGTTGTGGTACTACCACAAAATGCGATTCCTGGATGACCAAACAGAAGCCAGGCAATCACTTTCGACCCTTCCCCCCACCCTTCCCTTCAGCCTTCCCCCCACTCTTCCCTCCAGCCTTCCATCCACCTCCACCCCAGCTGAGGAGTCCCAGGAAGAACTGGGCCTTTTCAGCCCTGATGAAGTTGATGCGCCCAGCTTCAGCCAGGTATCCTTTTTTGGGGAATTTGTGATTGTGTAAATGTTATTAATGATGTTACCGTGTCAAATTTGTAAGTGCTTCATAAAAAATGACTTCATCACAAATATTAATATGTAGACATATCACTAGACAGTAGTGGCCAAAAATATACTTCTGCATAGGTGTGCACAGCCTCTTGCATTAGGGTGTGCACCCCAAAGCTCAAATACATATGCATGTGTATATGTACTGATGGTGTCAGTAGGGCAGTGGACAGTGTCAATATTTTTATTTTATTTTTAAATAAATGATTGTATTTTGTAACAATTTTTTGGTGGATGAAATATCAGTGGTCTAAACAGGGGGGAATATGCACCACACAAGGCGAGTAGGGTGTGCCCAGGCACACCTGGCACACCCTGTGCGCACGCCTATGTACTTCAGATATTGTTGATCAGCTGGAATAATGGTGGGGTCAAATAGCTAGCCTTTAACATTTGTAGAGAATTATATTTGCAAGTCATGAGCTGAAAATTGTGTTTGATTGCGTAACCCAAAATTACAACTATGTCCCTTTTTTTGACACAGGATGACCTCAGCCAGGAGGAGGCCTTGACCAGTGGGAGAGAGGAGGAGGCCTTGCCCAGTGGGAGAGAGGAGGAGGCTGTGACTGGGCCCAGTAGAAGCCGCACGGAGTGTCAGGTGCCTCCCCTCCGCATTCTCACCAAAAGGCCCAGAAGAATGACCCAAACTGAGGAGGAATCCCTAGCCCTCATTCGTGAAGCCAGCCAAATCCTCAGCACACCACCCAATGCAGAGGAGGCGTATGGGACATATATGGCCACCAGATTGCTGGAATTGGAAAAGGGGCAACGCCTCCTCTGTGAGGGTTTAATTTTTCAGGCCTATCAGAAGGGCTTGAGAGGGGAGCTTACTGATACAACCTATCTAGCAGATGAAGCCACTCCTTCTCCTCCTCCTCCTCCTGCCCCAAGTACACCACCAGAGGCCCAGCCTCCAAGGAAGGCTGCAGCGAAGTGTGGAGGGAAGGCTGCAGAGAAGCGTGCAGGGAAGGCTCCACGGAAGACTCAAAAGTGATTGCCTGGTTTCTGTCTGGTCTGACTGTGCTCCCTGTGCTCCCTAGTCGCAAGATACCAATTTTCTTGTCCTAAAACTTGATGTGTGTCCTGGGGGATGAAAGGCTTCACAGATTCTAAAAGTGTCTCCAGTGTTGCCTTCCTAATTTTTGTTTAACCCAAATAAATGGATTTTTTAGTTACCTTACATTATTGACTATGTGTTTTGAGTCCAAAACGACATTTTGTTTGGGAGTAGGCAGGTACAGGTCAAAAAGACTATGGGGTTGATTTAATAAAAGCAAATAAACTGTGCACTTTGCAGAGGGCAGTTGCCCTCTGCAAGTGCAATTTCTCCAGAGCTTAGGAAATGAGGTAAGGCTTGACTTTGCAAAGAGTACCCAATCCTGTGAAAGGAAAATTAAAAAATCAGCATTTTTGCTTGCACATGATTGGATGATGGAAGTCAGCAGAGCTTCTGCTCATTTACTAAGCTCTGGAGCAACTGCTCTTGCAGAGGGCAACTGCACTTTGCAAAGTGCACAGTCTTTTTACCTTTAGTAAATCAACCCCTATGTGTGTTTTGTCCAAAAGGCAAAATCATTTCTAAAATCAAGTGCAAAGTACTAATGAAATGTGCACTTTAGAAAATGCACTGCAAGTGCACTTGTTGGAAGTGCAGTCGCTGAAAATCTGAGGGGAAGAGCTGAAATGAGGGGAAGCTCTGCTGATTTTATCATACAATCATGTGCAAGAAAAAGGTTTTATTTTTTGGGGTTCCTTGCATGTGCCCCTCGGATCCACAGCGAAGGCACTTCAAAATGCTCTTTCTGTGCAATTCCAAGTAGAATTTGCACTTGTAGTGAAAAATGAATTTGCCTTTGGAAAATAAACCCCCCTATGTCTAATTAACAAGGGACACCAACCTCATTAAGGTTCATTAAAACAACACTAAATATTAAGGTTATTGTGGTAACTTGAAACTACAAAAAAAAAATAAAAATAAAATAAATGTTGGTATAATTTAGCACACATTGTAAAATAGATAGTGTTTAAATCTAAAAAAAAAAAAAAAAAAAATGAGTCCAAAATCTAATTTAATACTTTATTTATGGAGATCTGGCTTTGAAAAAATATCATATTAGTCATGGCATGAGGATAAATCATGAAGAAAGTACTTTGTGAGAACTCTGTGTGAATAAAAAGCAACCAAACAACTTCATTCCTCTTGCAATATAAAGAAAAAAAAAAAACGCTGTATTAAAAGATCACAGAAGAGGAATTTGCTAGCTTCAATACGAAGGCTAGTTTTACCAGACCGATCGCTTCCGTCTTGTAATTGCTTCAGAGCATGCGTCAGTTTGAGTTCGTCGGACTAGCACACAGACGACCGGTTTGTCCGCTAGAAAGAAGAGTCCGTCGGATAGATTTAAAACATGTTTCAAATCTAAGTCCGTCCAACTTTTGAGCAAACCAAGTCCGCTGGAGCCCACACACGATCGAATTGTCCGACGAAATCCAGTACGCCGGACCAAGTCTGCCGTAAAGTCCGCTCGTGTGTACGCGGCATTACGCTTAACATGGGGCTTACAAAAAAAATGAAATGCATAAGTATTGGTCGACCAAACCCATCCACCATATGCCAATTTTTTCATCGGCCATGTCCAGGTCCCGATACAAAATTATAATGCGCTTCCTGCATTTCAGTGACAACTCACAGTGCCCCCCCCGAAATCACCCAAACTTTGAAAAACTATATAAAGTTCACCCCCTAATTAATTTTTTTCCAAGAAGTCTGCCGAACTTTATGTCCCTGACAAAAACATATCTGTGGATGAATCCCTGGTGCATTTCACAGGCCGGCTGGGAATCAAGCAATATATCCCCAGTAAGAGGGCGAGGTACGGCTTGAAGCTTAACAAGCTTTGTGAAAGCGCCACCGGTTATGTGCACTCATTCCGCGTGTACGAAGGCAAAGATTCCCAGCTGAATAAAAGAGGTGCTCAAGCGCTGACGTGAATAAATAACCAAAAAATCTGTGATGTTGAGAGATAACCAAATAATATAGCTGCAATTAATTGATATGTGATAAATGCTAAATTACATGTGGGTGGATAATTGCGCTAATATTAACCTCTCATGTGCATACCTAAGTGTACTACCTATGTGTGTGAAAAAAAATCACACAAATAAATATATAAATATACTGTGTAAACATACACTAATGACAAAAAATGTGAAGTATGATACCACAATAATCTTGAAAACCCAAAAAACTACATAAATCATATGTGAGTCATCAAATGTGTATCCAAACAAATAAAACCTAAAATTGCATAAAAAACCTTAGTGCATCCAGTGCTAATATTTCTGCATAAACCATAAAAAATCTATTGTGCATCAATAATAAGTAGTCAATAAACATTTTGTAACCAATAAAATATAAAAGAATCAAAAATCAATACGTGAAAACAATAAGAACAAATTGTTCAATAAGTAGGAAGGCCAGTATGGTGGCCTGAATTTATGGGAGGAGCCCGGGGGGTATTTAAGCAGCCCGCTCACCTGTGGTGCTTGTCGGTTTCCTGTGCGCGATATACGTCACTAGGCCGACTATTCGTATACCAGCGTCCGCAAGTTCTTATCGTGCAAAGTTCCCGCATTCGCAATTTCCCTGCTCGAGAGTTTCGAAGCCCGTGTTTACCGATTCGTACGTTCGTACCACGCGTCTGGCTTGGCTGTCGCAGGTAGGGTCCCGTCGGACTTTTGTTTTTACGCATTATAGATATCATGTCACTAAACCGTGATATCAAACTTACGAATCACTCGCAAATTTCACGAACGTACCGCAATGTATATCACTCGTACTATCGTTATGTTACCATTTCGCGTTATCTGAGAAACCACCGCGACGCAGGTGTCGCTTCATTTCAGGCATGTCTAAGTTGTTAAACATGTGTCAGTAGACAGCCATAGCGATTCGCAAATCTTATCGAATCACGTCAGTTCGATACCAATCATTTCTCATTTCTGAACGTTTCTAAATACATTTCTAACATTTCAAACCATTTCGAATCATTTCTCATTTCAGTCACATACCGCGCTCCGATTCGAATCCAGTTGCACCTAAAGATGCACCGATTCGCTCCGGTGTGCCCCAGTAGTTACGGCCTCATTTCAGTACATGCTCCAGAGTCACGTCATTTTTTAGTCGCTTTCGACTCATCGATTCGTACCTCTGTCATGGTTATCATTTCATTGCCACGTACCACGCTCCGATACGAATTCAGTCGCATGGAAATGCACCGATTCGTCTCGGCGTGCCCCAGGTATTTGCCACATTTCAGTACATGCTCCAGAGTCCGATTCGCAGTCAGTCACTATAGCGGCACGACCGATTCGCGCCTCTGTCATGGCAACAAAATGTTACACCTGCACTTACCGCGCTCCGCTTCGAATCCAGTCGCATCTTCCATGCACCGATTCGTTATGGCGTGCCCCAGGGCTCGGCCTCATTTCTGAAACATGCTCCAGAGTCTGGATCATAGCTAGTTGCAGATATCGGGCGACCGATCCGCATCTCTGTCATGGGAATCGCTACCATTTCACTCCCATAGGACATCACCGTTTCGAAACCAGTCGCATCCGAGATGCACCGATTCGTCACGGAATGCCTCAGTTGTTTTGGCCGTATCCATACCTATACCAGAGCTCGGTTCGTTGCCAGCCGCAAAATGCGGCACAACCAATTCGAGCCTCGGTTAAGGTAAAACATTTCTCTCATTTCGTTTCATACTGCGCTCCGATTCGAATCCAGATGCATCAAACATGCACCGATTCGTCCCGGTGTGCACCAATGTTTTTCAGTTGCCTCATTTCAGTACATGCTCCAGAGCCCGGTTCACGGTCGGCTCAGTCACGGCACGACTGAGCCGGACCTCTGTCATGACAAAAAAGTTCACTCATTTCATAATCAATGCAAACATTTCAAATCATTTCATTGTCACAAGATTGCAAGCACCATACAAGTCATTGCTTCTAGTTAGTCAGCAAAACCTTCACGAATTGTCACCTTTCATTTTCCTCCAGATCAGTCAAAGTTCAGTAGGTCCACCCTGCACCAGGTTGGACGATAACCCCCCAGGTAAAAAAAAAATGGGAGAAAATAAGTCGGGTAAGTATGACTCAGGGAATCAAACCAAAACTTGAAATTCATGTCACCCTCAATAGGTTACAGTCAACCAAAAAATACGAGCTCAAAGACAGGATATCCTCACCAGATCAACCATGTCTCAGGCCGGCAGCGAAGACTTCACGGCCCCTCTGTCACCTTCCCCGGTCTCAGAGAGCGGCAGCGTGCAGTCCCTCAGGGGATGGACCATCCCCAAACTGACGGCAGAGCTAAGACGCAGAGGCGTGCCCTTCCCCGCCACAGCGAGGAAAGGCGAGTTGTTCAAGCTCCTCTTCCCCCCATCAGCAGCAGGACCCAGTACCCAACAGGCATCCCTCCAGTCGATATCTTCAGCCATCTCACAACTGCACGCGATGGTGTCTTCCTTGTCTACCTAGGTCACAGACATACAAACCAGGGTGGCACTCCTGGAGGCTCGACCGGCCGCGGCTACCCCCGACCCAACCGCAACCCAAACCTTAACACCCCTTCCTGCAGGTACCACAGGCTGAAGCCCCATTGTCTACCCCTCCCATTTGGTTCCAACCAGCATCAGGAAGGACATTTTGGACGGCAGGGACGTCAACCTGGCCTCTCTCCTTATTTCTGTGCACGATCTGGCAGAAAATAAGGCCTACAACTGGGGTGACATATCGGTGGTCCTTAAAGCCAAAGACCCCAGACTGAACCGGAAGTTATCTGTCCCAGAGTTCACCTTGGCCTTTGGCATGATGAGAGATGTCCTATGCTCAGCCGCCCCCAGCAGAAGGGAAGAGCTGGACTTGTACCTCCATACGGTAGTAGACCTGGGATACAAGTATGGAGGATTTTCTTTTTACGACTACCACCGTTCCTTTTCCGCAAAGGCGGCAGCCAGACTCGCACAGTTCCAAACGACAACAAATTGGAGTCTCATGGACACAGAGCTGTTCTGCCGCCATTTTGCCGGCTTACGCTCACCCCTGTGTGCGATTTGCCAGTCCTCCACCCACACTGCCACCTGGTGCGCCAATGCGACAATCAGACGTCCCTTCGAATTTCCCTCTACCTCCGGTGCACTTCAGGGTCAGTCGGTCCCTGAACAAACGCCTCAGGTGGACAAATTCGGACGCCCAGTCCGAACCGTGGGAGGGGCAGCCACCTGCAATAATTACAATTACGGGTCCTGCAACTTCAGTCAGTGCCGCCTACTCCACATCTGCACCTTATGCCAAAGAGCGCACCCAAAGAACTTGTGCGAAGTCAAACAACAGAAGAGGGCATGACTAAGCCAGATCAATGTCATATGGCTAGGACTCTACCTCACCTCACACCCCACCCCCTCCCTGGCCACCTACCTTATCCAGGGGTTCACAGTAGGGTTTCACACCGGCCTCATTTCACTACCCCACAGTACTTACGAATGTGGGAATCTTCGTTCAGCGGCCATTGACGAACAAGCCATAGATCGGCTCTTACAAGCAGAAGTAGACCGAGAGTACGTCATAGGCCCCTTCACTCAGCCCCCCTTTCAGCACTTGGAGAGTCAGCCCTATTGGGCTTGTCAAGGGCAAATTCACAAATAAATTACGTTTGGTGTACAACCTGTCTGCACCTCATTCTTCCCACATCCCCAGTCTCAATTCCCTGATCCCCTCCGAAGAATTCTCCCTAAAATATTCCTCCGTGGACATGGCAATCCAAGTAGTCATCAAAGCAGGTACAGGTGCCTGGCTTTCCAAAGCCGACATCTCGGATGCCTTCAAGCTCCTGCCTATACACCCATCCCTTTGGTGCTGGCATGGCATCAAGTGGAAGGAGGCATATTATTTTGCCACAAAACTGACGTTTGGTTCGAAGAGTAGCCCTTGGCTCTTCGACACATTCGCTCAAGGCCTCGCTTGGATACTGGTACTCAAGGCTCAGTGCCAAGAAGTCATCCATTACCTGGACGACTTCCTACTAATAGAACCTCCCAGCAAGCCCCCAGGAGACCTCGACAAACTCAGAGTGGTATTCGGAAATATCAATGTTCCCATCGCCGAGCACAAAGTCGACGGCCCAGCGCACAACATCACCTTTCTCGGAGTCAACTTAGACACCTGCACTATGCAAGCCAGTCTCCCCCTCGACAAACTAACCCACATTAGGGCGGTCCTTCACAAATTCACCCACACCAAGGGGTGTGCCAAAAAGCAGTTGCAATCTCTCCTGGGAATGCTTAATTTCGCCATGCGAATTATTCCACAAGGCCGCACCTTCGTGTCACGTCTGCTGAGATTCCTGTCAGAAACACAAGACCCCCATCAGATCCTGAATCTAGACTCCGCAGCAATAGCGGACCTATCTATGTGGGAGGAATTCCTGTCCGCCTGGAATGGCATATCCCTATTTATACCCATGGTTTCGGCCCTTTCACCTTAGGTGGTGACAGACGCTGCAGCTTCCACAGGTTTCGCGGCAATTTTTGGCCACCAATGGTTTTCAGGACCCTGGCCTCAACAGATACTGTTGATACCCGGCTTTACCCGAACATCTTCCCTCTTCGAACTCTATCCCATAGTGGCAGCTGCACAACTCTGGGGTCACCATTGGACAGGGCAAACCGTGGTCTTCACCACTGACAATCAGGCCACGGCAGACATCATCAACAAAGGCAGGTCCAAGTCCCTAGCAGTCATGTCCTTCCTGCGCAGATTGGTACAACTGTCTTTACAGCATCAGTTTAACATTCACTGTGCATTTATTCCAGGCAGATACAATTTAGCTGCTGACGCACTGTCACGTTTTAACTACACCTCCTTTTTCAAACAGGTTCCCGGAGCCGATCCAGTGTCGGCCCCTATCCCTGTCTGGTCACAGCTGACCCTGGACTAGCTCAACATTTACAAGGAGCAAAACAGCTCATCAATCACTCACTCTCCCATAACACACTCAAAGCCTACCAGACAGCTTGGAGGGCGTTCAATAAATTCCTCACATCCTGTTGTAAAGGACCAACAGATGTCAAACAGGTACTGGCCTTCACTTCATACTGCCACATTCAGCTGGCCTTATCTTACAATACCATTCGGCTATACCTAGCCGGCATACAACATTTCTTGACTCTTGAAGACCCCACAAAATCTTCACTGTTCTCATCACACGCTATACGAGCCATCCTAAGGGGCATTCAGAAACAACAACCAGTGATCAGCATCAAGCGCTTACCCATTACGGGGCCCATCTTCAGGGATATGTCGACTATTCTGGCTACTTCTCCATTCGGTCTGCTCCCCAGCACGGTCCTACAAGCAGCCATATATTTGGCTTACTACGGGTTCTTGCGACCTGGCGAGTTCACCTGTAACAACCCCACAGACCAAATACTATGCAGACGGCACTTGCTTCACTACCAAGATCATTTCATCCTTCACCTCGAGGTTTCTAAAACCCAGCAAACAGGCTCTGGAGTAGACATTCACCTCTACAAAACCAATAACAGCTGGTGTCCAGTCACCGTACTTAACCGTCTCCTGTCACTCCTGCCTGAACAACCGGACACCTGTCCTCTTCTACCATTCCCAGTTAAACCTTTAAGTGCCTGTCAGTTTGTGAAACACATAAGGATACTTCTCCACAATCTTCACCTTAACCCCAGTCAGTATTCCGGACACTCCTTTCGTATCGGAGCAGCCTCCGCAGCATCCCGCCATGGGGTCCCAGACCACGTCATCAAAAGATTAGGCAGGTGGAAATCAGCCTGCTTTGCCCGGTATAGCCCCAATCCTCAAGTAGAGATGGCACAGGCATTTTCCAAATTGGCTCAATGAATAACTGAAAACCAATAAAATATTATACCCCTACCTGAATGTTTTTGCCCCCTTATTTTGGCATACCGGCCATTAGACCAAGGCACACTTTCAGGTCCATTTCATATGGTAAGTCCACACTTCCAGGTCTGTTTCTGATGGTAAGTCTTATGTTAACTATAAATGTTATCTATGTCCATATCGGACATAGGGCTCCAACCATAAGTAGGAAGGCCAGTATGGTGGCCTGAATTTATGGGAGGAGCCCGGGGGGTATTTAAGCAGCCCGCTCACCTGTGGTGCTTGTCGGTTTCCTGTGCGCGATACCCACCCTCCCATCCCCATTTCACAGCATTTCTCAACTATTCATTTCTCTTTACAGAATAATCATTTCTTAAACCAGGGTATGCCCCCTTATTTTGGCATACCGGCCATTAGACCAAGGCACACTTTCAGGTCCATTTCATATGGTAAGTCCACACTTCCAGGTCTATTTCTGATGGTAAGTCTTATGTTAACTATAAATGTTATCTATGTCCATATCGGACATAGGGCTCCAACCATAAGTATAGTTATAAATTAAGTTCGGTGCATTGGAATATGAAAAAAGTAAATAATAAATGCGTGAATAGCAAATAAAGTAAGTGGAGCGCCAAAAACTTTTGACTCCAATAATGGTGGTAGTAGGAAGTTCACTGTCACTTTTCACCTCTCCGTTCCCAGTAAGGTTTACACTGATTCTCCGCTCATTCTCATGCCATATAAAATATAAAGAGAGACAGATCCATTGCACAATGATTTTAGCAAGATGTGTAAAAATGCAAGGATACTATGCTGTACTCACCTATCACAAAGACCAAGAAAAACCCCCTGGACGTCCCATTATTAATGGTATTCAGTCCATAAATTCTAGACTAGGAGAATATGTGGACAATTTTTTACAACCATTAGTACCCAAAACACCAGCCTACCTAGGAGACACGAAACATTTAATACAGGAACTAAACAAAATTGCAATTCAACCGGATCATAAATACATACTTGTCACCGCGGATGTATCATCACCGTATACTAATATAGGCCATGAGAATGCCATTGGAGCAACTAAATGGGCCATGAATAAATTCAGTGATTTAATTTCGAAGCAAAAGAGATTCATTTTAAGATGCTTGGCATTTGGCCTAGAGCACAATTATTTTTGGTTCAACTCTGATTTTTACAGACAGTTAAATGGTATAGGCATGGGAGCCAAATATGCTCCTAGTGTTGCAAATATATTCATGGCAGAATGGGAGCAGGAGGCCATATATGCTAATACCCCTCCACAACTTATAATGTACAGACGGTACATAGACGATTGCATAATGCTGTGGATGGGTGAGGAGGAACCTCTCCGCGAATTCCTGGAGGAATTAAATAAAAATACAAAGAACATCAAACTTACCTATGAATTGAGTACCAAATCTGTGCATTAGCTGGACCTAAGTGTTGAATTAACAAGCAGTGGAATTTTAACGAAAACATTTTTAAACCAGTGGAAAGGAACAGTTTTATCCCTATGGACAGCTGTCACTTTGATCCTTGGCTGATTAACATTCTGAAGGGACAATTCATAAGATTGAGAAGGAATTGCACTGAAAAAAGCACTTTTTTAGAGCAGGCTGTGTGCGTTGGGGATAAGTTTATTCAAAAAGGCTATAATAAACACTTCATAGAAGAAAAAATTAAGGAGGTGTCGGAAATTAATAGGGATGAGTTAGTTAAAGATAGGATAAAAGAACCTATACAGTGGCAAGATGTTCCAATGATTATGGATTTTAATATTCAACACTGGTAAATAGAACGAATTTTCAAAAGGCACTGGCCACTTCTTTTAGCTGACCAACAACTGAGAAATATTTACCAGCTAAACCACGTTTTGTCTACAGAAGAGCACCAACCCTGAGAGACCTAATAGACAAAAATGTTGTAGACCCTCCCAAAAAATCTCAAGAATTATCTTTTTTCCACCCTTGCAAGCGGTGCTATGCATGTAAAAATACCAGACAAAACGGACAGAAATGCACCAATTTTAATGCTACAAGTAATAACACCCAATACGAGATTAAGGATTTTATGACATGCAGAAGTGAAGGGGTAGTGTATGTACTACAATGTCCATGCTCGCTACAGTACATTGGCAGAACCAAAAGACCAATGTGGAAAAGAATTAGAGAGCATATACAAAACATAGTGAAGGGTTTCCCCACACACAGTGTTTCACGTCACTTTGCATTATATCATAATAAAAATCCAGCATTTTTGAAATTTTGGACAATTGAAAAGTATAAAGCGCACTGGCGGGGTAGTAATAAAGTAAGAGAATTAAGCAAGCAGGAATCCAAATGGATATTTAATATGCACACTCTCACGCCATCAGACTTAAATATAGATTTCGATTTGAACTGTTTTATATCCGATTTTTAATATAATTTTTAATTTTTAATATATGTTTTAAATTTGAATTTTTATTGTAAGTTTTTACTTTTTTCTCCACTCTGGGTTCATAATTGTTTTTAGTACAAATAACTCTTATTTTTAGTATAGTATTTTGCTAATGTATTTTATCAATATATGTGGAGTTATACATAATGAACCTTATGTTATGGTTTTAGTATTCGATTGAGGTAAATGTAATTACAGCGCTTACCCGGTAGGGGAGCCTCCCCATTGTTTTAATCTTATGCAGTCACTACCATTGGTTTTATTATAGATTGTCATAGGATTACATTTTATTATTTTTTTTCACATATGTAGTAATAAATGTTTGATATGTATTTGAGAAGATAGTATGCTGTATTAGGATGGCTTGAACGAGCGTTTGATTACTAAGGAGACAGCGCTAATGAAATGTTGACGCATTGACTCCCAGGGTAACCATGGCCACGAAAGTACACACTATAAATGCAGAGCAGGCTTGTGACAGAGGCACCCTTGATAAAGTCACGTGTCGGTGATGCAACGCGTCGGGAGGAGGAGCCTGTGACACTGCTAGTAACAGCTGTGTGTGAGCATTGGCGGCGAACGAGAAGCCCGTGATACAGAGCTATATGCAGCTGATCATTACTATCCATACGCAATCTTTTACAGCAGGGGATATGTGAGTACAGCATAGTATCCTTGCATTTTTACACATCTTGCTGAGATCATTGCGCAATGGATCTGTCTCTCTTTATATTTTATATGGCATGAGAATGAGCGGAGAATCAGTGTAAACCTTACTGGGAACGGAGAGGTGAAAAGTGACAGTGAACTTGCTACTACCACCATTATTGGAGTCAAAAGTTTTTGGCACTCCACTCACTTTATTTGCTATTCACGCATTTATTATTGACTTTTTTCATATTCCAATGCACCGAACTTAATTTATAACTATACTTATTGAACAATTTGTTCTTATTGTTTTCACATATTGATTTTTGATTCTTTTATATTTTATTGGTTACAAAATTTTTATTGACTACTTATTATTGATGCACAATAGATTTTTTATGGTTTATGCAGAAATATTAGCACTTCAGCATTAGCAGCATTAGCAGGTTTTTTATGCAATTTTAGGTTTTATTTGTTTGGATACACATTTGATGACTCACATATGATTTATGTAGTTTTTTGGGTTTTCAAGATTATTGTGGTATCATACTTCACATTTTTTGTCATTAGTGTATGTTTACACAGTATATTTATATATTTATTTGTGTGATTTTTTTTCACACACAAAGGTAGTACACTTAGGTATGCACATGAGAGGTTAATATTAGCGCAATTATCCACCCACATATAAAAGATTCCCAGCTCCAGCCCCCTGAGTGTCCCTAGTACAGGGGAATAAGTGGAAAAATTGTTTGGGAGTTGGCATTCCCACTCCTCCAAAAGGGGTATATTTACATAGACAACTATTACACTAGTTTTCCCCTTCTCCGCCACCTATATCTAAAAAAACTTTGGCCTGTGGTACAACAAGGAAAAACCGAAAGGGCTTCCCACAGCGTCTTATGACCACAACCATTCAAAGAGGGGAATCGACAAGCTTGAGGAACGAGGAAGTGTTGGCTGTGAAGTGGAGGGATAGGAAAGATGTGTACATCATGTCCATCATCCACGATGACACCTCGGTGGAACTTCACAGAAGACGCGATACCGTTCGCAAGCCTTCCTGTATCAACGAGTACAATAAATACATGGGGGGGGGGGGTGGATTTAAATGCTCAAATGTTGCAGCCCTATCTTTCAACAAGAAAATCCCTCTTCTGGTACAAAAAAGTCGCAATTTACTTTTTTCATTTGGCCCTTTTAAATTCTTTCATCATCTACCAAAAATCAACGGAAACACCCACCACCTTCATAAAGTTTATTGAAGACATTGTCACTGCCCTGATCTATCAGCAAGTATCCCCCCAGAAAGCATTCGCTTCGATTGTGTCAGCAGACTACATGAGCGCCATTTCCCGGACCATATTCCACCAACAACAGAATCCGGAAGACGACG
Source organism: Aquarana catesbeiana (assembly GCF_042186555.1). NCBI lineage: Eukaryota > Metazoa > Chordata > Amphibia > Anura > Ranidae > Aquarana > Aquarana catesbeiana. The sequence continues at coordinate 152,502,720 of NC_133332.1, read as the reverse complement.
CCAAAAACAATGTGGGATGTGCACCAAAAGAGGAATTAGGAGAGATACCAGCTTCCATTGTTCTGACTGTCCCTCCCAACCTGGCCTTTGCATTGGAGAATGCTTCAAGCGATATCACACTCTGGAAAACTATTAGCCCATATTTCTAATACTGCCATTTCCCCGTTTTCAATTTCTGTCCTGAATATTTCCCTGCCTCAACCAACCATATCATTGTCTTCCATGTGAAATGACCCTGGCCTGTTTCTCGACTATGCCTCTGCCTACCGTCTGCATTGTTTTTCCGCCATGTTTTTGCCTTTCACGTGAACTGACCCTGGACTGTGTTGACTATGCCTCAGCCTACCGTCTATTTTTGCCTTTTACCTGCACTGACCTTGGCCTGTTGACCATGTTTTTGCCTGCCCCTTGGATTGATCTTTCACCCTGCTACACAGGGGTCTCACATATGTGAGGGGCTCCAGAATAGTGTTCTGAGTTCAGAAAACCAGTTTTTGGTTTTCTGTGTTCCCACAGAAGGCTTTTTGGGTGGGAGAAGCCTCTACCCCTGTCCCCTGTCTTTCCTGACCGATGCCCTAAGCTTGATGGTACTGCCTGCTCCCTGGACAAATACTCTGGCTGTGCTGACCATACCTCTGCCCGCTGCATGTACTAACTATGGACAGTATTCCTGCCTGCTGCATGGACGATCCTTTGATCCTGCTGACCACATCCCTGCCTGCTATCTGGACCAATGCTTTGGCTGTGCTGACATCTCTACCTGTACTGACTATTCCTGCCTGCTGCCTGTTTATTGTCGCTGTCCACGTTCCTGCCTGCTGCCTGGACCGATGCTCTCCTCTGTGGACCACTGCACTACTAAAACCGCAGGTAATCTTTTCTTTACCCTTTACTCAGCAGAATGTATTTTGGTTTGTAATTGGTATGTACAGTACATGCTATGTGTTAGAAGTATGAAGGGCCTTCAACAATGTGATAGGTTGGCAGGAATTTCTTTGTGTAATGTATGCTCCTAGAATAACTGACAGTGCTACTTGGATGTTGGGCCTCTGTATGTGGCCAGGCTATGTAAAAGTCTCACACATGTGGTATCGCCATACTCAGGTGGAGTAGCAGAATGTATTTTGGGGTGTCAGTTTTGCTATGTACATGCTATGTGTTGGTAATATCTTATAAATGGACAACTTTGTATAAAAAAATGCGTTTTCTTTTTTTTCCACATATTCCAAAAACTTCAGGAAAAAAATGAACCATTCAAAAGACTAATTATGCCTCATAGATTATACGTTGGGGTGTTAGCTTTCCAAAATGGGGTCATTTTGTGGGCGTTTCCATTGTCCTGGTGCTCCAGGGCCTTCAAAATTGTAATAGGTGGTTGAGAAATGAGATGTGTAATTTATGCTCCTAGAATGCCTGAAGCTGCTATTTCAATGTTGGGCCTCTGTATGTGGCCAGGCTGTGTAAAAGTCTCACACATTTGATATCGCCATATTCAGGAGGCGTAGCAGAATGGATTTTGGGGTGTCATTTTTGCTATGTACATGCTATGTGTTGGAAATATCTTATGAATGGACAACTTTGTGTAAAAAAAAATGCGTTTTCATTTTTTTCCACAGTTTCAAAAACTTCTGGAAAAAAATGAACCGTTCAAAGGACTCATTATGCCTCATAGATTATACATTGGGGTGTTAGCTTTCCAAAATGTGGTCATTTTGTGGGCGTTTCCATTGTCCTGGTGCTCCAGGGTCTTCAAAACTGTAATAGGTGGTTGAGAAATGAGATGTGTAATTTATGCATGTAGAACGCCTGACGGGGCTACTTCAATGTTGGGCCTCTGTATGTGGCCAGGCTGTGTAAAAGTCTCACACATTTGGTATCGCCATACTCGGGAGGAGTAGCAGAATGTATTTTGGGGTGTCAGTTTTGCTATGTACATGCTATGTGTTGGAAATATCTTATAAATGGACAACTTTGTATTAAAAAAATGCGTTTTCATTTTTTCCCCACATATTCCAAAAACTACTGGAAAAAAATGAACTGTTCAAAAGACTCATTATGCCTCATAGATTATACGTTGGGGTGTTAGTTTTCCAAAATGGGGTCATTTTGTGGGCGTTTCCATTGACCTGGTGCTCCAGGGCCTTCAAAAGTGTGATAAGTTGTCATCAAATGAGATGTGCAATTTATGTTCGTAAAATGCCTGGATGTTAGACCTCTGTATGTGGCCAGGCTGTGTAAAAGTCTCACACATGTGGTATCACTATACTCAGGAGGAGTAGCAGAATGTATTTTGTGGTGTCATTGCAAGTATGCATGTGCTGTGTGAGAGAAATAACTTATTATTATTATGACAATTTTGTGCAAAAAAAAAAATTTCCAAGAGATGTGGGAAAAAATTACAACTTCAATAAACTCACCATGCCTCTTAATAAATACCTTGGAATGTCTGCTTTCCAAAAAGGGGTAATTTGGGGGGTATTTGTACTTTCCTGGCTTGTTAGGGCCTCAAGAAATGAGATAGGCCTTCAGTACATCAGGTGTGATCAGATGTGATCATTTTTCAATGATTTGCACCATAGCTTGTAGACTCTATAACTTTCACATAGACCAAATAATACTAATAATACACTAATTTGGGTTATTTTTACTAAAGATATGTAGCAGTATACATTTTGGCCCAAATTTATGAAGAAAAATTACTTATTTGCAAAATTTTACAATAGAAACTAAAAAAAGGTGTTTTTTAAAAAAAATTTCTCTCTTTTTTCGCTTATATTGCAAAAAATTAAAAAAACAGCGGTGATTAAATGCCACCAAAAGAAAGCTATGTTTGTGAGAAAAAAATGATAAAAATTTGGCTTGGGTACAGTGTAGCATGACTGAGTAATTGTCATTCAAAGTGTGAGAGCGCTGAAAGCTAAAAATTGGTCTGGGAAGGAAGGGTGTATAAAAGCCCTGTATTGAAGTGGTTAAAATGGCAATTAACCAGTTCCAGACCAGCTCACGCAGATTTATTGCAGCACAATGGCTCTCCTGGGTGAAATCCCATATATATATATATATATATATATATATATATATATATATATATATATATATATATGGGTTTCCCTTTAAGAGCCGGCAGAGGGCGCATGCGCGCACACTGCATGGCGGGGAACCCGATGCGCATGGCCTGACGGTCGCGATCGCCGCCGGCCACGCACAATTGCGTGCACGAGAGCCAGCACGGGAACACAACCGGGAACACACAGTTAACCCGCCGCCGGCCACGCACGATTGCGTGCACGAGAGCCAGCACGGGAACACAACCGGGAACACACAGTTAACCCCCTTTTTTTTTATAGATTCTTTTTTTTTACAGAAATAGTGTTACAATTTACATAAGAAAACATCTCATCCATATGACATAACCTCTATTTTACACCTGCCAATCTCTTGGCCAGTAAGAGTTACTATTACAAAAATACCAGGCTATATTATCTTTGAACTATATAATAATTCATCAAACTTTCATTGTAATCAAATTGGAAGTAACGCAATTTCTATTTTTGTTATATTTTCCTTAACCAAGAGGAGCCCTGGTTATCGTCAAGTAAGTTAAGGGTTGATTGCCACCTAGTGTTAACCCCTTCCCTGCTAGTGACATTTACACAGTAATCAGTGCATATTTATAGCACTGATCGCTGAATAAATGTCAATGGTCCCAAAAATGTGTCAAAAGTGTCCAATCTGTCCGTCGCAATGTTGCAGTGCATTACTAGTAAAAAAAATAATAATAATAAAAATGCCATAAAAATGCCATAAATCTTTCCCATAATTTGTAGACGCTAAAACTTTTGCGAAAACCAATCAATATACACTTATTGCGATTTTTTTTACCAAAAATATGAAATTACCAAAATAAGAGAATATATTGGCCTAAACTGATGAAGAAATTTGTTTTTTAAAAACATTTTTTGTGAATATTTATTATAGCAAAAAGTAAAAAATACTTTTTTTTTTCAAAATTGTCACTCTTTTTTTGTTTATAGCGCAAAAAATAAAAACCGCAGAGGTGATAAAATACCACCAAAGAAAAGCTATATTTGTGGGGTCGCACGACCGCGCAATTGTCAGTTAAAGCGACGCAGTGCCAAATTGTAAAAAGTGCTCTGGTCAGGAAGGGGGTCAAATCTTCCGGGGCTGAAGTGGTTAAAGTGGTTATATCCCCAAATTTTTCACTTCTTATTAAGTGATTGAACAGTACTGACTGGCATATTCAAGGCTTTGGATATCTTTTTATATCCTTTTCTATCTTTGTAAAGTTTCAATACCTTGTTACGCAGGTCTTTTGACTGTTCTTTTCTACCTCCTCATGGCTCAGTGTCTAGCCTGCTTGGTGCATCCATCTGAGAGCTAACAAGCTCATTGACTATTTATGCACAGACACTAATTGTGATTTAAAAAGCCACACATGTGGGAAATTAACCTTTAATTGCCATTTTTACCTTTCCAGGGTATGTAAACTTTTTATCAGAGCCATTTGGGTGATTTCTTTTATCATTATGATTTAAAAAGGATCCAAAAAACTATGTGATAATGAATGGCTTCATGTGATCGCTATCCTAAAGAAAAGACAGTTTTCTGCCAGGGTATACAAACTTTTGAGCACAACTGTATACATATATATATATTTACACTTCCAATTACTGACAGATTTCTTATGAAAATGAATACAAATAAAGATTCTCAGTCTTATTGCAATACAGGGTGAAAGTTCACATTATGTAGTTTTTAATGAGCAATGATAATACTCAAGTTACAGTCAAGGCTGCATATTTTGCATAGTGTCTACTTTCATTGACTGATTTTGGCTGAAGGCAGAAGAGATGATATCTTCATAGTTAATGATTTTACAAAGCAGCACATTAAAAGAACTGACTATAAAACAGAAGCATGTCACAGTGTTGGAATTTAACCTCAGCACTGCAGCTTTGTTTAACAATTTAATTTTCTGAAAGAAGTTTATATTCAGGTCAAGTTATGTATTCAAAGAAAAGTTTATTATGAATCAAGTCAGTAGGCAGTTAGTGTATGAAGAACTGTGATTTTCATGAATAAATATATATATATATATATATATATATATATATATATATATATATATATACACAGTATATATACACACACTCACTGGACACTTTTTTAGATACACCTGTTCAATTGCTTGGTAACACAAATTGCTAATCAGCCAATCACATGGCAACAATTCAATGCATTTAGGCATCTAGATATGGTGAAGACGACTTGCTGAAGTTCAAACTGAACATCAGAATGGGGAAGAAAGTGGATTTAAGTGACTTTGAATGTGGCATGGTTGTTGGTGCCAGGCGGGCTGGTCTAAGTATTTCAAAAAATGCTGATCTACTGGGATTTTCACACACAACCATCTCTAGGATTTACAGAGAATGGTCCGAAAAAGAGAAAACATCCAGTTGTGTGGACAAAAATGCCTTATTGATGTCAGAGGTCAGAGGAGAATGGGCAGACTGGTTCAAGATGATAGAAAGGCAACAGTAACTCAAATAACCACTCGTTACAACCAAGGTATGCAGAATACCATCTCTGAACACACAACACATTGAACCGTTAAGTATATGGGCTACAGGAGCAGAAGACCACACCTGGTGCTACTCCTCTCAGCTAAGAACAGGAAACTGAGGCTACAATTCACACAGGCTCACCAAAATTGGACAATAGAAAATTGGAAAACATTTCTTGGTTTGACAAGTATTGATTTCAGCTGCGACATTCAGATAGTAGGGTCAGAATTTGTCTTGAACAACAGGAAAGCATGGATCCATCCTGCCTTGTATCAACGGTTCAGGCTGGTGGTGGTAGTGTAATGGTGTGGGGGATATTTTCTTGGCACATTTTGGGTTCCTTAGTACCAATTAAGCAACGTTTAAATTCCACGGCTTACCTGAGTATTGTTGCTGACCATGTCCATCCCTTTATGACTACAGTGTACTCATCTTCATCAGCTCAAATCATCTCAAACTGGTTTCTTGAACATGACAATGAGTTCACTGTACTCCAATGGCCTCTACAGCCACCAGTTCTTAATCCAATAGAGCACATTTAGGATGTGGTGGAATGGGAGATTCACATGGATGTGCAGCCAACAAATCTGCAGCAACTGCATGATGCTATTATGTCACTATGGACCAAAATCTGTGATGAATGTTTCCAACACCTTGTTGAATCGGTGCCACAAATAATTAAGGCAGTTCTGAAGGCAAAAGGGGGTCCAACCTGGTACTAGCAAGGTGTACCTAATAAATTGCTGCCCCTCGCTTCCAATCTCTTCACTGGCTTCCAGGAGCCAGCATAATAAATTTGAAATATAGAATAGATAACACATGTACAGTCAGGTCCATAAATATTGGGACATCGACACAATTCTAATCTTTTTGGCTCTATACTCCACCACAATGGATTTAAAATGAAACGAACAAGATGTGCTTTAACTGGAGACTTTCAGCTTTAATTTAAGGGTATTTACATCCAAATTAGGTGAACGGTGTAGGAATTACAACTGTTTGTATATGTGCCTCCAACTTATTAAGGGACCAAAAGTAATGGGACAATTGGCTGCTCAGCTGTTCCATAGCCAGGTGTGTGTTATTCCCTCATTATCCCATTTACAAGGAGCAGATAATAGGTCCAGAGCTCATTTCAAGTATGCTATTTGCATTTGGAATCTGTTGCTGTCAACTCTCAATACAAGATCCAAAGAGCTGTTACTATCAGTGAAGCAGGCCATCATTAGGCTGAAAAAACAAAACAAACCCATCAGAGAGATAGCAAAAACATTAGGTGTGGCCAAATCAACTGTTTGGAACATCCTTAAAAAGAAAGAACGCACCGGTGAGCTCAGCAAAACCAAAAGACCCAGAAGACCACAGAAAACAACTGTGGTGGATGACCGAAGAATTCTTTCCCTGGTGAAGAAAACACCCTTCACAACAGTTGGCCAGATCAAGAACACTCTCCAGGAGGTAGGTGTATGTGTGTCAAAGTCAACAATCAAGAGCAGATTTCACCAGAGGGTTCACCACAAGATGTAAACCATTGGTGAGCCTCAAAAACAGGAAGGCCAGATTAGAGTTTGCCAAACAACATCTAAAAAAGCCTTCACAGTTCTGGAACAACATCCTTTGGACAAATGAGACCAAGATCAACTTGTACCAAAGTGATGGGAAGAGAAGAGTATGGAGAAGGAAATTAACTGCTCATGATCCAAAGCATACCACCTCATCAGTGAAGCATGGTGGTGGTAGTGTCATGGCGTGGGCATGTATGGCTGCTAATGGAACTGGTTCTCTTGTATTTATTGATGATGTGACTGCTGACAAAAGCAGCAGGATGAATTCTGAAGTGTTTCGGGCAATATTATCTGCTCATATTCAGCAAAATGCTTCAGAACTCATTGGACGGCACTACACAATGCAGATGGACAATGACCCGAAGCATACTGCGAAAGCAACCAAAGAGTTTTTTAAGGAAAAGAAGTGGAATGTTATGCATTGGTCAAGTCAATCACCTGACCTGAATCCGATTGAGCATGCATTTCACTTGCTGAAGACAAAACTAAAGGGAAAATGCCCCAAAAACAAGCAGGAAATGAAGACAGTTGCAGTAGAGGCCTGGCAGAGCATCACCAGGGATGAAACCCAGCGTCTGGTGATGTCTATGCATTCCAGACTTCAGGCTGTAATTGACTACAAAGGATTTGCAACCAAGTATTTAAAAAAGTGAAAGTTTCATGGATATTTGTTAATCTGTCCCATTACTTTTGGTTCCTTAAAAAGTGGGAGGCGCATATACAAACTGTTGTAATTCCTACACCGTTCACCTGATTTGAATGTAAATACCCACAAATTAAATCTGAAAGTCTGCAGTTAAAGCCCATCTTGTTCGTTTCAGTTCAAATCCATGGTGGTGTATAGAGCCAAAAAGATTAGAATTGTGTCAATGTCCCAATATTTATGGATCTGACTGTATATGAGTTGGAGCTGCAGACCCTGATTCGTTTAATTGAATGGAAGATCCCTCAAAGGGTTTTTTAGCAGCAAAGTAGGTATTACAATCAAAGTGACAATGATATGATGAAAAATCAATAGTTCTTTATTTGTATCATGGTATCAAAAATGGGGGGTGAAGGGCATGATTACATGGGAGTTGTAAAAAGCAATTCAGGTCCTTACATACCATGATACAAATAAAGAACTATTGATTTTTAATGATATCATTGTCACTTTGATTGCAGGGGCGGATCCAGGGGGGGGGGGCAACGGGGCAATTGCCCCTCCCGAAAACATTAATAACTCCCGTCCCGGGCCGAGTCTCTCTCACATCAGCAGCGGCGGCGGCAAGAGAAAGAGACCTGGTTCTCTTCATGCCGCGCTGGAGCCTGGAGAAGATGGAGGGAGGACTTGGAGGTAGGTAGGTGGGGCCGTGCCGCTGGCCTTGCCTCTCTAATGCTGACGTCAGATCACCGTCAGTCACGTCCCAGCCGCTGCTGAGGGGGAGGAGAACGAGGCACCGCATTCAGAGCCTTTTAACTCCTCCGCGCCTAGTGTGAGAGGGTTGGCTCCACCCACCTCCTCCCTCCATGATCTTCTCCAAGTCTCCAACGCAGCGTGAACATGAGGACACTGACAGGATGAAGACGACATGAAGGCTGCAATGGCTGTGTGTCTTGTGAAGTGATGGTGATGCTGCCTTCAATCCTATTTATCTCTCTTGGTCATTGAAAGCCCCTCCCCCCACCAGAGCATCAAAGTATAGGAAAAGTGAGTACAAAAAGTAATGGATTGTGTAAAATCACAGAATACATGTATGCCAATTATTTATGAAGAAAAAAAAAAAACTGCTCTTTAGTATTGTCATTTGTTCCATTTTAACCACTTCAGCCCTGGAAGGATTTACCCCCTTAATGACCAGGCCATTTTTTGCGAGACGGCACTGCGTTGTTTTAACTGACAATTGCACGGTCGTGCGATGCTTTACCCAAACAAAATTGATGTCCTTTTTTTCTCCACAAAAAGAGCTTTCTTTTGGTGGCATTTAATCACCTCTGTGTTTTTATTTTTTTTTGTTATAAACAAAAGAAAACCCACAATTTTGAAAAAAAAACAATATTTTGTACTTTTTGCTATAATAAATATCCCAAAGTTTTTTTTAATAAACCAATTTCTTCATCAGTTTAGGCTGATATATATTCTTCCACATATTTTTGGTAAAAAAAAAAATCGCAATAAACGTATATTGATGTATAGTTGGATAGTTTGCGCAAAAGTTATAGCATCTACAAATTGTTTTTATTTTTTACTAGTAATGGCGGCAATCAGCGATTTTTAGCGGGACTGGGACATTGCGGTGGACATTCGAACACCTGACATTTTTAACACTTTTTAGGGACCAGTGACACTAATACAGTGATCAGTGCTAAAAAATATGCACTGTTATTGTACTAATGACACTGGCAGGGAAGGGGTTAACATCAGGGACGATCAAAGGGTAAAGACCCCTTTCACACTGAGGTGATTTACAGGCGCTATAGCGCTAAAAATAGCGCCTGCAAAGCTCCTGTAAAGAGCCTCTCCTCTCACTCCAATGTGAAAGCCCCAGTGTTTTCACACTAGAGCGGTGCGCTTGCGGGAAGTTAAAAAAAGGCCTGCAAGCCGCATCTTTGAGGCGCTTTAGGGGCGGTGTATACACCGCTCCTAAAGCGCCCATTGAAATCAAACGCCGCTTTGCGGGCGCTTTGAGGGCACTTTGCGGCGCTTTTAAAACTTTTTCGGGCGCTAGCGGGGGTTAAAAGCTGCCCGCTAGTGACCTAAAAGTGCTGCTAAAACGACAGTAAACGCCGCTAAAAATAGCGGCACTTAACTGCCGACGCCCCCAACACCCCAGTATTAAAGTGCCCTTAGTGTATCCCTAGGGGGTTCTTGCTACTGTGTGGGGATGGATTCACTAGATGAACAGAGTGCTCCATGTTCCTGGTTAGAAGAACACAAGATCACTCTGTTCATCTCTGACAGAATGGCAGTCTGCCTCGTTTACATAGGCAGACCACCGTTCTATCTCTGTGGGGAGCGATCGAGGGTGGCCGGCGGACATTGCTGATTTTCTGGCAGTGCCCCTCCTGAGACTAGACTCTGGATCCGCCCCTGTTTGATTGTAATACCTAAATTTAAAATATTAACCCCAGCATTCATAAAACTATCCTCATCACTGACCCCGGCTATATCACCCACCTCATCTTGAGAAATTGCCCAAACTCTCCACTCTGCTCCTCCCAAGACCTCTTGCTCTTTAGTTTCCCCTATCACCTCCCCTCACATTGCCTCCAGGACATCTCCAGAACCTCTCCCATCCTCTGGAACTCACTACCTCAGTAAGTCCAGTTAACTCCTATCCTGTCTGCCTTTAGACAATCAATTAAGGCCTCATGCACATAGGACATTTTTTTCCTCTCCTAGACGCCTTTTCTCCAGGGGAGAAAAAGCAGCATAAAATATGACCCTAAAGCCATGTTTTTCAAACGGAATTTAGATGCAATTAGATGCGTCAAGAGTTTGGGAGTTCATACATTCCATTGGCAAGAATATTAGGACACATAACTGTACCATAGAGGGGTGTTTAAAGGCAGACAAAAACATCAAATGCCTCTACCAGCTGCATTTTTATTGCCCTGTGAGTATGAGGCCTAAATCTCATTTATTTAGGAAAGCCTACCCCATCTTCCCCTAAAACCTGTAGCAGAAGTATTAAATATAAAGAAACAAAATGATAATTTGCCCTGCCAGCTTTTTCTGAGATTGCCTTGTTAGTGAGAAACATCAGACTGTCATGTTAGAGTTAGGCCCCATTCACACTTGTGTGACTTGTCATGCGACTTTGGATCCCAAAGTCACATGACAAGTCACACCCCATGTGTCCCAATGGAACAAACAACAAAAGATTCCTCTAATTCAGCGCTGTGGGGTGAAGGCTACAAATCACTTGAGGCATACCTCTGAAAAGTCATAAAAATGTCTATGCCACGTTTTGTGATAAAAAGATTTATTGTAAAATCATAGTTAAAGGATTCCAAGAATGGAAAGGGTTAAAATATGGCTGACAGACAATCAGTATTAAACATCATGCTCAATTTTGAACCTTGATCAGGCATATCAAGGCCGGTGCAAGGGTGACCAAAAGTCAATGTAAGAGATGACATCACTAATGGAGCAAGGGAGGAGGTTGAATCCTTATGGGTAGAGCTATAAAAGGAGGAAACTAAGGGGAAAGTAATACTGGGCGTATGCTATAGGCCCCCTAACCAGAGGGAGGAGGGGGAGGCAGATCTCCTATCACAATTTAGATTAGCGGCAAGAATGGGAAGTGTCATTATAATGGGGGATTTTAATTATCCAGACATAGACTGGGCAGAAGGAACCACACATTCATCTAAAGCTTGCCATTTCCTAAATGTCGTGCAGGACAATTTCATGGGTCAGATGGTAAATGTACCAACAAGAAACAAAGCGTTACTAGACCTACTGATTACCAACAATATAGACCTGATCACGGATGTGGAAATACTGGGCAATTTAGGAAACAGCGATCACAGGTCAATTCGTTTCAGTATAAATCACACAAATAGGAAACATAAGGAGAATACAAAGACACTAAATTTCAAAAGAGCCAACTTCCCTAAACTATGATCCTTTCTAGAAGATACTAAATGGGATAAAATCTTAGGAACAAAGAACACGGAGGAAAAATAGATATGCTTTAAGATCATATTATATAAGTGCATTAGCCAGTGCATCCCAATAGGAAATAAATTTAAAAGAGCTAATAAAAGCCCTGGGTGGCTTAACTCCAACGTAAAAATATAAAAAGCAAAGGAGAAGGCTTTCAAAAAATACAAGGCTGAGGGATCATCATCAGCATTCCAAATTTACAAAGAATGCAACAAGAAATGTAAGGGCCCAATCAGGGCAGCTAAGATAGAACACGAAAGGCACATAGCAGAGGAGAGTAAAAAAATCTATAAGTATATAGATAGTAAGGAGGGGAGGTCAGATCATATTGGCCACATAAAGAATGATGAAGGGAATCTGGTTACTAAGGATGGAGAGATGGCAAAGGTAAGCGCCCCCCTCCTAAACCATACCAGGCTGCTTGCCCTCAACATGGGGAGGGTGCTTTGGTCCCCCAAAAGCACCTTGTCCCCATGTTGATGGGTACAAAAGCCTCTTCCCGACAACCCTGGCGATTGGTTGTGGGGGTCTGCAGGCGGGGGGCTTATAGGAATCTGGAAGCCCCCTTTAACAAGGGGGCCGCCAGATCCTGCCCCCCATGTGACTGGGTATCGGGTACATTGTACCCCCACCCATTCACCAAAAAAGTGTCAAAAAGTAAAAACCACAACAGACAGTTTTTGACAATTCCTTTATTGAAACAAAAAAATGTGATTGAAGATGTCCATCCATCTTCAATCTCGCTGCCCGACGGACCAGAAAAATAGAGAAAAATAAAATTCCGCCTCGATGGGAGGCCTCCTGGCGACTGCTGTCTCTTGGCTGTAATATCTGTTATATAGGCAAGGGCGGGGCCACCCGGTAATGTAACCGAGTGACCCCACCCCCTTCTGACATTATGTGACATATGATGTCAGAGGGGGGCAGGATCATCCGGTTACATCAGTGGGTGGCCCCGCCCTTGCCTATATAACAGCTTTCAAAGCTTAAAGACAGCAGTCTCTGAGAAGCCTCCCATGGAGGCGGAGCTTTTTTTTTTCGGGTCTGTCGGGCAGCGTAGTTGACGATGGATGTAGATCATGGGACACTTTTTTGTTTTTGTTTCTTTTTTAATTAAGGAATTGTCAAAAACTGTCTATTGTGGTTTTTACTTTTTTACACTTTTTTGATGAATGGGTAGGTACAATGTACACGATACCCATTCACATGGGGGGGCTGGGATCTGGGGTACCCCTTGTTAACCACTTCAGCCCACAATATTCTATACTGAATTTGGGGTTTTCACTAGCTGTAAGCCATAATCATCAACATTAAAAGAAAGAAATGCTTGAAATATATCACTTTGTGTGTAATGAATCTATATAATATGAGTTTCACTTTTTGAATGGATTACTGAAAGAAAAGAACTCTTTGATGATATTCTCTTTTTTGAGATGCACCTGCATATCTCCTTTTATTGCTCCCCTAGACATAAACAAGTAATTAACCCTTGACAACCTGCAAGGGATCATTTTTTCCAAAATGTTGTATTGTTGTCTTTTATTGTGACATGTCATCAATGTATTCAAGCATACTTGTAAAGTTACTAATAAAAACAGAGCAAAATGAAGACAAAGCTGAAAGACAGAAGGAACAAGTCATACCTGAAATCTCTCTCCTCTGCACTTCTATTCCTTTACGTTTTCTCTATTGAGATTGTTCTCAAGTTGGCCATTGATGGATAGAATTTCGAATGAACATTCTTAGGAAAAGTCTTTGCATGAAAATTCTCAGAACATTCTCAGAAAATTTAAATGTTTTTCGAAAGATAACATTTCCACATTTTTTTCCATCCTGCTCCTTTGAATTTTCTCATCAATGCAGTAGAAAACAAACGTTGATTTGACCAACTAATGATTACAAAATGTTTAAATAAAAGTGCAGCGCTAGGGCCAAAAGTGCAATTCATGCGAATCACGCAACACATGTGATGTGCATACATTCAAAAATGGTATAATAAAGTGCTATTGTGCAATAATTGATACAGTTTGAAATGAAATAAATCATAACATATGTGCAATGTAATATCAAAAGCGCAAACAATGTGCAAACAAAAAGAAAAGTTCATATGCAGCTGATTTTCATCAGAAGGAGTCCCATAAAGAGGGGGTGTATTGAAAATGATGATCAAATGCATGGCAGCAGGATACCCATCACCACAAATAAAATGAAGGCTTACCAGAAAGCCAGAGACCACCCTTATTGAGGGAGGTCACAAAGCGCTTTGTTGGATCTGTGATCTTCAGAAAAGATGTCCTGATGTCTCTTCCCTGTAGCCTCAGAAGATACACACCAGGAACTTCACAGCTGATCAGGGTGTGGTGTTTTAGAAAAGCCTCAGAGCCAGAGTATATAGAGGGATAACAAGTCTCCATATAGTAAAATATTGTCTCTTCTTTGCAGTTTATTAGCAGCAGTGCATATACACAGAATAGAAAAAGTTCAAGCTGAGAGCATGTCTCAATCCAAACACTTCCTTAAAACTTCCTTAGAATACAGACAAAGATCGCATATGCGCAGTAGCGCGTGTACATGTCCGTCTCCTGACATGTAGCATATGAATAGTTTGCCCTACAAATTCTAGGCCACAAGGGCACCTAAGAAGGTAAACAACACACTTGTTTGTACATGAAATGAAGGACTTAATAGGGTAAGTGACTCCTGTACCCACCAAAGTAAATTCAGTTATCTTCCTCCCTCGGTGTGTGTTGATTCTGCAAGCTTGACTCTTCCCACAGAGATAGTAACCCTTCCGATCACCAAAAAAGGTGGGTCTGGTAGGGGGAGCAGGGATATTGGGTGCTACCGTATTCCTTAGGTTAATTGCCCCTCTGAAAATGACCCTTGGACGATCTGTTGCTAGAGGACCAAGGACACGGTCATTCTTAATGACTGGCCAGTGTCTCTTGATAATCCTCCTAATTGCCCAATGATGACTCGAATATGTGGTAAAAAAGGCTAGACCAAAATCATCCACATTCTCACCTCAATGGGGATTATTGCTTAACAGTTGCTGACGATCCTTATTGCCAACCTCCAATATGAGGGAGTCTAAAGCCTTGTCATCATACCCTTTGGCCAAGAACCTGGTTTTCAAAACAGATGCCTCCTTCAGATAATTATTTAAGTTGGTGCAATTGCGTTTTAACCCCCCCCTTGTCACTGCCCCCAATATCAATGCTTTTCATGACTTGGTTGTGAAAGACTTAGAAAACTTGAAAATAAGACCCATACAACCTCAACGTGATATCAGGATAGGATTAGACACTTTGACAATGGGTGTATCCGCCCAGCGGACAAGGGAGGTGCTATTGTGATCTTGGACAAGGAAGAATACTCTCACAAGAAATGATGAGACCCCTATTAGATACCAATACATACACCACCCTACCTATGGACCCTACGTTTAAATTTAAAAAAGAACCTAAAATACTTATAGAGAAAGGATTCAATATGGAGATTCTAAATAAAAAGGAGCATGAGCATTTGGTACTTAGGTTACTAACCATATATCCGTTGCTGAAAATCCATAAAACTTTGGTAAACCCTTCAGAACGACCCATTATCAATGGTATTGACTCTATTACTTCTCGAGCCGGCAAGTATATTGATCATTTCTTGCAGTCACTGGTGATGGGTACCCCCTCTTTTCTTAAAGACACTAAACATGTTATCAACCTCCTCAATACTGTAGAGTGGAAGCCAACATACTTGCTGGTGACCGTGGATGTTGCGCCTTTCTACACAGCAATCTCACACAAACTGGGGTACGAGGCAGTTCAACGTTTTCTTTCCCACTACTCAACTATTCTCGCAATGCAGAGTAAATTTATTTTAGAATTGCTTGAATTCTCTATGTCACACAATTATTTTTGGCATGATGGTGTGTATTATTTGCAAACTAAAGGAGTGGCCATGGGAGCGAAATTAGCTCTGAGCATGGCCAACCTTTTCATGTCTAAATGAGAAGAGGATACAGTTCTACATAATAGATGCTCAGAGCCAATTGTGTGGAAAAGATTTATTGACGACGTCTTTTTCATATGAAATGGTGATCTTCAATCCGTTGATTCTTTTTTGGCCTTTCTGAATAACAATAATAGAGGTATTGCCCTCAGCCATGAGGTAAGCTCTGTAGAGATTCATTTCTTGGACTTGAAAATCTTGATACAAAAAAAGGAAAAATTGTTACTTCTATCTTTTCAAGCAAACCATCAGAAATGGATATATTCCACTAGATTCCTGCTATCATCAATCATGGCTGACGGCAGTACCCAAAGGCCAGTTCTTGCATTTAAAAGGCAGTTGCACCAACTTAGATGATTATTCGAAAGAGGCATCTGTTTTGAAAACCAGGTTCTTGGCCAAAGGGTATGATGACAAGGCTTTAGACTCCCTTATATTGGAGGTTGGCAATAGGGATCATCAGCAACTGTTAAGCTATAACCCCCATCGAGGTGAGAATGTGGATAATTTTAGTCTAGCCTTTTTAGCGCATATTCGAGTCATCATTGGACAATTAAGAGGATTATCAAGAGACACTGGCCAGTCATTAAGAATGACCGAATCCTTGGTCCTCTAGCATCAGATCGCCCAGGGGTCATTTTCAGAGGGGCAACTAACCTAAGGAATACGGTAGCACCCAATGTCCCTGATCCCCCTACCAGACCCACCTTTTTTGGTGATCTGAAGGGTTAGTATCTCTGTGGGAAGTGTCAAGCTTGCAGAATCAACACACCGAGGGAGGAAGATTACTGAATTTACTTTGGTGGGTACAGGAGTCACTTACCCTATTAAGTCCTTCATTTTAAGTACAACCAAGTGTGCTGTTTACCTTCTTAGGTGCCCTTGTTGCCCAGAATATGTAGGGCGTACTAGTCGTATGCTACATGTCAGGGGACAGACGTACACACGCTACTGCGCATATGTGATCGCTGTCTGGATTTTAAGGCAGTTTTAAGGAAGTGTTTGGATTGTTTGGATTGAGACATGCTCTCAGCTTGAACTTTTTCTATTCTGTGTATATGCATTGCTGCTAATAAACTGCAAAGAGGAGACAATATTATACTATGTGGAGTCTTTTTGTCTCTCTCTATATACTCCGGCTCTGAGGCTTTTCTCCTCTCTGGGGTCACTGGCTTTCTGATAAGCCTTAATTTTATTTGTGATGATGGGTATCACGCTGCCAAGCATTTGATCATCATTTTCAATACACCCCCTCTTCATGGGACTCCTTCTGATGAAAATCAGCTGCATATGAACTTTTCTTTATGTTTGCACATTGTTTGCACTTGTGATATTATATTGCACATATGTTATGATTTATTTCATTTCAAACTGTATCAAATATTGCACAATTGCACTTTATTATACCATTTTTGAATGTATGCACATCACATGTGTTGTGTGATTCGCATGAATTGCACTTTTGGCCCTAGCGCTGCACTTTTATTTAAACATTTTTCTTTGTGCCTGCTATCTGAGTTATAGTACTCAGCTGCTGGCTATTTTATGTACTAAGTGCGGATATCTCTTTACACTTGTTCAATGATTACAAAAGCAAACTTTCATAGAACCTTCTTTTCCTCAGAATATTTAATTAAAATTCTTTGGACAGCTTTACCTTCCCTTAGCACTTTTGAACATCTGTGCAAATGACACCAAACCCTCTACAAGGAAATCACAGAGCTCTGCCATTCAGAAACAGAGAAAAGCTGTTCTTGCAAGGGAACAAGAGTCAGATATGAAGAGTGGTTTAGTATAGATTAATAAAGTGTTCGTAAATGAAAAAATAGGCTTATTGTCCCTAACAAACCACCAGTGGTAGGATTGCTACAGAGGCCGCTCCCTCTGTAGCTGGATCAGTGGTGGTCAACCAGCTTGATCTAAGGGCTCTAGTATGTCCCTCCTCATCACCAAAAAACCACACATAAAATTCACTGAATGTTCATTATCAGAGACAGCAGACACACAACAGGACATAGACAAAGACTAATGGCATGATACTAGAGATGGTCAGACATTGAGAACATGATATTAGGGATGGTCAGAGACTGCAGACATGATACTAGAGCTGTGATATCTCAGCTACATAATCACCTGACTTTAAATAATTAAATATTTGAACCCCTCCAATCTGTTTTTTTGGCAACTGCAAAGCACAGAAAACCACATGGTCAAAATCACTAACGACCTTCTGTTAGCTTTTGATTCCGGGTCACCTACTATTCTTATTCTACTGGATCTTAGTTCTGCCTTTGATACTGTAGACCACAATCTTTTACTCTCTCACCTTGAAACTATATTTGGAGTCTCAGAATTGGCTCTGAAATGGATTAAGTCATATCTCACTGATCACTGAAACTTTGTTTCTCTTGGCGGATTCCAGTCTGAAGTTGGTCCAGTCAAGTATGGTGTTTCCTCAGGGCTCAATTTTGGGTCCCTTACTTTTTAGCATCTACATGTTTCCACTTGGCCAACTGCTTAGATCACACAGGCTCAATTATCACTTCTATGCTGATGACACCCCGATATACATCCACACTAAACTGGATTATACTTTGGCTGCTTCTCTCCTATCTAACTGTATCTGTAATGTAAAAACTTGGATGGCCCATAATTTCCTTCAAATAAATTGTTACAAGACTGAAGTCATGCTTATTGGCATCCCCCATCAATTATGTAAGGCCAGTCCCAATAGCTTATCTATAGATGGCACTGTACTTAAGTTTCACTCTAAATTGAAAAATCTAGGGGTGATATTTGACGCTAGTACAAAATGTTGTCAGAACATCTTTTTCCACTTGAGAAACATTGCTTGGCTGCGTCCTATGCTATCATACACTAGCTGAAAAGCTGATCCATACATTTGTGTTCTTCCGACTTGACTGTTGCAATGCTCTACTCGCTGGTGTATCTAAATCCACTATAAATCGAATTTAATATGTGCAAAATTCTGCAGCCAGAATCCTGACTAGGTCTGGTACAAGTAACAATACTAGCTCTATCCTTGAGTCCTTGCACTGACTACCCCTCAGGTTTTCGCATAGACTTTAAAGTGGAGTTCCAACCAAAAATGGAACTTCCGCTTATCCAGTTCCTCCCCCTCTCTGGTGTCACATTTAGCACCTTTCAGGGGGAAGCAGATACCTGTCTAATACAGGTATTTGCTTCCACTTCCGGCTAAAGATCACCTCAGAATCTGTGGCGATCTAAGCCATGTCCGGTCACTCCTCGGTCCCCCCCCCCGCTGTCTTCTGGGAGACACACAGGTCCCAGAAGACAGCAGGGACCATTTAAGATGCGCAGTAGGGAACCAGGCTCTGAAGCCGCAAGGCTTCACTTCCTGATTCTCTTACGTAAGATGCCGGCGCCTGCACCCGGGAGCCGAAGGATGGGTCGGCTTCGGGCGAGGACATTGTGGGCACCCAGGACAGGCAAGTGTCCTCATTTTAAAAGTCAGCAGCTGCAGTATTTGTAGCTGCTGACTTTTATTTTTATCTTTTTCGGTGGAACTCCGCTTTAAGACCCTCTTGCTCATATACAAGGCTCTTCATGGCTTGGCACACCATTATCTGTCTGAATTTTTATCAGCTTACTTCCCCTTGTAACCTCCACTCCTCAAATTCTGGTCTTCTGTGTGTCCTAAGACAAAACCAGAGAAAATTCCCAGCTTAACTCACCAATCAGTCTGCTTACCAACCAAATTAACCTATCTAACAGTATGTGTTAAAAACAGGAGTTTGGTTAGCACACATTTGCAACGCATGTGTAAGCTGCAAGGCCACTTCATGGCACCCTGTATTACCTGCAGTCCTAACTCCTGTAAAATTATGAGATAGATAGAGGGCAGATGGGCCTGGAGGTAGCCCAATCCTCCTTAAAAGCACAGGGGCGCACTGGACACCCAGCACATAGCACAATGGCAGCAAAGGTGTCCAGTGTGTTCGCTCAACAATCTTTACACCAATAACAAAGAAATGACCCCTGCCCCCACCTATAACTGCCCGTCAAAGCAAGGAGCACATGGAAGGGCAACGCATGCAAGACAAAACCAAAAAATGGGGGACAGATCATTCTCCTGCTTTGCTTCAAAACTCTGCAATTTACTTCCTAAGAATGTCAAAAAGTCATCTTCTCTAAACTCATTCAAATCAAATCTAAAAAAGTTCTTCTTACGAAAAGCTTTCACTTAATTGTCCCTTTTTCCTTTAGGTTATGTTGTCCTGTGTATTTCTTGTATTTTCCTCGTAAAGCGCTTTGAGAAGCCACCTTTAAAGGCACTATATAAAATAAAGTTTATTATTATTTTTATTAAATGGTCAGAGATTGCAGACACAATACATGAGATAGTCAGAGACTGCAAACATGATACAAGAGATGGTCAGAGACTACAGACATAATACAAACATTGGTCAGAGACTGCAGACATGATACAAGAAATGGTCAGAGACTGCAGACATGAAACAAGAGATGTAGAGAGACTGCAGACATGTTACAAGAGATGGTCAGAGACTGAATACATTATACAAGAGATGGTCAGAGACTGCAGACATTATTCAAGAGATGGTCGGCGACTGCGGACATGATACAAGAGATGGTCAGAGACTGCAGATATGATACAAGCAATGATCAGAGACTGTGGACATGATACAGGATATGGTCAGAGACTGCAGACATGATACAAGAGATGGTCAGAGACTGCAGACATGATACAAGAGATGGTTAGAGGCTGATGACATACTGCAGAAGTTATTGGAGACTGGGGATATGCTTCAGGAGCAGAGTTGCCAATCGTCAGTAAATTTATAGAGAGTTGGTAAAAATCTGTGATTTTTTTATAACTGTCTGTAAATATCGGGGGCTGATAACTTGTCATGCTGTGCTGACTTCTTAAAGCGGAGTTCGGACTAAAAAAAAAAGAAAAATAAAATTCAGCAGCTACAACAAATACTGTAGCTGCTGACTTTTAATAATCGGACACTTACCTGTCCCAGGGTCCAGCAATGCAGGGGAACGAAGCCCCGCTCGTCTCCCCCTCCTCTCTGCAGTGCCGGCATTGTCACATGCGCGAGCCGCACTGCACGCTCTGGCTGGCCGGGCAATCATCTGGGACCTGTGACGTGTCCGCCCCCCAACCAAAAAGATGGAACTCTGCTTTAAGTGTAAACCAGGCAAATTACTTGTTATTGGTATTGTCAATGTTTCCATATTGGGATTATACTGTTTAAATATGCATTGTCTTAGTTTTTAAAAGGAGTTCTGTCATTTTTCAGGTTGTCAGCAAAAAATGTGCTCCGTCAGTAAATTGTCCATGTTTTGTCAGTAAAAAATGCTCCAGGAGGTTTGCAAAACTGTTCAGGACATAGTCATGGACAGGAGACATATTATCGCAAAGGTGGCAAAGTCACCCATCCAACAGTCTACCTGCTCAGGGTTTCTATCCTGATAGCATCATACAGTGCCAGGACAAGGTCATCTAGAGCCAAGGGCGAACATGCCAACCTGCGCCCCCCCCCCCAAGATGTATGAGCATTATGTATCAGCAAAAATCCCCCACAAAGACACTGAGTGCTAATCTGCATGCTTACCCCCTAAGTATAAAGTTCTCCATCCTACCCTGCTTAAATCCCCCCTCTCAGCACAAGTCTTTGCCGCTCCATCCCCCAAATCCCCCCAGCTCAAATACCTCCTCCCCCACAGAAAAATTTACACCTCCTAGCACAAATTCTTTAGCCTTAAAATCTTCCCTCCTAGTACACATATTCACCCCCTCACTTCAAATCCCCCCTCCCAGCCCAATTTCCCCACTAATCCCCCTCCTAGCACAAATCTTCCCCCCAAATTTCCCCTCATAGAACCATACTTAACTCCTGCTACCCCCCTAAATTTATAAATGTGATTGGTCCCAGTGATCACAAAGTACAGACTGGGCCAATCACAGCTCATCTGTGCCATGTGATCAGCTCTGGCCAATCACAGCTAATTGCAACAAAACAAGTTGAATTCATGCATTTCATTCAGTAAAATGCTTGCTTATAGCAATGTAAGACAAAAAAAAATACTGATCACTTCACCGGAGTAGTACAATGTTACTATGGTAACATTATATTGCTCTGGTCAAAGTGTGTTTGAAAAGATGTAAAAAAAAAAAAAACTCACAATGACTAAATACCTTGGACTGTCTACATTCAAAAAAGTGGTCATTTGGGGGGTATCTGTACTGTCCTGGCATTTTTGGGCCTCAAGAAATGAGAGCTCTCAGTTTATCAGAATTGATAAATTTTTAGATACTGTATATACCATAATTTATGGACTCTATAACTTTCCTACAGACTAAATAATATGCACTAATTTGAGCTATTTTCACCAAAGAAATGGAGCAGAATACATTTTGGACAAAATGTATGAAGAACAATTATTTATTTCCAAATTTTTATAACAGAAACGAAGAAAAATGTGTTTCAGCGTTGTCGCACTTTGAATGACAATTGCGTAGTCATGCTACACTGTACCCAAACTCATTTTTTATCATTTTGTTCCCACAAATAGAGCTTTCTTTTGGTGGTATTTGATCACTGCTGGGGTTTTTATTTTTTGTGCAACAAATAAAAAAATACAGACAATTTAGAAAAACATTTTTTTATTTGTTTCTGTTATAAAATGTTGTAAGTAAGTAAGTTTTCTCCTTCACTGATGGGCATTGATAAGGCTGCACTGATGGGCACTGATAAGGAGGTACTGATTAGCACTGATGAGGTGGCACTGATGAGGTGGCACTGATAATGGGCACTGATAGGCGACACCGATAGGCGGAACTGGTATGCAGCACTGATGGGCAAGGATAGGTGGCACTGATGGGCACTCATAGGCGGCATAGATGGGCACTGATAGGTGGCCCGGATGGGCACTGGAAGGCTGCACTGATGGGTACTTATGGGTGGCACTGATAGGTGGTACGGATGGGCACTGATAGGTGGGCATTCGTAGGTGGCACTGATGGGCACTGATGGACACTGATGGGTGGCACTGCTGGGCATCACTGATAAGTAGACATCTGGCAGGCATTTATAGTGGGCACTGAGCGGCACCATTTGTGAGCACTGATTTGCATCTTTTAGGGCCCTGTGTGGCATCCCTGGTGGCCATGGGGGCATACCTGCTCATCAATGTGTGGTGGGCGCCCTGGTGGTCCTGGCGGCACCACCAGGGCGCCGTCAGACGCGAGTGAGGAAAAGCCGATAAACGGCTCTTTCTGTTTACACCGTGATCAGCCGTGAATGGACACAGCTGATCACGTGGTAAAGAGCCTCTGACGGAGGCTCTTTACCGAGATCGGTGTAGCGGTGTGTCAAACTGACACGCTACAGCACCGATCACCCCACAGGTGCACGCCAGCAGTTATTCTGCTGGACGTCATATGAAGTGCAGTCAGGATAACTGAACCACCCCCCCCGCCGTCATTTTGTTATAGGTTGGGCGGAAAGTAGTTAACCACGGGGAGGCAGATATGTGGGGGACCCCTTTTTTCAAAGGGGGCTTCCAGATTCTGATATGTCCCCCCCCCGTAGACCCCCACATGCACCGGGCCAGGGATGGGGGAGAAAGGCCCTTGTCTGCATCATTATGGGGACAAGATATCTTGCCAGGGACCCCCCTAGCAGAATAACCCCCCATATTGAGGGTATGTAGCCTTGTATGCTTTAGGAGGGGTTTGCACTCTTGAACCCCCCCTTTCCTGGTCTACCAGGCAGCATGCTCAGGTAAGGATCTGGTTTGAATTTGGGGGTGATCCCATTTTTTTTTGGCATACAGTCCCCATTAAAATCCACACCAGACCTAAAGGGTCTATTTTGGATTTTGGCGGGGACCCCATGCATTTTATTTTGCAGGGGTCACCCTTAATATCAATACCACACCCCCATCGAGGACAGAAGGCTGGGTTTTATTTTGGGGGAAACCCATGCACTATTTTTGGCCAGCGTCCCCCTCAAAATACATATCAGACCCTCTTCAAGGACAAGGGTCTGTTTTGTATTTTGGCAGGGACCCCATGTATTTTTATTTGCAGGGTCACCCTCAAACTCCGAACCAGGCTCCGATTGAGGACAGGGGTCTGGTTTTAATTTTGGGGGGACCCCACACATTGTTTTTGGCTTTTTTACCCCTCAAAATACATACCAGACCCTCCTTAAGCAAAAGGTCTGTTTTGGATTTTACGGTGACCCTTGTCTTCCAGGTCCCGCACTCGCGAAATAGGGGTACCATTCTAAAAACACGTTGTGATTGATTTACTAAAGGCAAATAGACTGTGCACTCTGCAAGTGTAGCTGCTCCAGAGCTTAGTAAATGAGCAAAAGCTATGCTGACTTCTATCATCCAATTATGTGCAAGCAAAAATGCTGTTTTTTTTATTTTACTTGTGATTGGGTATTCTTTGCAAAATGAAGCTCACTTTTACTAAACTCTGGAGTAACTGCACTTGCAAAGGGCAACTGCCAAGTATACAGTATATTTGCCTTTAGTAAATCTATCCCTTTGTGTGTTCTCAATTTATGCAAAATGTTCTCTGATTGGATGAGTTGAAGAGGCGTGTTGAAAATGTTACGATCTCCATCTCATCCAATCACAGAATGCCTTGCATTCATTGAAAAAAAATGCAAGGCATTCTCTGAATGATGCCCACACAGAGCAGACGACCCCCTGTGGTTACTATGCAGCAGGGCAGCCCCTCAGCATAGGATCTGGAAGATAGAGAGGATCACTGCAGTAAGCTGAGCCAATGTAACTATGTAAATATGGTTTGCATTGATCAGAATGTATTGATATGAATGTATCTTTGTTATTGCAGGTCCAATTGCCTCGAGAACCAGGTCTCGATTCTCCCTGGTGGGTTGTGCACTGAACCAGCTGCCGGCGAGATCCAGGAGACGTCAGATCCCTGAGGCCAGACGGAGGGATAGAAGCCGTTCTCCAGCACGTCCTGCCACCTGCACCATCTGTTTGCAGGATCTGGAAGAGGGAGAAGGAACTTACCGGCTCTCTTGCTCCCACAGCTTTCATTACCCCTGCATCGCGGAATGGATGAGAAGAGCCGTGGACAACATGCTTTGGCCCCGTGCCCCAACTTCCGGGCTCATGTCCCTCTGACTCAATGGGTAAGTAGAACATTCCTCAATGTTTTTGATCTGTATTTTTCTTTAGGAAACCCTTTATTAAATGTCATTTATTTTCCCAACAGCCTTATTATCGTGTCACCTATGTCGGAGGGGTGCTATCTCTTTACAATCTTGTGCCCGAACAAGAGGAGTCACCATGAAGTCTAACACCACCAGATTGATCAGTAAGTGTTCATTTTCTATTTCTATAAATTATTGAATAAACAATATGTGTGCCGTCTGACAATTTCTTATTTTTCCGTTAATAACACAGTTTAAACCAGCCATTGATGGATTGAAATTTGGCTGGTTCAGAAGGAATCTGCTTAATTTTGATCCTTGCATGGGCAGGCTGGTTGAACTGAAGTAGATCCATCCCTCCATCGACTTCAGTATAACCAGTCTGTCAGATTTTCTCATGTGATCACTACCGGCGGCTATAGTCACAAGCAGTGATCATTGCATTCTAGTGGCTAGAAAACCTCCCGCTGTCAGAATACAATAGCTCCACGGGAGGGATTCCTTCATCAACACATTTGGTGTCAATGATTTGGAATCAAGTAATTTTCTTTCATTCAGCCCATTGTTGAAGGAAAAAAATTGTTATTGTATTGCCTACCTTAAGCAGCCTTTACTTAACCACAGGTTGAAGGAAAGAAAATTGCGCAATTTCCCCATAAACATAGTCAGTGCTGATGGGCCTCCTGCAGCGTAATTGTGATTTGCCTACGGGGGGGTGCCTTCCTGACAGACAAGAACACAATGCTTACTGCTAGGGGCTATAGCCACTAAGTGCCGTTTCACACTGGGGTGACTTCAAGGTTGTTCGGCTGAATTTTGATCAATGTATGGCCGGCCAGCTTAAGTCATGTACAGAAATAAATAGAAAATAAAACAAAAAATTAAAGGATCCAGCACCAAGGTATAGGATACATTATATAATTCCCCAATATCTGATTAAGTGCAGCACTAAGAAGAAAAAAAATAAAAACCCTCTGAAAAGTGAAATGACACTTTGACGAGCAAGCTCAACAGTAAATAGTATGACTCATATTCCTCAGAAGGGTCAACCAACACTCTTAGACCCCTTTGACACTGGGGTGGTGCCAGCGTTAGCGGTAAAGAGCCGCTAGTTTTAGCATCGCTTTACCGCTGTTATAGCGGCGCTTTTCAGCCGCTAGCGGAATGCTTTGAACCCCTCGCTAGCGGCCAAGGAAAGGATTAAAAGTGCCCATGTTGCGGCGCTGCCGAAGCGCTTTGTAGGTGCTTTGGCAACGCTGCCCATTCATTTTAATTGGCAAGGCGTTTTGGGAGCGGTGTACACAGCGCTCCCGCACCGCCCCAAAGATGCTTTTTTTCCTGTCCTGCAAGCGCACCGCCCCAGTGTGAAAGCACTCGGTCTTTCACACTGGGGAGGCATGAGAGGCACTTTTCAGGCGCTTTACAGGGGCTATTTTTAGTGCTAAAATGCCTGAAAAGAGCTCCAGTGTGAAAGAGGTCCTAAGAGTTCGCTCGATAACCTTTGTGAATTCAAATACAATAGTCAATGGAAATTTAAAAAAAAAAAACCTCTGAAAAGTGAAATGACACTCTGAAAAGCGAAGTCAATAGTAAAGAAATACATAATATTCCTCTGAAGGGTGACAGTAACACCAGCTCAGTGACCACTATAAATATGAGATCAGTATTCAATAACACAAAAGGTATCCCGCTTATACAGTTTTGAACTCGCTCTTCAGAGGACTATTGTTTTGCATGGGGTTCCCTTTTCAGAGGATCTTTTGAGTTATTGAATTCTGATCTTATATTTATAGTGGTCACTGAGCTGGCTCTTCAGAGTGTTGGTTTCACCCTTCAGAGGGATATCAGTTATTTCTTCACTATTGAGCTCGCTTTTCAGAGTGTCATTTCACCTGTCAGAGGTTTTTTGTTTTTCACATTTCCATTAAATATTGTATTTGTATTCACAATGGTCATTGAGCTAATTCATTAGAGTGTTGGTTCACCCTTCAGAGAAATATGAGGAAGTAAAACCCTGGTGGGTTTTACTTCCTCTTTATTTCCCTGCAAAGGTAAAGCATAATGGGCATCGCATAGTAGCCCATTATGTGTCACTTACCTGACACCGAAGCCCGCGCTGTCGCTGTTGTCTCCACGAGCAGGGAGCTTCCATCTTCGCCCATTTTCCTTCCGGGGCCGCAAACTCCGGCTCTGTGACTGGCCGGAGTCGCGTGACATCACTCCCGTGCATGCGCGCAGGAGCCGCCAGTCACGGCATGACCGGCATGAGGTGCCCCTTCTAAAGGGCGCATGCACCAATGACATTGGCGCATGCACCGTAGTCATCTGCGCTCGTCTTTTTAGTAAATATCTCCTAAACTGTGAAGGTTTAGGAGATATTTCAAGCACCTACAGGTAAGCCTTAATATAAGCTTACCTGTAGGTAAAAGTGTGTAGCAATAACTCTCGGTGGAGCTGCTGGTTTAAACGGGCTTGTTACCTTCACTCTCGACACCCCTGCTTCACCGGCACCGGGTCTATGGTTCCGTTGAGTTTACCTCTGGACGATATAAGCACCAACACTTGAATACTTTTTCAATGCTTTATTGAACCAAGTAACGAAGGAAGTAGCAGGAAAGAGGCAGGAGGGAAGCTACAGGGAAGCTCAAACACCTTTCTTTAGGATTCTTGAGAACGTCCTTTAAAGTTGAATATTGTGGGACACAATCTTTGCTCGCCTGGATAGGCCTCTCTCACTTGCCTAGCAGCTAGTACGTAGCACGAACAAAAGTCTCTGCCACAGACTTGCTTGAAATAAATCCGTACAATCCTCTGCCACAGGATGTATTAAACTTTGCGGTGAATGTCAGACACAGTACTTGAACCTTTAAGCCAACCCGGCAGTACTATGCTGTGAAACTGCTTTAGGATGCGTCCTCCAACCGAGTCACCAGGCCCCTCTCCAGACCAGCACTCTGCGTGATCCTTCCATGACGGGTCCTCCCTTGGGATCTCCTCGGTTGTCCAGCTTCTTCACTCTGGATAGACAGCTCAGGACCATTCTTCGGCTGCTGTGGTAGGCCCCAGACATGCTTCTGGGCCCACCCATGCACTGTAGCGGCGCGGGGCTTCCGGAACGGAGGACCACGAGGTAGCACTCTAAAGCATACCTGTCGGCCAGGAGGGCCAGCAGGTGGCTGAAAACGAACCCCAAAACATGGCGTCTGTCCCATAAATACCCTCTCCCAGAATGCAACTCGGAGGACCACCTGTTGTCTAGTTGTCTAGCCAGTGGTAACAGTGACACCGACCGGCTCAGTGTGGAACCACACGCAACGTCAGCCAAGCTGGAACAGAGGCAAATCTAACTCCCCTAACGAGCAATTTACTAAATTTACCTATCAATTGGTAGATCATAAATCTACCAGCGCTACATACTCCCCCCACTACAATAGACGTTGTCCCCAACGTCTGTCCAAAAAAATAATGATAATAACTCCCAAGCCTGGGAGCAGGTATTTGAGCTTAGAACTTGGATTAGATAGAGAAGAAGGAAAGACAGTGGAAAGACATTATGAGATTAACATCTATAAAACAATATGTTCACGTCCGTGAACAAAACCATCCTATGACTGTACACAACTTCACTATCTATTTAGCTGAAAAGCCTCACAGCTTGATAGGAGATCACATGGTTCCTGAAGAGGAAAACATGTTAAACACACACATATATACTGTACAACTTCAGGAGCAAAGCCTCATTTAAAAATGAAATTCTCTTCCCATAATCTATTATCAAAATAATCTTTAGGAGTCCATCCCTGTATATAAAATTTTTTTCACATGAAAGAAATTCGGCTAGCAAAAAGAAGTCCTTGGATTCAAAACACTGAGATGAATATCCAGACCTTGACCACGAAGATCTCTTTATACTGACACTAAATAACTAACTAACTTCAGAGTTCTATTGTCCATAGTTACCAATAAAACCGGGGATCTGGCAAGGTCAGTGTCTTTCCCAGTTTATCCACTGTGGTAATGAAATATACAGCGTCATCTTTTCCGACCCTGCAAATGACCACTTTGTCAGCATAGATGTGCCGACCGAAGTTCCAGTGCATAAAACATCCACTAAAACGTTCATCCATTTTAACAGAACATCCAGTCTTTCGGAAAGGCTTAGGCACAGACAAGTAGTCCCAAACAGCTTCACTGTACCAAAGTTCCCGGTTAACTTCAATCACTTGCATTACATCCTGTGGGACATAGGGGAACTCCAAGCAATACTCTGTAGCTACACGCTTGTTTAACATTCTCTGCAAACGTGCAAGCTTGGGCAAAGATCTGTTCTTTCCCATGCCAGGAGGCACACGGGAATCCAATGATTTGCTCACCATAGACCCAGCCGGTGTCTGTAGTGAATTAACAACTTTCGACAAAGTCTCATTTACAATTGTGTGACTCCACACAGGGTGATGTCTTCCCAGAACTCAGGGCTGTCCATTCAGGGAAAGTCATAGCAGAGGCAACATCCTCGCCTTGTGACCATAACAGTTCTTGTGACATAGTCTCAAACAGGTCAACATCAAGATCCGACATGGATTCTATTTCCGAATCTCCCAACTCTTCCGCTGGCAGATATTTATTTACAGTCCCCGATACATCCCCCATCAGCTGCTTACCCGTTCCTGGATCTGGTTCGGGTAACCTCAGGGGTGGGCCCCCGGCCACGGCCGCAGGAAGCCTTCACATATCCCACCTTCCTCTGTACAGGCACAACAGAGACAGGCGTGGTGGACTCATAATTCAAAGCAGTGTCCACTGATGAAACGGCAACAGCAGTGCCTCTCTCCAGAACATTCTCAGCAACAACAGGCAAAGTGACGGCCTGCCGCTCTCTCTCCGTAGTAATAGCAGCTTCTACTGTGGCGATATCTGTTGCCCAATCCATCCGATAAATACAGGGCGACATGGTTGGTTGCTCCACCACAAACAAATACTCTCCACACTGCGAACATCGGCCAAATGGACGGAGATGTACGGCCAGTCCTTCACATTTATGGCAAATCATGCCCAGTCCCTCAATATCTCCTGAGGTATACAGAACAAACCTCCCCTGCAGCTTCAGACGAACACCGGTATCTGTAAGCAGGGTTCTGGTCAGCACTTTATTCAACGCGGTGCTTGCAGGGAACATTCTCGGTCCCATAATTGACTGCATCGCTGAAAAAGACATGGCCATACTCTGATCTTCTCACGAGGCCTCTCTTCTTCTCTGGTGCCAAACACATACACGCGTCCCACGCGGTATCAAGTAGGGTAGACTCCTCCCACTTGTTCTTCTGATCACGTAGCTCCCGGGCTTTTACTGGCGCCCGCCGCCTACGCACTCAGAAATAAAGTCCTGCAACTTTTAACCTCTTCTCTTCCTGAAAAAATGACAAAGTCCAGCTTTCACCGTAAACTCCCGGTAAAACACCTCTCTGGGTTTGCGAGAATTGACGGTCAACAAATCCCGGACGATGCCCCCACATGTAGCAATAACTCTCGGTGGAGCTGCTGGTTTAAACGGGCTTGTTACCTTCACTCTTGAC
The DNA here is from genome assembly GCF_042186555.1 of Aquarana catesbeiana. Lineage (NCBI taxonomy): Eukaryota > Metazoa > Chordata > Amphibia > Anura > Ranidae > Aquarana > Aquarana catesbeiana. The sequence continues at coordinate 152,472,129 of NC_133332.1, read as the reverse complement.
ACCCCAGCTTCACCGGCACCGGGTCTAGGGTTCCGTTGAGTTTACCTCTGGACGATATAAGCACCAACACTTGAATACGTTTTCAATGCTTTATTGAACCGAGGCAACGTCAGCCAAGCTGGAACAGAGGCAAATCTAACTCCCCTAATGAGCAATTTACTAAATTTACCTATCAATTGGTAGATCATAAATCTACCAGCGCTACAAGTGGTTGTACTGCAGTTTTTGGAAACATGTTCTAAGGATGAGGCTCACCGGACGTCATAATGGATATAGTAGCAGCTTGTAAATTAAATCTGTCCCAAAATATGTCCATTATAACACATACAACAAAATGTCTCTAATATTAGGACTGATAATCACTCAGAGATATCTGTAGCGGGTATTGGATAACGATTTACAGTACTGTGCAAAAGTTTTAGGCAGGCATGAAAAAATGCTGTAAATGAAGAATGCTTTCAGAAATAGAAGTGTTCATCGTTATTTTTTTTATCAATTAGCAAAATGGAAAGTAAATGAACAGAAGAGAATTCCAAATCAAATAAATATTGTGTGTGATCAGCCATCAAAACAGCATCAATTCATCTAGGTACACTTGCACACAGTTTTAAAAGGTACTTAGCAGGTAGGTTCTTTCAAACACCTTGGAGAACTAACACAGATCTTCTGTGGATGTAGGCTTTCTCAAATCCTTCTGTCTCTTCATGTAATCCCAGACAGACTCCATGAGGTTGAGACCAGGGCCCTGTGAGGGCCAAACCATCACTTCCAGGACTCCTTATTCTTCTTTACACTGAAGATAGTTCTTAATGACATTGGCTGTATGTTTGGGGTTGTTGTCCTGCTGCAAAATAAATCTAGGGCCAATCTCACGCTTCCCTGATGGTATGGCATGATGGATAAGTATCTGCCTGTATATCTCAGCATTTTCAGAAATGCAGCCCCAGACTTGCAAGAAACCTCCACCATGCTTTACTGTTGCCTGCAGACACTCATTATTGTACCGCTCTCCAGCCCTTCACCAACAAACTGTCTACTGCTACAGCCAAATATTTCACATTTTGACCAGAGCACCTGCTACCATTTTTCTGCACCCCAGTTTTAATATTTTCTTCCATAGGATGTGGAAACAAGGCTAAGCAACTCAACTATGCATGAAAACATAGAAACTGGGGTGCAAAAAAATGGCAGCTGGTGCTCTGGACTGATGAGTCAAAATGTTTAATATTTGGCTGCAGCAGGAGGCAGTTAGCTGAAGGTCTGGAGAGCGATACAATAATGAGTGTCTGCAGGCAACTGTGATGCATGATCCTTGCAAATTTGGGGCTGCATTTCTGAAAATGGTGTTGGCGATTTGGTCAGGATCCTTGGTGTCCTCAATGGTGAGAAATACAGGCAGATACTTTTCCACCATGCCCATACCATCAGGGAGGCGTGAGATTGGCCTCAAAATTATTCTACAGCAGAACAATGACCCCAAACATACAGCCAATGTCATTAAGAACTATCTTCAGCATAAAGAAGAACAAGAATTCCTGGAAGTGATGGTTTGGCCTCCACAGAGCCCTGTTCTCAATATCGTCAAGTCTGGGATTACATGAAGAGACAGAAGGATTTGAGGCAGGCTACATCCACAGAAACATCTTGGAGAACTAACCACAGGAACCTACCTGCCGAGTTCCTTCAAAAACTGTGTGCAAGTGTACATAGAAAAATTGATGCTGTTGTGAAGACAAAGGGTGGTCACATCAAACATTGATTAGATTTGGATTTCTCTTCTATTCATTTACTTTCCATTTTGTTAATTGATAAAAATAAACTATTAACACTTCTATTGCTGAAAAAATTCTAAATTTACAGCATTTTTTCACACCTGCCTAAAATTTTTGCACAGTACTGTATGTGCCGATGGGCCTTAAGGGTTTCAGGTTCCAATATCATGTAGCCATAAAATAAGCAAATTAATATCAGTAATTTTCTAGTGCCAGAATCCTCCAAAATGGGGCATATAATAACAAACAAATCCCCTCTATGTCTCACAATATCTAGAAAAGGAGCCTGTCCACCTTGTACTGTGGTGACAGCTCAGCTGAGCCCCATGGTAAAAAAAAGTCCCCCATATATACAAACACAGTGGTTGTTGGGTAGTCCACAATCAGTTACCTTAGTGTGCCAGTGTCTGAAATCAATGTTCTACCATGCAGGGCATCCACCCAATAGGTTGCAGTGTGTTCCTCTCCCCCATCATGTGCACTCCACCTAAAATGCACCCCCAGCGGTGGTGTCTGCACTGGCCTCCCATTGCCAGCGCATGATGTCATTCCACTCTGGACTGCACTCTCTGTGATGTTACGAGCATGCACAGAACGTCATCCATTTGCTCACATAGATACCAGTCCAAGGGAGCAATGGCAGCCTTAACCCCTCCTAGGGTCTCCACATGTCCAAAATAGGGGACCCATATAGAACAAGGGCTGGACTGCCCAGAGAAGCTCCATGCATGCACCATATTTCACAAAACCCCACAATGCGTGTTAGTTTGTTGTTGTGCTACAATGAATCTCTATCAGAACTCTCTGCTGATCCTCATGGCCATATATCTACGGGTGTGAGGGGAACCTCTGCAATGGAGTTCCCTGGTCTGCACAGCTATTATACCAATTACAGAGGAGCAAATATAGGAAGAAGAATGTATTTTATATTATAGAGAACATAACTGTTGGACATTCTGTGCCTAATTAAACAATTATGAGAAAACCTATGCTTAGAAAAAGTGTCATATCATATGTTTTCAGCATTAACCATTCAGACAATATTAACGTATCAATTTTTTTACAGGTGCAGATTGGACAACAAGATCTACAGCTTCTCTAATCATCTGCATCCCTGGATGACAAGATTTCTCTCTCTCTCTCTCTCTCTCTCTCTCTCCCCCTCTCTCTCTCAAAAAAACCCCCCCAAAAAACAAAACCCCCCCCCAAAAAAAAAAAAAAAAAAAAAAAAACTAAAACAATATATTCTATGTTTTCTGTATTTCTCTGTTTCTGTTAATTTATTATTTGTTATTGCAGGAATAGATTGGGCAACGAGGTCTAGATATTCCCCGATCTTCACCCTCCCTGCATTGCTGGACGTCCATCTGCTTCGCTGGATGATGTGACTGAAAATGGAGTTACAATGAGGGACATTTTTCAGATTTATATTTTTAACCACTTGCTGTCCAGGGCGATTTTTTAAATTTTTCACACTCATGTAGAAATCACAATTTCTAGCTAGACAGTTAGTTAGAACCCCCAAACATTACACATTTTATGAAAGCAGAAGCCCTGGAGAATACCATGGTGGTTGTTGCAGTTTTTTATGCCATATGATATTTGCACAGATATTTCTCAAACACATAGGGGTTGATTTACTAAAAGCAAACATACTGTGTAGTTTGCAAGTGCAGTTGTTTCAGAGCTTAGTAAATGAGGGGAAGCTCTGCTGACTTCCATCATCCAATCATGTCCAAGCAAAAATGCAGTTGTTTTACATTTTCCTTGCATGTGATTTGGTATTCTTTGTAAAGTGAAGCTTCACCTCATTTACTAAGCTCTGGAGCAACTGTACTTACAGCGTGCACAGTCTATTTGCCTTTATTAAATCAACCCAAAGAGTACAGTAGAGTAGTGTAATGTAGTGAAGAGTAATGTAGCGTGGTGTATATTAATGCCGAGTACTGGAGTATAGTGTAGTGCAGGTAAGTACAACGAAGTGTAGAGTGTAGGGTAGAGTGTAGGGCAAATACAAGTGTTGTTGTGTAGTGTAGTGTAGAGTGCAGTGCAGGTAAGTACAGCATAGTGTAGAGTGTAGGGTAGAGTAGGATAGATTAGTTAGTGTTGCGTAGTGTAGTGTAGTTTAGATTAGTATAGTGTAGTGTAGGTCTGGCCAGAAAGGGATTACTTTGATGTAGTTGGCCAGCTTAAGCATGCATTACAATGCATGTGAACCAAAAATCCCTGTCTTTGTTAAAAATTTGCTATAAAGGTTTAACAGTATATAGCATTGTGCAGACTGCAGAGGGTTGATTCTGATTTTTTGGTATTTCGAGGTACACATATACACAGTGTATATAACCCAGATGGGTTCTACATACTGTATATATCTATAAATCTAGTTAGGTTTCAGAACAGAAGTATTTTATTCTATTGCATCCTTGTGTATGCGCAGGCGGAAGGGGGTGACTCTACATTTTTTTCTTTACAATTTTTGTTTTATTTAGATTAGCTTTTTACACTTTTCCCTTTAAAGTGATTGTAAATCTATTTTTTTTTGCTATACTTGTTATACTTACCTGTTCTGTGCAATGGTTTTGCACAGAGCAGCCCCAATTCTCCTCATCTGGGGTCCCTTGCTGATGCTCCCGGCTCCTCCCACCTGTCCAGTACCTGCATAGGAAGCCATTTGCTACGGGTTACTAGTGCGGGCTTGATCCCAAGCTGCACTGTGTGTGTCCCTAGACTCACACAGCGTGGCTCGGCCCCACCTCCTGCTCTCTCCTCACAGGCTGTGATTGACAACAGCAGGGGCTATTGGCTCCCCCTTCTGTTCAGTGAGGAGAGAGGGTGGAGAGAGCCGCTGTTATAAGGCACAGCGCTGGATTAAGATTGTCCTTAGGTCAATATTAGAGGGGGTTGAGGGGAGCCTATGCACAGAAGGTTTTTTGCCTTATTAAAGCGGTAGTAAACGCTCATTTGTGATTTTTACCTACAGTTAAGCTTATAATAAAGCTTAGCTGTAGGTAAAATTAATATATCCTAAAAGGGCACTGGTATGTACAGGTAGATACATCAGAATGTTGTTTTATCGCGTAGTTAATTTTGGCTTAACTCATGGTGCGATTTTGCTGTTGTAGTAAACAGGATCTGAATTCTGTTTTCCTGCCCTCCCAGGAGTTTCCTTCATACTTATTACACACACACATGTAAGGTGTTTATCACATGAACCAAGCTCAGCTATAAAATGCAAATGTTTATGTACCTTTGATATATGTACAATATATTTATTGTTTTTATTTTTCTTTGTGTGTTCAGTTATCACTGCTAGTTTTCTCATGCATCCTGAAGAGGCAGAAATGGGAAACGTGTTGACTCATGAGGACTTAATTCCAAAATACAGTCTACTTCTAGGCAAATAAGTCGCGGCTGAATAATATATTGTGCAATAAGTACAAGTTGTTTTTATTGCCCATGAGGCCGTTTGTATTTTACTCTTTTTAAAATAAATCATATTTTTTTATACATTATTGTGTGTGTTCCTCTTCATGCCAGTAAGTTCCAATGATTAATCTCTAGTAATATATTGTGCATTTATAGGTAATAAGAATAGATATTGTTAATCCAGGGAGTATCTGAGTGTGTTTAGGGAATCAGGAAGGAACTTTTTCCCCCTCTGAAGCAAATTGGACCATGTTTTATAGAAGTTTTTGGCCTTTCTCCGGGTCAACCGTAAGTATAGGGTTCTGTATATGGAGGTTTTCTGTGTATTTATTATTTTTTCTATTGGTTGAACTAGATGGACTGGTGTCTTTCTTCAACCTGACTAACTACGTAACTATAGGGGAGAGGAGAAACACTGGGGGATATTTAGTAAAACTGGAGAGTGCAAAATCTGGTGCAGCTCTGCATAGAAACCAATCAGCTTTCAGTTTTTTTGCCAAAGCTTAATTGAACAAGCTGAAGTTAGAAGCTGATTGGCTACCACGCACAGCTGCACCAGATTTTGCAATCTCCAGTTTTAGTAAATCAACCCCATTGCTACTCACCTGATCCTCTGCTCCCCCCGGCAGGAGGTGCTCCCCCTTACATCCAGAGTAGGGCTGATGGGGAGAGATAACTGATGGGGACTATTGTCAAATACTTCACTGTATACGACTTACTTAAGAAACATGAATATAGTGCAATAAAACATCCCCAATCCTGCTGAAACCCAATAATGGCCTTCCTATTTACGCCTGACATTTCTGACAGTTTTGTTCTCCAAGTTCCTATAGTGTACAGTTTCAATGCTTTTTTACATTTGTCTGACTTTCACTGTAAAATGTATATATATCTAGATACAGTACTATGCAATAGTTTTAGGCACATGTGGAAAAATGCTGTAAATGAAGAATGCTTTCAGAAATAGAAGTGTTAATAGTTTATTTCTTTTTCAATTATGAAAATGGAAAGTAAATGATCAGAAGAGAAATCCAAATCAAATCAATTTTTGGTGTGACCACCCTTTGTTTAGGGCTCTGTGTGGGCCAAATCATCACTTCCAGGACTCCTTGATCTGAAGATAGTTCTTGATGACATTGGCTGTATGTTTGGGGTCATTGTCCTGGTGCAGAATACATTTGGGGCCAATCTCACGCCTCCCTGATGGTATGGCATGATGGAAAAGTATCTGCCTGTATTTCCCAGTATTGGGGACACCATTGATCCTGACCAAATCTCCAACTCCATTTTCAGAAACAAGAAAAAGAACCGCTGGTCCAGGTGTATAAAGATAAGGCTGATGGGAATATCTTGCAGAGTGCTAGCCCCGGCCCGCCTCCGTGGGAAACTTGGAAAGAAGAAAGAAATGGCTGCACATCCAGAATTTCCAATTGCCTTTTATTTTGTTTCACAAAGATAACACCAAAGACACCAAACTGTGGGGGGCATGTCCGGATGCAGTAGGAAACAGACGTGTTCAGAGGAGCTCCGCCGGTCCCTATGCAATCCGCAGGAATCCAGCCTCACAAATCCTCGCTTTCTTCAAGCACTGACTCCTAAGTGCTGCCAGACACCATCAGCAGCAGAGCCGGGGGTTACTGTGGCGGCCGTCCAACTGATGGAGCTGCCCTTGGCCCTTGGCTGGCTCCACGTCCCGGAGGCAAGCCGCCATCTTGCGGCCTACGCGGCCCTCGCTTGGGTCCCGCAATCGGCGGGTGGAGGACCCCAACAAACCCCACAGTGAAGCCATCCGGCTGCAAGAGGGGGAGCGACCCGGAGGAGACAGGCGGGGACATCGACGGCACCTCGGAGGCCTTTGGCTGGCGTCACACTCCGGAGGGGATCTGCCATCTTGAGGCCTACAGAGACTCCGCGATCCCCGGCCTCGGGTGCCGCAATCGGCGAGAAGAGGGCCGCTGCACATCACACAGCAATACCACCCGGCGGTGAGTTGCAGTGGGGCCCGGGGGGGGACCAGCAGAGCCACAGAATACCCCACAGAGAAGCTAAGCTAGCTCCACATACAGGCCACCGGCTGCCATCTTGTGGCCTATAACAAACGCACCAATCCCTGCCGTAGTTCACAGAGGGGGAGCAGTCGCCCGGCCTGGGGCTTATGCAGTGCCTACGAAGAGACTACACTCAGAGACCATTGGAGGAGTTGCAGTAGAGGCCTATATCCTGCCAGCGGCCTAGAGGACAGTCTACAACATATACAGTAAAGTACTGGATTTTTGGGGTGCTATATAGCTGCAGATTTAACAGCCTGAACCCTTGCTGTGAGCTGCCTACACTATAGTTTATCCCATTCAGCAGTGGAGGGCACTTGGGCATGAGAAGAGGCAAATCTTGCTCCACAAAGACAGGTGGGCATACCCCTAAAGCTTCTTCACAGCGGACGTCACAGGCCCCAGTGGGCATGACCAGCTACACGAACATGGCGTCTGAGATCGTCCCTGCGGATGGAGGAGGTTCGGAGGAGGACCGCTTCCAAGCCCTTATGCTGGCTATTTCTGGTGCCAGAACACCCTAACGGCCAAAATCGACACTCTACAAATGGAGTCTGGGCTCATGCGCAGGGATATGGACAAGATGCGGGACCGCATGACTGAAGCAGAGCGACGTATTGGTGACTTGGAGGATGCCATTCAAGACAACCGGGCCTCTATCCATACTCTACAAGCCAAGGTAAAGATCCTTGAATCGCGAGCTGAGGACAGTGAGAACCGTAGTTGCAGAAACAATTTGCGGCTGGTGGGCCTCCCGGAGCACCGCGCACCTTCATCTTTCGGTTGCTGAATTTCCGGGACAGGGACTTGGCCCTCCGAGAGGCCCGGAAGATTGCGGAGCTTCGCTTCGAAAACACCAAGATCATGATGTTTCCAGACTACTCTGTCGACACCCAGCGGCTCCGCAGAACCTTCGACCACGTCAAGGCACAGCTACTCCTGAAAGGGCTAAAGTATAACATGCTGTTCCCGGCTCGCCTTAGAGTGATTGATGGAGAATCCTCTCGATACTTCACCTCGCCGGAGGAGGCTTCCTGTTGGTTGGACACCCTACCCCAAGACCGAAGAGGGCAGGAGTAGCCCATACAGAAATGCTTGTGTAAATCTCCAGCGTTGTGGCCTAGTGCCTTAGAAGTAACTTTCTTGGTAAAGTATGCCTGTCACCTTCAACATTTACCTAGATGACGATTTTTGTTCCTAGTGTTGCCCATACAGCTTTCTTGCCGCCCTCCCCCCCCCCCTTTGTTATTGGTTCTGTTTCACTAAAAGGTGCCTGTTGGTGAGGGAAGGGCTGGGATGGTGGATTGCTCCCTTGCTGTTTTTCCCGCTTACTCCACCATGGTGCTCCACTTGGAGGCTTTATCCTCATCCACATCCATGTAAGTGGACACTATGGCAGCACAGACACACCATATTTGGTTGACTGTCGGGAATGGAGACCGATGAAGGAGAGCATTATTCCCCGGGGCCTCATTGGAAGGTCTCTGGGGGCTTTGTGTTACAGGTCTGAACATAAGTATGTGCCCCTAGCTGCGGCTAGGTGTTTTTCTTTTAAATTTTTATTATCATGTTTACTTTTCTAATTTACAAGTTATATGGATTCCTATTACGCTTCTCTTATCCTCAGGATACGGACGGATATCTCTGGACTGCACCGAACTCTGACCGCGCCTGTGTTGTTTGGTGCTGTTTTGGGAGTTGTCTCTCTGCCTTGTGGGAGAATTCCCCAGAACTTAATGGGTTTTGTTTGGGGTCTAGGCACGCCGAGTTCCACAGTGGTTGTGCGGGGTGGGAGGGGCTTGGGTTTTTGTTTTTTCTTGTTTTATAGTGTTATTTTTTACTATATAAGACAGATGAGTGACAATGTATGTTATCCAGGGGTGCTATGGATTCGGGCCCTGCCACTGCTCTGCCCGGATCCATGGCGGACCCATAGGTACAGTATATTGATGATGTTGCCGGCCTCCCAGGGTCCGGCTGACCATAACTTAATCCTTGCATATTTATACCCTCCCATGCTATGGCCCCCCTGAGAATTCTTTCCTGGAATGTCCGGGGACTGAGCGATAAAATAAAGCGCTCCCTAGTGTTTGATTATATTAAGAAATACAACCCCCACATCTGTATATTGCAAGAAACACATTTAGTGGGGAGTAAGATACTGAGTCTTAAACGCCCCTGGGTGGGGCGGCATTTTCATGCCACCCACTCTGGCTACTCACGTGGAGTCAGTATTTTGACTCATAAGTCCCTTCAATTTGAGTTGTTGGATTTTAAGCTGGACCCTGGGGGTAGGTACGTACTAATCCATGCAATTATTGATACGGTTGAGATGATAGTGGTGGGCATTAGATCAAGAATTCTAATTACATGTCCCTGTTGAACAGGGGCTGAAAAATTGGGCCTTAGGCACTGGTGCTGGTGCCACAACACTGCAACCCCTCACAGATACTCTAGTTGGAGCCCAGGAACTAGCCCTGCTGCAAAGAATTGCATCAAAAATTTTAATTACACGCCCCTGTTAAACAAGGGCTGAAACATTGGGCCTTAGGCGCTGGTGCTGGTGCCACAACACTGCAACCCCTAACAGATACTCTAGTTGGAGCGCAAGAACTAGCCCTGCTGCAAAGAATTGCATCAAAAATTGTAATTACACGCTGCTGTTTAATAGGGGCTGAAAAATTGGGCCTTAGGAACTGGTGGCAGCGCCCAGAACCAAAAATGTTCTTACAAGCTATCAGCATGATCATTGAGGAAGAAGATAATTACTCAGCATAACAGGATAGTCACTCAGCATCAGCATAGGCAGTCTTTGAAGGGATCTGACATTTCAAAAAAAATTATTCGGTTACATCAGCATCAGGTGCTTGGTAGCTGGTGGTGATCCAAGACTGATTCATTTTTATGAAGGTCAGTCGATCGACTGAGTCGGTGGACAGACGCACCCTGTGATCGGTTACAAAGCCTCCAGCAGCACTGAATGTGCGTTCCGAAAGAACGCTGGATGCAGGACAGGCCAGTAGCTCAATCGCATACTGTGCAAGCTCTGGCCAGTGATCCATCCTCAAGACCCAGTAACCCAGAGGATTTTCGGTGGGAAAGGTGTCCAAGTCATATTTTGCCCCTAGGTATTCCTGCACCATGTAAAACAGACGCTGGCGATGGTTGCTGGAACCGATCATACCTTGGGGCTGATGACTAAAAAATTGTCTGAACGCATCGGTCAGACGGCCACCTTCTCCACCGCTCCTTCTTTGACTGACGGAAGCCTCAGCAACACGTTGTCCAGAAACAGGAGTTTGCAACCTCCCAGTCTCTGGGAACATGTTGCACAGACCTTTCTGCAAAGCCTCCCGAAGATGTTTCATCCTCTGCTCCCTCTGTGACGGCGAGATAAGGTCCGCAATCTTACCCTTGTAACGTGGATCAAGGAGGGTTGCCAGCCAGTAATCTTCCTTCTCCTTGATACCACGAATACGAGGATCCTTCCACAGGCTTTGCAGGATCAGGGAGGCCATGCAGCTTAGGTTTGTTTGAGGCATTCGGTCCGGAGTCCTCTGGGTCACATGATCCGCAGCCACCTCCTCCCAGCCACGTACAAGTCCATGTGTTTCTTGGGACTGTAAATGATCCCTTAAAGACTGCTGCTGATGCTGAGTGCCATGCTCCACCTCCATACTGACACAATCCTCCTCCTCCTCGTCTTCCTGTGTGATCGGCGGGCACGCAGGAACACTGTCTGGATAAAGGGGGCCTTGAGAGCTAAGGAAGTCCTCCTCTTCCTGCCTCTGTACTGCCTCAAGTGCCCTGTCCATTATTCCATGCAGCGTGTGCTCCAACAGGTGGACAAGGGGGACAGTGTCACTGATGCATGCACTGTCACTGCTCACCATCCTCGTGGCCTCCTCAAATAGTGACAGGACAGTGCATGCATCCCTGATCATTGCCCACTGGCGTGGGGAAAAAACCAAGCTCCCCTGACCCTGTCCTGGTGCCATAGTCACACAGGTACTCATTGATGGCCCTCTGCTGCATGTGCAGCCGCTGCAGCATGGCCAACGTTGAGTTCCACCTGGTGGGCATGTCACAGTTTAGGTGGTTCTTGGGCAGGTTAAATTCCTTTTGAAGGTCTGCCAGCCGAGCCCTGGCATTATATGACTGGCGGAAATGCACACAGACTTTCATGGCCTGCCTCAGGACATCCTGTAAGCCCGGGTACCTGCCCAAGAACCGCTGCACCACCAAGTTAAGGACATGAGCCAAATAGGGCACATGGGTCATTTGTCCCTGTCGGAGGGCGGAGAGGAGGTTGGTGCCATTAAAAAGTAGGTGCTGCGCTAACCTAATGAAGTGAAAGGATGTGATAACATATGGCAGTGTAAAATAAATGTAATGGGGCTATAGGATCATATATAAATAGGTAATAATGAAATATCACGCACAATGTCTTGATGAAAAGGTGCAAAAATTAAATAAATAAATAACTATCCCGTACTATAATCTTAAGCATGTGCCAAGCGCAGCAACACCATGCATGCAGGGACCAGACAAAAATAAATAGTCCTCATACATGCATAATGCTATTACAACATGTGCAAAACTAAGCATAAAGTGCTAATGTGCAAATGTGCAACCCACAAGAATATATATGAAATCCTATATATATTCATAAATATGTGCAAAAAAACAGCAACATCATTGCAAGGACAGGAAATCTATATAGTCCTCATACATATATAATACCATGATGACATGTGAAATTATGAATATACAGTGCAAATGGGCAAACGTGCAAACCAGAAAAAAATTATAAATTGTGCAAAGTCGCATAAAGTGCAAATTGATGTGTAGCATATATCTATAAATCACATCGAAAACGATATTGCCATAATAAAATAATATCCAAAACAGTCTTAAACACACCAAACGTGTGTGCCAGTGAAAACAAAATGATGAAACATTCAGTGGTAGTACTCCTTTAAAAATCCAGTGTGCAAAAAGCAACCAGTGGCGTGCCAAAAGAGAGAGGGTGTATGTCCTCTTCGTGCATAAACACACACAAGTGGGTAATGGCCCCTTACCTTGCGGTAATGGGAAAACTGCATAGAAAGCAAATACTGGAGGAAGTGGTCTCTCTTTGGGGTCCCTGGACCGGAGCCGGTGTTCCCTGTGCCTTGATCCCTCAGTAACAGCAGAGCATGAAAGAACAGAGGGCTACCAGATAGTGTAGTAATTTAAGCAAAGTGGTATTTTATTGAAGGTTAAAAAAGCATGTACTCACATTCAGTAAATACACATTGCATCTGTCTCCTACAAGCGGCGAGCTCGTCAATCACGGTCTGTGTCAGTGTCTATCCCGTCCCTACGCGTGACGTCACCCAATCATGTGACTTCATCAGGGGAATGGCATCAGGTTGGTGCCATTGTCACAAACCACCATTCCTGCCTTAAGTTGGCGTGGTGTCAACCACCTCTGAACCTGCCCCTGCAGAGCTGACAGAACCTCTGCCCCAGTGTGACTCCTGTCCCCCAAGCACACCAGCTCAAGCACCACATGGCATCTTTTGGCCTGCGTACTTGCGTAGCCCCTTGAACGCCTATGGAGCACCGCTGGTTCCGAGGACAAAGCACAGGAAGAGGCCATGGAGGAAGAAGAAGAGGAGGGGGTGGAGGAGAGAGGTGTGTCAGAATCACTAGTAGTGCAAAAATACAAAAAAATACTAAAGCGCTGAAATGGATATAAATGAAACCACTAATTAACAGGATTAATATCTGTGCAAATATTTTGACTTGGAAGAAAACCAAATAATAAAAGCTGCAAAACTTAAAAGTGTTCAGACACCTAAAACAAAGTAATAAGTGAAAAAAAATGTGTTGTGCTAAATATTAACCTTCCAATCAATTAAACTCAGTGTATATATAAATCCATCCAATTGATTAATTTGTGAATGTGATTGAGTCATTAACACTAAAACCTATAAAGTAGGTTGAAAAAGTCACGTGTCGGGTGACGCAACGCGTAGGAGGAGTCAGTGACGCACAGTATTGAGGCTAGTCAGCACCTTGCAACGAGCGGTGTGAGGATCCACCGCACCCCAAGCGACTGATTGTCTTCCATCTTGGCATTTGAATATCCAGGCTTACGTGAGTGCACTCATTGAAGTGCTGCTGGTTTTAAACAAACGTTTACTGCGCAATTATGTCTTTTCTTTTTTATTGCATATATTTGTGATACCTGAGAATTCCCCTCTGGAAACTCCTACGTTATATTACACAGCGTTATTGGGAGATTTTGGTGAATAGATTTTGTTTACATGAGACTACTCCTAGTAATACTGATGAAGTGGAATGTATAATTAATACAACTAAGAACGGCTATCAACTAACTTATAATTGGGAAATTCTGTTAAACCTTTTAACTATATTTATCATAATGATACTGGACTACTTATAATGGTTATATCCTATTTTTCATTCTAATTATTATCACAGATGACATTCGGGACTTTAATTATTTATTATTTTTTGAGCACTACTTTATAGGTTTTAGTGTTAATGACTCAATCACATTCACAAATTAATCAATTGGATGGATTTATATATACACTGAGTTTAATTGATTGGAAGGTTAATATTTAGCGCAACACATTATTTTTCAACAGAATCACTAGTAGTGGCATTTTGGAGGTGTGGTGGCGGAACAACCTCCAACACTACTGCATCCTTCCCAGCTGCCAGAAGAGTCACCCAATGCGCCGTGAAACTTAGGCAATGTCCCTGTCCATGCCTGCTGCACCATGAGTCAGCGGTAATATGCACCTTACCGCTGACTGTCCTGTCCAGCGAGGCCAAGACATTGCCTTCCACATGCCGGTAGAGAGCCGGAATCGCCTTTCATGAGAAAAAGTGGCGTTTGGGAACCGGCCACTGAGAAACCGCACATTCCACAAACTTATGGAAGGGGGCAGAGTCTACCAACTGAAAAGGTAGCAGTTGAAATCCTAGCAATTTTGCCAAGCTAGCATTCAACCGCTGGGCATGTGGATGGCTGGGAGCTAACTTCTTTTTGCGGTGCAGCAGCTGGGGCAGGGAAATTTGCCTGGTACAATCTGACGTCGGTGTACCGATAGCAGTTTGCCCGCAAGTACTTGGCTGTGACACACCTAATTCTACACCTTCATTCCTCTCAGTGCAGGTCTCAGAGAGAACTGAAGGTATAGTGGGGTTGGAGATCCCAGCTGATGAGGAGTAAGGAGAGGTCCTCTTTGTTTTTTGGTGTGGGTCTTTTAGGTACGCTTGCCAAAGAACTGCATGGCAGGTCAACATATGTCTGGTCAAGCATGTGGTGCCCAAGCAGGAGATGTTTTGGCCATGCGAGATACGCTTGAGACATATGTTGCAAATAGCAGTGGTGCCATCTGATGCACTCCTCTCAAAAAAGGCCCACACCAAAGAACTTTTGGAATAATGCGCAGAGACAGCAGCGCCCTGCACATGCGGAGCTCTGAAGTGTGATACAGTCAGTGTGCTGCCCTTAGGCCAGCCCCTGGAGGGCATCCTGCCTCGTCGGTGATGTGCCTCCTCCTCCTTCTCTCTCCTATCAGGCACCCACGTTGAGTCAGTGACTTCATCATCCCCTCCCTCCTCATCACTGGAGCAAACCTGGCAGTATGCTGCAGCAGGGGGAACATGACTGCCAGATTGCTGTCCTTCTTGGGCACCCCCTCTGTTCGTGCTCACGTTACTGCCTTTATCTAGCTCAGTATCATCATCAGAGCCTTCTAAACGCTGGGCATCCTCCTGGAGCATGTACCCAACACTGTGGTCAAACAGTTCGAAGGGCTCCTCAGGAGGACATGGTGGGGCTAGGGAAGGAGTCACTGATGCTATTGAGCCAAGGGAAGAGGCCGCGTTGGCAGCTACTTTGCCAGACAAAGTACCCTGAGCATGGGTGAGAGAGGATGAGGAGGATGATGACGGCTTGGTCATCTGCTCGACCAAGTCTTCCGCATGTTGCGGCTCAACACGGCCAGCTGCCGAAAAAAAGGCCAAGCGTGTCCCACGGCCACGTGCTGATGAGAATGCACTGTGTCCACGACCAGCACTGTTGCCTCTAGACACAGAGACTGCTTGCCCTCTTTTATTGGCTTGTGACTGTCTGCCTCTCCTTGTTGGCCTTCCATACATACTAATGGCCTGCAGTGAGATGTAGCTGCACTAAGCTGGGATATATATATATATATATATATATACTGATACTGCAGCTAGCAAAATCAACTGCCAGTATGAGAACACCACCAATCTTCTACAGGTAGCTTTAGCTGAACACTGTGCAGAGGTCGCACTACACTAACTTGTAGCTTTAGCTGAACACTGTGCAGGGGTCGCATGACACTAACTTGTAGCTTTAGCTGAACACTGTGCAGAGGACGGACTACACTAACATTTAAATAATGTAGCTGCCTGCGGTAGTGATAGGATCAGGGGTTTGACTCGAACACGAAGCTCATCCCTAGTGAGAGCTAACAAACTCATTGACTATTTATACACAGACACTAATTGTGATTTAAAAAGCCACAAATGTTAACCCTTAATTGCCATTTTAACCTGTGTGTGCCTCCTTCTGTGTCTGTACCAAAGCCAAACATTCCAGGGTATGTAAACTTTTTTTTTTTTTTCAGGGTCATTTGGGTAGATTCTGTTGTCATTATGATTTAAAAAAGAGTAAACACAGTTGATTGATAATAAATGGCTTCAGCCAACACTAACCATGAGTGAAAGAAATGTTTTTGTGTTATCATTCATATTCTCTGAAAAATGGCCAAGAAATCATAAATTCTGCCAGGGTATGTAAACTTATGAACACAACTGTATATATATATATATATATATATATATATATATATATATATATATACAGTGCAGTCAGTGCAGAGTATATAATACAGTGCATTGAAGTGGACCCTATGACAGAATTAAGAAAAAGAAACGGCATAGGGTCCCCCCAAAATCCATACCAGGCCCTTTGGGTCTGGTATAGATTTTAAAGGGAACTTCACGCCAATTAAAAAAAAACACCTTGGGGTCCCCCCCAAAATCCATACCAGGCCCTGGATAAGGGTCTGGCATAGATTTTAAGGGGAACGCCACTCCAAAATGAAAAACAAATATTGGCGTGGGTTCCCCCCCAAAACTCATACCAGACACTTACCTGAAAAATCAGCCTGGCAGGCCAGGAAAGGGGGGGACCAACAAGCACCCCCCCTCCTGATCCATACCAGGCCACTTGCCCTCAACATGGGGAGGGTGCTTTGGGGTCCCCCCCAAAGCACCTTGTCCCCAGGTTGATGGGGACAAGAGTCTCTTCCTGACAACCCTGGTCATTGGTTGTTGGGGTCTGCAGGCGGGGGCTTATTGGAATTTGGAAGTCCCCTTTAACAAGGGGGCACCCAGATCCCAGCCTCCCTATGTGAATGGGTATTGGGTACATTATACCCCTACCCATTCACAATTAAAGTGTCAAAAAGTAAAAACCACAACAAAAAGTTTTTGACAATTCCTTTATTAAAATAAAAGTGTCCTGTGATGTCTATCCATCTTCAATCACGCCGCCCGACGGACCCGAAAAATAGAAAGAAAAAAAAGCTCCGCCTCGATGGGAGGCCTCCCAGCGACTGCTGTTACTTGGCTGTGACAGCTGTTATATAGGCAAGAGCGAGGCCATCGAAATCAAAATGACCCCACCCCTTCTGGCATCATGTGACGTCATGTGATGTCAGGGGGAGCGGGGTCATTCAGTTACAACAGCGGGTGGCCTATATAACAGCTTTCAAAGCCAAAAGACAGCAGTCACCGAGAAGCCTCCCATGGAGGCGGAGCTTCTTTTTTTTCCTTAATTTTTCGGGTCCGTCGGCGGCGTGATTGACGATGGATGTACATCATGGGACACTTTTTTCTTTTTTAATAAAGGAGTTGTCAAAAACTATTTATTGTGGTTTTTACTTTTTGACACTTTTTTTGGTGAATGGGTAGATGCACAATGTACCCGATACCCATTAACATAGATGGGGCCAGGGCCTCCTTATTAAAGGGGGCTTCCAGATTCAGTTAAGCCCCCACTCGCAAACCCTGACAACCAATGGCCAGGGTTGGCGGGATGAGGCTCTTGTCCCCATCAATATGGGGACAAGGTGCTTTGGGAGGAACCCCAAAACACCCTCCCAATGTTGAGGGCATGCGGCCTGGTATGGTTCAGGAGGAATCCTGACCTCCAGGCTGCATGCTCGGATAAGGGTCTAATATGGATTTTGAGGGGCAACCCACGCCATTTTTTTAAAATTTTGACGAGGAGTTTCCCGAAAAAACCATACCAGACCTGAAGTACCTGGTATTAACTGGGGGGGCACGGCGATTGTTTCCTTGATTTTTCATCTAAATTATTTCCTTGATTTTTCTATATTGCCGTCAATTGCTATAGAGCTGACAATACATTACAGCCACAAGCAAGTTTAAATGACATCCTTTAGAAATGTCATTTTGCTACGGCACTGTTCTACTCATTGCACAGATGCGCCACTTTACAGGCAGACTAAGGGGACCCCCATTAGGCATGATATTTAAAGTAATATTTCATTTTTATTGTTTGACTTTAAGCATTATTAAAATGACTGCTCTTGAAAAAACTGTCATTTTAAAAACTTTTTTTTGCATTGATACATGTCCCCTGGTCTTTTTATGGCAATAACTTGCATATAAGCCTTTAAAATTAGCACTTTTGATTTTTCATGTTCATGTCCCATAGTCTTTAATAGGTTTTGCATGTTCGCTAGAACTTTTTGCCTGTTCGCATGTTCGAACCGAACTGGGTGGTGTTCAGCCCATCCCTAGTATGTATTTCCAAGTTCCTGTAGCTATGATCTCTGTTTAGGTTCTGATACCCATTTAGGAACTCTGCCTGTTTCTTAATGATTCTTGTTATCCACCTGCCCTGATCCCATGCCTGTTGATGTCAGTAAGTGAGGGAAGCAACCTGGGAGCCATCATCAGCAAAGCCTGACATTTTTTGCAGGGTGCTCTGGTGAACAATGGTGGTTCTTTATTCCCTGTGCCTCAGCCCTCTTTAGGGCCTGCATTTTCCTGAGGTTCCACTACCTCTGTAACATATACTCAGTACATAAATATACATGTAGTGCTTACCCCTGCAGGAGCCGCTTGGTGTGATAGGTTTTGTTCTGCCACGACTCTGTAAACCACTCTCACTTTCCTATCTGACACATCTGGTTATGTATGTTGAAGGCTGCCCATACCTGTATAATGTAAGTATTAGTATGTTATCACACTACATTAGCACAAAGGAAATAGGCCACAAGCTGCTTGATGGTAAATAAAGTAAGTATCTTATTGCAGGTTAAGCAAGATGCAATGTACAAAACAATAAACAGGTAATTGAATACATCTGAACACATTAGATTAAGCGGCAAGAATACTAGCTTCAACTATGACAAATAACTTAAAATCTAATAAGGCTAATTCACATTAAACTGGTGCACACAGCATTGATATGAACAACATCAGTCATGAAAAGCATGGATGGCACAAAGAAACGTTTCTCTGTAACTCTTGGCAATGACTATTCAAATATTGTCCCAGAGTGCAATCTGTGCAGGCACACTTAAAAGTGTGTGTGTTCACATTCCTGAGAAGGGTACTTGATTAATGAATTTAAGCCAGGCAGCGTTGGGGCCCATCTTTATAGTGATGCATATGTTACTGTCTCATTAAAATGTATACAGTGGATAATTATTGGGCTGCTAAGTAAGGGCAGTCTATACTGGCATTAACTGCGGACAATAAGGGGATAAGCCTAGTTGGCTCCGCAACCCAACAGATCCAGTCCAGAACTTGGCAGATTGTTTTCCTCAGTGTCTTAGTCCTCATAACCAGGTCCCCACAAGGCTCTGGTCTCTCTGGTATAGGCACTCATACAGCAACAGTTCTCCCCAGCTCTGGTCCTAGCACAGAAACAAGCAAACATTTTGAAATCCTTTCTGCAGTGCTGACAATTCTTCACAATGATCTGGGACAACGTGCTGCATTCCACCATGTATGATCTGAACATATATTTACTAAACATCACTGGGAAACAATGGTTTGCCAAGGACATTAGGGAAAACTAATTTTTTGTAATTTGGCAGCATCAGTATTATTGAATTTCTGCCATGTGAAACACAGTCCTGGTACAAAGAAAGCACTTTTGTATAGAATGTCACAATGTAAGTGCTCCCTTTAGATCTAATTTTACCATAGAGACTTCTCTCTGAAAGAGAAAGTGCAATGTGTGGGACAGTCACATAAGAGTCTACCCTGTTAACAACAGTCTCTCTTGCTGGACAGAAAATGATTTTTTTTTTTTTAGAAAATGTTTTTAAAGAGTACAGCGACAGGCTGTCTATAAATGAAAGACTGCACTGTTTGAGAGTACAGGGGGTCCCCGGGTTACAAACATGTTATCGACTGTAGGTTTGTTCTTAAGTTGAATCTGTTTGTAAGTCGGAACAGGTACATTTTTTAAGTGTAGCTCCAGCCAAAAAAACTATTTTTAAGCTTTTTGGATAGCATAGGGAAGGGTTATCACCCCTGTAACATTTGTTTTGCTGTCTGTGCCCCTGTTCAGAAGATTTCATCTCACTTTCTGACCCTGTGACAATTGGATTTTGAAAATTTTGGGTTGTTGTGGAAACAAGCCTTGGTGATAAAGCATCAGTGGAGGTACCTTTTCCCCATAATAGCTCTTACAGGAGTGAATTTCCCTTCCTAGGGGTAGATTTGCTCTCACTTCCTGTTGTCTCCCTCCGTTTGTAAGTAGGAGTCGTTTGTAAGTCGGATGTTTATAAGTAGGGGACCCCCTGTACTCTGTGAAAACTGTCTTGCTATAAGGATACTGCCCCAATGTTATGCAGCATTTGGCTTTTTCACTGCTCTTTAGTGTTGATGTCATTTTATCTTACATTCCCTCTCTCTGGCCCATCACTCAAATGACAAAGCCATAGAAAGCCTAAGAATGCAGGTAGGAGAGTCAGGGCATCTTCAACAGGGAGCAGGGGAGGTGACTGGGCCGGGGCCGTCGCTGACTCTCAGACTCTGCCCCAATGTATGGTTGGGAGAAGGCCGACACTGCAGGTGCAGCTATGGCTAAGTAAGGGGTTCTAAATGGGAGCGGCAGCGCTGAGAACCATGGAATGCTGACTGGATGTGGAGCAAGCTGCTGGCAGAAAGCTCCTTCGACTTCTCCCCAATGCAATGCCTGTGTGGATTGTCTGACGAGGCTGCACTGGTGGGCACTGGTGGGCACAGATAGGCTGCACTGATGGGCACTGATAGGCTGCACTGGTGGGCACTGATGGGAACCACTGATAGGCTGCACTGATGGGCACTGATAGGCTGCACTGATGGGCACAGATGAGGTGGCACTGATGGGTACTAATAGGCTGCACTGGTGGGCACTGATAATGTAGCACTGATGGAAACTGATGGGCACTGATAGGCTGCATTGATGGACCCTGATAAACTAAGCTGGTGGGCACTAATGAGGTGGCACTGATGGACACTAATAGGCTACAGTAGTGGGCAATGATGAGGTGGCACTGATGGGCACTGATAGGCTGCACTGGTGGACACTGATGAGCTGCGCTGTGGGCATTGATGAGGGGGCACTGATGGACACTGATGGGCCGCACTGGTGGGCACTGATGAGGTGGCACTGATGGACACTGATGGGGCACTGATAGACTGCACTGATGGGCACTGATGAACACTGATGAGGCTTCACTGGTGGGCACTGATGAGGTGGCACTGATGGGCACTGATATGGTGCACTGATGGGCACTAATGAGGTGGCACTGATGGGATCTGATGGGCATTGATGGACACAGCACTGATGGGCACTGTACTGGTGGGCACAAATGAGGTGGCACTGATGGGCACTGATAGGCTGTACTGGTGGGCACAGATGAGGTGGCACTAATGGGCACTGATAGGCTTCACTGGTGGGCATTGATGAGGTGACACTGATGGGCACTGATGGGCTTCACTGATGGGCACTGATAGGCTGAATTGATGGGCACTGATGACTGCACTTGTGGGCACCAATGAGGTGGCACTTTTGGACACTTAAGAGGTGGCACTGATGGGCCCAGATAGGCTGCAGTGGTGGGCACTGATGAGATAGCACTGATGGACACTGAAGGGAACTGATAGGCTGCACTGGTGGGCACTGATGGACACTGACAAGCTGCACTTATGGCCACTGATGAGATGGCACTCATGGGCAGTGGGCACTGATAGGTTGCACTGGTGGGCACTGATGGGCTGCACTGGTGGGTGCTGATGAGGTGGCACTGATGGACACTGATGGGCACTGATAGACTGCATTGATGGGCACCGATGAGGTGGCACTGATGGACACTGGTAGGCTGCACTGGTGAGCACTGATGAGGTGTCACTGATGGTCACTGATAGGCTTCACCAGTGGGCACTTATGAGGTGGCACTGATGTACACTGATGAGGCTGCACTGATGGGCACTGATGAGGTGGCACTGATGGGAACTGATAGGCTGCACTGATGGGCACTGATGAGGTAGCATTGATGGACACAGCACTGATGGGCACTGATAGGATGCACTGGTGGGCACTGATGAGGTGACACTGATGGGCGCTGATGGGCTGCATTGATAGGCACTGATGAGGTGGCACTGATGGGCACTGATAGGCTGCATGGATGGGCACTGCCCCTATAATGCCCTAGCCCAACCCTATACAGCCCTATTCCAGTGGCATATCATCCATGGGTGCAACATGTTCACTGCACATGGGTCCTGAGGAGTGGGGGGCCCACAGTGCTGACACACACTTCACCCATGGATGCCCTAGGGTGCCAAGATGGGGAAGCGATAACATGGTGGTATGGCATATGTCATAATTTTGCATATAGACAAGGTGCTGTTGCATGTAAATCTGACTTTCTGATAAATTTAGTTTTACTTATCATGATATAAAATAATGGATGTGGGGGCCTTTTGGTGGGCTTAATTTTTTTGGGGGGAGGGGGCAGCATTTCATTCTTGGATCCAGGCAGCACAGTGTCTTGGACCAGCCCTGAGGAGAGTCATGTGATGTTTGGCACTTATGGATCATTCAAGCTGATTATTGTAGCAAGGAGATTGCAGGAGTGGATATGTGTACAGTAGGAATTGTGCCATGCTGGTGGGTAGGGTAAGGCTACCCATGAGTAATAATAGACTATATAAACTCCACACTGCTTGGCTGTCCAAATTCTACATTCTTAAGTCCATACTGCACAGGTGAGTACACATTGCATTTTTCCAATAAAACACGACAAGTACAATCTGCTTCCTTTACCTGCAGTGGAGGAAGACATCAAATACAGACCAGGTCAATTCCCTTAGGTTCATAAATACTTACAGAATTGGCATGCTTGATGTGATTGTAGCCGTATTAGTGCAATTGTGACAGAGAAATTTGAGTACTGTCTGTGATACTTTTTTTATTTGCAGTAACATACAATTTTTTGGGGTATGTCCCCTTCTTCAAGGTCCAAGCAGTACTGATTCACAAATTTTTTAGCAGAATGTTAAAAAAAAACAAAAAAACACTCATCTCTAAGGGAAAGGAAAGAGAAAAATAAGAGAAAAACAAACACAATTTTTCAGAATTGGCATGCAAATTCAATGCAAAAAAATCTGTAAAATAATTAGATGAGAAGTTGAATAATTTCTCAAATGTTTTATTAATACTGCCCAATGATTGTGCTTAGGAAGTGTCAGGGGGTACAGAAACCATGTGCATGTGTACTTATCAATAGGGATGAACTTAAGGTTCAGTTTGAACACAAGTTGGGCCTAAACCTTGGCTATTCAGGATGAATGCCTGAATACTTAATTATTTGGATGGAGCCGAACGTCATGTATAAAAGCAGTATTTAGCGATAATACAGGATAGCTTGATAGCTTTCCACTGTCAATGGTTGCGCCTGCACCTGTTGGCAGCCTAACAACCAAGGCTTTTTTTCTCAGAGAATATGTGCAGGAACTCCCTTCTTTTGAATCACCTCTTGTGTCCGCCTCCAAGCACCATTCCTTGGTTCCACCCCCTACCCACCTCCGAGCACCATTCCTTGGTTCCACCCCCTACCCACCTCCGAACACCATTCCTTGGTTCCACTCTATACCCACCTCCGAGCACCATTCCTTGGTTCCACTCTATACCCACCTCCGAGCACCATTCCTTGGTTCCACTCTATACCCACCTCCGAGCACCATTCCTTGGTTCCACTCTATACCCACCTCCGAGAACCATTCCTTGGTTCCACTCCCTACCCACCTCTAAGCACCATTCCTTGGTTCCACTCCCTACCCACCTCTGAACACCATTCCTTGGTTCCACTCCCTACCCACCTCTGAGCACCATTCCATGGTTCCACTCCCTACCCACCTCCGAGCACCATTCCTTGGTTCCACTCTCTACCCACCTCCGAGCACCATTCCTTGGTTCCACTCTATACCCACCTCCGAGCACCGTTCCTTGGTTCCACCTCTCAGTAATGGATACAGAACCAAGTATCAATTTGTGTTGCAAAGCAATTTGTAGGTAATTTGTTAATGATAGGAAGTAAAATAGATCCCCTGTAGCCAGGAACAAGGGAGCACCCCCAGCAACAATAGACTCTGAACAGCAAGCAACAATAGACCTCTCCCTCAACAGTAGATGTCTTCCAGAAACGATTGTCTCCCAGTAGCATAAAAGCCCCCTAGCAACAATAAATCCCCAACCAACAACAACTGACCTCCCCAGCAACAATAGACTCTCCCCTGTAAAAATAGATCCCCTCCAGCAACAATAGATCCCCCAGCAGCAAGCATCAATAGACCTTCCAGTAAACCCCAGCACCCCTTGCCATTACATACATTCAGAGCTAGAGGTGCCGGAACTGCGTTCCCCCGTGTTCCTGCTGAAAAAAAGCCCTGCTAACAACCAATGATATTCACTGACCCCTTTCACTTACATGACCAAGAATCCCCTGCCATGTAAACAAAGGACCCAGGTATAGTTTAAAAAAATGGTGTGGGGGTCCCCCATAATTTATATCAGGCCCTTCAGTTCTAGCATAAAATGTAAGGTGAAATCCCCCTAAAAATCCACACCAGACCCTCATCCAAGCATGCAGCCTGGTAGGGAAAGAAAGGGGAGGGGGGACTGGAGCATACAGCCCCCCCTCCTGAACCATACTAGGCCACATGCTCTCAATAAGGAATCATCTTCCCATGTTGATGAAGGCAAGTTCTTCTTCTTCACAACCCTGGCCCGATGGTTGTGGGGGTTTGCTGGCAGATGGCTTGTCAGAATCTAGAAACCCTTTTTAATAGTACAAGGAATCTTGGAATAGGCAGTCGCACAATGCAACAGGATACCAATAAAAACGTCTTTATTGTAATGTAGACATGGGCTATGACTAAGCACAAAATGTGTGAAACATGTTAACCATCCATTCATTCCTGTGACTGCTTCTGTCTACATTACAATAAAGAAGTTTTTATTGGTATCCCGTTGCGGTGTGTGGCTGCCTATTCCAAGTTTCCATGTTGGTCACGGTGACGAGCTGGGCCAGCACCTGTGGGGTTACCTGCTGTGGGTTCTCCTCAGCTCACCTAGAGCGGTGATTTTTCCTTTGCTTTCCTGCTTTCAATAGTACTTACCAGACTCCCATGTAAAAAAATATAAAGTGTAAATAAAGACAGAAATCGTTTTTGACAAACCTTTTAATGAAAAGTCAGACAACTTACATCCGCCATCAATCACGGCATTAAGTGATGTAGATCCACATCAATCATAATGCCTAGTTCTCTTTGTCCCAGTGAAATACAAAACCTGCCACCTGCTGACACATGTTTTAATCCCGCAGAATGACAGATTCAGTGGCTAACAGCCAGGGTGGGTCCCCTGAGTGACATAATTGACCATATATAGACATGACCGTATATGGTCAATGATGTCACTGGGTTACTCATGATGTCATTGACCATAAAAGCCATTGTATAAAATTTGGGATGACCTTGAACCTTTTTTGTCTTTTGCGTGGGATCCCCTTTTACTATCTGCATTGTTTACAAACATAGAACAAAGCGTGCAGCACCAAACATAATTATGTGCAGTGAAAGCTGATTCATGAATAAGGGTGAACCATCAATCACATATCTGCGCATGTCCATAAAAAAATTAAGATAATTCAAAATTTCAGTCTGTGATCTGTGTTTGAATTAGTCAGTGCTTCAGTAGCTTCCACATGTGAATATCACCATGAGTGCCAGCTATCCTCTACCAGTGTAAACTCACAAGGCAATAAGGTGCACAGTATGAGAACCAAGAACAGAGTGTGGTACAAATCAACTCCAGGTTCTCCTTGGTAATCACAAGCAGTTACACTTCTCATCACCAGGGGGCAACTATCCAATGTAAGGAACTGTGTAAAGAGATTGTCACCACTCGGAGCCACAGGAATGGAGTATATATAGCCTAGTATTCACTTGATCAAAAATTAAATAACATACATCACATAAGGTAAAAAACCATTAGGGATGTAAAGCCAGCAATAAAAATGAAACGAGAATCAGCCAAACTCACTAATATGGAAGATGTCCTATGAATCAAGAGGGAAACGGGGGGAAAGAAAAAAACTATTGTAACTAGACATGGAGAACTCAATAAGGTGAAAGAAAAGCTGTTACCCTGAAAAAAAAAAATAATACTAGATTAAGTCTGTGTCAGGAACCATGAATCAGACGTAGACAGAAAATGCAGTTAAAATCACACCTTTTAATATAATGGTAAAAGTGGTGCAAATAATAAACATTGTCAAAACATAGCCAGGGTATGGTAGCCAAAGTGGGTAGTCAGAACAAGCCAGTAAATCAGGAACCCAGAGATTAGCGTAGTCGGAGGCAGCAGACAGGATCAGGAACCAGAAGGGACGTCAGCCAGGCAAGTCTTCAACAAGAACACAGAAGAGAGTCTCCAGATAGGTTTGACCAAGGAGAAGGCATGGAAGAAATGAACCAGGCAGTTTAAATAGCCAGAAGGGCCTGGCTGTATGCTGGACTGACGAGCAGGAAATGAGCACCAGGTGAGCCACTGTTGAATTATGAGTGCTGGCAATTAACCGACAGCTGAGCAACCCGAGCACTGAGAAGGGAGGACTGAGAGCCCAGCCCTGACAGTACCCCCTCTTCAATGACCCCTCCCCCTCAAAGGGCCACCAGGTTTGAGGGGAAAACATCTATGGAAAGCACGGAGAAGGACAGGAGCATATACGTCCAAGGATGAGACCCAAGAGCATTCCACCGGACCATACACTTTACAATGAAGCAGGTACTGTATGCGCCCATGGAACCTACGGGAGTCAATGATTGATTGTATCTCATACTCTTCATGGTTCCTGACCTTAACAGGGTGAGGATATGGTACCGAGGTGGTGAAATGGTTGCACACCAAAGGTTTTAATAAGGAAACATGTAATACATTTGAAATACGCATGTTAGAAGAAAGGTCTAATGCGCAAGCCACTGGGTTAATCCTACGGAGAATACTAAAAGGCCCAATAAACCATGGTGCTAATTTCAGTGAGGGAACACAGAGTAGGAGGTTACGAGATGACAGTCAGACCTGTAGCTCTCACTGGCACATCGCAAGGACTCTTGAACCTGCACCCAAGTGGAACGAAGATCATGCAGATGCTCCTCTAATGCAGGAATTCTTTGAGGATCAAAATAGTCAGGCAACATGGATGGTTGGAAACCATAATTCGCCATAAATGGAGACAATCGGAAAGCGGTATTGACGGCACTATTGTGAGAAAACTCCGCCCAAGATAAAAGGTCTGACCAGTTGTTATGGTGGTCAGAAATATAGTGACCTAGAAACTGCTCCAAGGCTTGGTTGGCTCATTCTGCGGCCCCATTGGACTGCTCGTGATACGCAGAGGAGAAGGAAAGCTGAATGCCTAACTGTGCACAAAAGATGATAACCTTGGGTAGCACATGTAACTGAAAGATTTCCCGAGCAAAAATGGATGCCAGTTCTTTGGATGTGGGCAACTTCTCCAGTGGAATACAATTAACCATTTTTGAGACCTGGTCAAAGACCATAATAATAACTGTGTTGCCCTGGGAGTTGGGTAACTCCACAATAAAATCTGTAGACAGGTGGGTCCAAGGCCTCTCTCCATTGGGTATGGGTTGTAGGAGGCCCACTGGTAGGTGTTGTGGTGTCTAAAACTGAGCACACACGGAACAAGCGGCTATGAAGGCGGTCATATCAGCGCAGAGACTAGACCACCAGAATTGTTGATAAATAGCCCAAATGAGTTGATTCTTCCCTGAGTGGCCAACTGCCTGGGAGAATGGTAAGTCTGAAGCAAAGCAGTGTGGAGATTCTCATGGACAAAGGAGCAGTCACCAGGTTTCTCGGGAGGAGAATGGATCTGAGCGGCAAGAATTCTGTCACCCAAAGGTGAAGTGAGACTAGTACGAACAGTGGCCAGAAAATCGAGAGGTATCACAGGCGCAGGAACCGACTCCATCTTGGAAGTGGAGGAAAACTCTTGCAACATGCGTCAGCCCTTACATTCTTAGTACCGGGTAAAAATGAGACTATGTAATTGAAGCTTGACAGAAAAAGAGCCCATCACACCCTTCTGAGAGATAAGCATTTTGCCTCAGACAAAAATGTGAGATTTTTATGGTCAGTCAATATGAGGACTGGCACAGGGATACCTTCGAGGAGATGCCTCCATTCTTTCAGAGCTAAAATGATAGCTAACAATTCTCTGTCCCCAATCTCATAATTGAACTCTGCAGGAGACAATTTCTTAGAAAAGTAGCCACAAGGATGCATAGCGCACTTAAGGTAGTACATTGAGACAGAAGGTTGCCTACTCCAGTCTCGGATGCATCAACCTCAAGTATGAAAGGTAAGGTAGGGATCAGGATGTGCGAGTATGGGAGCTGAAACAAAGGCAGCCTTGAGAGACTCAAAGGCTTTAATGGAATTCCGAGACCAATTCTGTGGGTTACCATCCTTTCTGGTCATATCAGTCAGGGGTTTGAAGAGAAGTTCCAAATACATTTCTGAAAATAATTGGCAAAGCCAAGAAAACGTTGTAGCAGATGTAGACCTACAGGTCGAGGCCACTATAGAACTGCAGATAGTTTCTCTGGGTCCATCGAAAAACCAGCAGTAGAAATGACATAACCTAGAAATTGGACCTGTTCACGATGGAACTCGCACTTCTCCAACTTACAATACAGGTTATTGTCTCTCAGCCTCTATAGCACACAGGAGACATCTGTGTGGTGGCTCTGTAGGGATTTAGAATATATGAGGATGTTGTTGAGATAAACCACCACACATTGCTGCAACATCTCGGAGGACATCGTTGACGAATTCCTGAAAAACTGCAGGAGTGTTGCAAACAGAATAATGAGGAATTAGGAGGTATTCGTAATGTCCTGTCCTGTCCTGGTTTTAAACGCAGTTTTCCATTTGTCGCCCTCCTTGATCCTCACGAGATTGTATGCTCTATAAGCTTTGTGAAAGCCGTTGCTCCCTTGAGGCGGTCAAATAATTCCGTAACCAACGGATTCGGATATGCATCCTTAATCATGAAGCAACTGAGACCCCTATAATGGATACAAGGTCTCAGTTCACCACTCTTATTTTTCACAAAAATGAAGCCAGCACAATCAGGAGACGTGGATTTGTGGGTGAACCCTCGAGAAAGTGCGCCGGCAACATACTCCTCCATGTCTTTATCCTCCGAGACAGACAAAGGGTAAACCTGGCTACGAAGGGGCATGGCACCAGTTTGAAAGTCAATTGCGCAGTCATATAACCAGTGTGGAGGCAAACTTCTGGCTTGACCTTTGTCAAAGACATCGCTAAATTTGCGGTACTCCTCTGGCAAGAAGGAGAGTGAAGAGGTGCACAAGACCTTAGCCACCTTCTGAAAATGTTTTACTGTATTGTGGCGACCAGGAAAGAACTTCAGCACAAGCCAATCAAAAGAGGGGTCGTGTCTCTGTAACCAAGGATAACCAATAACCACCGGGTAATGAGGAAATGACTTAGAATTGGATTATCTCATAGCGAAGAGCTCCTACGGCCATGGTCAACTGAGCAGTCTCATGAGTCACATGGGCAGGCTGTAGAGGTCTCCCATAAATAGCCTCAATGGCAAGTGGAGTGGCACGAAGCTGCAGCGGAATCGAGTGCTTAGACACAAAGGCACTATTATTCTGAGACCATGAGAAAAAGCAGCCACAAGGGGCTTATTGTTCCAAGCGACCTCTGCTGCCAGAGTATGGAAATCAATGGCATAATCGGCAACAGTTCTCATACTCTGTTTGATGGACATGGGGCTCTTGGAAGCAGAAGTGGAGCATGCGGGAATGTCAAATACCCTTTTAAAGGAAGTCACAAACTCAGGGTAACTCAGGACAATCTCCCATAGAGGGTTTGCCCAGACCAAGGCTCTATAAGAAAGCAAAGAAATAATGAAGCCTACTTTGCTTCTGTCCGTGGGAAAAGCCTGGGGCAGCATCTCAAAGTATATCCTAACCTGGTTGAGAAACCCTCTACATTGAACTGGATGGCCCCTAAATCACTGGGGAAGCAGAGCAGAAGCAGACATACCTCTTATAGAGGTAATATTCAAGGTGTGTGCACAGAGACTGGAGCAGCAGCAGGGACAGCCTTCAACACAGGTTGTACCGGAACAGCCAGAGTGGGAGGATCCAGGTGAGCAGTGTGGCTCAGGAGCATCTGTAATGCTATGGCAAACTGATCCATGTGGTGGTCCTGCTCATTCAGTGTGGAAAAAATATTACCACTAGGTGGACCGCCTGCATCTTCTGAATTCATGGCCTTCGCCTTCTGTGAAGAACCATGAATCAGACGGAGACAGAAAATGCAGTTAAAATCACACCTTTTAATATAATGGTAAAAATGGTACAAATAGTAAAAATAGTCAAAACGCGGCCAGGGTACGGTGCCAAAGTGGGTAGTCAGAACAAGCCAGTAAATCAGGAATCCAGTATATACACACTTCTCTTTGACCTTCAGCACAGACTTGCCTGTATAAATGATATATGTGTCATGATTATGCAATAGAGTTTTTCTGTCAGCTTACCTGTCTCCATGTGTTCATCTCTAGACACCAGCTGACCCTCACCTGACTGCTTTTATAAACTCTCCTCTAGCATGGCTCCACCCCAGCTCCTATCAGGGAACCCTATATTAACCTGTGCACTGCAAGCCAGCAGTGCTGATCAACCATTGTGTGTTAGCTTTCGTGTGTACTTGCTGTGTTTCCTACGTCTGATTCCAGTTACCGACTTTGGCCTGTTCTCGACTTTACCTGTCTGCTTGTGACCCTGACCTTTGGCGTGTTATGTTTAGCCTTGTCTGCTAGTCGCCCTGACATTTGGCTTATTCCTTACTTTCCTTGTTGTTCCAACCTGCTGCCTCCTTCCTCTTCTCCTGTAGTCTACCGTGAGCGTGAGCTGTGAGACCCTGGGGGCCACGACCTGGAGCCAGACTGCAGCTCAATCCATCCTCACCACTAGCGGCTCTGGTGAGCACCTTAGACTCTGCGCCCTGGGGAATGCTCTAGCTCCCAGTGGGATCTGTTTTAATGATCCAGTAGATTTGCTTCCTAAACCTCCCAGGGTTCAATCTGCAGCAGTCAGTCCTAAGGTCCACTACCTAGCGGTGCACTTCCGACTCCTACAGAGTGCATCTGTCACTTAGCCTCAAGGTGACCTGACAATATGATTAGTCACCTGAGAGTTATTTCCAAAGAAACCCCTACCACATCCCATAATACAACAATTTTGAAAAGAGATGCCCTGGGGATTGTACGGGTAGGGGTGAAAAATATTTATACTTAAAAAATCTTTCTTTTTATTAGACATAGAACAGTTTCACATCCGTTTAATCCCTGAGGAAGGAAATTAATACATATGCCCCTATTCCCCCCGTTTTCCTGAAACAAGTTGGGATCTTTTGTGATCACACCTTCCATGTGACCCCATGTTTGGAGTCTTTTGTGTGTTCCAAAAATTAGCAACTGCATATGTAATATGTGTCCTATTTATTGTGTTTAGGTGCGTTTATCTGTATATTGTAATTTTGGTTACCCTGTAATAAAATTTGTATATTTTACATACTTTGATACTTTCTTAGCTATCCCTTACTCTTCACCCCTACCCATACAATCCCCAGGGCATCTCTTTTCAAAAAAGACTTGCTTGTATAACTACAACCCCCAGGACCAGCTAGCACTGATGGTTGGATCCAGCAAAATCTCTGTTAGATCCTGGTGAATGCCAGCCCTCCTGGCTGCAGCTGCCCCTTTCACTAGCTCTCTTGGCTACCTCTCCACAGTCCTCCCAGACTGACTCTGCATCCATCCCAGACTGTTTGCACCCAGTCCCTTCAGGTGTGTTTCTCAGTCCTCTGACTGTAATGTGGCTGCCTTTCTCCCTGGAGATTTGCCCAGCAGTGTCCTCTTGCTGTCCTCTCCTTGCTCCTGTGCTTCCTGGCCATGATCCCTCTGTGTGTCATGAAGAGGTGTCCTTTCCGCACCCAAGCCCAGGCGTGAGTTCACCCCCCAGACTGGGGAGCTACTCTCAAAGGTCCAGACAGATTAACACTTCATCTCCATCTTCCAACCAAACTACACTATGCCCTGCTGGGTTGACCCAGAGTATTTGAGGGGGCCTGCCCCCTGCCAACCCTTGTGTTGGGGATTGGTCAAGGCCCTCAGAACACTCCAGCTAGCTCCTCCTAGACTCCGCCTAACTGCTTCTTGAATCTTCTCTCTGTTTCCAGATAGCAGAGGAGTCATCAGAGAAGCTGCTGATAAGTCATCCAGCCTACCTGAGTCACTCACCCAACACAGAAAAACACACAGGCTTGGGTGACAGCCAAGCCTAAAAATGTACTTACACTAACACAACAAAAATCCTATCACTAGCACTCTAGAAACCCTAGGGGGTGCTACACTGGAAACATTACCCTCCACCTAATGTTGAAGGGCAGGAATGACATTACGATTGAAGACATGGCAGCATGGAGCTTGACCCTGCGGTAACACTGGAGGCTGCTGAGAGGGAATTGTGTATAGTCGGGGAATAGGTGGAAAGGGAGGAGGTAGAAGGAGGAGGAGAAGTGTGACCTTTTTTCTGACTAGCATTCTGCCAATAAGCTGTGTGGCAAGAGGCCAGATGTCTCCCCCCTACCAACCGGCCAATTCCACGCCTATTTCATAGGAGCTAAAGCCTGAAAATAACAGTAATGCAGTGTGCTGCAGATTTGTTGAAAATGGCCCACTCAGGTGGGCTCTGGGGTGCAGACCGAGGAAAAACATTGCCCTGCACCCATAAAGCTTTGTATCTGGTGAAACAGGGCAGTTATTTTATCTACTTCTCTATGAGCTTCCCTTAGATGGCATCCTGTCTTGCTGGGGTTGTGCTTCTCCCTCACTTTCCTCTTCTGCTCTGTCTGGTGCCCAGGTACAAGGAGGAACCTCATTGTCATCGCCTCTCTATCCATTACTGGGATCAACTTGGTAGTATGCTGTGTCTGCAGGAACATCACTGCCAATTGGTTTTCCCTGCCTT
This sequence comes from Aquarana catesbeiana, assembly GCF_042186555.1. Lineage (NCBI taxonomy): Eukaryota > Metazoa > Chordata > Amphibia > Anura > Ranidae > Aquarana > Aquarana catesbeiana. The sequence goes on along the minus strand of NC_133332.1, from coordinate 152,439,131 downwards.
GTGTGCCCTCCCTCTAGGATCCAATTTCTCTCCTCCTCAACCCTGGAGCCCATTAATTGCTACACATCCTTTTGCAGCAAGTGGCCCATGCTGTGCTCAAATAACTAGCAGAATCTTCCATGAAAGTTGGTGGGGCAATTGTGGATAAGGAGGTAAATAGGGTGCTTTGGCAGCTGTGATGGACGATGTGGTAGTCTGCACCTGGGTGACAGAGGAGGAGGATGATGACAGCGTGGTTAGCCACTCCACAAGCTATTTTACTGGCTGTATAACATGCCCGGCACCTGAAAAAATAGCACACGTGCCCTACCTGCACCACATTCATGACCACCTTTTTAGCCTGTGGACACAGAGGCTGCTCGATCCCTCATAGTTGCAGGGAAACTTCTGCAACTCCCTGTAGGCTCATAAGACATGATGTTATTAATGTGGGGTTTATTCACTATATTTATTTGCAGAAGAGATGTGTACATAGTCATGTGTATAAAAACCTTCAAATGCGTCATAATAAAGCAGAACAGTTATTTGGAAAGATGCTGAGCGTATCTTTCGTGTGTGTTCCCTACTGCAGTAGCTATTATTAATTTGGAACCACTAATCAATATGAAGATGTCCAGGTCAGGTGGCGAGCCAGCCAGGAGGAAGATTTGCAGGTGACCCTAAGTATCCGAAACGAGGAGCTTGAGACGATCCGGGAATTTCTGATAATCAGCCAGCTGAGGTAAGCCTTTTACTTACATTTGAGTTATCAGACTTCCTTGATCGGAAAGGCATTTTCGTCTGTTTTATATTATGGCAGCTGTATTCCAAATAACAACCACATCTTAATCTTTTTTTTTCTCTCAATAAGGGCTTATTGTATAAATGTAAAATTACAAAATTGTTATCCTAAACTAAACTAATCCCATCTTAAAATTTCCTTAGCAGTCTCCTCTCTTTTGATCAATATTTTGATCACTAACCATACCTGCTATCACCTTTAACCTGGAACCTCCACTGGTGGAGGTAGTCCTGGCCAAAGAGGCGAAAACTCCATTGTGAAGAAAATAATAGCTGAGCAGCTTTTTCATTACAAAATGACTCTTCATTGTGAAAAACAAATGATTGATAAGACATATTTACAGAGTACTGGCTGTACACTCCCTTACAATTAAAGTAATTGAATCAAAAAGTACCCTAGACTGTGATCACAAGAGGGAAACAAATCAAACACAGAGATTTCTTTAGTTTAGTCATTTTTGCAGTGTCTTGTGTGTATCCAGGTGACTTCTCCTTCAAGTTTTGCACAACTGTACATGAAATAGATGCTGTATTGAGTCTCCAAACATTTCCTTATATATAAATGTCTCTTAACAATCCACAAGTCACCTGGCTTTAGTTTTAGATCCTTTCAAACTTTTAGGATCTGGAATTGTGGAGAAAACACATAAATGAGTTTGTCAAAAACCTTAAAAGATCAGCAACATTCTCTGTAAGATCCAAATGGAGGACTTCAGCTGCTGAGACAAGATATAAGCAAGTGAGCAACACACTCCCAAACAAAATCTCATAGGGAGAAAGTCCAATACCCCCTTAGGAGCTTGATAAAATAAAGAAAACATTCAAGTAAAAGTTTTCTAGTTTCTTACTCTTTGTTTTCCGCTACATTGTAGACAGTAGGGAGTGTAAAAATAAAACCTCAAAACTTCTAGTGAGAACTCTCCTATAAAAATGATTTCCTCTGTTACTCGCTGTAGATTCTGCACTCTGTGCTTACAAACTACTTCTGATAACACTATTTACTGTGGCCTTTGCAGTAGCATTTGCCACTGGACATCCAGAAAACATGTTCATACAGACAAAATGAATACTCATAAGATCCTGACTTGGGCATCTGGATATATCTTTTTGTAATCTCTGTAAGGGATGTTCAGCTTTTGGTAACACCTTTGGTAACAGGTAAAACAAGAAGTGGTATGTTATAAAGAAACAACTGTGGTGAACCCTGGCTCTATCCCACGCTCATTTACTAAGGCAGCCATAACTGCTTCTGACTGATGACACGGTCCATCTGTCAAGCTGGAGTATGTGAAGTATGGGATTACAATACATTGGATGCAAAGGATATCAGAAAACAAAATAAGGAAAGCAGAATTTAAGCAGGATAATATTAATGAGAGTTATGCCGCGTACACACGGTCGGACTTTCTATCCTACTTGGTCCGGCACACTTTCTGACGGACTTTGTCCGCCAGGTGCGCCGGACTTTAAAACGGACGGACTTGCCCACACACGACCGGACTTTCCGGCGGGCTAAGTCCGCCCGTCTTTCCGACGGACTTTCGCCGGAGTTCCGGCGGACTTTCAGAATGAACGGACTTGCCCACACACGGACAAGTCCGTTCATTTTGAACGTGACTCAGGTGCGACGGGACTAGCAAAGGATGTCAATCTTGCCGCTTTTATCGGCGAGATTGACACCTTGCGAGCCCCGTCGCGGGTCATACCAGGCCCTTAGGTCTGGTATGGATTATAAAGGGAACCCCCTACGCCGAAAAAACGGCGTGGGGTCCCCCCTAAAATCCATACCAGACCCCGATCCGAGCACGTAGCCTGGCTTGTCAGGAAAGGGGGTGGGGACGAGCGAGTGCCCCCCCCCTCCTGAACCGTACCAGGCCGCATGCCCTCAACATGGGGGGTGGGTGCTTTGGGGGAGGGGGGCGCCCTGCGGGGCCCCCCCACCCCAAAGCACCTTGTCCCCATGTTGATGAGGACAAGGGCCTCTTCCCGACAACCCTGGCCGTTGGTTGTCGGGGTCTGCGGGCGGGGGCTTATCGGAATCTGGGAGCCCCCTTTAATAAGGGGGCCCCCAGATCCCGGCCCCCCACCCTATGTGAATGAGTATGGGGTACATGGTACCCCTACCCATTCACCTAGGGAAAAAGTGTAAGTAATAAAACACACTACACAGGTTTTTAAAATATTTTATTAAACAGCTCCGGGGGGGGGATCTTCCTCCGGCTTCGGGGGTCTTCTTCCAGCTTCGGGGGTCCCTCCGCTTCATCTTCTCCCGGCGTCCGGTTGGTTCTTCTCCGCTCTCTTCTCCCGGTGTTCCTGTTCTTCGGCCGGCTCCTCTGCTGTCTTCAAGTAGCTCTCTTGCCAGCAGAGGTCCGGACTTCTGGGCTTCTGGGCTTCTGGGCTTCTGGGCTTCTGGGCTTCTCTTCCCCAGATGTTGACACGACGCTCTCTCCTGCTGGACTGCTCTCCGAGGGCTGCGTTGTGACTTATATAGGTGGAGACCCCGCCCCCTTTTGATGTCACAGTCCCTGGGCATGCTGGGACTGTGACGTTTTAGGGGGCGTGGTCACTGGGTGATGTTGACCACGCCCCCTAAAACGTCACAGTCCCAGCATGCCCAGGGACTGTGACATCAAAAGGGGGCGGGGTCTCCACCTATATAAGTCACAACGCAGCCCTCGGAGAGCAGTCCAGCAGGAGAGAGCGTCGTGTCAACATCTGGGGAAGAGAAGCCCAGAAGCCCAGAAGCCCAGAAGCCCAGAAGTCCGGACCTCTGCTGGCAAGAGAGCTACTTGAAGACAGCAGAGGAGCCGGCCGAAGAACAGGAACACCGGGAGAAGAGAGCGGAGAAGAACCAACCGGACGCCGGGAGAAGATGAAGCGGAGGGACCCCCGAAGCCGGAAGAAGACCCCCGAAGCCGGAGGAAGATCCCCCCCCCCGGAGCTGTTTAATAAAATATTTTAAAAACCTGTGTAGTGTGTTTTATTACTTACACTTTTTCCCTAGGTGAATGGGTAGGGGTACCATGTACCCCATACTCATTCACATAGGGTGGGGGGCCGGGATCTGGGGGCCCCCTTATTAAAGGGGGCTCCCAGATCCCGATAAGCCCCCGCCCGCAGACCCCGACAACCAACGGCCAGGGTTGTCGGGAAGAGGCCCTTGTCCTCATCAACATGGGGACAAGGTGCTTTGGGGGAGGGGGGGGCCCCGCAGGGCCCCCCCCTCCCCCAAAGCACCCACCCCCCATGTTGAGGGCATGCGGCCTGGTACGGTTCAGGAGGGGGGGGGCGCTCACTCGTCCCCACCCCCTTTCCTGACCGGCCAGGCTGCGTGCTCGGATCGGGGTCTGGTATGGATTTTAGGGGGGACCCCACGCCGTTTTTTCGGCGTAGGGGGTTCCCCTTATAATCCATACCAGACCTAAGGGCCTGGCATGCACCGCGCTCACCGCAATAGGAAAATTTGTTTTTCCTATTGCAGAGAGCGCGAGATGCAATACCCTGCCCTCGCGTCGTATCTGGTCCGTCGGACCAGCCTACACACGAGCGGGCTTTCCGTCGGACCAGCACACACACGAGCGGACTTTCCGCCCGAAACTGAGTCCTACGGAAAGATTTAAAACTTGTTTCAAATCTAGGTCCGGCGGGCTTTTGGGAAGAAGTCCGCCGGAAAAGTCCGCCGCCGCCCACACACGGGCGGATTGTCCGGCACACTCTGGTCCGCCGGACCAAGTATGCCGGAAAGTCCGACCGTGTGTACGCGGCATTAGAAGAAAGTGAGAGAATGATATGCATGTGTTGTGTACAAATGGGAAAAATGTAAGGGATTTTAGCGAGATATTCGTATATGTGTGTGAATGCTGGAACCTTTAGTTCTATCTCTTGTGTGTGTCATGTATGCAGCTGTGACCCCCTCCTTTGCGCTCTCATTAAAGAATGTAGCTGGGACATGAGAGATCAGTGATAAGCTGGAAGGACACCATGCCAATTTCAGTTTTTTTAGACAAAATATTTATAACAAAATGTGCCGGGTTAATTAATCTAATGATAAACAATGTGATCACAATTGTTTTTGAATCTGTTTTTCAAACATGGTAAAATGAAGGTTACATTTAACCGTGTATTACACAAATTGAATATCCTTTGATAGTGGAAACAGTGCATTTAAAAAAATGGGAATTAAGTAAAATTAAGTAAAATGTCCTAATTTAAGGAAATGTATCTGCTGATATATATAAATATTAGGGTGTGATATTGAGATTATCATTTGAGTATTAATTTCTGATATGAGTTTAACAATTTTATTAATAATTTAGATATATTGTAACTGGTTAAGACAACCTTTGGTTGGAAATGAAATCCAGGTTATTGGGGAAATTTGTAAGATAGGATTAGTTTAGTTTAAGATAACAGTTTTACATTTATACAATAAGCCCTTATTGGGAGAAAAAAAAGATTAAGATGAGGTTGTTATTTGGAATACAGCTGCCATAATATTTAACAAAGCCAAGATGGATGGGATACATAAGAAGTTTTTCTACAAAAATGAAATCTAAAGGTCTGATAATAACTTGATGTGCGGTCCATGATGTGAGAGTAATAATAAATAACATTTAAATATAACAGATCCATCACATCAAGTCCACACACCCTGTTAGGATAGATGCCACCTGCAGCCAATTGTATAGCTTTTGATGTGGCTGAGAGCTTTCTGGTCCATCATATACAGATTGTTGGTTCTTTTTTTTATTTTTTTTTTTTTTTAAATCCAAAGCAGAATGTGTGGATTGTGAAATGATGTGCCCCTTTTCCTTGTAAGTGCAGTGGTATAAGCAGAAGAATATTTTGGATTTATGGATATCTCTGCATGACCGCAGGGTATTGTTATAATTTATTATAATATTGCCAGGAAAAAGTTGTCTTTTTGAAACATGAAACTGGAGTTCTTACTCAAACAGCATGATAGAAAACAAGCCATTGTAATATATTTATGCAAGCCCAGTGATGAAGGGTTCACCCTGATATATCAGAGCTGTAGCTTTTATGCAAAGATGCTATTAGATAAAGTTACAGACATTATTTTGGTCAAATAATTAATTTTTAATGATCCCACATTCTGCGCAGCAAATATACAGCTAACTAAATGTTTGTCTAATTAAAGGCTCAAAATATGAATTTGTTTTGTTTGTTTATGTACAAATCTAACAATGAAAAATGCATACATTTGAATCCAGCCACCTTATTGCCTCTATTGGAGGAGGCTGGAGACAAAGGAAGCCACATGTGTTAAAATGATGATTGAATCAGCTGCTGTGAGCCCAGTGCAGGACACACTCCCTGAAGACCCAGATATTTAATATTTTGTAGAGTTGATCCCGGTTTTATACTGAGGATGGCAATACCCATACTGAGTATGCAGTTTATCACCCAGAAGGATACTCTGTATTCAGAGTCATTGGATCCTTTTTCCCCAGCTCCAGAAGCAGAGCTCCATGTTTTAGCAAGGCTGTGAGCTATAAAAAAAGAGTATATATTTATATAGATAGTTGAGATATAGAGAGCTTTTGGTCCCATTTTAAGGGCCGATTAAAGTCAATGGCAGAGAGTGCTGATCGGAGTGTTCTGGCAGGGGCGGAGCATCCCCTTGTCAGAACACAACAGCTCAGTAGGAGAGATCGCTGAACTAACCTTGCATGGTTAGTACAGCGGCTCCGACTGGAGCTGTCAGATTTTTTTTTGTGCAATCCAGTTAGTTTCATGCAAACTGTAATGCCCCGTACACGCGGTTGGATTTTCAGACAGAAAATGTGTGATAGGACCTTGTTGTCAGAAATTCCGACCGTATGTAGGCTCCATCACACATTTTCCATCGGATTTTCTGGCACACAAAGTTTGAGAGCAGGCTATAAAATTTTCCGACAACAAAATCCGTTGTCGGAATTTCCGATCGTGTGTACACAAATCCGACGCACAAAGTGCCATGCATGCTCAGAATAAATAAAGAGATGAAAGCTATTGGCTACTGCCCCGTTTATAGTCTCGACGTACGTGTTTTACGTCACCGCATTCAGAACTATCGGATTTTCCGACAACTTTGTGTGACCGTGTGTATGCAAGACAAGTTTGAGCCAACATCCGTCGGAAAAAATCCTAGGATTTTGTTGTCGGAATGTCCGATCAATGTCCGTCCGTGTGTACGGGCCATTAGTGTGTACCAGGCTTTAAACATGTTTGACTGTGTATGGTGTGATGTAGTACTTTGGAAACCTGAAGGAAGAAAGGTGGTGCTCTTGGTTTCTCTTGAGTTGTTGGTGGATGAGAAGTTACCATGTAGCTCTGCTCCAGGTTTCCAGTCTGGGGGAGATTGGCATTTGTCAAGGTTCACAAAACAGAAATGAGATTCCAGACCCAATAATCTATATTCAAAACCACATTCCTGATCTGTGTAGCCCCTAGGATAAAACTCAACAGATTACATAAAACCCGGCACTTTATGCAACTTATCCCAGTATGCTGCATTGCCCCCTAAAGTCATTTACAGTCCACAGGAAGAACCCCTATGATGAAGACAGAAAGACAGAAGACAGAAATCATTTTAAATGTTTAGGCCATGCACCCTCAACTTTTAGCCAGGTAAGAAACACAGATAGCAAAACACTGCAATGATCTCGATAATATTTCACAAAGCACAAAATCATGCTCCTTGTTAGCCAATATTTATATTCCTCCTCCATATTATCCTGTGGTCTTCAAATCATTTCTGTAGTTCATCTATGACAAATCTGATATCCCATGGTTGTTACTAGGGGGTTTTAATAAGTATATGGATCTCTCATTAGATAACTACTACCCTACTGATGGGCTTGTAGCCTCGGTAGGCACTGCTTTCGCCAGGTATACCTAGGAAATTGGGCTAATAGATATTTGCAGAATACATTACCCTTAGGATAAGCATTTTTTCATGTTTTTCCTGTATTTGAGACCTATTGATCCCATTTTAAGGGCCAGAAGTTTGTTTTTACTTCGGCAGGTAAAGCAATCAAGCATGCTTAGTTAATTTGTAAGATTGCTTTTTTATACTTTATGTTTAAGCCGGGTACACACGGGCCAAATGTCGTGAGACAACGTCCGGTTAAAAAAAAAAACAGCCGACATTCGGCCCATGCGAATGTTCAGCCAACTTCTGTTCTGTTGGACGTGCATGCTGGAAAACCAGCAGCCGACCGACTCCCGATCAGCGCTCTCAGTCAATGGCAGAGAGTGCTGATCGGAGTGTTCTGGCAGGGGCGGGGCATCCCCTTGTCAGAACACAACAGCTCAGTAGGAGAGATCGCTGAACTAACCTTGCATGGTTAGTACAGCGGCTCCGACTGGAGCTGTCAGATTTTTTTTTTTGTGCAATCCAGTTAGTTTCATGCAAACTGTAATGCCCCGTACACGCGGTCGGATTTTCAGACGGAAAATGTGTGATAGGACCTTGTTGTCAGAAATTCCGACCGTATGTAGGCTCCATCACACATTTTCCATCGGATTTTCCGACACACAAAGCTTGAGAGCAGGCTATAAAATTTTCCGACAACAAAATCCGTTGTCGGAATTTCCGATCATGTGTACACAAATCCGACGCACAAAGTGCCATGCATGCTCAGAATAAATAAAGAGATGAAAGCTATTGGCTACTGCCCCGTTTATAGTCCCGACGTACGTGTTTTACGCCACCGCATTCAGAACTATCGGATTTTCCGACAACTTTGTGTGACCGTGTGTATGCAAGACAAGTTTGAGCCAACATCCGTCGGAAAAAATCCTAGGATTTTGTTGTCGGAATGTCCGATCAATGTCCGTCCGTGTGTACGGGCCATTAGTGTGTACCAGGCTTTAAACATGTTTGACTGTGTATGGTGTGATGTAGTACTTTGGAAACCTGAAGGAAGAAAGGTGGTGCTCTTGGTTTCTCTTGAGTTGTTGGTGGATGAGAAGTTACCATGTAGCTCTGCTCCAGGTTTCCAGTCTGGGGGAGATTGGCATCTGTCAAGGTTCACAAAACAGAAATGAGATTCCAGACCCAATAATCTATATTCAAAACCACATTCCTGATCTGTGTAGCCCCTAGGATAAAACTCAACAGATTACATAAAACCCGGCACTTTATGCAACTTATCCCAGTATGCTGCATTGCCCCCTAAAGTCATTTACAGTCCACAGGAAGAACCCCTATGATGAAGACAGAAAGACAGAAGACAGAAATCATTTTAAATGTTTAGGCCATGCACCCTCAACTTTTAGCCAGGTAAGAAACAAAGATAGCAAAACACTGCAATGGTCTCAATAATATTTCACAAAGCACAAAATCATGCTCCTTGTTAGCCAATATTTATATTCCTTCTCCATATTATCCTGTGGTCTTCAAATCATTTCTGTAGTTCATCTATGACAAATCTGATATCCCATGGTTGTTACCAGGGGGTTTTAATAATTATATGGATCTCTCATTAGATAACTACTACCCTACTGATGGGCTTGTAGCCTCGGTAGACACTGCTTTCGCCAGGTATACCTAGGAAATTGGGCTAATAGATATTTGCAGGATGTATTACCCTTAGGATAAGCATTTTTTCATGTTTTTCCTGTATTTGAGAGCTTTTGGTCCCATTTTAAGGGCCAGAAGTTTGTTTCTACTTCGGCAGGTAAAGCAATCAAGCATGCTTAGTTAATTTGTAAGATTGCTTTTTTATACTGTATGCTTAAGCCGGGTACACACGGGCCAAATGTCGTGAGACAACATCTGGTTAAAAAAAAAAAAAAACAGCCGACATTCGGCCCGTGCAAATGTTCAGCCAACTTCTATTGGACGTGCATGCTGGAAAACCAGCAGCAGACCGACTCCCGATCAACGTTCTCAGTCAATGGCAAAGAATGCTGATCGGAGTGTTCTGGCGGGGGGTGGGGCATCCCCCTGGCAGAACACAACAGCTCAGCGGAAGAGTTCATTGAACTAACCTTGCATGGTTAGTACAGCGGCTCCGACTGGAGCTGTCAGATTTTTTTTTTTTGTGCAATCCAGTTAGTTCGTTTCGTGCAAACTGTTAGTGTGTACCAGGCTTTAGGGAGGAACCCTATATCAAAGGCAATAGGCATCATTAAACACCTCCTAGAGTTCTGGTAAAAGTACATCCCGTATGTTTGAAAGGCCTGAAAGACCATCGGCCCTGAGGCTTTATTATTCGGGGTACTGATTGCATACCCTGATTAGTGTGTACCAGGCTTTAAACACATTTGACTGCTATGGTGTGATGTAGTACTTTGAAAACCTGAATGAAAAAAGGTGGTGCTCTTGGTTTCTCTTGAGTTGTTGGTGGATGAGAAGTTACCATGTAGCTCTACTCCAGGTTTCCAGTCTGTAGGAGATTGGCATCTGTCAAGGTTCACAAAACAGAAATGAGATTCCAGACCCAAAAAACTATATTGAAAACCACATTCTTGATCTGTGTAGTCCCTAGGATAAAACTCAACAGATTACATAAAACCCAGCGCTTTATGCAACTCATCCCAGTATGCTACATTGCCCCCTCAAGTCATTTACAGTCCACAAGAAGAACCCCTATGATGAAGACAGAAATCGTTTTAAATGTTTAGGCCGTGCACCCTCAACTTCTAGCCAGGTAAGTAACAAAGATAGCAAAACACTGCAATGGTCTCAATAATATTTCACAAAGCACAAAATCATGCTCCTTGTTAGCCAATATTTATATCCCTCTTCCATATTATCCTGTGGTCTTCAAATCATTTCTGCAGTTCATCTATGACAAATCTGATATCCCATGGTTGTTAGTAGGGGTTTTTTATAAGTATATGGATCTCTCATTAGATAAATACTACCCTACTGATGGGCTTGTAGCCTCAGTAGGCACTGCTTTTGCCAGGTATACCTAGGGAATTGGTCTAATAGATATTTGCAGGATGCGTTACCCTTAGGATAAGATTTTTGTCATGTTTTTCCTGTATTTGTAAGGCCCTCTCTAGAATAGATTTGGCTTTAGGTACAACATCAGTTTTACCCTTTATTTCCAAATTAACATATGCAGCCTGGGGGCTTTCTGACCATTTCTCTTTAGTACTCAAGTTATTTGTATCTGTCTCCCTCCAGAAAGCAGAACAGAGACAATTCTTTCTCAAACAGCCATACTTTGAGGAAGGGGAAGGTACCTGGGAATCTTTTAGCTACTATAGTAAAGGCCCAAAGACTATCAGCTTATGTATCAGGAATTCAAATTTCCTTGAATACAATGGTGTATACTGCTCAGGAGATTTCTAAGGTATTTAGTGGATTATTTCAAACCCTATACAGTGGTAAGGTGTCCTATTCAGTAGAGGATTTGACCAAGTTTCTAGATATCACTAAATTGCTGGTTCTGTTGATAGGGAAACTTTGGAACGTTTATTAACACTTTAGAAGTTGAATATCACAGCAATCAGTACCCCGAATAATAAAGTCCCAGGGCTGATGGTCTTTCAGGCCTTTCAGACATACGGGATGTACTTTTACCAGAACTCTAGGAGGTGTTTAATGATGCCTTTTGCCTTTGATATAGGGTTCCTCCCACCTTGTCAGGGAATTTAGTAGACCAGATTGTGTGGACTGCACAGAGGAAACCAGAAATGTATGTAAGTGAAAAATAATGGTGTTTATTAAATAGGTGACAAGTAAGTGAAATATAAACAGTGCAAAAACCAACTACAGACCCACAAACAACAAATAGTATATACAAATAAATGGAGATACCGGAATCGTAAACAGAGCCAGGCTGAGGTCATACACAGGGAAGGTCAGCAGATGGGTAAAGACGGGAAACCAACAGGACAGGGAGAGGATGGATAGGCTGCAAGGAATCAGGAAACAGGAGGGACAAGTACAGGATGGGCTCGGGATAGGAATCGGATCGATCAGGACAGAAACAGGCTCAAGGTTAGGATACAGGCAGCGAGGTCAGGGCGCAGGGAGAAAGACACCAAGGCAAGCATGTGAGGGCTTGCAGGGTATTTATCAGACTGCAGTAATTGACCTCACGTTACACCTGAGTGCAGAAGGTGCTGTCTGCTCCCCACTGCCGGAATACACCCGCTGGTGGACACTGGTACTACGGCCCAAGGATGCAACAGTGCCACCAGCAGGTGAGTCCTCTTATTACAGGTCCTGGGTGTTGGAAGACACCCGCTGGTGGACACTGGTACTGCGATCCAAGAAACCGACAGCACCACCAACGGGTGAACCTTTTCATGACACACCTTCTATGACTGAGGCTGTAATCATAGTGTTGTTGACGCCAGGTAAGAACCCACGTAGCCCAGAATCTTATAGTCTGGTCTCTTTACTTACTTCAGACATTAAGCTTCTAGTGAAAGTGCTGGCCTCCCAGATTTTGAAATACATTGCTAAACAAATCCATTCAGACCAGTCTGGGTTTATCCCTAATAGATCAACAGCCATTAACATCAGGCATTTATTTTTGAACTTACAAATCTCAACTAATACAGTTAATAGAGCTATATTGTCACTTGATGTGGCAAAAGCTTTTGACAGCATAGAGTGGGACTTCCTATGACTTTACACGGGTGGTGATTTGGAGTGGTGACATGTTCCAAAAATGGTACAACTGGTATGGAGAAATGGCAGTTATGGATAAGGATATCTTGTCATGCGGTTGCTGGTACAAATTTTCTGACATGTTTCGCCACCGTGGGCTTCCTGGGGGGTTATACCAAAGCAGCACCACACACATGACTAAATATATAGAGAGAACATACATTTAGGTTAAAATATTTAGATTTCATGCTCATAGAGAAAAAAAAGAAAAAACAAAACAAACACAAAACCATCAAGAAACACTGTTACACAACCACTAACCCAGCCTGGACTCCAGGCAACTCCAATCATGGGTGCCCGAACCAACATGGAATCACCCCAGTAGGGCAATGAGAGCAGCCAAAAAGGAAATAAAAAGGGTATAAACAGAGTAAAAAAGGGAGCTGGTAGTATATGAGATTGGAAATGCTGTGCCCTCCGTTCCCTCTATTTCTCTCCCCTCCCAAGTTTCATGCGATGGTTCAGCACAATGATCGGCCATATACTACCAGCTCCCTTTTTTACTCCCTTTATTCCCTTTTTATTCCCTTTTTTATTTTCTCTAACATACGTTTTTTCTTCATCTGAGTTCACTACAGAAGCAGCAGCACAGCCTCGTTTGGTCTTTGGGACGTTTAAGATGCACGCCCATTTATTGGAGCATGTCAGCTCTCGGCGCGTCACTTCCTTTCCCGATGGGACGCTGCGCATTATGGTCTTTGTAGTCTGAAACAATGCTTTGTGCATGCGCACTGATCGTTGCATCTTCACACTTGGTCAGTGACGTCAGACGTTGGCCGATTGGCGTGCACATAAAAAGAACAATCACTCCGGGTAGCAGATGCTACTCGTGGGGCGGTCGTTTATTCCAACCAGCCTATCTAAAGGCAACTCTAAACCATGCTCTATTTCTGCCAAATATATGTTTTTATTGCCATCCGTCCACAGTGACCTACTTTGAATCTTACTTCTGCCATATCTGCTGCCATCTGTTTGGTTACCTGCAAGTCAGGAAACAGATGATTTGCAGCAGTTCAGTTTAACCATATATACACAGCAGCTCTTTGAGTCTGTGAAATGTCTCTTTGAACTTCCAATTTGTGGTGTATCTGCATATGACAATAATACAACGGTCCCTGTGCACGGATGTGTCAATATCACATCTAATATTAATACATTATGCAAAAGCCCAATCATACTTTTTAATTGTCCTTTCAATATTTTTAACATTTTTTCAGTCCTTCTTCTGGCTTTGGCCATTGGAAAAACAAGTTCCAACTATATACGGCATCCCCAATTTATCTATAACCTAACAGTTATTTTAATGAGTATATTTTTTTTGTATTTTTTGGCTGTTTTCAGCTACTTTTGTCTGTCCATCAGATTTTCTATTTGTGGTGCCAGACAAAATATTTTTTTCATTCTTATTTTTATTTTCTTTCTTACCCTATAGTTGGTCAGATAAAATCTCCTTTTTGGCTACTTTCGTTGCCCCACTGGGGTGATTCCATATTGGTTCGGGTGCCCATCATTGGAGTTGCGTGGAGTCCAGTCTGGGTGAGTGGTTGTGTGAGAGTGTTTCTTGATAGTTTTGTGTTTTCTCTTTTTTTCTCTATGAGCATAAATCTAAATATTATAACCTAAATGTATGTTCTCTATATATATTTAGTCATGTGTGTCGTGCTGCTTTGGTATAATCCCTGAGGAAGCCCACGGTGGTGAAACATGTCGGGATAAATGTACGGCCACCTGCACGACAAGATATCCTTATCCATACCTGCCATCTCTCCATACCAGTTGTACCAATGTATACCTTATCTGACACTAAATATCTGTGTTTTTATATGTCTTCAATAAAAAGCGATATTCTTTATTGTATATGGTTTTTCAGTATATTCAGCACCTAAAAAATCCTGTTAAACACTCCCTCTTGTCTATATTTCCTATGACAGTGTTTTCAACGTTTTGGGTTTGGGCCCTATTACATTCAGTGGGTACAACTTCTCTATACTGCCCCAGGGGCTCGGGTTCAGGTAAATAGATATATCAGATTCCTTTCCACTAGGCCAAGGAATAAGACAGGGATGCCCCTTGTCGCCTCTTCTTTTTGCCCTGGCTTTAGAGCCTCTGGCAGCTGCCATTCATAAATCACTGGACATCATTAGATTTTGCAGGCCCACAGGTGAAAATAAAATAGCATTATATGCTGATGACACCTTGTTTTATTGGGTGATACTTTGTCATCTTTGGCCACAGTTATGTCGCTAATTACTACATATGGCTTCTTTTCAGGCTTCACTGTCAACTGGGACATGTCAGTCCTTATATTGCAGTAGTCACATCTTTTAAATACCTGAGAGTTGTGGTTACACCGCAAGTTCATGATTATATTGACAGAAACTTGGTTCCCTTACTTACTAGATTTACTAGATTTAGACAAATAGGTAAAACATTGAGTAAATTGCCCTTAATGGTAATAGGAAGAGCTAATTTAGGGGAAATGGTATGGATACCACAGTTATTATATATCTTTCATAATTGTCAGGTTTGGTTGCCGCAACGACTGTTCCATACTATTGACTCCCTTTTTCGAGACCTTATTTGGAAATTTAGACATCCCAGAATTCGGCTCTCTTTACTACAGTTACACAAAAATGGAGGTGGCCTAGTGGTGCCCTATGCTAGATTGTATTTTATTGCCTCCCAGTTACAGCATTGTATGGTTTGAACAAAGTGAATCTGCAAGATCCCATACAGAGTCTTGTTTTGTTGTTTTGAAATTTCCCCACATTTTATTTAATTCAGAAGTTACTTACTTACTTAGTTACCTTACTATGTATGAAAGTTACACTAAAAATATGCCCATCTGGAATAATCCTTGTTTACCAGAATTAAAAAAAAAACTAGAAATATTTGACTCCTGGAAGAGGGCTGGAATTAGTTTTCTTCACCAGTTATAAGATAACAATGTCCTGTTGCCATTTAACACTCTAAAAGAGCACTATTAGTTATCTTATAAAAACTTCTTTCAATTTCTCCAATTGTGTTATGCCCTACAGAGCCAGGCGTCTACTTACCAGTTAAAATATATATAATCCCTCTGCAAATTTGTCCATGGCTATTACCATAACTTGTACTAAACAAGGGCTAATAGGGGATTTATATTCTACCCTACAAATAGCGGTTATTGCTCGTACACAGGTCATTAGCCTTTGTTCTTGGCAGCAGGACATAGTAATACTGGATGATGGGGAGTGGACTCGCTTTCACAACGCCTGACTCATTATACATAGAGTATATTATACTCCACAGAACTTCCCTCTTGGGGAAGAGCAACATCATCACTGTGTACTAAGAAAAGAAAGACAGGCGCCTCTAGGTTAGAACTGTAACATTTTAATATCATACAGGTGCATTATCCACCTAAATAGAAGTTAGGGAGGTAAGGCACACTTCCATTGACACTGGCGTGGTGTCTGTCCCTATGCAGCGGTGATCACCCAGCTAGAGGCGCCTGTCTTTATTTTCTTTGCATATCTGGAGTCTGCTTTCAACTTCACATACAAAGGCTTGCCTTGGTTTCTGGAATGTTATGCCGCGTACACACGAGCGGACTTTCTGGCATACTTGGTTCGGCGGACCAGAGTCTGCCAGGCAATCCGACCATGTGTAGGCTCCGGCGGACTTTTCCGGCGCACTTTTTCCCAAAAGTCCGCCGGACCTAGATTTGAAACATGTTTTAAATTTTCCATCGGACTCAGTTTCTGACGGAAAGTCCGCTCGTCTGTGTGCTGGTCCGACGGAAAGCCCGCTCGTCTGTATGCTGGTCCAACGGACCAGATACGACGCAAGGGCAGGGTATTGAATCTCGCGCTCGCTGCAATAGGAAAAACAAATTTTCCTATTGCGTCGGGCGCGGGGCATACCAGGCCCTTAGGTCTGGTATGGATTTTAAAGGGAACCCCCTACGCTGAAAAAACGGCGTGGGGTCCCCCCTAGAATCCATACTAGACCCTGATCCGAGCACGCAGCCTGGCCGGTCAGGAAAGGGGGTGGGGACAAGTGAGCGCCCCCCCTCCTGAACCGTACCAGGCCGCATGCCCTCAACATGGGGGGTGGGTGCTTTGGGGGAGGGGGCACACTGCGGGGCCCCCCCACCCCAAAGCACCTTGTCCCCATGTTGATGAGGACAAGGGCCTCTTCCCGACAACCCTGGCCATTGGTTGTCGGGGTCTGTGGGCAGGGGGGCTTATCGGAATCCGGGAGCCCCCTATAATAAGAGGGCCCCCAGATCCCGGCCCCCCACCCTATGTGAATGAGTATGGGGTACATGGTACCCCTACCCATTCACCTAGGGAAAAAGAGTAAATAATAAAACACACTACACAGGTTTTTAAAATAATTTATTAAACAGCTCTGGGGGGGTCTTCTAGGTGAATGGGTAGGGGTACCATGTAGCCCATACTGGGGGCCCTCTTATTATAGGGGGCTCCTGGATTCCGATAAGCCCCCCGCCCACAGACCCCGACAACCAATGGCCAGGGTTGTCGGGAAGAGGCCCTTGTCCTCATCAACATGGGGACAAGGTGCTTTGGGGGTGGGGGGCCCCGCAGGGCCCCCCTCCCCCAAAGCACCTACCCCCCATGTTGAGGGCATGCGGCCTGGTACGGTTCAGGAGGGGGGGCGCTCGCTCGTCCCCGCCCCCTTTCCTGATCGGCCGGGCTGTGTGCTCGGATCAGGGTCTGGTATGGATTTTAGGGGGGACCCCACGCCGTTTTTTTGGCATAGGGGCTTCCCTTTATAATCCATACCAGACCTAAGGGCCTGGTATGACCTGCGACTGAGCTCGCAAGGTGTCAATCTCGACGATAAAAGCGGCAAGATTGACTTCCTTTTCTAGTCCCGTCGTACCTGAGTCACGTTCAAAATGAACGGACTTGTCCGTATGTGGGCAAGTCCATTCATTCTGAAAGTCCGCTGTAACTCTGGCGAAAGTCCGTCAGAAAGACAGGTGGACCTAGCCCGCCGGAAAGTCCAGTCGTGTGTGGGCAAGTCCGTCCGTTTTTAAGCCCGGCGCATCTGGCGGACAAAGTCTGTCGGAAAGTCTGCCGGACCTAGTATGCCAGAAAGTCCGATCGTGTGTACGTGGCATTATACTATATACAAGTATCCCTCCTTCATCTCAGCCCCTCTTTGTTCTTATACTGAGTACACCGCTTAAAGGACTTACTTGATGGACTCAATGTATCAATATACATTCTATCTGGCAGCACCACTATCCCAACCTTTTTTTTATCACTGATAAAAAATGTACAGATGTACCTCAGCCACTGGGTCCCTTATTCACATGTTGTGTCGTGGCCCCAAACTTCATGAGTTGTGGGAGAATATATTTACAACTCTTAACTCCCTCTGTTCTATTCGGGTGTTATTAGATCCCAAATTTGCACTTTTGGGAATTATCCCAGAGGATATACTTGCAGACAAAATACACATAATGTAGACAATATTCTTCTATTTAGCTTGTAAACACATTTTACATAAATGGATCACACCTACACTTACTAAATACAACCGATGACGTGAAATTCTTAATTTTACATTACAGAGAGAAGAGTTAACTTATACAGTAAGAATAGGGGGTGCCCTAAAAAGTTCAAAAAAATATGGTCCTGGTGGCTGGACTCTAATAGTTCACCTCATTACCCCTTTCCTCAGGGTACAGAGGAGGTCAGACAGATAATAGTTAATGAATTGATGAAAACTAGGTAACGGTTGATGAGTAGCAGGTACATTATGTGGTTGGCTAAAGTAACTATGGTGATTCCACCAATAAAAAAGTACTGTCTATAGTAATGTTAGTGGTGAAGTTATGTCATTGTATTCTGGATATCCTTAGTGTACTGCACTATCTTTGAGTCCTACCTTTTGAGCGAATGCTTTACTGATTCATTTTTTGCTTGTTCTTATAACATGTATTGAGTAAGTGAAGAGCCTTGTTTTGTTACAAGCAGTTTTTTCTTTTGTAATTTTTGTTTTTGTTTGTTTGTGTTTTGAAAATTTGGTAGTAAGTGATCTGCTGTGCGCATGGAGAAGACACAAGTAGGCTATCCACAAATCTGAGTTTTAGTAATTTCCTGCCAATGAGAGTTTGTGCAACCCATCTGAAAAGTTGAAGTGTGGGTACTTGCATATAAAAATAATTCCTGCTATGCCATAGCACATTGGCTACCTAGGAAAGGACTTTTTCTGCTATGTGGCCTTTCCCATGTAAACCACTGGTGATACTCTCATTACAGATTGACTGTATAACAGTCAGGTTTACCAACCAAAATCGGCTGCCCTTTTATGGATTCATCAAATTACAATGGCAGGAATTTACAATTAACAATAAGCGAGAAAATATTTAAGGACTTGAGGATTATTAAATAGCCATCAAGAACACCATTATAAAACTAAAATGGATTAAATGCATCTTTACCAGGGCACACCACAACAAAGCACAGGCTCCCAACAAAACTGGGGGCCAATAATAAAAAAAAATACTCCTGAATTGTGCATCAAATACCTTCACAATAAGACATCAGTAACTTCCGATCTTAAAACAGGTAGGATAGTTTGAAAACTGTGGAACCTTACTTTTTGCCAAAGACTTAAATAAAACACGTTATTTGTTTGGAAAAAATAGTGATCTGTTTTTGACAAAATATAATGATGCTGCAATTCCTGGAGCTGAATATCTATTTCCAAACTCACTGCACTTAAATCTGTCATTTTTTAGAATGTTTTTATAAAATACCTTGTTGCTTTTAGCTGTTAACTTATTACCATACTCAGTGTACCAAAAATTGCACTTTTGGAAAAAAGGAATGGCTTGTTACTAAAAATTGCTATTTTGTTCCCAAAATACTGAATAACTGACTACGTCTAGTAATAAAAGCTACATTTTTGTGAGACAATGGGTATATTCTTAAAAATATTTTTATTGTTTTAAATGCAGGAGCTGGCAAACTATTTACCAAACCCAACAGCTACCAGCACAATGTTGGTGTGCCAGTAACGAAGGCTTTAAAGGAAGTGTCCAACTTCAGTGCACTCAAAAGATGGTGATTGCTGTTCTTTTAATGCCTTGTGTTAAGGAACAGCAACATGGGAGGAGGGATAGGCACAAACAGGAGAAGCAAGAAGCCTGTCAAATGCCATCAGAAACCGAAATGGTGTTTCTGCGTGAAGTACGAAAAGATTGATCTTATCTGTCTATTGTAGTTAGTGCAAATCCCAACTCGTTCTTCTCTGTTGTGAAGTTTACATTTTTGATGTGCATAAATTAAGCTTTAGTAAGCTGGTGATATGATATCAAACAGTAAACTTCTTTGTAAGAGTACAAAATATGTTTTTTTTTTCAGCAGCCTTAACTGCGATTTTACTTTTACTATACATTTGCCTTTAAATGTTGGATTTTCTCTTATAAACATACAAGTTACCAAAGGTAAAGTGGGTTGCACTAGTATATAATTGTATTGTTGCTTAATTGTGTAAAATTATTCTCTCTAGCAGCATTTCTAGAATAGTTTAAAGTGGTTCAAGCGTTTTTTATTTTGTACGGCATGTTACAGAATAATACACTGTAAATGATGTTACATTATACGCCATTTTAATAATTAATACTACTGTTCACCTACAGTAGTTCTAATGTATGAAAATACTGGTTTAAATAACATTTTTATTTTCTCTTAGTCAATTAAATTAAATAAACTGTGCTATTCATTCTTGTACTGTACTGGGTCACAAAAAAAACTTGACTGCAAAATTTAATATTCAATATATTGGAAGAACTTTACAATACATTATATTATTGTGTTATGTTACTGTATTTTATGACAGCATTATTTTAATGTGCTGGGAAGGAATTCATCTATTGTTGGCTTAAAAATATTGGCTAACCATGTATAGTGTTGGGTTGCCATTGACTTTGCCAGAATATCTTTTGATGGTCAAGGTTAACACTCTAATGCCCCGTACACACGGTCGGACTTTGTTCGGACATTCCGACAACAAAATCCTAGGATTTTTTCCGACGGATGTTGGCTCAAACTTGTCTTGCATACACACGGTCACACAAAGTTGTCGGAAAATCCGATCGTTCTGAACGCGGTGACGTAAAACACGTACGTCGGGACTATAAAAGGGGCAGTGGCCAATAGCTTTCA
Source organism: Aquarana catesbeiana (assembly GCF_042186555.1). Classification (NCBI taxonomy): domain Eukaryota; kingdom Metazoa; phylum Chordata; class Amphibia; order Anura; family Ranidae; genus Aquarana; species Aquarana catesbeiana. The sequence goes on along the minus strand of NC_133332.1, from coordinate 152,418,518 downwards.
TCTCTTTATTTATTCTGAGCATGCGTGGCACTTTGTCCGTCGGATTTGTGTACACACGATCGGAATTTCCGACGGATTTTGTTGTCGGAAAATTTTATCTCCTGCTCTCCAACTTTGTGTGTCGGAAAATCCGATGGAAAATGTCCGATGGAGCCCACACACGGTCGGAATTTCCGACAACACGCTCCGATCGGACATTTTCCATCGGAAAATCCGACCGTGTGTACGGGGCATTATGCCGCGTACACACTATCGCACATTCCCACAACAAAATCTATGTTTTTTTTCCAACGGATGTTGGCTCAAACTTGTCTTGCATACACACAAATGTTGTCGGAAATTCCGAACGTCAAGAACATGGTGACGTACAACACATACGATGAGCCGAGAAAAATGAAGTTCAATAGCCAGTGTGGCTCTTCTGCTTGATTCCGAGCATGCGTGGAATTTTGTGCGTCTGTATTGTGCATCGGAATTTCCGACAACTGATTTTGTTGTCTGAAAATTTGAGATCCAGATCTCAAATTTTGTTTGTCGGAAATTGCGACGGAAAATGTCCGATGGAGCCTACACGGGGTCGGAATTTCCGACAACAAGCTTCCATCGAACATTTGTTGTCGGAAATTCCGACCATGTGTACGCGGCATAAGTGTGGTCTCATACTAGATTTCACACAAATAAAGTATCAAAAAGCTGTTTTTTTAATCTATCACAGATTGGCTTATTGGTCATAGATATGTTTTGTTTTTGTTTTGCTTTTGACATATTCTGTCTTTTTTCTGCATTTTTTGGGCAATCTTTCTGCCTATAACCAATGTAGCATAACAAAACTCACAATAACAAAAAGTTATTTTTTTCGATCCTTATAAATACGCCCTATTATCTCAAAACAACACAAAGACCTTCTTCTAAGCAAAGAATTGCTGAAGGCTTTGTTTTCAAGATTCCCTATAGCAAATCTAAATTCCCAGCAATGTTCTTATTCCTTCAGTAGTAAAGGAGTTAATTAAGTCTGAAAACATTAAGCCCAGCAGTTCTAAGAATCCACCGAGAGTATTAAAACCACTCACTGTTTATTCTGCCACAAACAGCAAAGAGAATCGGATCAGAAATGCAATTTTGTCCTGTTTGATGCAATGCACCATATAACACAGTCTACAGGGAAGTTCTGCGATCTCTTGTTAACCTCTCTATTTGCTCCATTAAGGAACACTGTTAGCTACAATACACAGCATTTGCATTGTGTCAGCATAATGGAGGGAATAGTTAATCATTAGCAACAATAAAACTGACATTTTAAGATTCATGTCATATGTAAGTGGTCTTTGAAGGATACTTATGCTGCAATAAGTAACCTTGTTTTTTCTCGTATTTAATTTTAATAAAAGCCTTGTCTTACTTTTTTACAGCTTGCATCAAGAAAGAAAATTTAAACATAAAAAAAAATAAAACTTTGAATACACAGGGCTGTTTTCACATACAATTAAAAATTACATTTGCTGTGTGCCCAGTAGTTTGATTACCATATACCTATGGTTATTTAAGTCTTGGTAAAGGCATTTATAATTTTGGATATAGTGTGAAAGGGTTAGATATTTTGCCAATTTTTATTTGCTGTTTGTTTTCTCATTGGGGGAATCACTGTCTTGATTTGTCCTGCTGACCATTTTCATTGAGACAGAAAGTAAGGGGAAAACTAAAAATGTTGAGTTGTCATCAAAGGAAGAGGTAAAGGAGAATCCTATATGGTACATGTGTTCCTGTGGTCACTTTCTAAGAATGGAAATGGAAAATTGGATCAAATACTTACTGTAATTTTCCTTTCCTGGATCCAATCCATGGCAGCATACATGTGATAGTATGCTGCCATGTTGGCGCCAGGAAATTCTGTTAACTTTGAAAAGATTCTGTCTCATTTCTAAGTACATATCCTGGCTAGGAAGGAAAGGGAAATCTGCCCCACAAAACACGCAAAGTGAAAAGTAACCTGATAGGGGTTTTAACCTTCCCTACTATATCTAAAATGAAAAACAAATGTTTTGGCCCTACATACTTTTCAAAGTGTACAGTATGTAGTCAAAACATACTGTATGTCCTAAGTTTCCCTTTTAACAATTTTTTTAATAGTTTTTTGAATGCTAATGGTTTAAATCATTTTCTGGACTAAAATACAGTATGTCTCAGGGACTTCAGCAGCAAGATACCATGACCAAACTTATTTTCATCCAATTGTTGCTGCTTCTGCTATTTTTAGGTCAAGCAGGGAAGTCTCACCTGTCCTGATACACTTTTCAAAGTGAAGAGCAATGGTTGTAGCAGATGAATGGAACTGGGAAACCATGTATAGAGATCTTGCTGAGGGACCTTGAAGCTATTAGGGTGATCCACCAGTATCCTTCATATCATTTAAACCTTTATCAAATAACATGCAGCATAATGCATATCTCTGCATAGTTTCTGAAGATTCAATGTAATCCTGTAAGGTAACAAATAAAACAATTATATGAAATATTTTTATATCATATGTTTTGGTTGAGCTGCTTTAAAAGGTTTTTCACATACAGTAGTTATTTAGCAGTAGTGTGGTTATATAAAGTAATTTTTGAAGACTTGTGGTGAGCTAGCCATAGACATGAGAAAGCTCATAAAGTCTAGGGGACTTGCTAAACGGATTTTTTTATACCTGATCCTTTGCTCGTCCAGCACACAGGACGCTCCCCCTTGCTCCGGCCACCGGTGTCCTCATGTCTATGGCATGTCACATGTCATGTGGACTCTGCACCCGTCTTGATGATATCAGAAACGTAGACAGCCAGAGCATAGGGGAGAAGACGCTAAGGCAGTGGTTCTCAACCTCTCTAGTGCCGTGACCCCTTGATAAAATTGTGGAGACCCCCAACTGTAAAACTATTTTCATAGCGTGGGTTGTCAGCGCCCAAGGCAAGACAAGTAATTTGCGCCCATAACCCACGGACATTTAGTACTCCCTGAGTCCCTTCAACTCGTACAGTATTAAAACCCCTTATGGTACATTTTAGGATGTACCACTCTTTCTCTTTGTTCTCCTTTCTTTCCCTTTTATCTCTCTCTATCCTAATTTCTTGTTTTTTTCCCCCCATCCCTCTTTCTAGCCATCTTTCTTGTTCTTTCTCTTATTATTTCTCTCCCTTTTTCTTTGTCCCCCCCCCCCCCTTTCCTCTCCCTTCCATGTATTCTCTATTTTTATTCCTTCTTTTACTCCTTGGTGGGGGGAATGGGATGAGTGGCAATGTTGGCGGGGAGTTCTGATCAGCCAACTTAGGTGCTCTTGATCAAGGTCATCTGCTGATCTGGGAACTTTAGTTGGGACTTTTAATGGCAACTATAATCACAGGTAGTGTTACTCACTGTGTCTCCGACTTTGTGGTGTCTCGTAGCAGTGACACCTATGCCGAAATCAGGAGATAGGGTCTCCTCCAGACGACTGGCGGCTGCGGGCTCCAGGGACAGCCCTAGTGGGTGGACACAAAAAGGCTGGGAGAGCGGGGCTTCAGAAACAGCCAAGGATTTGGTGACCCCTGGCAAATCTTCATTTGACCCCGAGGGGGTCCTGACCCCCAGGTTGAAAACCACTGCGCTAAGGGAACCTGTCTAATAGTATGGAGAAGCAGAGTATGAGGTAAATAAATCTACTTTTTCATGCTCCCTAGACCTAAAATAGCAGTTAATCTTTGCAGTGGGATAATTTTCAAGTTTCTTGGAGTTCAGCCTAAAAGTTACAGATTACAGACATAGAAATGAAAACACTGAATCATTCACACCAGTACCTGTTTCTGAGCATATACAATATTAGGCCCAGTTTGGTTGGAAACCAGATACATTCTTTAAAAGCACTCGTGTTTTATCTTGAGAATGGTAATTGGTTGGTCAACACTTTATACTTGTGATCTGAGTCACTGATTTGTTTGTAGTATTCATGCTTAGTGTTGTTTGCCTTTGTTCTAGGACTTGAGTATTGATAGATATAAAGTGATGGTCACTCGCTTTGGATAATTTTGACAAATTTTTATGGTGACCCCCATTTCCACTGTCATCAATAGAACTCCACAGAAACCCTGGGTTAGCTGATCTTGATAGAAAAATCAATCATTATAGATAAGCAGTTTAATTTTGGCAAAACTGATTTTTTAGCATAATTCTTTCACTGCTGAAAGGAAATTTATAAAATGCCTTCCTATGTGCCCAGGATTCCTAGCTTGCAGTGATCCAATTACATGCATTGTTAAATAAGTAGAAAAAAAATAAATAGAAAAAAATAAATTGTTCCTAGAAATCGAGTAAATCATTGCAGATCCAAGTTTAAATAAAGCAAAGAGAAATTTCTGGAAAATCTCTGGGAAAAAAACAAAACAATGCAGGCTTTATTTCTGGCAGACAACAGCAGGCTATAATATATACGTTTTTGCTTTCAACTTAACTGCTTCAATACTTGCGTCTTAGGATTTTTTAATTGATTACAAGTATATGCGAGTGGTAACTGTAGAATGTCTGAAAAATGCTTCATGACCCCAGTAAGCAAAATACTTTTCACTCCTACAGGCACTTACAGTCAGGTCCATAAATATTGGGACATCAACACAATTCTCATCTTTTTGGCTCTATACATCACCACAATGGATTTTAAATGAAATAAACAAGATGCGATTAAACTGCAGACTGTCAGCTTTAATTTAAGGGTATTTACATGCAAATCAGGTGACCGGTGTAGGAATTACAACAGTTTGTATATGTGCCTCCCACTTTTTAAGTGACCAAAAGTAATGGTACAATTGGCTGCTCAGCTGTTCCATGGCCAGGTGTGTGTTATTCCCTCATTATCCAATTTACAAGGAGCAGATAAAAGGTCCAGAGTTCATTTCATGTGTGCTATTTGCATTTGGAATCTGAGGCTGTCAACTCTCAATATGAGATCCAAAGAGCTGTCACTACTTTACTTTTATTAAGATAGAACATGAAAGACACATAGCGGAGGAGAGCAAAAACATCACAAGAAATTCTTTAAGTATATAAACACTACTTTACTTTTATTAAGATAGAACACGAAAGACACATAGCGGAGGAGAGCAAAAAAATACCAAGAAATTCTTTAAGTATATAAACAGTAAAAAAGGGAGGACAGACCATATTGGCCCCAAAAAGAATGAGGAAGGATATCTGGTTACAAAGGATGGGGAAATGGCGAAGATATTGAATTTATTCTTCTCCTCAGTCTTCATGAGGGAATCGGAGGGCTTCAGTAACCAAAACTGCAGTGTTTGCCCTCATGACACATCACAGGAAGCACCCTCATGGCTAACAGAGAACAGAATTAGAAATAGAATTGGGAAACTTAACATTAATAAATCATCGGGACCAGATGGCTTGCACCCAAAGGTACTTAGAGAACTCAGTCAAGTAATTGCCAGACCATTGTTCTTACTTTTTACTGAAAGTCTACTGACTGGAATGGTACCAGCTGAATGGAGAAAAGCCAGTGTAGCACCAATATTTAAAAAAGGGCCAAAATACATCCCTGGGAATTACAGACCAGTTAGCCTAACATCAATAGTATGCAAGCTCTTGGAGGGGACGATAAGGGACTATATACAAGATTTTAGTAATGAAAACGGTATCATTTGGACGCATGCGTGCGAGCGAAGGAGATGGCCGCCTGAATCCTCTGCTCCGCGCCAACGAGACCATTAAACCGGCCAGATAAAGCGCTGAACAAGCGGCGATGCAGCACACTTAACTCCGCGGACTCCGGAACATCTCTGGATCCTGCCGGTAATGCTCCGGTCTGGAAAATCGAAGCCAAAAGCTCGGCAGCCTCATAAACACTCCTCAGTTCCTGGCAAGGGTAAATCCAACATGGCTCTTAAACCTCCGGAGCCAGAGGACGCTGCTCATCTCTCAGACGGGAATCCAGAGTCTCCAACAGACAGCTTACAGCAATTCCCCACGGATCTGGTAAGCCCTCTCCCCCTGGACCCTGACAATCTCCTGGCAAAATTCCGCAGTATAGTCAGGGATGAAATCACTGTGGCATCTCGCAAGCTTTCCTCTGATCTGTTTGCAGGGTCTTAAAGAGATAGGCCACCACACTAATCAATTAGAACAGCGTATGGATTTGGCCACAACAGTGCTGGAGGGTCATGAAGAGGAAGTAGACAAGCTAACAGCGGAGCTCGAGACCCTGAAAGACAAGTTAGAGGAGGCAGAAAATAGGGCTCGCAGGGATAACCTACGCATCCGCGGTATCCCAGAGGCGGTGATCGATTTGCAGGGCACAGCGACTGCTTTCTTTCAAGAATTGGCCCCGGAGATTCCTGTGGACAGGCTTGAGTTCGATCGCATACATAGATCCCTGGCCCCTAAACCCACAGATGGCCCCCCGAGAGACGTTATCATAAAGTTTCACTATTATCGCACCAAAGAGAAGCTTTTGCAGGCTGCAAGAGAACAACAGACTCTCTCATTTCAGGGAAATTCCCTTCAGCTATTTGCTGATCTCTCACCGGTCACAATTGCCAGACAGCGGGACCTCAAACCATACTTACAAATCCTGCAAACCCAGGGGATCAAATATAGATGGGGATTTCCCTTCAAACTATCCTTTTCTCATTCAGGCCGTCAATTCCAGGCCACATCCCCAGTGGATTTGAGGCGCCACTTTCAAGATCTGCAGCTGGACCTCCCTTCCTCCCAGACGGATGCGGTGTCCTCCTCCTCCTCCAGACCAGGACTCTCCAGGCCCCCTCGACAAAATTCCCAGCGTTCTCAACCCGGATCCCAAGCTTTACGAGATCTGCAGTCCCAGAGATTCCATAAATCCAACAACGGATGAAGGTACTTTACATCTTTTGCATTATGATGACATCTAACCCCCTTTTGTTGCCTGACCCCGGGCCACGGTCGTCCCATCCGATTCATTTTCTGGTTATTGTACCTGGAACTTTTGGGAGTGCTGGGTATTGTGTCTTTGGTCCCCAGTACACTTAGTTCGGTCCTCTGCTTTGGCAACTTAAAAGGACACCCCACTATGGTCCGCCCCATTTGTGAGATGGTGGTGTGGGGTGCAAACAGCTATATTTAGGTTTGGCGTGTGGACACGGACAGTGGAGAACACTCTCTACCACCTTTCCAGGCAGAAGACATTCCACATCTAAAGAAGGACATCTTTTTTCTTTAATTTTAGTTTTCATTATAATTTTTTCTATTCATCACAGGAATACTACCTTAACATTTTTGTTCCTTCTCAGGTTCGACGTGGTGGAGGGGGGTGACGCTGCTGCCGCGGGGACAGCCTCTAATGGTGTTCCACTGCGGCGTGAGCAGTTGTTTCCGCGCCCCACTCCACCTCCTCCGTTTGGGGGGGTGGGGGGGTGCGGAGGGGTTGGGTCAGTTCCCGTGGTGGTCCAGGGGCTGGGGGCCTTAGGGCTCTGGTGTCCGGGCCATCGGGGAATAAGTTTGGTTGCACCTTCATGCCTTTTTATGTTACATCAATATTTGTTTAGTTCTGCTGTCTTAATTCAGTTTGCTAATCTTGTTTTCAAATGCTCTTGGTTTCTGCGCTCAAATTGCATTTAAAAGTTACTGTTAATATGTGAAAGATCGGTGGTCTCGACGGACCAATGCTTCCCCCAATGAGTCAGCACTTGGCTGAGACGGCTGTCTCGGCCAACGTCTTACTCGAACGTGGGTCTTATAGCCCACAAACTAAAGCAATTAAGGTATTGTTGCTTACTCAATTTTGTGAATTTCTTACTTCATCTACCTTACATGCCTCACTCTTTCTCTCTTGCTCTTTTCTTGTCCCTTTTTTCCTTTCCCCTCCCCCTTGGTCCGCGGGGTGTCCGGCTGAGAACTCATATAGGAGAACTCCCCTGATCCCATGACTCTTAACTGGCTCTCCCTGAATGTTCAGGGTATGAACTCCCCTCAGAAAAGGGTCAAGATTTTTAAGTATCTAAAACAACAAAAAATAGATATCGCTTGTTTGCAAGAAACCCACTTCTCTACTACCTCTTGCCCCAAATATTTTGCGGCACATTACCCACAGGTATTTCTGGCCAATGCATCCACTAAACATAGGGGTGTCCTGATTGCCATAAGCAAAACAGTTCCATTTATTTGCAGTAAACAAATAGCAGACCCAAACGGCAGATATCTAATTTTGCAAGGCACGGTTCAAGATAATGAAGTAACAATCATGACCTATTATGCCCCAAATAAAAACCCAGGGCCCTTCCTTACCCACGTCTGCTCCCTGTTATGGGCCCACCAAAGAGGTACCCTCCTGTTGGCGGGGGGCTCTAATGTAACTTTGAATCCCTCTCTTGACAAATACCCATCGGACCATAAACCTCCTTTCCGCGGCTGCCAAATCTTTTTCACAGTCCCTACAAAATTGCGATCTGATGGATATATGGCGGGAACTCCATCCCCCGAGTAGAGATTATACCCACTATTCTCATCCTCACCATTCTCATTCTAGGATCGATCATATGTTTGTCCTTCGCAAACACCTTCCCTTAATAGAATCAATTTCTATCCATAACGGTATGTCATTCCCTTTTGAGCAAACCACAATTTTCTCCATGGGTGATGAATGACTCTCTTCTATCCTACAGAGAGATTCTTACTGACATTCATGACACCTCAGTCGAATACTTTAGAATTAATACAGGAACAGTATCATCCCCAGTTACACTTTGGGAAGCATATAAAGCTGTCCTCAGGGGTCATGTTATCCGTATAGCATCTAGATGCAAAAAAGAGAGAGTAAAGGCTTGACGCGATCTCGAATTAAAATTAGAGGCTGCGACCACAGTCTTCAAACAAGCACCCACCCCCACTAATCACAAACTCTTAGATAAGGCCCGCACAGAATTAGACTTGTGTCTAACTGATGAAGCAGAACGGACCCTACGCTGGGCCTGGCAGAAGTGGTATATAAAAGCGAATAAACCTAATGCAATGCTAGCTAACAGATTACGCACCTTCACCCCGAAATTTACTCCTATTACTCTTCACACGCGCCACAACTCCCTAACCGGCAATCCCCAGAGAGTTCTGGAGGAATTCAGGCATCGCCTCACTAAACTCTATTCAGAGCAGGATCATCTCTCAACCCAAGGCCTGGATACCTTTCTCGCAAACCTAGCTTTACCTTCCTTGTCTGAAACCCATACATCCCTGATGGACCGAGATATACAGGTCTCAGAAGTCCTCCAATGTATCAAGGAACTGAAGGTGGGCAAGAGGCCTGATCCAGACAGCTTCACGGCACTTTATTACCAGAAAATGGCAGACGTCATTGCTCCGTATTTGACTAAGATGTATAATTCAGTCAAGGAAGGTTGTTCCTTTACACCCAATCAATTGACTGCTAATATTGTCATGATACCTAAGCCAGATAAAGACCATTCATCTTGGGCTAACTTCCGGCCCATATCCCTAATTAATGTTGATATGAAAATTTTAACAAAGATCCTGGCCACTCGCCTCAATTCCTTTCTTCCACGCTTAATAAAAAAAGAGCAAGTGAGATTCGTCCCAAGGAGACAGGCAGGTGACGCAATAAGACGCCTTCTTCAAATACAACATATTGTTCATAACAGATCCCTAGAAACTATGTTTTTATCATTGGACATCAACAAAGCTTTTGATACACTGTCCTGGCCCTACTTGATACAAACACTAAAACACTTTGGCTTTGGCACCTCTTTCATGAGCTGGATTTCAGCCATCTATAACTCCCCTCAAGCTAAAGTGAAGTACTATGGGTTTGAATCATATACCTTTCCTATTAGAAGGGGTACTCGCCAGGGATGCCCACTTTCTCCACTGTTATTTATTTTAGCACTAGAACCCCTGGCGGAAGCCATTAGATCCCATCCAGATATAACTGCCGTGGAAATAGCTGGTACCTTGCATAAATTGTCAATGTTTGCGGATGAAATCTTATTGACCATTACTAAACCGAGAATCACCCTCCCTAATCTGCTATCTCTTCTGGATACCTTTGCCACCTTTTTGGGCCTTTCTGTTAACTCCGCTAAATCCAAAGCAATGTCGATATATCTCTCACCATCTGAATTAGAAACCCTACAATCACACTTTTCTTTCCAATGGTTAAATTCCTTACCCTACCTCGGTATCCGACTTACCCCAAATTATTCAGGTTTATTTCAAGCTAATTTTCCCCCATTGTTTAGAAAACTCACAGATATGCTCTCCTCGTGGTCCGGTCTCCCGTCTCCTGGTTTGGTAGGATTGCTACCATCCGTATGTCCTACCTCCCAAAACTGCTTTACTATTTCAGGGTTCTGCCGGTCCAGGTCCCCTCCCATATCCTCCGTATTCACCAACGCAAAATCATGCAGTTCATTTGGGGCTTCAAGAGACCTAGGATTAAGAAGCAGGTGCTTTTTGCTCGAAAGATTAATGGAGGTCTATCAGTACCCAATCTACAAGCTTATTACACAGCGGCAGCCATAGCTCCACTATCCCATCTCCATGAGAAAACTCAGATGCCGTTATGGGCCACTATGGATGTGGTAGACTCTCATCCCTTAACCCTTAGCATCTCTTCCATGGCTCCCTCAAGAATACCGTCCAAGTGTTATGGGTCCATGTTTGGCCCATTCACTAAGGTTATGGGACTCAGTCAAATACTCTGCAGGCCTAATTTCCCCACACCTTCCTCTACTTTCCCTTCTTCACTGTCCATTGTTCCAGCCGGGGCACGATAATCCACAGCAATTCCGGTGGTGGACCGATAATGGCTTTGTGGATGTCCACTCTATGCTTTCCCCAACCAGGATCATAACATTTGCAGCTTTATGCTCCTCACATGACATCCCTCTCAGGGAACATTTTAGATATATACAAATACGACATTTCCTTTTATCCCTTATCAAATTTCAAGCTACTCCTTATACATTAACTCCCTTTAAACATCTTTGTAGATCACGACCCCAGTCCCCAGGTTTGATTTCTTTAATTTACGCTGCCATTATCGGCTCCACAAAACCGCCTGTAAAAGCATATCATCTCCACTGGGAGGCAGAATTGGGCAAAAAGCTAGACCCAGAGGATTGGCAGGTTATGACTATTTCATTATCCAAGTGTTCCAAGAATGTTCTCTTCTTGGAAAATGCTTACAAAATACTTTATAGATGGTACTATACCCCGGCCAGATTAGCGAGTTTCATCCCATCATATTTCCCCTTATGTTTCCGTGGGTGTTCACAAGAGGGTACGATGGCACACATTTGGTGGAAGTGCCCTAAGGTATGCAGGCTGTGGGTCAGAGTTTACGCACTTCTCCGAAATCTCCTCAACGCTACTATAAAAAGGGATCCCTTTGAGGCTCTTTTGGGGAAACCAATCATTGAACTGTTGCGACTGGAATGCCAGTTGGCATCTCATATATATACTGCAACTAAATTAACTATTGCAAAAGCATGGAAAACCCCGGCCCTTAGTTTTGAAGCGGTTAAAACCCGCATTAATGATATCATGGTTAATGAAAAACTGACAGCAGTGTTATCAGACACACATGACAAATTTCTTCAGACATGGCAACCTTGGGTAAGCTATGCCCATCCCTCCAGATTTGATTTGGCACTACTCTCCCTGTAGCGGGTTCTCCGGCCCCCCACCCCGCGGACTCTTCCCTCCCCCCATCTTCCCTCTCCCCTCACCCTTTCCTCTCAGTTTCTCCCCTCTCTTTCTTTTTCTAAATAATTATGTCAGCTTTTTTCTACCCTCTTTCTCTACCTACATTTTTTGTTTCTTTACTATACCTTTCAACCCGCAGGCTTTCCCCTGACGGGGCAAGGTACTAGATGACAAATGTTCATGAACACATTTTGCCTTTTTTCAGTGTTTTGCTTTATGATGCATGGTTATGTAGCACATTTTCCCTTTTTTTTTTTTTTTTTTTGCATTAAGACTATGTAAACTTGTATTCGTACTATGTTCATTTATGTGTTCCTCTCTATGTACTATTAATGGTCCTTATGTTCAATAAAACCTTTTGTACAAGAAAACGGTATCATTAGCAATAATCAGCATGGATTCATGAAGAATCGTTCTTGCCAAACCAATCTATTAACCTTCTATGAGGAAGTGAGCTGTCATCTAGATAAAGGAAGACCCGTAGATGTAGTGTATCTGGATTTTGGCAAAGCATTTGACACAGTTCCCCATAAACGTTTGCTGTACAAAGTGAGGTCTGTTTACATGGACCATAGGGTGAGTACATGGATTGGAAACTGGCTACAAGGGCCAGTTCAGAGGGTGGTGATAAATGGGGAATACTCGGAATGGGCAGGGGTGGGAAGTGGGGTCCCCCAGGGTTCTGTGCTGGGACCAATCCTGTTTAATTTGTTCATAAACAACCTGGAGGATGGGGTAAACAGTTCAATCTCTGTATTTTCGGATGACACTAAGCTAAGCAGGGAAATAACTTCTCTGCTGGATGTGGAAACCTTGCAAGAAGATCTGAACAAAGTAATGGGGTTTAAGGTAGAAACATTTTAAATAAAGCATTTGGGTGGTAAAAATATGAATGCAATCTACTCACTAGGGGGTGAACATCTGGGGGAATCTAGGATGGAAAAGGACCTGGGGGTTCTAGTAAATGATAGGCTCAGCAATGGCATGCAATGCCAAGCTGCTGCTAACAAAGCAAACAGAATATTGGCATGCATTAAAAAGGGGATTAACTCCAGGGATAAAGCGATAATTATCCCACTCTACAAGACTTTGGTCTGGCCTCACCTGGAGTATGCTATCCAGTTCTGGGCACCAGTCCTCAGGAAGGATGTACTGGAAATGGAGCGAGTATAAAGAAGGGCAACAAAGCTAAAGGGTCTGGAGGATATTAGTTGTGAAGAAAGGTTACACACACTGAATTTATTCTCTCTGGAGAAGAGACGCTTGAGAGGGGATATGATTTCAATTTACAAATACCATACTGGTGACCCCACAATAGGGATAAAGCTTTTTTGCGGAAGAGAGTTTAATAAGACACGTGGCCATTCATTAAAAATAGAAGAAAAGAGGTTTAACCTTAAACTGCGTAGAGGGTTCTTTACTGTAAGAGCAGTGGTTTCAGCGGGGGGCATTGATAGTTTCAAAAAACTATTAGATAAGCACCTGAACGACTGAAACATATAGGGCTATACAATGTAATACAGACATATAATCACACACATAGGTTGGACTTGATGGACTTGTGTCTTTTTTCAACCTCACCTACTATGAAACTATGTATGTAAGAATAGCATATGAGGGGTAGCCGTGTCCCTCAACTCTGAGAAAAAGATTTTACAATAAGTCTAAATATCCTATTTTGACAGAAACTAGCATCTGTGGAAGCATACACATCCACCCTTTAATCTTAGAAAACGTATGCTCAGATGTCACAGATTTGTAAGGTCACAGCTTTACAAATCTGTGATAGCAAAGCCTGATGATAAAAAACTCTGAAGGCTCTTATCATATCCAGACAAAAATGAAAGATCTCCTTGGGAAGAACTGGTGTCAGACATAGGGAAGGTAACACAAAATCCTTCCTATGGTGAAAAGTCAAGACTATTTTGGGCAAAAACAAGGCCCGTGAACACTGATAAACCCTGTGGAATGATGATTTACAAGATTTAGGCATTATCAGGGAATTCCTAATAATCAGACAGATAGTCCTCTGCAGAACTTTGGCCTTGCTGCAACTTGGTGAGTGTTGTTCCAGCAGTTGCCTGATGAAGCACCATATACTGTAGCGGTGACATGGCTGAGAGAAAAGAGTCTGAGGTGACCAAAGCGGGGTGACTTTGTTCAAGTAGGGGAAGAGCCCAGGCCTGAGGTTCCTCCTAAAGAGATGAAATGATGAACCCAATGCTTGTAGTTTCCAATAAAAGTGTTCAGGGTTGAAGCATAAATGAAAAATGAACAAAGCATATCCTTCTATAGTGTGTACTTACCTCAATCCAAAGCCCTGAGCCCATTACTATCTGCATGAGTCTCTTCTCTCTGTATAAGTTGAATCCAGACAATCACGGGTGGCGGCCCAGCCCTCTCCAGCACACAGCAGGTGGTTGACCGCCTCAACTGTTTATGTTTCCCTATGATAGTGTGTAGAGTCCATTCCCTCCACTCAGGTTTCAGATTACATCAAGCTTGGTGCTTAACGCTGTGCAGTGTGTGACGTTAGCTACCTGCCCCTGTCTGCTAATGGTGAGAAAAAGTGTTCTATCTGTGCGTTTGGTAGGATGTACTGAAGAAAAGTCAATAAATATACAGGTACAATTTATGTAGGAGGATTTGTTTTATCTCTGTGTATCACCTGAGGCTAGTCACTACAGTGGGTATATGTAGGGTTTAAGTGGTCATTGGGAAACCTGGGTTTCTGGTAGAGGGATGGCTGTGGAAGGAGCAGTAGAAATCATATCTATACATATGGACGAAGCAACAGGAGAAGGTGCCTGATCAGTGGAAGACAATGATATGTTTGGATGCTGTACTTGATTTTGATCTGACAGAAGTCTTTCAACTGCTAGAGGCAAAGAGGAAATCAACTGGTAGAGGGGTTCCAGCAGAAAATCCTTCCTTTTAAACTCCATGATTGGTTGACATGTACCTGATAGGTTACTGAGATGACAAGGTGACGTCTCTTATATCTCCTGTACAAGCACCCTGAAGGTGAAACAGAGGGTGCAAAAAAGACAGGTGAAACACAATTGCCAGTGGATGTAGCTTGAAGAACCTTAAACTGGAGATGCCGACCAAAATGATTCAGAGGAACATGCAAGCAATAGTGTCAGGTGAGGAGTCAGCAGGTGAATCAGCAGAAGTTAAAGGGAATATGCATAGAAGCAGGCAGCTGCATCAGCATCAGGGTATATTGAACTCACAGCACTAAGGCATCTGCTGCAGCCACTGTCAGCTCCTGCATCCTGTAAATAAATTTGTCCAGCTTTTTGTTAAACTGAGGTTCAGCATTCCTAGTGACCCTCTGATGATTGATGTAGGCGACAGCTGCGGCATTGTCCAATTGAACCGGAGCTGGATGATCAGCCAGAAATGGGGGCTGGAGAAGTAAGGACTGACAAAGTGCTTGTATCTACAGGATGTTGATTTAGGGCTGTTAGGGGAGGAAAAACCTTGACATTTTTCAGTTCAGGGAATAGGAAGACAGGCCACTGGGCCAACAATTGCTAAATGGTTGAAAAAAGTCCATCCAGCATCGATGAGAAATGGGAAGATCAAAGTGCAGGATGAATACCTTGAATAAACAATGAAAGGAGCAAAAAGGCACAGACACCAAGCCAGCTACCGCCCGATATAGTGTAATTTATTGCAAATCTGTAAAAAACTCTAATCACAACAAAAGCAATAATCATTATGAAAAAAACATTGACTTCACTGACCCTCCCCGACCCCCCAAGACCCCCTGACACCCAATCGGTACCTGTTCCATAATCCAACTAAGACCACCCTTCCTCCCTGCCTTCCAAACCCCCAAGACCCACTGGAGCCTATACATACTGAGGAAGTTCCAGTTGTGGGCGGGATGAAACACGTTGATGTGGGGCAACTACCCCCCGGCCCTCCATGGCTGCTCTGATGGACAGAGCTTGATATAAGCCTGGAGGATACAGCCGCTCTGCTGCTATGCTGCTAGTGTCAGCACTGCATGACTTAACCTTACCTTGTGGGATAGCTCCACTGTTGACAGCTTTATTTTGTACCTGTGGCAGGATTAATGGTGATGGATGTTGATAGGATTTGTCAACACTCGTGAGTAACGATTGGCCCTGCCTGGGCCTTTAAACACTTTGGCATTATCAGCTGTGCTTTCCTCAGTACACCTAGAATCCAGATGCAGTCTACGCAGGATGCAGATGCGGTATACATCCAGCTGTGGACTTTGATGCTTTGCCTATCTACATCTGTGAGTGACCAAATATACACAGGACAGTTTCTATCTAGGCTGCATACTTACAAGCATCTACTATCCCTGCATGCATGCACATAACTGAGGATACTATATGGCTGCATAGAGTATATCTTGCTACTTTGGCTAGCATCCAGTTGTCATTGACATTGAGTACACCTGTATCTGTGAGTGACATCTGTATCAACAAGATACTTTTCATCTAGGCTATACTTGCCAGCACCTGTTTTCACTGCATGCATGCATACAACTGAGGACATTATAGCACTGCGCAGTGCATATCCTGTCATCACTAGGCCTCCTGAGGTATGCAAGCAGTTGTGGACTTTGACTCCTAGTTTGTCTTCATTTGTGGACCATCTGTACACAAATTACTTTTATCTAGGCCACTTACCTGCAGGCATTTGTCAATCATCACACGCATGATTTATTAAGGATATAGTACTGCAGTACATTCTGGTTTTACTTTTTGTGGGTGGACTCTGCATATAACTAGTGGCTATAGTGCCTTGGGCTTTTTAGCCTTAGTTAGCAACTGCCCCGAGGAGAGGGGTACTTAAGTTCTAATCACTAACCCATTGTAATTTCCACAGCCTTTTGGGCCATATTGTACCCTCTTTATCATTCTACACATCAGGTGGGGCGCTCCAGTGGGTCTTGGGGGGCTTAGATGGTAGGGAAGTATGGTGGCTCTTAGCTGGACGGGGGGGGGGGGGGGGGGTATGGAATTTCAATAAATGATACTATAGTATCTCACAAAAGTGAGTACACCTCTCACATTTGCTACAATGTAAAGTAGTGAGTGTACAGCTTGTATACCAGTGTAAATTTGCTGTCCCCTCAAAATAACTCAACACACAGCCATTAATGTCTAAACCGCTGGCAACAAAAGTGAGTACACCCCTAAGGAAAAATGTCCAAATTGGGCCCAATTAGCCATTTCCCACCCTGGTGTCATGTGACTCGTTAGTGTTAGAAGGTCTCAGGTGTGACTAGGGAGCAGGTGTGTTAAATTTGGAGTTATCGCTGGGTAGGGTAGGGTAGAAGAAAGGGTTATATGAGACATAACCAGACCAGCATCTAGCAACACAGAAAAAATTAAATGTGATATAAATAAATTGAATGTCAACACCAGCAGTTGCCAGATCCCTGGTTAGGGATTTTAAATTTTCAGCCAAAGTCTGAGAAATGATTCCAAAGATGAGCATAAATTGAAGTGCAGGGGCTTCCAAAGAGTAGATAGATCCAAAAAGTGCTTCCAACTTCTTGTCAGTAGGGCTGGAGGCTGGAGTGCCTTCTATACAGTGCCTTGAAAAAGTATTCACACCCCTTGAAATTTTCCACATTTTGTCATGTTACAACCAAAAATGTAAATGTATTTTATTGGAATTTTATGAGATAGATCAACACAAAGTGGCACATATTTGTGAAGTGGAAGGAACATGATAAACAGTTTTCAATTTTTTTTATAAATAAATATCTGAAAAGTGTGGCTTGCATTTGTATTCAGCCCCCTTTACTCTGATATTCCTAACTAAAATTTAGTGGAACTAATTGCCTTCAGAAGTTACCGAATTAGTAAATAGAGTCAACCTGTGTGTAATTTAATCTCAGTATAAATACAGCTGTTCTGTGAAGCCCTCAGAGGTTTGTTAGAGGACCTTAGTGAACAAACAGCATCATGAAGGCCAAGGAACACACAAGACAGGTCAGGGATAACATTGTAGAGAAGTTTAAAGCAGGGTTAGGTTATGAAAAAATATCCCAAGCTTTGAACATCTCACAGAGCACTGTTCAATCCATCATCCAAAAATGGAAAGAGTATGGCACAACTGCAATCCTACCAAGACATGGCCGTCCACCTAAACTGACAGGCCGGGCAAGGATAGCATTAATCAGAGAAGCATCCAAGAGGCCCATGGTAACTCAAGAACAACTGCAGAGATCCACAGCTCAGGTGTGAGAATCTGTCCACAGGACAACTATTAGTCGTGCACTCCACAAATCTGGCCTTTATGGAAAAGTGGCAAGAAGAAAGCCATTGTTGAAAGAAAGCCATGAGAAGTCCTATTTGCAGTTTGCGAGAAGCCATGTGGGGGACACAGCAAACATGTGGAAGAAGGTGCTCTGGTCTGATGAGACCAAAAGTGAACTTTTTGGCCTAAAATCAAAATGCTAAGAGTGGTGGAAAACTAACACTGCACATTACCCTGAAGACACCATCCTTCTGCAAGGACAGGGAAGCTGGTCAGAGTTGATGGGAAGATGGATGTCGCCAAATACAGGGCAATCTTAGAAGTAAACCTGTTAGTGTCTGCAAATGAATTGAGACTGGTGTGGAGGTTCACCTTCAAGCAGGACAACGACCCTAAATATACAGCCAGAGCTACAATGGAGTGATTTCGATCAAAGCATATTCATGTGTTAGAATGGCCCAGTCAAAGTCCAGGCCTAAATCCAATTGAAGATCGGTGACGAGACTTGAAAATTGCTGTTCACAGACGCTCTCCATCCAATCTGACAGAGCTTAAGCTATTTTGCAAAGAAGGATGGGCTAAAATTTTACTCTTTAGATGTACAAAGCTGGTAGAGACATACCCAAAAAGATTTGCAGCTGTATTTGCAGCAAAGGGTGGTTCTACAGAGTATTGACTTGGGGGGACTGAATACAAATGCACGCCCCACTTTTTGATATTTATTTGTAAAAAAATATGGAAAACCATTTATCATTTTCCTTTCACTTCACAATTATGTGCCACTTTGTGTTGGGCCATCACATACAATTTCAATAAAATACATTTACTTTTTTGGTTGTGACAAGACAAAATGTGAAAGATGTCAAGGGGTATGAATACTTTTTCAAGGCACTGTAGGAGTGGTGTCAAAGCTTTTATTAAGGTGCTACAAATGTGGGTCGACTATGGGAGGAACAGACCATTTCTTACCAAAATCCTCAGTAAAAGGTTAAAGCATTAAGAATCTCTTAGGGGTAAGAAATGGTTTGTCTGAGTGCTTTCGAGACTTGTAGTTAAAATCCACAAAATGGAAAAAATGGGGGAAATACCTTCTAAATACTTTTGGATCTGTGAGAATTGAGCCCAGCCAGACACCATGTTAAAGTGGATTGTGCAGCCTCAATTAGGAAATGGTTTCCTTCTCTTTAGGTGAAACAACTGTTGACTGAAATTCAGCTAGTGGGGTTTCCACCTCTACAGAAAGAAAGCATGCATCAGCATGGGACAAAGAGTCCTCTGGAGGATCCCTGAAAGAATCAGAAATGATAGGCCACGCTGCCTTGAATTCCACTGGAAAAGGTGGTGGAAGGCATTTCAATCTCTTGCAATAAGAGTGAGCAACAATTTGCACTTAGTGAGTCATAAATCCTTGTACAAAAGAAAATACCTCTGCCATAAAATAGGGAGAGAAATGTATACCTGAAGAAGAAAGGGACATTCAGGAATAGCTGCCAATACAGGTGGTTCTTACTGGGATCTGTAAGAAGTGCAAAGAGGCACAATGTTTCCCTGTGCTAGGCTCAGACTTGCACATAGTGCAAAGTACAGTAGGTCCTGATTAAATGAGTTGCCCTCAGCCACTTGGAGATCGCCCTTTTGTTTGGAGCCAGACATCTGGCTTATTACCACAAAAGTGTGTACCTTTAAGAATAGGAGCTATTGAAATTCCTCCAGAAATACTCACGGACTCGTGCATAAGAGGGTTAAAACAGCAGGCTTTGTGACCACTTGCCATTGCAGGCGGTGCTTAGGTATCCATTGTCAAAAGTTGTGTTTATTAGCAGAGGAGGCTGTAGAAATTATAATTGTAGCTTTTAAGTCTCCCTGAATGTCTAATTCAAGTCTCCTTGAAGAGTATTTGCTAACAATTTTTTTTAGGTAAAGCTGTTGAAATGCAACCTGGAAGCTAACTGGATATTCAGTGGCAGTATGAGCTGGGATTAAGAAAGAGTGAATGAGGTAATCAAGAATTGAAAGTCCTTGGGACCCATGCAAAGTCAGTCTGTGCAGAGGGCTAAAGTAATTTGTGTGACCTTTTGTTGGAGTATTGAATGTTCCACTACTGGCCTGGTCTAATGGCAGTGTGAGGGACTTGGCAGCCCTGATAAGTGAGAGCATCACTTATGTACTGTATTATGTATGAAGGTATGGGTGAACTGAGAGAAACATCCTATTGACTGTGAAGGTTGTTCTGGAAGAAACTGAGCTCAACCCCAGGGCTGGTACCTGTGTCTATTTGAAAGAAACAGCTCTAGCAGTAGGCCTTGGGCTGTCTACATCTGAGCAGACCGGCCACAGATGTGACATAATTATTCCAGCCATGAGGGGGAGCTGGACTTCTACTATATATACATAGTATATATATAATATAGTATATTATATATACACGTAAGTAAAAAAGTCTTTAGTCCATATAGACCCAGTTCCAATACTCAAAGCAGCACTCCAATCAAATAAATGAAGTATAACCAGCATTCACATGTAAAAACATATCAGAAATCGGTAGTATATTGATAGGTGATGAGACAGTTCAATTGATTCTACTTAATGATTGATAGGGATATACCATCCACCAGAGTCCACACCACGTGAAACACACTCCCCTAGGAGTTTACACTCACCAAAGGGATGTAATTCAAAAGCCTTGAACACACCATGTGTCTCTCGTTAGGTCCGGTTATCTCAAACTGCTCATCGCCCTGGGTGGTTTAGTCATGTAAAAAAAAGGCTCCACATAGAGTGATATCGTTTTAAAAGTTTATTCAAGACGACCATCCCCTTAAAACCACACTTACACAACAAAAATTGTAACAGGCATTTGGTTGAATAATCAAACTGTGTGTTATCACCAATCAGTATGGAATGCCATCTGCCATCCACTGCATTGAAAGTATCTGGCTGTTTCTTCCTGGTAGTGACATGCACATGTCACTTCCGGTTGCTGTAAGGTCACGCACTGACACATTTCGTCATCACGACTTTAACAGAGAGCGTGACCAAATGGCGCAACATCCCAGCATTTATAGGATGACCCAGCTTTATTCTAACCCAGCTTTATTCTAACACCTTACTTTGCAACACTGCTTGTATGCGGAGTCACAATCACAGGGGGACTCATTCAATACACACAGCTGTGTTTCCATGAGACAACCACCCTGGGCGATGAGCTGTTTGAGATAACAGGAGACACCTGGTGTGTTCAAGGCTTTCGAATTACATCCCTTTGGTTAGTGTAAACCCCTTGGGGAGTGTGTTTCACGTGGTGTGGACTCTGGTGGATGGTATATGCCTATCAATCAATAAGTAGAATCCTTCACCTATCAATTGAACTGTCTCATCACCTATCAACATACTACTGATTTCTTATGTGTTTTTACATGTGAATGCTGGTCATACTTCATTTATTTGACTGGAGCACTGCTTTGAGTATTGGAACTGTGTCTATATGGACTAAGGACTTTTTTTTACTTACGTGTATATTTCTGTTTTATTTAGCAGCTGCATTTATGTACATAGACTTGTGTCATATAGATCAAATAAATTACATATATATATTATATATATATGTTCTATATATATATATATATATATATATATATATATATATATATATATATATATAACTTTTTGGGAACTTTTCCTGAGCAATTAGGCCTTTTAGACACTGACATTATTACTATATAAATTATATACGAGAGTCCAGATAGAAAGGTGAGATTTACTTTCAATTCACATACTGTCCAGCCAATATAAAGATCTTCTGCAGAAAGTTCCACATGCAGCCTAATAAGCAAATAATAAATTCCTCAACACAGCAAATAGCCCACTGGTCCTGATAGTTCTTCAAGGAATCTTTAAATATACTGGCCTGACCTCAGCAGTGGAAGCCTGTTTGGATTGTCATTGCCCACTGTGGGACCATTGCAGAGAGAACACACTTCAGGAACGGAGGAAGCCTTTGTTCTAAAATGTGTAAAGATCGCAAAACACCTGATATGGTATATTTTGGAAAGTCACAGAAATACAAAACATGGTCGTTTTTTCAAGATCTTACAGATGAAATTTGCAACAAAATCTGTGTGTCACCAGCATGAGCTAGACCTACAGTGGGGACGGAAAGTATTCAGACCCCCTTAAATTTTCCACTCTTTGTTATATTGCAGCCATTTGCTAAAATCATTTAAGTTCATTTTTTTCCTCATTAATGTACACACAGCACCCCATATTGACAGAAAAACACAGAATTGTTGACATTTTTGCAAATTTATTAAAAAAGAAAAATTGAAATATCACATGGTCCTAAGTATTCAGACCCTTTCCTGTGACACTCATGTATTTAACTCAGGTGCTGTCCATTTCTTCTGATCATCCTTGAGATGGTTCTACACCTTCATTTGAGTCCAGCTGTGTTTGATTATACTGATTGGACTTGATTAGGAAAGCCACACACCTGTCTATATAAGACCTTACAGCTCACAGTGCATGTCAGAGCAAATGAGAATCATGAGGTCAAAAGGAACTGCCTGAAGAGCTCAGAGACAGAATTGTGGCAAGGCACAGATCTGGCCAAGGTTACAAGAAAAATTCTGCTGCACTTAAGGTTCCTAAGAGCACAATGTCCTCCATAATCCTTAAATGGAAGATGTTTGGGACAACCAGAACCCTTCCTAGAGCTGGCCATCCGGCCAAACTGAGCTATTGGGGGAGAAGAGCCTTGGTGAGAGAGGTAAAAAAGAACCCAAAGATCACTGTGGCTGAGCTCCAGAGATGCAGTCGGGAGATGGGAGAAAGTTGTAGAAAGTCAACCATCACTGCAGCCCTCCACCAGTCGGGGCTTTATGGCAGAGCGGCCCGAGCCTCTCCTCAGTGCAAGTCACATGAAAGCCCACCTGGAGTATGCTAAAAAACACCTGAAGGACTCCAAGATGGTGAGAAATAAGATTCTTTGGTCTGATGAGACCAAGATAGAACTTTTTGGCCTTAATTCTAAGCGGTATGTGTGGAGAAAACCAGGCACTGCTCATCACCTGTCCAATACAGTCCCAACAGTGAAGCATGGTGGTGGCAGCATCATGCTGTGAGGTGTTTTTCAGCTGCAGGGACAGGATCACCTGTTGCAATTGAGGGAAAGATGAATGCAGCCAAGTACAGGGATATCCTAGATGAAAACCTTCTCCAGAGTGCTCAGGACCTCAGACTGGGCCGAAGGTTTACCTTCCAACAAGACAATGACCCTAAGCACATAGCTAATATAACGAAGGAGTGGCTTCACAACAACTCCGTGACTGTTCTTAAATGGCAAAGCCAGAGCCCTGACTTAAACCCAATTGAGCATCTCTGGAGAGACCTAAAAATGGCTGTCCACCAACGTTTACCATCCAGCCTGACAGAACTGGAGAGGATCTGCAAGGAGGAATGGCAGAGGGTCCCCAAATCCAGGTGTGAAAAACTTGTTGCATCTTTCCCATAAAGACTTATGGCTGTATTAGATCAAAAGGGTACTTCTACTAAATACTGAGCAAAGGACCATGTGATATTTCAGTTTTTCTTTTTTAATAAATCTACAAAAATGTCAACAATTCTGTGTTTTTCTGTCAATATAGGGTGCAGTGTGTACATTAATGAGGAAAAAAAATTACTTAAATGATTTTAGCAAATGGCTGCAATATAACAAGTGAAAAATTTAAGGTGGTTTGAATACTTTCCGTCCCCACTGTATCTGAGCCTGAAACTCACAGCATCCAACTGCTATATAAGTGGTAAGACTTAACTCTTTTGAGGACCATAATGTAATGCGGGAAAAATATAGGAGATATTGAATAGATGACAAAACCATTAGATTTATTTGGTTTATTATATTGATCCATTTACTGTAATTTGTTAGATAATAGAGGCAAATGCCATTTTTTTCGCAAAGGCCTTTATAGACACAAATAACAGCAGTATTTCCCCCTTGTAAAAGAAAAAAAAATTCTCATTAACACCTAGCACAACTAAATTATGTTGTAGTCATTAGTGCTTATTTAATTTGTGTATTGAATGCTGAACCGTACTAATAGGAACAAATTAGCTAATTGTCTTGAAAAAATACTGACATTCTAAGCAACACAAAAGCTTGTATAAGAAAGTTCAACATATTTGGATGGAATATAGCTCTGAGCATCATATCCAGTGTACTGGTATTTTTTTTAACTGACTATAGTATCCACAGTATGAGCACTGAACAGAAATAACCAAAACCTTCAGTGTTCATATATGGAAGTTGTACCCTACAATATCACCCCACATAAACCAGTATGGAGGCACATGCTGAACTTTGCATGAGCTGAAATCATCACAAACCCTTTTTATGTAAACTGGCAAATTATTTTGGATAACTGCATTGGGTACATTTGTATAATCTGGTTTGCATCTTAGATTGTATGATTCCACTTGCTCACCTTTACTGAACTATCACTCTCTCTAGCACATGATGAAGAATACTGATTTCAGTAAACTTTTTCTTGTTATAATTTAGAAAACATCTTTTGTTCTTCTGCCATTTAAAAGGCAAATTTACTTTTTCAAAAAACCTTTTCTAAAGGCTTGTTTTACCTACAGCAGTAATGAAACAGAGAACATTTTAAATCCCAATGATTTCTTCCTTGCTTTTGACAAGTAGGGGTAATCCAAAAAAAAAACCATGGATTTGGGCAATGCTGTACATTCAGTACAAAGCATAATTTTCTTGGCATGTTAAGACACATAGATACAATAGTAACAAACTGGCCAGTGCCCCACCTATAACTGGCCTTCACAGCAAGGGGCACATTTGTAGCACTTACCTCCTAAGGAGCTGCTGGTTTTGATTGGGCCTGTATTCTGCTCCTACACCCCCCAATACTTGGCTCAATCCCCTTGACACAGCTGTGGTGTAGTGTTGGTGTGAAGCTAGCAACAAAGGATAACCACGCAATATACAATATTACAATAGTGTACCTTTACCTTTGATATCCATTGTTCCACCTGCAGAGAAAAGGGACAATGCTTCACACCAATTGTACTTAACCAGAATGTATTCTTTACTGGAACTGGTATAAAACAATAATTACAATGCTGTACCGTCACACAAACGTAGTGCGACAACACAGTGGGTATTCACAAGATTTTTAACATATAAAGAACTCTTGGATGACCCTCTCCGGCGCATCTCCAAGTGGGACCAATGCTCAGAATGACAATGTCTTGACTCTGAACACCTTCCCACTTCCAGCACGCTGTAATAAACAGGGAAATGTAAAGCTATCCACCCAGTACAACACAGTTACTAAGGAGCTCCCCCTGCTTTATAATACAGTCCTTACTTATTGTGAATAAACACAAGGCCTTGCGATAAAACATGTAGTCTTCTGTCTTCTGCTAGCTATTGTATTGTAATACTAATAATCCGCAGAATTTCTGACCAATAAAGCAGTGTAGAATAATATACAGCAGTCACTTAAATCATGTAAAGTATTTGTGAACTCCTTCCCTGGGAATGAACTTCCAGCGGCAGTCACTTGGTAATGAAATCAGGCTTGAGGCCTATGTAAGTGTAACTCTATTTAACTGAACTCTTCCGTGGGACTAACAGTCCCAGCAACACTTTGCGATCAGTCTAAGTGTGTGAAATGCGGTACAAACAGATGGATTCCTCCACTCCACAAGATCTTACTTTGCTTGCTGCGGCCACGCCGCCACGCTGTTCCATCCACAAGATGACCGGGAGTCCTCAGTTACCTCCGTCAAGGGTCTCTGGATCCTTCCCGATCCGACCACACTGCTGCTCCAGCACGCTGTGGTGTGAACTTCTCCTCAGGCCTCAAGTTCTCTCCGCACAATGTAGGGCGCGGCTCTGTGGACACACACACACCCACAGGGCCCTGCTGGCAGACCATGCGTCCCAGGAACAAGAGAAGGAAAATGGCCGCACATGTCCCTTTTATTGCCTACCCAGCATGCAGTTCAGTCGTTCAGTCACCCAGTGTTCATGGGTAGGTAGGTGAGCATTCTGGGTAAGTGAGTTCTTTCACAAGGTAAACAATAAGGCACTTCCTGCTCAGCTTGTGTGTGAAAAATAAAGAAGTCTATTCACATTTTTACCACTGGAGGGAGCCAAATATCAGTATATAACATTGTCTATCACCTTTGCATTATATGGCATTAGAAAGCAAAAATGTCAGTGCTACATACTTTCCTGCTTTATATCTTTGGTCTCCAAAGACATTTAAATTTAATTTCTATAACACATTTTTGCCTCTAGGCGAATGTACAATACCGACAGAGGAGCCTCCCACCAATTCTCATATGATGGGAGACTGATCTGTGTATCCACAGCTGACACTAGGGTGTCTGGTACAGATGTGTCAAGGGGTGAGATGGGGTTTTCCCTTTCTGAATTGGCATTAGAGGGACCAGCTGTCTCAGAGTTTCATTTGCTGGTAACTTGGGTCACCTCAGAACATTCGCCCAATGTATCGTAGGTTAGTCTTTTTGTTGGGCGAATGTCTCTTTTAACTCTTTGTCCTTTGGGCTTTTTTACCACTCTTAAGAAGCATCCTCATTTCTCAATTCAGGCTCTTGCACTTCACTGTCAGTAGGAGTAAATTGCTCTTCAGAGTGCCCGGGTAGTGGCACAAATTCTGAGGCTTCTGCCCTAAGAGTCCCACTATTTCGTCCTCCTGCCTGAGGTGAAACACCGGCTCCAGCTTCGGGTATCTCTGATGACCACAGCAAGCTTATCTCTGTTTCTTCTCCCTCACAGTCTTCAGTTTCTAAGGGTTGAGGCCGAGACCTAGTTACTGGTCGACGTACAGCAGTGGATGTAGATGAAAAATGGTAACAACTACCTACTCGCACATATGGAAAATGAAACAGATTAATTGAGGAGCAGCACGTTATAGCAATAATGAAAAAGCAAAAAATAATTAAAAAGTTAATTACAAACCGCACTCCTTTTAAAGTGCAAGTGCAAAATCACTCTATTGTGAAAACAGAATCATGAAAATGGTGAAATAATGTCAGTGATAATATCTACCAGCTGAGTGAAACATTAAATCATCATAGTGAAAAATTAATAAATAAATTACTAAACAGTGAAAATAATCAAAATGTACGAGGTGAAAAATTGAAAGGAAAAAGTCCAAAAATAGTTTCCAAAATATCAATGTGTTCGAAAAATATTTCAAACTATAATGAATCAATCATAAATCCAAATGTTCAAATAATGGTAAAACAGAACTTCTGAGTAAGTTAGGCTTCTGAGCAAATCTTCCTTGGGTTCAGCAGAGCATCGAATAACAGTATTCAGTCACCATCACCAGCCACACAGCCTACTCACCAGATGGAAGTGACTCCCATGACAGGAGTGAAACACGCTTTGAGGACAACCAACGGAGCTTCTCACAGCCACGGCTATGTGCAAATGCTGGAACTCAGGTGCTGGAACTCAGGTGTCTTGATTAACGCTGAGGCTACTTGGATGCATGCGACCAGACTTCCCAAGATGGGTCACAAAGACCATAGATGTCAAGAATGTGGAAAAAATGGATAAAAAAACTCCCATGTTGAAGTAAGCCAAAATATTTAATAGGCTAAAAACGGGCTTAAAACCACATTAACCACATATGGGTTCATGCAGGCAAACAAACAAACAAAAAAGCAGGAAAAACCAAGTTACGAGCGGAAGTGGCGAGTCACGTTCGTTTGTGTCCGACCGGTTTCGTCAGTGCGTTGCCTCCTTAAATACACATCGCCATTAAAGGCATCCAAGCCGGTGACATCTCATCTAGCAGAGACTTAGACCAAAATTGAAAGATAAAAATCACTGCCATCTTGTGACCAAAAAGCAAAATACAATGAAAAATGTTGAGAAATTACAACGACATCCAAACTGCCATCTTGTGGATAGATGCCAGATTGCACAATTAACCACTTGAGCCCCGGACCATTATGCTGCCTAAGGACCAGAGGTCTTTTTCCAATTTGGCACTGCGTCGCTTTAACTGCTAATTGCGCGGTTATGCAATGCTGTACCCAAACGAAATTTGCGTCCTTTTCTTCCCACAAATAGAGCTTTCTTTTGATGGTATTTGATCACTTCTGCAGTTTTTATTTTTTGCGCTATAAACGGAAAAAGACCGAAAATTTTGAAAAAAAATGATATTTTCTACTTTTTGTTATAAAAAAAATCCAATAAACTCAATTTTAGTCATACATTTAGGCCAAAATGTATTCGGCCACATGTCTTTGGTAAAAAAAATGTCAATAAGCGTATATTTATTGGTTTGCGCAAAAGTTATAGCGTCTACAAACTAGGGTACATTTTCTGGAATTTACACAGCTTTTATTTTATGACTGCCTATGTCATTTCTTGAGGTGCTAAAATGGCAGGGCAGTACAAAACCCCCCCAAATGACCCCATTTTGGAAAGTAGACACCCCAAGGAAATTGCTGATAGGCATGTTGAACCCATTGAATATTTATTTTTTTTGTCCCAAGTGATTGAATAATGACAAAAAAAAAAAAAAAAAAAAATATTTACAAAAAGTTGTCACTAAATGATATATTGCTCACACAGGCCATGGGCCTATGTGGAATTGCACCCCAAAATATATTCAGCTACTTCTCCTGAGTACGGGGATACCACATGTGTGGGACTTTTTGGGAGCCTAGCCGCGTATGGGACCCCGAAAACCAATCACCGCCTTCAGGATTTCTAAGGGTGTAACTTTTTGATTTCACTCTTCACTGCCTATCACAGTTTCGGAGGCCATGGAATGCCCAGGTGGCACAACCCCCCCCCAAATGACCCCATTTTGGAAAGTAGACACCCCAAGCTATTTGCTGAGAGGCATATTGAGTCCATGGAATATTTTATATTTTGACACAAGTTGCGGGAAAGTGACACTTTTTTTTTTTTTTTTTTTTTTTTTGCACAAAGTTGTCACTAAATGATATATTGCTCACACAGGCCATGGGCCTATGTGGAATTGCACCCCAAAATACATTTAGCTGCTTCTCCTGAGTATGGGGATACCACATGTGTGGGACTTTTTGGGAGCCTAGCCGCGTACGGGGCCCCGAAAACCAATCACCGCCTTCAGCGTTTTTAAGGGCGTGAATTTTTGATTTTACTCTTCACTGCCTAACACCGTTTCGGAGGCCATGGAATGCCCAGGTGGCACAAAACCCCCCCAAATGACCCCATTTTGGAAAGTAGACACCCCAAGCTATTTGCTGAGAGGCATGGTGAGTATTTTGCAGCTCTCATTTGTTTTTGAAAATGAAGAAAGACAAGAAAAAACTTTTTTTTTTTTTCTTTTTTCAAATTTCAAAACTTTGTGACAAAAAGTGAGGTCTGCAAAATACTCACTATACCTCTCAGCAAATAGCTTGGGGTGTCTACTTTCCAAAATGGGGTCATTTGGGGGGGTTTTGTGCCACCTGGGCATTCCATGGCCTCCGAAACTGTGATAGGCAGTGAAGAGTGAAATCAAAAATTCACGCCCCTTAGAAAGCCTGAAGGCGGTGCTTGGTTTTCGGGGTCCCGTACACGGCTAGGCTCCCAAAAAGTCTCACACATATGGTATCCCCGTACTCAGGAGAAGCAGCAGAATGTATTTTGGGGTGTAATTTCACATATTCCCATGGCATGTTTGAGCAATATATCATTTAGTGACAACTTTGTGCAAAAAAAAAAAAAAAAAAAAAAAAATTTGTCTCTTTCCCGCAACTTGTGTCGCAATATAAAATATTCCATGGACTCGACATGCCTCTCAGCAAATAGCTTGGGGTGTCTACTTTCCAAAATGGGGTCATTTGGGGGGGTTTTGAACTGTCCTGGCATTTTATGCACAACATTTAGAAGCTTATGTCACACATCACCCACTCTTCTAACCACTTGAAGACAAAGCCCTTTCTGACACTTATTTTTTACATGAAAAAGTTTTTTTTTTTTTGCAAGAAAATTACTTTGAACCCCCAAACATTATATATTTTTTTAAAGCAAATGCCCTACAGATTAAAATGGTGGGTGTTTCATTTTTTTTTTTCACACAGTATTTGCGCAGCGATTTTTCAAACGCATTTTTTGGGGAAAAAACACACTTTTTTAAATTTTAATGCACTAAAACACACTATATTGCCCAAATGTTTGATGAAATAAAAAAGATGATCTTAGACCGAGTACATGGATACCAAACATGACATGCTTTACAATTGCGCACAAACGTGCAGTGGCAACAAAATAAATACATTTTTAAAAGCCTTTAAAAGCCTTTACAGGTTACCACTTTAGATCTACAGAGGAGGTCTACTGCAAAAATTACTGCCCTCGATCTGACCTTCGCGGCGATACCTCACATGCATGGTGCAATTGCTGTTTACGTTTGACGACAGACCGCCGCTTGCGTTCGCCTTAGCGCAAGAGCAGGGGGCGACAGGGGTGCTTTTTTTTTTTTTTTTTTTTTTCTTTATTATTTTTTTGCTTTTTTATCTTATTTTTAAACTGTTCCTTTCATTTTTTTTTTTTTTAAATCATTTTTATTGTTATCTCGGGGAATGTAAATATCCCCTATGATAGCAATAGGTAGTGACAGGTACTCTTTTTTGAAAAAATTGGGGTCTATTAGACCCTAGATCTCTCCTCTGCCCTCAAAGCATCTGATGACACCAAGATCGGTGTGATAAAATGCTTCCCCAATTTCCCAATGGCGCTATTTACATCCGGCGAAATCTAAGTCATAAAATGCTCGTAGCTTCCGGTTTCTTAGGCCATAGAGATGTTTGGAGCCACTCTTGTCTCTGATCAGCTCTATGGTCAGCTGGCTGAATCACCGGCTGCATTCTCAGGTTCCCTGTTGAGACAGGAGAGCCAGAGAAAAACACGGAAGACGGTGGGGGGGGGGGGGGCATTCCCTCCCACGGCTTGTAAAGGCAGTCTAGAGGCTAATTAGCCGCTAGGATTGCTTTTACATGAAAGCCGACCGCTGGCTGAAAAGAATGATACCAAGATGATACCTAAACCTGCAGGCATCATTCTGGTATAACCACTCAAAGTTGTGAATGGCGTACCTGAAGACAAAAAAATGGTTAACAATAAAGCACAGTAAACAATAAAGTATAAATAATTACATACCTGAAAAACAAACATGATAAAACATAATAACAATAACAATAACAATAAAACACTGCAGAATAGAATACAGTAAAAAAAGAGCAGAACAATAGAGAGAGAGAATAGAGAGAGAGAACAATAAAACGACAACTATTTTT
Organism: Aquarana catesbeiana; assembly: GCF_042186555.1. Taxonomy (NCBI): domain Eukaryota; kingdom Metazoa; phylum Chordata; class Amphibia; order Anura; family Ranidae; genus Aquarana; species Aquarana catesbeiana. The sequence continues at coordinate 152,387,225 of NC_133332.1, read as the reverse complement.
TTTTATTTTATATATATATTTTTTTTTTTTACACTTTTTTTGTAACTAACTTTTATAACTGTAACCGGTTCCAGGTTCGGGTCTCTCAAAATGCGATGGCATCTTGGGAGACCCTGTGAAAGTGTGCCTAGTCTGTGCAATGCTGTACCCTACGCTAATACTCAACTAGTGTATGGTAGCGTTCAAAACATTCACCAATGCAAAGACCAGGATTGTCAGGACAGGAGGGACAATAATAGCGGGTGTCACGCCTATATCCGCGTTTGCTGCAGACACAACATCTTTTTTGGGGGGGTTCGTTGGGTAGGGGTACTCGGGAGCACATAAAAATGCCTCTCATGCAGCCGACTGCATTTCGTTGGGGGATGTGAATGGGGGAAGTACGGGCGCTGCAGAAGTGGTGGGTTCCCAATTAGGATTGGCGAATGCAGCAGGAAGGGCACTATGGGCACGACGGGCCTGTGTTTGTCTTTTTGGTGGCAGCGGGACACTACTTGTGCTTGCCACCTCACCAGCTTGAACTGCACTTATGGGACTCGCCACGTCACCAAGTGTTACTGCAGTGCTGGTTTGACTACGACCGGGGTGTACTAGGCCGCTGGTGCTTGCCAGTTCAATAAAAAGCTTCCAAAAAAACTGTTAGCGATCGCAGGGATCAGGCCTGACTCTGCGAACGCTGCAGTTATGCGTTTAGTGTTTTGTAAGTGTCAGTGATCGATCAATACTGCACTTGGGTGGGCTGGACTGGGCCGGGCGGAGGGGCAAAACGCAGGTGCTAGCAGGTATCTGGGTTGATCCCGCTAACACTGCGTTTTTGGGAACCCTAAACTGCTGGGGACGCTAGTATAGATCTGATCTGATCGGATCAGATATTGATCCGTTCAGATACTATACCACTAAAGGAGGCGTATGCTGCGTGCGTGGGTGTTAGTGGTACTGGCGCTAACCTGACGCTGCCTGGGGCCGGTGCTTGCTAGTTCACCAAAATGCTACCAAAAAAACTGTTAGCGATCGCAGGGATCAGGCCTGACTCTGCGAACGCTGCAGTTATGCGTTTAGTGCCTTGTAAGTGTCAGTGATCGATCGATACTGCACTTGGGTGGGCTGGGCTGGGCCGGGTGGAGGGGCACAACGCAGGTGCTAGCAGGTATCTGGGCTGATCCCGCTAACACTGCGTTTTTGGGAACCCTAAACTGCTGGGGACGCTAGTATAGATCTGATCAGATCAGATATTGATCCGATCAGATACTATACCACTAAGGGAGGTGTACGGTGCGTGCGTGGGTGTTAGCGGTACTGGCGCTAACCTGACGCTGCCTGGTGCTTGCTTGCCAGTTCACCAAAATGCTACCAAAAAAACTGTTAGCGATCGCAGGGATCAGGCCTGACTCTGCGAACGCTGCAGTTATGCGTTTAGTGTTTTGTAAGTGACAGTGATCGATCGATACTGCACTTGGGTGGGCTGGGCGGAGGGGCAAAACGCAGGTGCTAGCAGGTATCTGGGCTGATCCCGCTAACACTGTGTTTTTGGGAACCCTAAACTGCTGGGGACGCTAGTATAGATCTGATCAGATCAGATATTGATCCGATCAGATACTATACCACTAAGGGAGGCGCATGCTGCGTGCGTGGGTGTTAGCGGTACTGGCGCTAATCTGACGCTGCCTGGGGCGACGCATATCCCCGCCGGGCGATCAGGGGGCTAAACCTTTATTCGGTAATAAACGGCGGGTGCCCTGACACTATAAAAAATAAACGAACTAACCTGCATCACCCGTAACGGTTATACGGTGATCAGTGGTGAAAGGGTTAACTAGGGGGCAATCAAGGGGTTAAAACATTTATTAGGTAGTATATGGGGGTCCCTGTCACTATAAAACGCTGACGGCGAACCTAAATATTTACCTCACTAACTAGCGTCACCAGCGACACTAATACAGCGATCAGAAAAATGATCGCTTAGCAACACTGGTGACGGGGGGTGATCAAGGGGTTAAAACTTTATTAGGGGGGGTTAGGGGGGTACCCTAGACCTAAAGGGGGGTAATACTCACTGTCCCAACACTGGAACTGTCACAAACTGACACTATGCAGTAATCAGAAAAAAAAAAAAAAAAAAAAAAAAAAAAACCTGCTGGTGTCAGTTTGTGACAGGGGGGGGGTGATTGGGGGGGGATCGGGGGGCGATCGGGGGGGGGATCGGGGTGTTTTGTATGCCTGGCATGTTCTACTGTGTGTGTAGTGTGTTGTGCACTCACATTGATGTCTTCTCCCCTCGGCGCTGGAACGGAAACTACCGAGCCGAGGGGAGATGACATCATTTCCTTTGCTGCTGTTTAGCATACAGCAGCAAAGGAGTGTTCCCATTGGCCGGCGGCGATCGCGAGGGGGGGGCCACGAACGGATGGCCTCCCCCTCATCTCGGATCGCCGGGGAACAGAACGGGACCGCTTCGGGCACCGGGGGGGGGTCCGATCGGACCCCCCACCCGCGAGAGGCAAATCACGTACATGTACGTGATTTTGCCTGCCCGTGCCGCCTTGCCGACGTAAATCGGCGTTAGGCGGTCCTTAAGTGGTTAAGTCAGATGTCATTAATTGAAGTTAAAGTAAATATATTAGTCAATTAGAAAATGAAATAAATATCCTAAAGATGGAATAAAATTAAAATTAAAAACTGGTAAAAAATGAATACAAATAGATGAAACTGAAATGGACAGCCCCTTCACAATCTGAAAGGACAGGAAACCAAACAATCAGTAATTGGACAGATAGCAGTTTAGATCAATATCGGCATTGATACCTGCCGAAGTAAGTGTGTGTGATAAGTGTGTCCAATCGGTAAATCCATTCCGTTTCATTTTTTGATATTCTCTGAACCATATTTCCTCCCCTTCAATCAGCATCCAGCCTGTCAATCCCAAAAAATCTGGCCAAGCTAGGATCCTGTTGGTGGTAGATTCTAAAATGGTTAGAGAGACTATGTTTGGGAAAACCATTTTTAATATTTGTGAGATGTTCATTAATACCTGTGCAGAGATTTCTTTTAGTACGCCCAACGTACTGTAACCCACATGGGCAAACGATAAGGTACGCGACAAAGATGGACTTGCAGGTGATAAACTTGTCTATTTTATACTCTTTACCTGTGCTAAAAGATGTGAAGTGTTTTAACTACTTTCCTCACATTATTTCTAGTCAGTTTGCAGGCTTTGCACTTCCTACAATAAAAGAACCCTTTTACATCCAAGAAAGTGGGAGCCCTCTTGGGAGGATCTAAAACATTCGGGGCTAGTTTGTTCCGTAGATTCGGTGCACGCCGATAAATAAACCTAGGACGTTCTGGTAGGAAGCTGGACAGAGTCCTGTCCCCCAGCAGAACCGGACAGTATTTTAAGAAGATTTTTTCAACACTTTTGTAGTCTCTATTGAAGCTAGTTAGAAAAGGAACATAATCCAGTTCACATTTCTCTTTGGTGTTATCTTTCAAAAGTTGGTCCCTATCCATCTGTAAAATTAGTGATTGAGTAGCCCTGAGGTCTTTTTTGCGGTACCCTTTTTCTTTAAATCTATCAACTAATAAGTTAGAATGAGACATGTAATCTGACGTAGTCACAATTACGTCTGATCCTTAATAGTTGACCCTTAGGGATCTCTTTCAGCCAGTTAGGATGGTGACAGCTGGCCGTGGGTATGTAGCTGTTTCTATCAGTACCCTTAAAATGGATTTTTGTCTGGATTCTACCATTGGTCTTATATAGAATTAGGTCAAGAAAGCTAATCTCACTTGTACTTCAATTACCTGTGAAACTAAGGCCGTAACAATTGTGATTGATGTTACTGAGGAACGCCTCCAGGGCCTCTACTGTACCGTTCCACAGAATCACAATGTCATCTATGTACCTTTTATACAGGCAGATCTCGGGGGCGTGGGTTCCAAATATGCTCTGGTCCTCCCAGAGGCTCAGGAGTATGTTGGCCACACTGGGAGCATACTTGGCTCCCATAGCCACTCCCTTGATCTGCCTGTAAAAAGACCCCTCATGCCAGAAATAGTTGTTAGACATGGCCAACTCCAAGATCTCGATCAAGAAATCTTTCTGTTCAACCTTGGGATTGGACTTAGAATCAAGGGCCCTCCTTGTGGTTCTCAAACCATCTTTCTGGACTAAATTAGTAGAGAAACTTGATAGGGATACTAAAACTAAGAAAATTAAAACGTATCAACGTGACCTTAAAGATAATACGGAAAACAAAGTGTATAAATGGCAGGAAGAGTCAGTGGATTTGGCTCTCAACCAATCCATGGACTCTTCCCCGGAGAGATTGGAGCCCACTCAGCCTCCCACTGCTCCTCTTTGTTCTACCCCGGGTGGTGGTAACCAGGGGCATAAGCCCGGTCCCCCCACCCGAGGTGCAACTTACAGATGACTAGAAATAATGTGAGGAAAGTAGAACACTTCACATCTTTTAGCACAGGTAAAGAGTATAAAATAGACAAGTTTATCACCTGCAAGTCCATCTTTGTCACGTACCTTATCGTTTGCCCACGTGGGTTACAGTACATTGGGCGTACTAAAAGAAATCTCTGCACAGGTATTAATGAACATCTCACAAATATTAAAAACCGTTTTCCCAAACACAGTCTCTCTAACCATTTTAGAATCTACCACCAACAGGATCCTAGCTTGGCCAGATTTTTTGGGATTGACAGGCTGGATGCTGATTGAAGGGGAGGAAATATGGTTCAGAGAATATCAAAAAATGAAACGGAATGGATTTACACACACTTACTTCGGCAGGTATCAATGTCGATATTGATCTAAACTGCTATCTGTCCAATTACTGATTGTTTGGTTTCCTGTCCTTTCAGATTGTGAAGGGGCTATCCATTTCGGTTTCATCTCTTTGTATTCATTTTTTATCAATTTTTAATTTTAATTTTATTCCATCTTTAGGATATTTATTTCATTTTTTTAATTGACTAATATATTTACTTTAACTTCAATTAATGACATCTGACTTAATTGTGCAATCTGGCATCTATCCACAAGATGGCAGTTTGGCTGTAATTTCTCAACATTTTTCATTGTATTTTGCTTTTTGGCCACAAGATGGCAGTGATTTTTATCTTTCAATTTTGGTCTAAGTCTCTGCTAGATGAGATGTCACCGGATTGGATGCCTTTAATGGCGATGTGTATTTAAGGAGGAGGCGTGCCCGTTCGTGCGATCCCTGATGACGTCAGAACGCACTGACGAAACCGGTCGGATGCAAACGAACGTGACACGCCACTTCCGCTTGTAACTTGGTTTTTCCTGCTTTTTTGTTTGTTTGTTTGCCTGCATGAACCCATATGTGGGTAATGTGGTTTTAAGCCCGTTTTTAGCCTATTAAATATTTTGGCTTACTTCACCATGGGAGTTTTTTATCCATTTTTTCCACATTCTTGACATCCATGGTCTTTGTGACCCATCTTGGGAAGTCCGGTCGCATGCATCCAAGTAGCCTCAGCGTTAATCAAGACACCTGAGTTCCAGCACCTGAGTTCCAGCATTTGCACGTAGCCGTGACTGTGAGAAGCTCCGTTGGTTGTCCTCAAAGCGTGTTTGACTCCTGTCATGGGAGTCACTTCCATCTGGTGAGTAGGCTGTGTGGCTGGTGATGGTGACTGAATACTGTTATTCGATGCTCTGCTGAACCCAAGGAAGATTTGCTCAGAAGCCTAACTTACTCAGAAGTTCTGTTTTACCATTATTTGAACATTTTGATTTATGATTGATTCATTATAGTCTGAAATATTTTTCGAAAACATTGATATTTTGGAAACTATTTTTGGACTTTTTCCTTTCAATTTTTCACCTTGTACATTTTGATTATTTTCACTATTTAGTAATTTATTTATTAATTTTTCACTATGATGATTTAATGTTTCACTCAGCTGGTAGATATTATCACTGACATTATTTCACCATTTTCATGATTCTGTTTTCACAATAGAGTGATTTTGCACTTGCACTTTAAAAGGAGCGCGGTTTGTAATTAACTTTTTAATAATTTTTTGCTAGTGGATGTAGATGGTAGATCCTCCAGTGAAGTTATCCTGACCGCTTCTGTGAGAGGTAGAAGGTGATTCCGATGCCAGGTCTTAGGTGGTCTAGTCCTCCCTTCCGGTCTGATCTCATACACTGGGACCCCTGGAAGCTGTCTACACACAACATATGCCGGTATATATAGTGTAGTGCTAGTTTGAATGACAAAAGCTAATGTGATAGCAAAAGAGGATATATCAAACAGTTGTTCATAACACCATGCGTTCAAACTGGTACTGAAAAACACTTCAATATGTATCTATTATATAGAAAATCTGATGACCAAAAAAGTCCCAAACAGATGGTGGTGTTCATACACCACATAGATGAAATGGAAAGAAGTAATGCACAATAATTGGATCCCCCGTATGGAAGCAATGCAGGCTTACCGGAACCGTTGGACTCATAGAGACATATGTCCCCTGAGTCAGTAATGCTTGTATTGCCACCAGGCAATGAGATGGGGTCTCTCAGTGGAACAATATGAAATCCAGATGTTGTTTCTAAGGCTCCCGGCACAATTCTCCCGTGTATAGCCCAGTTTCGTAGTAGCATCACCGGGGCTCAAAAGAAGGACACCCAGCGAGGTCTGAAAATGGAACAAGCCCAGCAGGGCTGATGTGCAGCAGAGAGGTCCTTAGGTTCTGAGTGATATGGCAGAGGAAAACATGAGTTGGAGCATCCCCTGGAAGGTGGTGGAAACCACCCTACCGAATAGCATATGGAGGTGATTTTTGATTTATGATTGATTCATTATAGTTTGAAATATTTTTCGAAAACATTGATATTTTGGAAACTATTTTTGGACTTTTTCCTTTCAATTTTTCACCTCGTACATTTTGATTATTTTCACTATTTAGTAAGTTATTTATTAATTTTTCACTATGATGATTTCATGTTTCACTCAGCTGGTAGATATTATCACTGACATTATTTCACCATTTTCATGATTCTGTTTTCACAATAGAGTGATTTTGCACTTGCACTTTAAAAGGAGCGCGGTTTGTAATGAACTTTTTAATAATTTTTTGCTAGTGGATGTAGATGGTAGATCCTCCAGTGAAGTTATCCTGACTGCTTCTGTGAGAGGTAGAAGGTGATTCCGATGCCAGGTCTTAGGTGGTCTAGTCCTCCCTTCCGGTCTGATCTCATACACTGGGACCCCTGGAAGCTGTCTACACACAACATATGACTGTGACCTCCAACGGTCAGCCAGCTTATGTTTCCCTGGGATGCCCAAATTTCTTAATAGAACTCGGTCACCTGGTTGCAGGTCCTAAATCCGTAATTTGAGGTTGAAGTTCCACTTGTTCCTGTTTCCTCTGACGTGGCTCGAGCTTTTTCATATGCGGTCTTCAGACTCTTCCGCAATCTATTCACATATCCTCAATGAGAAGTCTCTGAGGTGTGATCCAAAGAGGTTCCAAAAGCCAAGTCTATCGGTAACCTGGCTTCTCGCCCAAATATCAGGGTGAATACCCTGTAGCGTCACTCCTGGTGCTGTTGTAAGCGTGTACTAAGGCAGTGATGTGCTTACTCCAATGCGGTTTCTGTTCAGAGGCCAGTTTCCTCAACATGTTGAGAAGGGTTCTGTTAAACCTCTCTGGTTGAGGGTCCCCTTGTGGGTGGTAGGGAGTGGTCCTAGACTTCTGGATACCTAGTAGATCCAGAGTGCTTTTGAAGTCTCTTCCCTGAGCTAAATAAATCCGTTGAGGTAGGCCATAGTGGATGACGAACTTTTCCACCAGGATCTTTTGCCACTGTAGACGCCTGCTAATCTTTTGTAGGGAATGCCTGAGCATAGCGGGTAAAGTGATCAGTGACTACTAAGACGTTTCCCTGCCCAGATTCCAGACATAGGAAGTCTATGCATACCAGATCCATTGGCTCGTGAGTCTCTAAATGGCCCATTGGAGCGGCTCGCTGGGGCAAGGTCTTCCGTTTTATGCACCTGAGGCAAGAGTGACAGTAGCTCTCCACTTCCATCCTCATGTGAGGCCAATAGAACCTGTCTTTTACTAGCTGGAGGGTCCTTTCAAATCCCAGATGGCCATGATGGTCAGGTAAGGCGATCAGCACCCTCTCTCTATGTTTCTCTGGCAAAAACAATTGCCACTTCTCTTTAGGATCTTCAGAGGGGCCCCTTCGGTAGACCACCCCTTGCTGCAGCTGCAACCGATCCCACTCTTTATGCAGCAGGTGAGCTCCCTTCTGAGTGCTCTTGAGTAGTAGATCAGGGTGTTGGCTCTCCAAAGCCTTCAGTGCCAGGCTATAGAGTGGATCTTCTCGTTGGTCTAACCAGAGTTCCTTTCTGGATAGCTTAGGTAAACCCTCCTCCACAATCTCAGTGACATCACAGTAGCACTTGGGCACCCCAAGAGCAGATACTCCGATTTCCTCAGCTCTAGCTCCACCTTTCCCTTGTTGTTCTGCCCCATCACAAAGGGCTCTTACTCCTTCAGGTGTTAATTGGGTCCATTCTTCTGGGTGGTCCTGGGGACAGTGAGGTCTTCTTGATAGTGCGTCCGCGTCCCGGTTCCCAACTCCTGGTCTGTACTTAAGGCTGAAGGTAAATGCCGAGAGGGCAGCCAACCATCTATGGCCGGTGGCGTCCAATTTTGCTGTAGTGAGCGAGAGGGTTAATGTCTGTCTTTATCACAAATTCAGCGCCATACAAATAGTCTTTTAGCTTGTCCACCACAGCCCACTTCAAGGCAAAGAATTCAAGTTTGTGGGTGGGGTAATTCCTTTCAGCAAGGTGCTAAGCTCCGGCTCACAAGCAATGTGTCTTAAATGTCCCTCATGCTCTTGGTAGAGCACAGAGCACTCTGCCCAGCCCGTCTCGGCTGGCATCCACGTGCAGTTCGTAGGGCCTGGTAGGGTCCTCATAAGCTAAGACCGGAGCAGTGGTAAGGCTCCACTTAAGCTGTCTGAAAGTCTCTTCACATTGCAGATTCCACTGGTCCTGGATGGACTCCTTCTTCTTCCTGGGACCCTCTTTTGGTTTTCCAGGTTTATCTGAGTCTACACCAGCTTCCTCTTGGTTCTTCAATAGCTCAGTGGGTGGGTGAGCTATCTTGACAAACCCTTCTACGAACCTCCGGTAGTACGAACACAACCCTAAAAATGACCTAAGCTCGGTCACAGCTTAGGGTCTGGGCCAAGAGGTGACAGCTTCTAGCTTCTGAGGGTCTGTGGCCACTCCATCAGCGGATACGATGTGGCCTAAGTAGTTTACTGAAGCTTGATAGAATTGGCATTTTTCTATGGAGAGCTTCAGGCCTTCATCATGGAGTCTCTTCAGAACTTTCTCCAGGCGCTCTTCGTGCTCTTCCAGTGTTCTGCCAAACACTATGACATCATCCAAATACACCAGTACTTCGATCAAGTTCATGTCGCCCACAGTCTTCTCCATCAATCTTTGAAAAATTGCTGGGGCCCCAGACAGACCTTACCACAGGGGTAATGAAAGCGGTCTTCTCCCTTTCTTCAGGGTGCATGGGAATCTGGTAATATCCACTTTTCAGGTCCAGCACACTAAACCACTTTGCCCCTGACAGGCTCTGTAAGGCATCTTCTATCCGAGGTGTGGTATATTGGTCGGGAATGGTCCTTCGGTTCAGTGTCCTGTAGTCAATACACAACCGTAATGACCCATTCTTCTTCCTGACTACCACTATTGGGGAGGCATATGGACTCTGGGACTTTCTGATAATCCCTGTCCTCTTCAGCTCAGTCAACTGTTCCCGAAGGTCTTCCAGATCTCCCAGTGGAATCCATCTGACTCTCTCTCGGAAGGGTTTGTCTTCCTCCAACCGAATCATGTGTTCAGCACTCTTTGCAAGCCCCACATCGAAATCACTTTTGGAAAAGGCAGTTTTCCACCTTAGGAGCTGAGTTTTGGCCCTCTCCATCCAAGCAGGTGTGAGGGGTGGAACTCTTCCAAAGGAATCTCTCCCTCTTGTCCTCCCATGATACCACACGGCAAGACTGGGGTTGCTTGATTTACCTGTCCCAGCAAAACTCTGGCTGGCATCTTCACAGGTGACGCTGTTGTGTTTCGGACACTGACTGAGACTTTTTCTCTGCTCCTCTTAAGTGCCTTGGTCGACAACACTTCTGGGATTATCTCCAGACCTTTATCTTCCTTGTGTCTGTCCATCTCAAGGACGATGAAGGGGCCAGGTCATCTCCAACTCAGCTTGATAGAGGCTTTTAGGCAGACTACCTCACCTGGTTGCACCAGCTTTTCACTCCTGTCTAGGTGCCAGATTTTTCCCACTCCTTCTGGTGGGGCCTTCTGCTTGTGCACTAGATCCTGGTACACTTGTGTTAGCATAGGGTGCACACTCCTGGCTGGGGTGCTCTTCCTTTGTACAAGTGGTGTCAGAAGTCTTCGGACCAGGTCAGTATCGGTCCCAATGATGAGGGAACTTCTATCAGCCCCTTGAGGGCGAGGACACACCACTGCCAAGGTATCAAAGGCCTTTTCCGCCACACTCGGATCGAAGGCGAGCTTGATGGGTAGGTAGCCATCATAAGGAAAATTCTGGGTCCCTAGGCCTCATATCTCCAATTCCTCCAGCTTCTGAAGTGGCAGATGTTTAAGATGTTTCTCATAAAAGTCCCTATACAACAAAGTCACTTGGGCTCCAGTGTCCAACAGGGCTTTAGTGTAAATCCTTTCTACCTGTATGGGGACAATTGGGGAAGGTCCCACTAACTGGGGGGGGAGACCCATGAGGAGTGACAGATTTAACCCGACTGTTAGTTTTCACACCTTTCTTCCGTGGATTCTCCTTCTTGTGCCTCAGCCTAGCCATGGTCTCAGGGACCTGGTACATATAGGTTTGTTTGGAGTTGGCTACTGTGACAGGGCGCCCAGTTGACTCCTTCACTGGGGCCCTTTGAAGTTTTCCGCAGGCTTTTGGCATTTTGTTTTAGCTTTTGGACTTGGGCACACTCGCCTATGATGCCCAACCCCTCCACAGTTGAAACAGGACTTGTTTTTTCCCGCAACTGCAGGGGTTAGCAGTGTTTTTGGTACTTGAACTCCTCCAGGGGTGGAATAGTGGGCCTGGTGGTCAACAGAACCATCATCTCCATTAGTTGCGACACCTAAATCTTGTGAAGCTTGATCTGAGGGTCGCCATCAGTTGCACTAGCTGTCCTGACTCCAACAACAGGTTTTGCCCTTTGGATTTTTCCTTTTTTCCTCTCAAGGATGGCCTCCTCTTCCCGCACAATTCAGATCAGGTTTGGGTACTTCAGGATGCCACCATCTTGGCGGGTTCTTAACTGGAGCATGATGGGGTCCAAAGACTGGGCACCCCTCAGGACTTGCTTGGCTCGAACTTCATCCACCTTCCAGGGGTAAGTGTGCTCCAATTGATAAATTAGGTCGGAAACTTTTTCTGTCCGCCTAAACACATCCTGCAGAATTTCTAAGTAGTCCTGAGCCACACAGTCCCGTTAGCTTCTGAAGCAGGCCCTCTTAAGCTCTCTGCAATTCTCTGCTTCTTGTGAGCCTCAGGGATGTCCCATTCATCCAGGGCTTGTGTGGTCTGCTCCAGCCATTCTTCAAAGCTGTCTTCCTCCATAGGTATGGGACGTTTTCCAGAGAAAATGCTAAGTTTCTGATATGCATTTCCTGAATATGTGGGGTGTCCCTTCTGGCATTTGGCCACAAAGTCCCCCAGGGCTGTCAAAAGCTCTGGTTCAACAACGAACAGACGTGACTGGGTGGACACCTTTGCTTTGGCTGATTTCACCTGTGTGGAGGTGATGGGGCTTTCACCTGGTCCCTCCTGGGTGTGTCAGGTAAAACTTGGTCTTATCAGCTAATATCAAACTGGTGCCTTTAAAGTTCTCAGGGACTCCCTTTCTCCACTCCAACAGGGCGTGGGTGCAGGAGGTCTGGCCTGACAGCAACCACCATTGCCTTTCTATCTGGGGACAGTGCCTTCACCACTTTGCTGATTTGTTCTTTCTCCCAGACATCTCCCCAGAGCTCAATCGCCACACTCACTTCTGAGCAGGCGCCTTCTGCTTCGCACCACTGTGCCACAGTGAGGGGGTCCATTGTGGGGCTATGTAGGGTGGGCTTGATTGCAGAGTAACAGTTATCCCGGACGAGCCCCCACATGTAGCACTTACCCCCTAAGGAGCTGCTGGCTTTTATTGGGCCTGTACTCTGCTCCTACACCCCCAATACTCATTAACACCTAGCACAACTAAATTATGTTGTAGTCATTAGTGCTTATTTAATTTGTGTATTGAATGCTGAACCGTACTAATAGGAACAAATTAGCTAATTGTCTTGAAAAAATACTGACATTCTAAGCAACACAAATGCTTGTATAAGAGAGTTCAACATATTTGGATGGAATATAGCTCTAAACATCAGATCCAGGGTACTGGGATTTTTTTAACTGACTATAGTATCCACAGTATGAGCACTGAACGGAAAAAAACAAAACCTTCAGTGTTCATATATGGAAGTTGTACCCTACAATATCACCCCACACAAAGCAGTATGGAGGCACATGCTGAACGTTGCTGAAATCATCACAAACCCTTTTTATGTAAACTGGCAAATTATTTTGGTTAACTGCATTGGGTACATTTGTATAATCTGGTTTGCATCTTAGATTGTATGATTCCACTTGCTCACCTTTACTGAACTATCACTCTCTCTAGCACATGATGAAGAATACTGATTTCAGTAAACTTTTTCTTGTTATAATTTAGAAAACATCTTTTGTTCTTCTGCCATTTAAAAGGCAAATTTACTTTTTCAAATCACCTTTTCTCAAGGCTTGTTTTACCTACAGCAGTAATGGAACAGAGAACATTTTAAATCCCAATGATTTCTTCCTTGCTTTTGACAAGTAGGGTTAATCCATAAAAAAACATGGATTTGGACAATGCTGTACATTCAGTATAAAAGCATCAGTTTCTTGGCATGTTAAGATACATAGATACAATAGTAACAAACAACTGGCCACTGCCCCACCTATAACTGGCCTTCACAGCAAGGGGCACATGTGTAGCACTTACCTCTTAAGGAGCTGCTGGTTTTGATTGGGCCTGTACTCTGCTCCTACACCCCCAATACTTGGCTCAATCCCCTTGACACAGCTGTGGTGTAGTGCTGGTGTGAAGCTAGCAACAAAGGATAACCACACAATGTACAATATTACAATAGTGTACCTTTACCTTTGATATCCGTTGTTCCGCCTGCAGGGAAAAGGGACAACGCTTCACACCAATTGTACTTAACCAGAATGTATTCTTTACTGGAACTGGTATAAAACAATAATTACAATGCTGTACCGTCACACAAACATAGTGCGACAACACAGTGGGTATTCACAAGATTTTTAACATATAAAGAACTCTTGCATGACCCTCTCCGGCGCGTCTCCAAGTGGGACCAATGCTCAGAATGACAATGTCTTGACTCTGAACACCTTCCCACCTCCAGCACGCTGTAAAAAACAGGGAAATGTAAAGCTATCCACCCAGTACAACACAGTTACTAAGGAGCTTCCCCTGCTTTATAATACAGTGCTTATTTATTGTGAATAAACGCAAAGCCTTGCGATAAAACATATAGTCTTCTGTCTTCTGCTAGCTATTGTATTGTAATACTTATAATCCGCAGGATTTCCGACCAATAAAGCAGTGTAGAATAATATACAGCAGTCACTTAAATCATGTAAAGTATTTGTGAACTTCTTCCCTGGGAATTAACTTCCAGCGGCAGTCACTTGGTAATGAAATCAGGCTTGAGGCCTATGTAAGTGTAACTCTATTTAATTGAACTGTTCGGTGGGACTACCAGTCCCAGCAACACTTTGCAATCAGTCTAAGTGTCTGAAATGCGGTACAAACTTCTGGGCATCAGCCCTCTCACCACACTAGGTCCAGACAGATGGATGCCTCCGCTCCATAAGATCTCAGTTTGTTTGCTGCGGACACTCCGTCATGCTGTTCCGTTCACAAGATGACCAGGAGTCCTCAGTTACCTCCGTCAAGGGTCTCTGGATCCTTCCTGATCCGACCACACTGCTGTTCCAGCACGCTGTGGTGTGAACTTCTCCTCAGGCCTCAAGTTCACTCCGCACAATGTAGGCCGCGGCTCTGTGGGACACACACACACCCACAGGGCCCTGCTGGCAGACCATGTGTCCCAGGAACAAGAGAAGGAAAATGGCCGCACATGTCCCTTTTATTGCCTACCCAGCATGCAGTTCAGTCACCCAGTGTTCATGGGTAGGTAGGTGGGCATTCTGGGTAAGTGAATTCTTTCACAAGGTAAACATTAAGGCACCTCCTGCTCAGCTTGTGTGTGAAAAATAAAGAAGTCTATTCACATTTTTACCACTGGAGGGAGCCAAATATCAGTATATAACATTGTCTATCACCTTTACATTATATGGCATTAGAAAGCAAAAATGTCAACGCTACACATGGAAGGGCAATGCATGCAAAACAAAACCAAACAGAATTCCCGGCTAAACTTGCCAGCCAATCTTCTAGCAACCAAAATATCCTGTCTAACAGTTTGCTTTAAAAACAGGGGGTTAGTTAGCACACATTTGCAAATACACGTGTAAGCTGCAGAGCCGCTCATGATCCCCTCCCTTCGGAGACTGGGCCACAGAGCAGTATTCCAACATGATAATGACCCCAAACACACCTCCAAGATGACCACTGGCTTGCTAAAGAAGCTGAGGGTAAAGGTGATGGACCGGTCAAGCATGTCTCCAGACCTAAACCCTATTGAGCATCTGTGGGGCATCCTCAAACGGAAGGTGGAGGAGCGCAAGGTCTCTAACATCCACACACTCTGTGATGTCGTCATCGAGGAGTGGAAGAGGACTCCAGTAGCAACCTGTGAAGCTCTGGTGAACTCCATGCCCAAGAGGGTTAAGGCAGTGCTGGAAAATAATGGTGGCCACACAAAATATTGACACTTTGGGCCCAATTTGGACATTTTCACTTAGGGGTGTACTCACTTTTGTTGCCAGCAGTTTAGACATTAATGGCTGTGTGTTGAGTTATTTTGAGGGGACAGCAAATGTACACTGTTGTGTAAGCTGTACACTCACTACTTTACATTGTAGAAAAGTGTCATTTCTTCAATGTTGTCACATGAAAAGATATAAAATATTTACAAAAATGTGAGGGGTGTACTCACTTTTGTGAGATACTGTACTTCTTCCACCCATAATTGTTCAGTAGAGCTGTTTTTCATAGTGAATTGTTGATTTGTTGATGGTAAAGGACACTTATAGACTCCAGGCTGCATTTGTCCTCTCACAACTTATGCTTTGCATTGTGCCATGCTGGTACACATTTTCTTTTTCATTTTTTTCCATTCAATACCAGATTGCTTGTGATGGTGATCAATTTTGACTAGTTGGTATTCTTTCATCTTTTGTATCCATCTTTTCAAACATATTGGTTTAGTCTGTCTGCCTATCTTTACCACCCTGATACTGCTGTTTTCTTTTGGTTAAGTATTTAAACCCAGACCCCTTGTTTTCATGTTTTAACTGGTTTCAGGCACTTTTTCTCAAATATTATCATCTCACTCATACACTGTATTATGGTAGTGGTGAGGCATACTAAGATTTATGGGATATGGTGGTTGAAGATCGAAGAGGACTTTCATTGTATTTTGGATAGAGCAGGAAAGGGTAAGGGACTCTGTCATTTCTTTTTGTGGAAATATTTCCAAAGGGAACACAGACATAAACAAAAACACATTTTTAATAAATAGGGAAAGGGCTAGGACTTTTTGGCCCAAAACAGAAAAAAATGAGATAGGCTTTAATGTATCAGAACCGATGCTTGAATATACATATACTGAAAACTGATTTAAAAAACACACATTGGCATACATGGATTCTTAAAGATACCCAAGAACTTTATGTAATAATGATCTACACAGACGTAAATCTGATATTTGGGTGCATTTACAGGGTTGCATGGACAGTACATGCCTGACATGTAAATGTTTACTGGCAAGGTAGGATTTTCACATTTAATAATTACTCCTGCTGCAAGATGCTTACATTTGGGGTGTGTGCAAAGTCTCAGACTTTACTGCCCATTTGTATTATCTTCTTTTTTTTCTGTGCAGCCAGACGTTTTCTCCATATAATATGACAGGCTTATCCTACAGTCTTACAGTCAGATTTATATCATGTCATGCATTTTAGATTTTAAGGCTGCCGCTGTCAGCTGGCTAAATGCACGTCAACTCACCAAAATAGAGTAATCAGTACTTTTTTCCTAAGTAAAATGACAACTGCATGAGCAATTCCAAATTAAAACAATATTTTTCTATTTAAATCCAGTACAAAAAAAAAAAATTAAATTATTGACAAATTCCAAATCTCTGTCTTGGTCTATTTTGCCTCACCCATCACACCAAAAAAATAACATCTAATGGTGATAGAGTTTTATTACCATATGGTAGTTTTTAATTTTACTTGCGGTTCTATTCAGTAAAGATTGCTATTTTACAACATACAAAGATAACTTTCGTTCAAGGTATTTTTGTATAGATTGTAAGCTCTCTGATTCCTCCTGTATTGATTTGTATTGTAAGTGTATTGTCTGCCCTCATGTTGTAAAGCGATGCGCAAACTGTTGGCGCTTTATAAATCCTGCTTAATAATAATAATAATAATAATAATAATATAGGTGTACTGGGAGCACTATTTTCATAATATAGTAACTCGAAGTACTGGCGTAATATTGTAATTAGGAGTACCTGGAGTATTATTTGCATAACATAGTAACTTGGAGTACTGGCAGTATTATTTGCATAATATAGTAACTTGGAGTACTGGGAGTATTATTTGCCTGATATAGTAACTTGGAGTACTGGGAGTATTATTAGCATATTATTGTAACCTAGGAGTACTGGGAGTATTAATTGCATAATATAGTAACTTGGAGTACTGGGAGTATTATTTGCCTAATATAATACCTTGGAGTACTGGGAGTATTATTAGCATAATATAGTAACTTGGAGTACTGGGAGTATTATTTGCCTGATATAGTAACTTGGAGTACTGGGAGTATTATTAGCATATTATTGTAACCTAGGAGTACTGGGAGTATTAATTGCATAATATAGTAACTTGGAGTACTGGGAGTATTATTTGCCTAATATAATACCTTGGAGTACTGGGAGTATTATTAGCATAATATAGTAACTTGGAGTACTGGGAGTATTATTGGCCTAATATAGTAACTTGGTATACTAGGAGTATTATTAATTGCATAATATAGTAACTCGAAGTACCAGGAGTAATATTTGTAGTAACTCGGAGTACCGGGAGTAATATTTGTAGTAACTCGGAGTACCGGGCGTAATATTTGTATCAACTCTGGGAGTAGTATTTGTGACGTGGAGTGCTGAGAGTGACGTGTGGTGCTGAGAGTGACGTAGAGTGCTGAGAGTGGGGTGGGGCACTGCGAATGAGGTAGGTCGCTGAGAGTGTTGTGACTGTGAAGAACTTGGAACAGCTGTAGCACTAGGAGTAACTTGCAGTAGCGTAGATTACCAAGGGCAAATCTTTTTTTTATTATCCTCATTAGAGTAGCGGGTAAAATGTCCAACAGGATTGGTGATGCCTCCCAGTGCACATCTTGCTCCATGTATGCATTCCTTGAAGAACCATTTGAGGGCAAATACTGCTGTTCAAGATGTCAGCTAGTTGTTTCTCTGGAAGTCCAGATCCTAGATCTTGAGAATCAGGTGGTAACACTGCAAAGCATCAACAACCTGGAAAGAAGCCTGGACATTACCCAGCAGGTGCTGGCAGGGGCCAGCATAGAGGGGGTGGATATATGGAGGTACAGGAGCCAGAGGTAGGTAGCTGGGTGACAGAAGGTGGGGTATCACAGCCTTAGAAAACCTAAGGAGAAAATAGTATGCACCCGTACAAAACTGAGAGGCATGTACACAAATGCCAGGAGCCTAGCTAACAAAATGAATGAACTGGAGCTGCTGTTACACAAGGAAGATTTAGACTTTGTGGGAATAGCAGAAACTTACTTTGACAGCTCACACAATGGCAAATATTCAGGGGTATTTCTTGTATCGGAGGGACGGGGAGGTAGAAGAGGGGGAGGGGTGTGTCTATATATCAAGAATGATTTACAGGTGGAAGAAAGGAATGACTTTGTAAATAGGGCAAGGGGGAGTTATTATCTATGTGGGTGGAAAGGGAAATTAATAGTGGGGGTATAATACAGGCCCCCTAACCTGAAGGAGAAGGAGGACCTAGACCTTCTATCACAGTTAGAAATGGTGGCTAGGAAGGGAAATGTCATCATTATGGGGAGCTTCAACTACCCCGATATTAACTGGCACAAGGGACAGCTCACTCATTAAAGGCCCGTTGATTCTTAAATGTCTTACAGGACAACATCATGTCACAATTGGTAGATTCCCTGACTAAAAAGAATGCAATGCTAGATCTAATAATTACAAATTTATTTATTTATTTTTATTTATTTCAGGTACTTATATAGCGCCATCAATTTACGCAGCGCTTTACATATATAGTGTACATTCACATCAGTCCCTACCCTCAAGGAGCTTACAATCTAAGGTCCCTACTCACATTCATACATACTAGGGACAATTTAGACAGGATCCAATTAACCTACCAGCATGTCTTTGGAGTGTGGGAGGAAACCGGAGTACCCGGAGGAAACCCACGCAGGCACAGGGAGAACATGCAAACTCCAGGCAGGTAGTGTCATGGTTGGGATTCGAACCAGTGACCCTTTTTACTGCTAGACGAGAGTGCTACCCACTACACCACTGTGCCGCCCTATAAATGAATCAGAACTGATCACAGATGTGGAAATACGGGACAACCTGAGATCTAGTGATCGCAGGATGATCACATTCAGCATAAATCATAGGAAAAGGAGGCAGGAGGGTAGTACAAGAACTCTAAATTTCAAACTTCAAAAAAACTTTTCTAAACTGCGCTCAATACTACAAGACATTAATTGGGACAAAATCCTAGAAACATTGAACACTGATGAAAAATTGGGGTGCTTTAGAAACATTAAATAAAGGTATCACCCAGTTCAATACAATGGGCAATAAATATAGAAGAGCGAAGGCTTATCCTGGGTGGCTAAAAGTAAAAATTCATATTAAAGAGCAAAAAATGGCTTTAAAAAATATAAAGTGGATGGGTCTTTGTCAGCATTCCAACACTACAAGGAATACAATAAGAGGTGTAAGAACTCAATCAGGGTGGCAAAGAAAGACTATGAGAGACACATTGCAGAGGAAAGTAAAAAGAAAATCCCAAGAATTGTTTTTAATATGTTAACAGTAAAAAAGTGACGTGAGCGCATATTGGCCACATACTGTAAAGGACAATGAAGAGAAGATGATTACAAACGACAAGGAGAAGGCAACTGTATTGAATGTTTTCTTCTCCTAAGTTTTTACACAGGAAAATGAGGGGTATAACAACCACAACTGTATTGTTTGTAACACATCATAGGATGTACTCTTGTGTCTTACAAAAGGCGGGGTTCATAAAAGACTAGAAAAGCTTAACATAAATAAATCACCAGAACTGGATGGCTTACACCCGAAAGTCCTCAAAGAACTCAGTCAGGTCATAGCCAGACCGCTATTCCTAATCTTTATAGACAGCATACTGACAGGAATGGTATCTGCTGATTCAAAAAAGGGCAGAGATATATTCCTGGAAACTACAGGCCAGTCAGTCTAACATCGATAATATGTAAACTATTGGAGGGAATGATAAGTGACTATATTCAAGAATTTGCTGATGGAAATGGTATCATTAGCAGTAATCAGCATGGGTTTATGAAGGGTCATTACTGCCAGACCAATCTGTTAACATTCTATGAGGATGTGAGCTGCCATCTAGATAACGGAAGGCTTGTGGATGTGGTGTACCTAGATTTTGCAAAAGCATTCAATACAGTTCCCTACAAATGCTTAATCTACAAACTGAGGTCTGTAGGCATGGACCATAGAGTTTGTTCATGGATAGAAAACTGGCTAACCACTTGCCGACCAGCCGCCGTCATTACACTGCTGCAGGTTGGCTCTCCTGCGCAAACCGCCGTAGGTATACGTCGGCTCCTTTAAGAGCCATAGCAGGAGCTCGCGCTAGGCGGGAAACCCGATGCATGTGGCCAGTGGCCGCGATGTCCACTGGCCACCTGCAATTGCGGAAAAGAGCCAGAACGGGGATCTGTCAATGTAGACAGACAGATCCCCATTCTGACAATGGAGGTGATTAGGAACAGCAATTTTTCTCCTCTTCCAGTCAGTCCCATCCCCCCACAGTTAGAGACACCTCCCAGGGAAAACATTTAACTCCTTGATCGCCCCCTAGTGTTAACCCCTTTTCTGACAGTGACATTTATACAGTAATCAGCGCATTTTTATAGCACTGATCTCTGTATAAATGTCAATGGTCCCAAAAAAGTGTCAAATGTGTCCGATCTGTCCGCCACAATGTTGCAGTCCTGCTAAAAATCACAGATCGCCGCCATTACTAGTAAAAAAAAAATAATAATAAAAATGCCATAAATCTATCCCCAATTTTGTAGACGCTATAACTTTTGCGCAAACTAATCAATATAAGCTTATTGTCATTCGCAGATAAGCATGTAAAATAAAGAAAGATTAGGTACGCTTACCAAAAAAAGATGAACACACTTGCCATGCAGCGGTGGGTCATACAGGCATTTAGACCATTCACTCCAGCAGGTCTTTAATGGAGGACACGAATGATATGATGGTGTACTTCAATGGTCACAACCAAGACGATGAAGGGTAGATGATACACACCAGGAATTCCAGTAGACTGACGTGCCTAGATTCCCAATCATACGTCAGCTGGATGAGATGTATGGTATTTCCAAGGACATCAGATCAACGTGTTAGGTCATGAGGATGGGAAAAAAAGAAAGCCTTCACATAGTGCATGAATCCGGATAGAAGAACTATGGTCCGAAACATGTCGGGTTGCTAGCCTATTGTGCATCTGACACCACGCATTTTTTCTTTTTTATGTGATCACTTTCTGTACCCACCTTGGCTGGTGCTTGTACTTTTAACTTTGGTATTTCTTAATACATTTTTCTTCTATCTGGATTCATGCACTATGTGGAGGCTTTCTTTTTTTCCCATCCTCATGACCTAACACGTGGATCTGATGTCCTTGGAAATACCATACATCTCATCCAGCTGGCGAATGATTGGGAATCTAGGCACGTCAGTCTATTGGAATTCCTGGTGTGTATCATCTACCCTTCATCATCTTGGTTGTGACCATTGAAGTACACCATCACATCATTCGTGTCCTCCATTAAAGACCTTCTGGAGTGAATGGTCTAAATGCCTGCCTCTTTTTTTGGTAAGCGTACCTAATCTTCCTTTATTTTACATGCTTATCTGTGAATGACATATGAAGAAACCTATGCATTTTAGCCCATCATCTGTGGAAAGGACATCACTTTAATATTTCCCTTACATGGGACTATACCACACTCTATAGAGGCGTTTTGCAGTTAAAACTATAGTTTTTCACTGACGTTTTGTTGATCTTTTGTTCACAAATACTTTATATGTTTTTTATTTTGTATCCATTTTCTTTTTGCCATTTCACTGTACACTGAATTTATGATTTATCTTATGTTATATTCACTAGACATTGGCTTCTCATTCATTAACGGCCATTGGTCTTATACTTACACCTGGGGGCTACTCTGGGGATTGTGTATATCACATTAGCGCTGCATTTTTTCATGTTTTTTGGTTATTACATTGTTCACTACACTGTTGATGCTGGCTGCTGATCTATTGTTTCACAGATGCACTAGTAGTGCAACTTTTTTTTCTACTACTATACGCTTATTGCAATTTTTTTACCAAAAATATGTAGAAAAATATATATCGGCCTAAACTGATGAAGGAATTCGTTTTTTTTTTTTTTTTTTTGGGGGGGGGGGATATTTATTATAGCAAAAAGTAAAAAATATTGTTTTTTTTTTCAAAATTGTAGCTCTTTGTTTATTTATAGCGCAAAAAATAAAAACTGCAAAGGTGATCAAATACCACCAAAAGAAAGCTCTATTTGTACCCAAACAAAATTGAAACATCAATTTTGTTTGGGTACAGTGTCACACGACCGCATAATAGCCAGTTAAAGCAACGCAGTGCCGTATCGCAAAAAATGACCTGGTCATTAAGTGGGAAAATCTTCCAGTCTGCAAGTGGTTAATGGCGCGTGTCCAACATGCACTCAGACTGGTCTGGAGTGGTAAGTGGGGTACCCCAAGGCTCTGTCCTGGGAACAATTCTGTTCAATTTATTCATAAATGATATAGAGGTTGGCATAAATAGCTCAATCTCAGATTATGCTGACAACACAAAAATATGCAGGGCAATAACTTCACATCAGGATATAGAAACTTTACAAGAAGACCTAAATAAAATAATTTGATGGCAAACTACATGGAAAATGAGGTTTAATGTTAAAACATGTAAAGTAATGCACTTGGGGGCTAAAAATATAAATGCAAATTACTTACTAGGGGGAGAACTTCTCTGAAAATCCAGGATGAAGAAAGATCTGGGGGTCCTAGTAGAAGACAGACTGAGGAATAGCATGCAATGTCAAGCTGCAGCAAGTAAAGCCAGCAGAATATTGGCATGCATAAAAAAGGGAATGTACTCTACAGATAAAACTATAATCCTGACACTTTCTAAAACTCTGGTTTGGCCACATCTGGAGTATTGCGTCCAGTTCTGATCACAAATCCTCAGGAACGATGTGCTGGAACTATAAAAAGGGCAGAGAAGGGCGACACAATTAATAAAGGGACAGGAGGACCTCAATTACGAGGATTAGCTGCAAGCACAAAAATGCATTCTCCCTGGAGAAGAGACGCTTGGGAGGAGTTATGATAACGGTATACAAATTCCTTTAATGGTGATCCCAGCATAGGAAGAAAACTTGACTATGGTATTAACCATGGCTTGTACCTGCTATACCAATAACCCCACCCCCTCTTCATTTTAATGACCACACCACACATAACTGGAGTAAATTGGCCATAGCAGCCATTTTATTAACCAAATATAAATACCAATAATTAACATGTCAATAACCTTTCAAAACATAAAATACAGCTTTATTAAAGATAATGGAACCCAAGGTCCCAATAGGCATAAAAACCATAACCATACCTGCTAGTCACTTCTCAGGCCTCCAGTCGCCAAACCACCGACTCGGAGACAACTAGCAGGTACCCATACCAACTGGAAGCTGTACCTTAGACGGGTTCCTACACCATAGCTTTTAAGTGCCCATATGACCTAAAAGGACCTTGCACCCTCCACCACCGCTCAAACCTGACACCTTAGGTTTGGGTAGACCTCCACACCCTCAGGGCCCTCCGGATACCCTCCTCTAGACCCAGACACCTCATATCAAAACCAACAGCATTCAAATGAACACCGTCCCCATGCAAATATCTCCAGGGTTCCACTCCCAACTCATGATAGCATACCGCTAAACCCCGATTACGCATAAGAAAACTGCCACCTCCAAATTAAACTTTACCCTCGCCTTGTTAATGCCCGTAACCGACCTAGCCCATCTCCACTGTGAACAGGCCACCATGTCCGACATACTATTAACAAGTCCGCGCACTCCGCTCGGAGCCGAAGGAAGTCAAACTTAACATTCCATATCAGCTCCCTCATGGACCGTGACCCCAAATAATTCTCCCCAGCATGAACACTAACACATCTGGTGCTCTGTCGAGCTGAGTATAACACTCAAACTCAGGAACAACTCTGCTCCCTAATAGGCCAAGCATCCCAATCCAACGCACCACTGCCTCCTGCCTAGGAATGCCCAATTGACCTCCGTCAGGCCGGACGTCAGTTGTCCTCGCTCCCCAATGGACATATGAGTGGCCCATTATCCGGATTAGGCAGGAGCCCTTCCCTGTAAAGAAAAATTGACAAAACACCACATACATAGAAGCGGGAACACCAAAACCAGCCCCCCCAAAACAGAGGAGACATACATGACATCATACAAGCACAAACCCCACATTGACTTAACATAAATCATAACAAATGATGACGTACATACAGGCAGTATCGCTGAGATTCCCCCTACCAATATGCCACAATGCCCTCTCACTCAACCCCCAACTCGCCACCTCCGATGCGGTCTCAATACGAAAGGAATGATAAGCAAAAGCGGATGGACAAAGTCCCCAGACCACCAAACATCTCCTAAACACCACCTTGAACTGATACCGAGACAAAAAAAAATAGTGCAAATCCACAAATAATATCCAGGTGCTCTTATGGTGCTTAGTGATGAACAGAGACAAATCAGCGTTTAACATGCTCAGAAGGTGCTATCCCCACATATAATCACCCCTCTTACCAGACTAAGTTGATCTCAAATTATAGAGAATAGCAGATAAAGATATGGCTCTGTCCATAATTCACGGCTCTGGTGTCACCACACGTAGGGATGAGCTGAACGCCCCCCCGGTCCGGTTCGCAGCAGAATATGCGAACATGCAAGAAGTTTGTTCGAACAAGCGAACACCGTTAAAGTCTATGGGACAGGGACAAGTCTTATATGCAAGTTATTGCCATAAAAAGTGTTTGGGGACCCGGGTCCTGCCCCAGGGGACATGTATCAATGCAAAAAAAAGTTTTAAACACAGTTAGGCCTGCAAAGTCCTCCTCCACACTGTGGGGGCTTCTCAGGGCCTCTGTAGCCTTCCAAAATAGGCCTATGGCAGCCTCCTCCAGGTTACTCATCTTCCTGCCACTTTGTCTTTGAAGGTGTAGGGTAGGGACCTGGATATCAGGCAGCCTGCTTGGCCTGGCCACCTCCTGGCTGAGACCTCCCTGTGTATGAAAAAGGGACATGGTTTTAGTTTTTGCTCCATCAATCACAATCAGAAATTAGTACTCCAAACTAACATCTAGTTAACATCATTGATGGGACAACCAGAAATATTTAGAGGAATGCTATACCTGGCTCAAGCTGGGCTCCTCCACATGTTGCTGCCTGGAAGGCCCAGGTTGGGCTTCAGAAGCCTCAGCTGGGGGGGAGGGAAGCCTGGAAGGAAGACTGGAGAGTGCTGGCCTGGGTTCAGTCTGACCTGCCAGAAAATGTAGCCTGTCACAGTACCACAGCCTGGGGACATAAATGTCATCTGCAGCTCCTGATCTCTGGGAATCCTGGACCTTCTTGTGCTCCCTTAGATAAGTGCTCCTCAGGCCACCAATTAGGATCTTCAGATAGGTGATGTCTGCCATGGGGATCACCGTCTTCACAAATTCTAACAAATTATCCAGCGCTGCCTTCCTCTTTGTTTGGTTCTTATATTCCAGGTGGTTTATCTGCCACAGACAGGGCAGCTCTCTGAACATATCAATGAAGATTGCCATAAAGTCCTCATCTTTCAAGATATCCATTTTCACTGCAAGACACAACACAAGACAAACCCTAATGTCAGCCTAAAGTCTTCTAAACTTGTGCAAATACAGGCCTCAATCTAGAAGCAGTATAGGCCCAATGTTAAATCTTACCTTCGTTATCACGATCAGCGCCTCCATTACTCATTCCTCCACTCACAGATCGTACATACTACACACGCGTGTTACGTTTTATAGACACTGCGCATGCGTGAAACTCCGCCCGCCCCTGACGTTCTTTCTAGTCTATTCCACGCCCCTTCTTGTTCGGCGCAGTGGGGAAGAGCACATGGCGGAGTCAGAGCAGGTGTCTGATATTTACACCAACGAGGAGGAGGAGGAGGAAAGCCCGGAGCCAGAAACGTCCCGATCCAGAAGGAAACGATATAAGGCATCAAATATGTCCTTTGGGGAGATGTTGGAGATGGTCCACATAATGAAGAGGGTCGACTATGATGGAAAGTATGGACCTTACCCCAACCCCAATGTCCGAAAGGCCAAGATAATGGCGAAAGTGGTCAAAAGTCTGCACCGGAATTTTGGGGTACGGCGATCAAAAGATCAGCTCAGGAAGTGGTGGTCGGACCTGAAATTAAGAGAGCATGAGCTCAAGCCCTTAGACAATCCTTTGCTATTCCTGCCTCCTTCCAGTTTAGATACTGGCAGCTGAAACACGCCTTTGAGGCTCAGTTCCCTGCCCCCCTCATTCTGGAACCAGACTCTATTGAAAGGCTCTTGACTTCCAGCGTGATGGGGAAGCCCCTCTCCACACTATACCTATACCTGACAGTGGAGTATGATGCCAAACTAACTAAAACCTGGGATAAGTGGAGGGTTGATATTCCCTCGTTAGCTGAGGAGGAATGGAAGGAATGTTTAATATCCTACATTCCTTCCATGATCGCCACAAAGGATAGGTTCATACAATTCAAGTTCCTACACAGGGCGTATCTCACTCCACAGAGGTTGGTATCTCACTCCTCAGAGAGATCCCAGTTGTCAGAGATGCAGACAGGAAGTGGGTACTTTCTGGCATATGGTCTGGTCGTGTCCCTGTCTCCGACTCTTTTGGTCAGCGGTGGCGTCCACACTGAGCAATGTCATAGGATCAGACTTGCAGGTGGATCCCCAGATACTACTGCTCAGTCATTTGGAAGATGTTGAGGGTGATAGGTATAGCAAATTGTGTCTAACCTTCGCATTGTACTATGCTAGGAGGGAAATTCTATTGCGGTGGAAAATGGTAGAGCCTCCTACCTTGGCCTCGTGGATAAGGTCTGTGAATAAGGTGCTCCCTCTGTATAAATTAATGTATGAAAGTAGGCAATGCCCGGGGAAGTTCGATAAAATCTGGTCATCCTGGGTCGACGCCTCCGGAGACCCTGATCCCCCTACCCCATAGGACGGGGAAAGTAATGGAGGATATCCTATATCTCACGTCTCTTCCCTTTATGCCTGTTTTCTTTCATCCCATTCCTTCTCATCCCTCCTTCCCCCCCCCTCTTCCTTTCTTCCTCTCCCCCTCCTTCCTTCCTTCCTTTTCCCCTCTCACCGCCTCCCCCCCCCGGCTTCCCTTCCCCCCTGCTGTCCCTACCAGGTTTAGTTGAATATTGGGCCACCCATTTATACTATCAAAATGTATGAAGATTTGAGCTTTGAGAGGTCTGATTGAGTAAACTTCTGATGTTTGCACACCTGGAATTTCTGATAAATAACGGCTATTGTTTAAGGGTTAATTTTACTGTTTTTATTCTCACTACAATGTCTGTATTAAACTTTGTATTGTTCTGCTGATTTGTTCAATAAACAAAAATTTTCTGTAAAAGAAAAGAGAGCATGAGCAGCACAGAAAGATCCAGAGAGTGCTGCAAAAAAGTAAGTAGCTGTGTTCCTATTCTTTTTGTGTTTATTACATTCGTGCTGCTCCATGTGCATTTCTTAACTGTTATCCAGTTTAAAATGTCAACTTTCATGTTCATGGGCACATTATTCGTTCGTATCAAACATTTTTCTTTCGTCCTATAAAACACCATTGTTTTGACCATATGCATTTGCCCACATTTTTTAGGGCCTACTTGTCTGAAAATAATTTGGTTGTGTAGATGGGTTTGTTACTAGAATGAAATGCAAACTAGATTCTGTGTAAGGAGAGGACACTCAGCAGCTGTTTAGACATCTGGACACTGGAGCACTAGTGTTGGACACAAGAACACCCTTTTTATTAGTGGGCCCACACAGGTGCTCCAGTGTATATTATAGGGGTGTCTCCATCTGTGAAGCTTGTACAAAACAGGTAAAGTATTGAAGCTTGACAAAGGACACTAAAAATTCTACATCTTGGAACTCTGCCAAAATAGACAATTGTACCCCACTTCCAAGCAATGTTTCATACTTATAGTTCTTCCCTCAAATATCTGTGTACCATTTTTTTTTACATAGAGGAGAAAAGACTCGGAGGACACCCCTCATCCGAGGAGACCAGAGACCCCCCACCTCTGGAAGAAGGGGAAATCCAACCAAGACAAGAAGAGCAGGAGGAGGAAGACGTGGTGGAAATTGTCACCACAACATGTGAGTGTCTGCGACCACAGGCTCAGGTAAGAGATGGATGCTGGCATATTTATAATACATGTTTTTTTTGGTTTCTATCTTTTTAGGTGATCGTGATGTTGTGGATCCTGATCCTTTCACCTCGGAAAGTGCACAGATCCTGATTGGGGAGATCATGGGGTGTAATAGGGACTTGGAAAACATCAAGAAAAACATCAATGATGTTCTTCAAAAAAATAAGAACATCATTGATGTTTTGGGGACAGTTTAAAACCCCTCCAAATCCCTTTGTTTTTTGGTGTGCTACAATTTTAACATTTTTTGTCAAATAGTAGAAAAGCCAAATTTTGAAGAGGCACACAGTGTGTCAACATGTGCTATCTGCCATCACGGGAGATCAATGTTGGCGTTTTGGGGGTGCAAACCCTTCCTCAATAATAAAGTAGCTGAGAGGAAGGGCTTGCTCCCCCAAAACACGTCCCTTGATCCCCTGTGATGGTAGCTAGCACATGTTGACATTTGTCTAGTTGTGTGCATCTTCAAAATTTGGCTTTTCCGGGGGTGACTTCACCCCATCTGAACGCAATATCAAACCCAGTTTGTAAATACTCATGTCTGATATTGCCTTCAAGTTCTACCAAATGTGAACTTTGTAAGTTCAAGATTTGTGTCTTTCTTGTTGGTTTTAAACATGCCTGTTTTATCTTAAATGGACATTTCTACTTTTTCTAATGCAACCCCAAAAATTGTTATACAACAAACATGTTGGTTTGTTTTAAAAACCTTTATAAATGCACATGTGATTGTGCAGGTATTAAAAAGATTGTTAATCAAGAATGTGTGGATTATTGTCCCAACGCTACAACACTTTTGTGGTGCTCTAATTGCTGCTTTCTGTGACAATGGGGGTTATTTCCTAAGGGCAAATCCACTTTGCACTACAAGTGCAGTTTCAAGTGCACTTGTAGTGCAAAGTGTCTTTGCCTTTAGTAAATAACACCCAACAGTGCTTTGTAAGGTTACCCAATCATGCCATTTTCAGGACTCAACACATTTCTGTCAGGTTCAGCTAAAACAAACACAAGCAGTAAATGTCACCAAAGATTTGCTTAATTTTTTTTTTATTTGAAAAAGGTTTCACACATTGTCTGGCATATTGATAGTGGCAAAAAACAAGTAAAAATTTGCGCTGAACTGAAAAAAGCAAGCGGCCAGCAAAGTTCGTAGATAACAAACAAAAAGTCACATGCATATAAATTATTGCGGCGCTGAAAAGTTCAAAAATGAAATTGAAGAGTGGGAGGAATCCAATCACCAAATATATTGTGCAGATGTAGAAAGAGTCACTCGTCACCACGTGGTAATGTAGTCTGCTTACCAGAAGGTATTAAGGATTAGGCATAGATGATAAATACTCAAAAGCATCCAGCAAATCCAGCCCACTGGAACCCCTCGTCAGACCACAACATCTGTGGGATTTCCTTCACATATAAACTTCTCCCAATGGTCACTTCAGAATTAGGCATTCAGGCATGTAGTCATCAGCGTACGGATGTCAGCCTGCCTAAAAGGCTGCAGCCGTTTGTGCCTATCCTTGATGCATGCTGTTTTAAGCTTCAACTGTAAGTTACTACAATAAACGTTTTTTATCTATCATTACGGGCTTCACTATGGGTCCTTCATTTTCTTTTCTCGGATATATGATGACTACATGCCTGAATGCCTAATTCTGAAGTGACCATTGGGAGAAGTTTATATGTGAAGGAAATCCCACAGATGTTGTGGTCTGACGAGGGGTTCCAGTGGGCTGGATTTGCTGGATGATTTTGAGTATTTATCATCTATGCCTAATCCTTAATACCTTCTGGTAAGCAGACTACATTACCACGTGGTGACGAGTGACTCTTTCTACATCTGCACAATATATTTGGTGATTGGATTCCTCCCACTCTTCAATTTCATTTTTGAACTTTTCAGCGCTGCAATAATTTATATGCATGTGGCATATTGATAGTCCCCCTACCCGCAAAGAATTCAAGGTATCTTAGCCGGACATCAGGGGCACTCTGGGAGGGCAGGCCAGGACGGCCACTTTCAAGCGCCGTCAGGGTTGGTTCATTCGGAATTCCGGCCTCAGGCCCAATTGAGCTAGCATAGTTGGCAGAATGTTTCCATAAAAAGTTGTGTAGAACACAGCACGCCAGGATAATATGATTCAGTTTATACTCCGCCATATGTATGGGTGTAAGAAATAGGCGGAACCAACTGGCCATGATTCCAAAGGTGTTCTCCATCACTCTTCTGGCTCTGGCCAGCCGATAATTAAAAACCCTCTGGTCCGGGGTGAGGGTCCTCATCGGGAATGGCCGCACAAGATGGTCCCCCAGCGCAAAGGCTTCATCCGCAACGAAGACGAATGGGAGTCCTTCCACATTGTCTTCTGGAGGTGGCAAGTCCAAGCTGCCATTCTGGAGACGCCTGTAGAACTCCGTCTGGGCGATGACTCCACCATCGGACATCCGGCCATTCTTCCCCACGTCCACATACAGAAATTCATAAGTAGCCAACAGCACCGCCAACATCACAATACTATTGAACCCCTTATAATTATAATAGTATGACCCCGAGTTGGGTGGTGGGACGATGTGGACGTGTTTCCCATCAATTGCCCCTCCGCAGTTAGGAAAGTCCCACCGCTGGGCAAAGTGGGAGGCCACAGTCTGCCATTCCTGTGAGGCGACGAGCCTCTGCTCCGGAGTGATGGCTTGCCTCATGCAGGTATCCTGCTTGCTGATATAGGGGGTCAGCAAAGCCAACAAACAGTGAAATACAGGGTCCGTCATCCAGAGAAAGTTCCTGAAATCATCAGGATTATTCTCACGGATCTCACGGAGCAAAGGCATATGACAGAACTGGTCATGCTGGAGCAACCAATTCTTGGTCCATGAACTCCTCCCCACCCTGTTCATGGACTGGACTTGTGTCAAGGTCAGGACCCCGACACCAAGCCCCCGCACAGCACGAACTCTACGAGGAGTACGTATACGCAACATGGCTAGAAAACGGTCGGCTGCTCAGAACGAAGTAACAGAACGCACTGAAGAACAGCAAGGCCTGTGAAGACCTTAAAAACAGTAACGAACAAACAAGAACACAATGACAAGTCAATGGTACTTGCTGCACGCACTGAAGAGCAGATACAAACCCACAAGCACAAACTGAACAGCAGAAAATGATCTGAAAACCACGAGTCTGAAAAAGTGCGAATCGTCTCTCACCAAACTTTTACTAACACGAGATTAGCAAAAGGAGCCCATAGGGTGCCGCACTTGGTTCTGAACTGGCCTTTTCTAGTCTCGTCATACGTGGTGTATGTCATCGCGTTCTTGGCGATCAGAAATTCCGACAACTTTGTGTACGCAAAACAAGTTTGAGCCAACATCCGTCGGAAAAAATCCATGGATTTTGTTGTCGGAATGTCCGATCGTGTGTATGGGGCATTACTCTTGGTGGGTGCAGGAACTGGCCCTGCGTTTTAATATTATTTCAAAAATTGTAATTACATGCCCCTGTTAAACAGGGACAGAAACATTGGGCCTTGGGTGCTGGTGGTGGTGCCACAACACTGTAACCCCTCGCAGATATGCTTGTTGGGTGCAGGAACAGGCCCTGGGTTGAAATATTATATCACAAATTGTAATTACATGCCCCTGTTAAGCAGGCGCAGAAAAATTGTGCCTTTGGTGGTGGTGGTGGTAGTGCCACAACACTGTAAGTCCTCACAGTTACTCTTGGTGGGCACAGGAACGGGCCCTGCTGTGAAATATTAGATCAAAAATTGTAATTACAATACAGTGCAGCCGTAGTGCAGTTGCTACTACACTTCTGGTGGTGTACACAGTACACAATACAGTGTAGTGTGGTGTGGAGCCAGAACATGCAGAAGAGTTGGTGGAGTGGATAACAAAGCTGTCCTCATCCTCCTCATCCTCTGTCACCCAGGCTCAGAGTAGTTTGCTTCCAATGCAGCTGCCAAAGCGGCTTATTCCACCGGCTCCTTGTCCACAGTCACTTTCCAGTTTCCATAGCCCCACCATCATGCATGGAGGAGTCCCCCGAACTATTCAACCACAGTGTCGGGTACAGGCTGCTGGAGGAATGCGCAGCGATTGGAAGGCTCCGATGTTAGTTCCCAGGTGGAGGAAGGGAGTAACGTGAGCCTAGAGAGAGGGGGTGCCCAAGAAGGACAAGAAACTGACAGTCATGTTCCCCCAGCTGCAGCATACTGCCAAGTTTGCTCCAGTGACGAGGAGGGAGGGGATGATGAGGTCACTGACTCTACTTGGGTGCCTGATATAAGAGAGGAGGAGGAGGCGGCACAACTCCAACAAGGTAGGATGTCCTCTAGGGGGCAGCTTAAGGGCAGCCACCCTACTGCATCACACCGCAGAGCTCCACAGGTGCAGGGCGCTGCTGACTAACCGCTGATTTTGAAAAATTCTTTGGTGTAGACCTTTTTTGACACGTGTGCAGCAGATCACACTGTTGCTGTTTGAAACCTATGTCTGAAGCGGATCAAGCGTGGCCATTACAGCAGCCGCTTGGGCACCACATGCTTGACCAGACATATGACGACCTCCCATGCAGTCCATTGGCAACAGCACTTGAAAGACCCACATCAAAGAAAAAGGCGGACTTCTCCTTGCTCCTCATCTGGGATCACCAACCCCACTATACCTTCAGTCCTCTCAAAAACCTGCACTGAGAGGAATGAAGGTATAGCAATAGGTGTCCCAAGTACTTGCAGCCAATCTGCTATCAGTACACCACCATCTGATTTTAGCAGGCAAATTTCCCTACCTCAGTTGCTAAAACGTAAAAAGAAATTCGGTCTCAGCCATCCACATGCTCAGCATCTGAATGCTAGTTTGGCCAAATTGCTAGCACTGCAACTGCTGCTTTTTCAGCTGGTAGACTCTGCCCCCTTTCATGAATTTGTGGAATGTGCTGCACCTCAGTGGCAGGTTGCAAAATGCCATTTCTTTTCACGGAAGGACATTTCTGCTCTCTACCGGCATGTGGAAGGCAATGTTTCGGCCTCGCTAGACAGGGCGGTCAGCAGTAAGGTGCATATTACCGCTGACTCCTGGTCTAGCAGGCATGGGCAGGGATGTTACCTTACCTTCACGGTGCACTGGGTAACTCTGCTGGCAGCTGGGAAGGATGCAGGACAGGGTTCAGTATTGTTGGAGCTTGTTCCGCCACCATGCCTCCAAAATGCTAGTGGTGATTCTGCTACAGCTCTCTCCTCCACCCCCTCCTCTTCTCCTTCTTTTATGGCCTCTTCTGCAGATTTGTCCTTTGAACCAGTGGTGCTCCGTAAGCATTCAAGGGGCTACGCAAGCACTCAGGCAAAAAGATGCTGTGCGGTGCTTGAGTTGGTCTGCTCAGGGGACAGGAGCCACACTGGGGCAGAGATTGTGTCAGCTCTGCAGGGGCAAGCTCAGAGGTGGTTGATGCCACGCCAGCTTCAGCCAGGAATGGTTGTATGTGACAATGGCACCAACCTTCTCTCTGCCCTCTGACAGGGACACTTGACCCATGTTCCATGTTTGGCACACATCCTGAATTTGGTGGTGCAGCGGTTCTTGAGCAGGTATCCAGGCTTACAGGATCTCCTGAGGCAGGCCAGAAAAGTCTGTGGTCATTTCCGCCGGTCTTACATTCAAAGGGAATGCAACCTGCCCACCAACCGCCTCATTTGTGACATTCCTACCATGTGGAACTCAACATTGGCAATGCTGCAGCAGCTGCACACTCAGCATAGGGCCATTAATGAGTACCTGTGTGAGCATGGCACCAGGACAGGGTCAGGGGAGCTTGGCTTCTTTTTGCCATGCCAGTGGCTACTGATCAAGGATGCATGCACTGTCCTGTCACCATTTGAGGAGGCCACGAGGATGGTGAGCAGTGACAATGCATGCATCAGTGATACTGTCCCTCTTGTCTTCCTGTTGGAGCACATTCTTCATGGAATAATGGACAAATGGACAGGGCACTTGAGGCAGAACAGCGGGAGGAAGAGGAGGACTTCCTTACCTTTCAAGGCCCCCTTTATCCAGATAGTATTACTGCGGGCCCGCCAAACACACAGAAAAAAGAGGAGGAGGAGGATTGTGTCAGCATTGATGTGGAGGATAACATTCAGCAGCAGTCTTCAAGGGATGGTTTTCAGTCCCCAAAAACCCAAGGAGTTGTACGTGGCTGGGAGGAGGTTGTTACGGATCATGTGATCCTTAGTGACCCAGAGGACTCAGAATCGAATGCCTCTGCAAACTTTCGCTGCATGGTCTCCCTGATTCTGTAAAGCCTGTGAAAGGACCCTAGAATTTGTGGTATCAAGGAGAGGGATCATTACTGGCTGGCAACTCTTCTTGATCCACGTTACAAGGGTAAGGTTGCAGAACTCATCCTGCCCTCACAGAGGGAGCAGATGATGAAACATCTTCAGGAGGCCTTGAAAAAAGGTTTGTACAATGCATTTCCAGACCCTGGGAGGTTACAATTTCCTGGTGCTGGACAACATGTTGCTGAGGCTTCGTTCAGTTAGAGGATAAGGGGTGGAGAAGGTGGCCGGCTGACTGATGCCTTTAGACAATTTTTTAGTCCTCAGCGCCAAGGTCTGATCGGTTCAAGCAACCATCACCAGCGTCTGCATTACATGGTGCAGGAATATCTAGGGGCAAGAGCAGAATTGGAGACCTTTCCAACAGACCATCCACTGGGTTACTGGATCTTAAGGATGGACCACTGTCCAGAACTTGCTCAATATGCAATTGTGCTACTGGCCTGTCCTGCATCCAGCGTTCTTTCTGAATGCACATTCATTGCTGCTGGAGGGTTTGTAACGGATCATCAGAGTGCGCCTGTCCACAGACTCCATTGATAGGCTCACATTCATAAGAATGAATCAGTCTTGAATCAGCAGCTATCAAGCACCTGATGCTGATGTAACTGATTGATTTTCTGTGGATGTGGGATCCCTTGAAGACTGCCTATGCTGAGTGACTATCCTATTCTTCCTCAATCTTGAGGATGCTAGCTTCCAACAATATTTTTGGTTTAGGGCACCGCCACCACTGCCTAAGGCCCAATTTTTCTAGATCAGTTTTTGATCTAATATTTCAGAGCAGGGTCCATTCCTGGGCCCAACAAGAGTATCTGTGAGGGGTTACAATGTTGTGGCACCACCAGCAGAAGAAAAAAAGGACAAGCGTGCCCCACGGCCACCTGCAGAGGATGCGCCATGTCCAGGACCAGCACTGTTTAGTGTAGACACAGAGGCTGCTCGTCTTCTTTTAGTAGCCTGTGAGCATCTGCCTCTCCTTGGTGGCCTTCCAGACATGATGTATATTTTGTTTTGCAACACCACGCTACACTGTATTGTGTACTGTGTACACCACCAGAAAAGTAGTAGCAACTGCGCTATGGCTGCACTGTATTGTGTACTGTGTACACCACCAGAAAAGTAGTAGCAACTGTACTACAGCTGCATTGTATTGTGTACTGTGTACACCACCAGGAAAGTTAGCAACTGCACTATGGCTGAACAGTATTGTGTACTGTGTAAAGAACCAGAAAAGTAGTAACAACCGCACTACGGCTGCACTGTATTGTGTACTGTGTACACCACCAGAAAAGTAGTAGCAACTGTAATATGGCTGCACTGTATTATGTACTGTGTACACCACCAGAAAAGTAGTAACAACTGCACTATGGCTGCGCTGTATTGTGTACTGTGTACACCACTAGAAAAGTAGTAACAACTGCACTATGGCTGCACAGTATTGTGTACTGTGTACACCACCAGAAAAGTAGTAGCAACTGTACTATGGCTGCACTGTATTGTGTACTGTGTACACCACCAGAAAAGTTAGCAACTGCACTACGGCTGCACTGTATTGTGTACTTTGTACACAACCAGAAAAGTAGTAACAACTGCACTAGGGCTGCACTGTATTGTGTACTGTGTACACCACCAGAAGTGTAGTAGCAACTGCACTATGGCTGCACTATATTGTGTAATGAGTACACCACCAGAGGTGTAATAGAAACAGTACACCACTGTAGGTATAGGCTACACTGGATGCAGAGTATATATATATATATATATATATATATATATATATATATATATATACTAGACTGTATATATGTATATATATTAAAACACCGCCTGTATATTAGAAATAGTACACCACGGAATGAACTGTAGATATAGGCTACACTGGAAGCAGAATATATATACCGTATATACTCGAGTATAGGTCAATCAAAGTATAAGTCGAGGCCCCTAATTTAACACAAAAAAATGGGAAAAACGTATTGACTCAGGTATAAGCCGAGGGTGAGAAATGCAGCAGCTACTGTAGGTGGAAAAAGAGGGTCAACAATGCCCATCTGCAGCTGTATACCTCCCTGTGTCCTGTTCATGTGTCCCTGTGTATGTGTGCATGTGTCCTGTGCATGTGTCACCTACCTGTGTCCTGTGCATGTGTCCCTGTGTCCTGTGCATGTGTCCTTGTGTATGTGTGCATGTGTCCTGTGCATGTGTCACCTATCTGTGTCCTGAGTATGTGTCCCTGTGTATGTGTGCATCCTACCTGTGTCCTGTGCATGCCTCTGTGTGGCGATCTCCATCCTCCGTGTGCCCCTCTGCACCGATCAGAGTGTGATAATACCATTCGGCCATTCTACTGTTCAAAAGCCGCACCTCTTCCTCGTCCGTGATAGGCAGAACACTCCATTTCCCAGCAGTCAGCAGTCAGCCTATCACGGACATTCTCTCATCCTCATACCACGGACGAGGAAGAGAGAATGTCCGTGAAAGACTGAACACTGACTGCTGGGAAATGGAGTTTTCTGCCTATCACAGACAAGGAGGAGGCGCGGCTTTTGAACAGTGAATGGCCGCCGAATGGTAATATCACACGCTGGCTGCCGTCTGTCTGCATGACACGCTGATCATGTAGGCAGACGGCGGTGACTCGAGTATAAGTCGAGGGGGGCACTTTCAGCCCAAAAAAAAGGGCTGAAAATCTTGACTTATACTCGAGTATATACGGCATATATATATATATATATATATATATATATATATATATATACGAGACTGTATATATATATACTAATACACCGCCTGAAATATATTAGAAATAGTACACCGTGGAAAAAAATGTAGATATAGGCCACATTGGATGCAGAGTATACATATATACTTCAGGCGGTGTATTAATATATATATATATATATATATATATATATATATATATATATATATATATATATATATATTAATACACCACCTGAAGTATATTAGAAATAGTACATTACGGAATGAACTGTAGATATAGGCTACACTGGATGCAGAGTATATACAGTGTGGACGGAAAGTATTCAGACCCCCTTAAATTTTTCACTCTTTGTTATATTGCAGCCATTTGCTAAAATCATTTAAGTTAATTTTGTTCCTAATTAATGTACACACAGCACCCCATATTGACAGAAAAACACAGAATTGTTGACATTTTTGCAGATTTATTAAAAAAGAAAAACTGAAATATCACATGGTCCTAAGTATTCAGACTCTTTGCTGTGACACTAATATATTTAACTCAGGTGCTGTCCATTTCTTTTGATCACCCTTGAGATGGTTCTACACCTTCATTTGAGTCCAGCTGTGTTTGATTATACTGATTGGATTTGATTAGAAAAGCCACACGCCTGTCTATATAAGACCTTACAGCTCACAGTGCAGGTCAGAGCAAATGAGAATCGTGAGGTCAAAGGAACTGCCTGAAGAGCTCAGAGACAGAATTGTGGCAAGGCACAGATCTGGCCAAGATTACAAAAATATTTCTGCTGCACTTAAGGTTCCTAAGAGCACAGTGGCCTCCATAATCCTTAAATGGAAGACGTTTTCGGATGACCAGAACCCTTCCTAGAGCTGGCTGTCCGGCCAAATTGAGCTATCCGGGGAGAAGAGCCTTGGTGAGAGAGGTAAAGAAGAACCCAACGATCACTGTGGCTGAGCTCCAGAGATGCAGTCCGGAGATGGGAGAAAGTTGTAGAAAGTCAACCATCACTGCAGCCCTCCACCAGTCGGGGCTATATGGCAGAGTGGCCCGACGAAAGCCTCTCCTCAGTGCAAGACACATGAAAGCCCGCATGGAGTTTGCTAAAAAACACCTGAAGGACTCCAAGATGGTGAGAAATAAGATTCTTTGGTCTGATGAGACCAAGATAGAACTTTTTGGCTTTAATTCTAAGCGGTATGTGCGGAGAAAACCAGGCACTGCTCATCACCTGTCCAATACAGTCCCAACAGTGAAGCATGGTGGTGGGGTGTTTTTCAGCTGCAGGGACAGGACGACTGGTTGCAATCGAGGGAAAGATGAATACGGCCAAGTACAGGGGTATCCTGGATGAAAACCTTCTCCAGAGTGCTCAGGACCTCAGACTGGGCCGAAGGTTTACCTTCCAACAAGACAATGACCCTAAGCACACAGCTAAAATAATGAAGGAGTGGCTTCACAACAACTCCGGGACTGTTCTTGACATTCTTGAATGGCCCAGCCAGAGCCCTGACTTAAACCCAATTGAGCATCTCTGGAGAGACCTAAAAATGGCTGTCCACCAACGTTTACCATCCAACAAGACAGAACTGGAGAGGATCTGCAAGGAGGAATGGCAGAGGATCCCAAAATCCGGGTGTGAAAAACTTATTGCATCTTTCCCACAAAGACTCACAGCTGTATTAGATAAAAACGGTGCTTCTATTAAATACTGAGCAAACCGTCTGAATACTTAGGACCATGTGTTATTTCAGTTTTTCTTTTTTAATAAATCTGCAAAAATGTCAACAATTTTGTGTTTTTCTGTCAATATGGGGTGCTGTGTATACATTAATGAGGAAAAAAATGAACTTAAATGATTGTAGCAAATGGCTGCAATATAACAAAGAGTGAAAAATTTAAGGGGGTCTGAATACTTTCCGTCCCCACTGTATATACGAGACTGTATATATATATATTAATACACCGCCTGAAGTTTATTAGAAATAGTACACCACGGAATGAACTGTAGATTTAGGCTACACTGGATGCAGAGTATATATATATATATATATATATATATATATATATATATATATATATACATATTAGACTGTATGTATATATATTAATATACCGCCTGAAGTATATTAGAAATAATACACCACGGAATGAACTGTAGATATTGGCTACACTGGATGCAGAGTATATATATATATATATATATATATATATATATATATATATTAGACTGTATGTATATATATATATATTAATACACTGCCTGAAGTATATTAGAAATAGTACACCACGGAATAAACTGTAGATATAGGCTACACTGGATGCAGAATATATATATATATATATATATATATATATATATATATATATATATACCAGACTGACTGTATATATATATCAAATACACTGCCTCTAACTGAATAACCTGCCTGCTTAATCTAAATTATGCTATCTCTCTGTCCATACCAACAACACTACACATGGCCGCCATGTAGGCAGCCTTATATAGTATGGGGCGTGGACTTAGTGCCCCTGAGCCATGATTGCCCAATGGCACCCTGCCTTTGGCCAATTATGGCTCTCTTAGCAGAGGGCGCTGGGATTGGCCAAAGCATGCAGGTCAGGTGCATGCTTTGGCCAATCATCATACAGCAATGCACTGTCATCTTGCAGTGCATTATGGGACGTTCCGTGGCGCTTGAATTTGCCGCAAGCACCCCATAAAATTCGCTGTTCAGCGAAAAGGATGGAAACCCAATGTTCGAGTCGAACTTACATTTTTTCCTTTGAAATGTCATTTTGCTGTCAAACCCTGTTCTAAACACAGGAAACATGCGCCCCTTTACAGGCATACTATAGACACCCCCCCCCCCCCGGTACAAAATTTAAAGGAATATTCCACTTTTATTGTTTCACTTTAAGCATTATTAAAATCACTGCTCCCGAAAAAACAGCCGCTTTTAAAACTTTTTTTTGCATTGATCCATGTCCCCTGGGGCAGGACCCAGGTCCCCAAACACTTATTATGACAATACCATGCATTTAAGCCTTTAAAATTAGCACTTTTGATTTCTCCCATAGACTTATAAAGGGTGTTCCGCGGCGTTCGAATTTGCCGTGAACACCCCAAATTGTTCGCTGTTCGGCGAAATGGCGAACAGCCGATGTTCGAGTCGAACATGAGTTTGACTCGAACTCAAAGCTCATCCTTACTGGCTGCTATATTAAGATTGCCCTTTTGGTGTATAAACTGGTATCAGCATGTGTAGAGATATTGACAAGGGGATACAGCTACACTAGATAAAAGGATAACAGCCTGTTATGCTGGGCTTAGTAGTAAGACCATACACTTAAAAAAAAAAATATTAACAAAAAAAGTAGAGGTTTTAAGAGGTTTGCTTATCTATATGCACTGTGTACACATTTAATGGATTTTCACTTTCAGTGACTGGTAGAGATCCACAGTCACAGATGCTATTTTGGTTTGTATGGAAAAAAAAAAAAAAACATTTTTGATTTCAAAATTACTACTATCCATCTGAGTGATCCTGATGCAATGGACATGGAGAAACTATTTTAAACACTTTAAATAATTAAACACTGTTAGAAACCAGTTGAATTAAGGTTTGGATGAATGATTTCATTTTAAAGCATCTTCAGTTGGCAAAGTGAGACTTATATGCAAACACAAACTGAATGAATGCAGACATTTTCTTCCACAAAAACTGCCTTTAGTTCTGTAACTCCATCACTGCTTCCCATGCTAACAATATATGTTATAACAGCAGCTGACTAGCCGAAAAGCAAGGGTTAACTATGGCATCCCAAGATGACCTTCAACCTCTTTCTACTATAGGCTTCAAACTGGTGTTCCTTAATGCGCCAAGTCACATAATCAGTTGTGACATCTCTCCAGAGGTGACCTCAAAGGACCTCTTACATAGTTAGGAAAGCACAAGCAACAAGGGCACAATAATTGTTGCTTATTTAACATTTCTATGGACATAAAACATCTCCCTTTACTTACATAACATTAGCAAAATGAATTACCCATAATTGTAAAGCTGGTTATATTTACACATCTCTCATAGAAAAAAAAATGTAATTGAGTGATCTGCCATCCACGCTGCAGGTATACTGTAGAACCTCTGGACCAATTGCAACTTTGTTCTCTGGCTTAGCTGACATTTGATTGTGGCATGCATGATAAGTAAATTGTATTAAAAAACTCTATGAACTTTCAATATTTACTCAAAGTTATTAGTCCCTTCTTCTGATTAAAGTATTCTTTAAACTAAGATAAAACCTGCATTCAGGAGTGCCCTATTATTGTGAACTTGTATAAAACATAAGTGTTTCAGGACATTCAATGGTTCCCCAATGAGATTAAACCAGAAAAAAAAAAATACAATAGTAAGTGAGGTGGGAAGAAGGCAGAATGTAAAAAGCAGAGCCCTCCCCATCTCCAATTTTAATAAATCAATCGTATCCTCCTCAGCCTAGGTGCACTAATCTTATGCTTTTCTATGGAGGGGGGTGCAGTTTTTGTTCCTTCACCACTATCAAACCACAAATCCTGCCTTTAGTTGAAACTAAAGTCTCCAACATTGGTCTTCAATAATATGTTATCTTTAACACAGCTAAAAACCGAACTCCCATATTATTTTGGTTTTACCAGTGTCAGGCAATTGATTTTTAATTTCTTTTTAAAAATTTGATTTGAGACATTAATCCTAACCGAGCTTAAGAAAATTATTTTGGCATGCATTGGTACTTAACAGTATAAACATATCTAAACCCTAGAATACAGCTGTAATATACTGCAGCTTACCAATCCTTAGATGCGATGTAGGGATGAGCAAATCAATTCAGGTTCTTTTCCTTGAGGGTTCTGTCCTGAATCCTGTTTGTAATTCCTTGAACTCAGTTGAAGTCTATGGGAGGTGGATCTCGTTATTAAGTTCTGGTCACGTTTATGGCTAATAGACAAAAAACTATGTTAAAAGGCATGGGAAGCTGGGCAATGCCATTGGAGACATAAGTCAACGCAAAAATGTAAATAAATACAAACAACAGCAGGGAAATCGTCTTGCCATACAGCTTCAGGACAACATTAATCATTTAAATAATATGCTTGGGGGAGACTTTAAAGCTGTACCTGGTGTTATGGAATGGTACAATTCTAATAGACAGTCTCAGCAATAGCCTAAAATTGGAGTGCCTGTTTGGCTGTGGGATAGATTTGTTTTCTTTTACAATTAGCTTGACTTACCTAGCAGCAGCACCCCAAACTGATTAATTGCGGTTTAAAACAATGCAGTTACATGCAGTTATATATATAAAAAAGATAATAAAAGGGTATTTTTTAACAGAAAAGTTTTTATTGAAGAAATCAGCATAACAAAACACATGCCAACAGGCATAGATCAATTGCATGACAAAATTATCATCAGTAGAATTGATTACATATCTCTGGGTTAACCCACAGTTCACCGTGCAAGGTAAGTTATCAATTACAATGCCCATCAGAAGAACTGTATATATTGGAGAGGGTCTCTAGGGCATCTGTATCCAACATTGTACCTTTAATAACTAACTTTTATAATGAACATTTTATTAAAGAGTGGTAAGATTTGAGGGGGGGGGACCACAGGGTGCAACAGAGAGTGGGGAAAGATGAATATGACAGGAGAGAAGGGGAGTAGAGGCATCGGGGGGAGGGAGACAGCCACCTAATCTACTCCCAGAGCTCCCAGAACCTATAGCAGGTGGGGGGGGGGACACACTGAGAGGCCCCCCAGCCTCACCCATTAACCACATGCATCTATCCTACCGGACCATACCTTATCGAATTTATGCGGACATCATCTACTCTCATATGTGATTTTGTACAGGGGCAAAACTGAGTTAACCGATTGAATCCAGGAGGAATGGGTGGGTGCTTCCATTGATTTCCATTGTAGGAGGATTTCTCTACTTGCATAATAAAGGTCAAGCATAGCTTACTATATCTATCCCCTTCAATGTCTTCCAGATAACTTAGCAGCAACACAAGTGAGTCCAGGGGTATGCTCACTCCACATATGTCACTCAAAGTGACTATAATCGCCTCCCAATAGGGGCGTATTTTGGGACAGGACCAGACCATATGCCAGAAGCTACCCACCTCAAGATTACATCTGGAGCATTTAGGGTCCAAATGACTATATATGCAGGATAGTCAAGTGAGTCCGGGGGTAGGCTTACTCCACATATGTCGCTCAAAGTGAATATGATCGCCTCCCAATAGGGGCGTATTTTGGGACAGGACCAGACCATATGCCAGAAGCTACCCACCTCAAGATTACATCTGGAGCATTTAGGGTACAACTGACTACATATGCGGCATTGTCTCTGCGGCGTGTAATAGGCCCTATGAAGAAACTTCAGTTGAATAAACCTGTCTTTCGCAGCAATCATTGAGGGAATAAAGGTTGTAACACATTCCTCCCATTCCTCCTCATCGAGGGTGGGAATATTCATCCTCCATCTATCTAGTGAACAGGTCAGTTTAGTGTTGCAGGCCACAGTCAGGTACAAGAATAAGGACAACGGTTTCTCCATTATGCTAGAGGTCAAGAGACTCTCAATTGGATCTGATTCTAGGACCACCTGGCCCAGAAATTGGGCCATCACTGCATGTCTTAGCTGCCAATATCGGAACCTAAAGGAGGCAGGTACTGAGATCCTGTTCCTCAGTTCCCGAAGAGAGATAAATTTGCCCACAACCATCACATGTTTCAGGGCTGTAATACCCTTTTTGGCCCATATGGCTGGGACACTACACAAGTAGGGAAGCAATGGATTACCCCACAGAGGTGTATGTGGAGACAT
This sequence comes from Aquarana catesbeiana, assembly GCF_042186555.1. NCBI lineage: Eukaryota > Metazoa > Chordata > Amphibia > Anura > Ranidae > Aquarana > Aquarana catesbeiana. Next base: position 152,343,019 of record NC_133332.1, on the reverse strand, counting down.
ATGGAGGGGTTTTTGGTAGATCGCTCCAGCATCCCTCCAAACCCTTATCCTGGTGCACGTAGATGATGTCAGGGAGGGGTGAGCCTTGGGGCCTCGGAATACCAAGTTACTTAAGGCTGCATAGGAACCCAAGATGGCTGTCTCCAACATCACCGCTGGGTTTTGCCTAGGCTGGGAGAACCACCGACTCTCTGTGACCAAAACAGCTGCCCAGTAGTACAGTTTAAAGTTTGGCAAAGCCAAACCCCCCCTGACAATGGGAGGTAGAGTATACCTTTCGCTACTCTGGGAGGTCGTCCAGCCCATACAAAAGAAGTTATTACTCCCTTCAAGCGCCTAAATAAAGCCTTGGGAATGTGGGTATTCCTAAAAAAGTATAAGAATTTTGGTAGGTAGATCATCTTCAATAGATTCATTCTTCCCAACGGTGCGCCAAGTGCTATATCTATTACTCAGTTGAGTTAACAAAGGATTTTAATTTTTCTCCAAATAATCAGCAATCTCGTTAGTCCCCTTAACTCCCAAATATGTGAATTTGTCAACCCATTTATGGGGGGTATGCGCGTCTGTGCGTGGCACCGAGGTGTGTAGGGGGAAAAGTACAGATTTTCCCCAATTTATACGGACTCCCGTGTAGTGACTGAACTGATCAAATAAAGCCAGAGCCGTTCGAAATGACGATGAGACATCGGCCAAGTACAGCAGGGTGTCATCCGCATAAAGGGATAGCTTTTCTTCGAGCAGTCCTACCATTATGCCCCTCACTCCCCTATCTGCTCTTAGAAGGGTGGCCAGGGGTCCCAATGCCAGGGCAAACAGAGCCAGCGACAGCGGGCATCCTTTTCGTGTCCCGCGCCCCAGATGAAAGGAGTCAGACAGACTTACGTTTGTCCTAACTCATGCCCTTGGGTTCGCATACAGCATTTGGATCCAAGTTAAAAACAAGGACCAAATCCAAACTTTGATAGGACCACCCAAAGAAAACACCACTCGACAGAGTCAAAGGCCTTCTCTGTGTCTAGAGAAGCCACCACCCCTGCATTTTCCCGTTGCGCCACTGCAATGTGAGTATAAAGCCTTCTAATATTTATGTCCGTCCCACATCCCGGCATAAACCCTGTCTGGTCCGGATGGACCAGCGCAGTTATTATCGTGCTTGGTCTATTAGCAAGGATTTTGGCTACTAGCTTCACATCCGCATTTAGGAGAGAGATGGGGTGGTACAAAGAGCATAATGAGGGCACCTTCCCTGGTTTAAGGATCACCACAATGACCACCTCCCCCATGGAGCTCGGAAGCTCCTCTGTCTTAGTAGACTTGGTGTGTTGATTTTGGCAACAAATTTTGATTTAGTTTTAGTCTAATGCCGCGTACACATGCTCAGACAATCCGACTAATCCTGGATTTTCTTATGACGGATGTTGGCTCAAACTTGTCTTGTATACACACGGGCGCACAAATATTGTTGGAAATTCCGAACGTCCAGAATGCAGTGACGTACAACACGTACTACGAGCCGAGAAAAATTAAGTTTAAAAGCCAGTGTGGCTCTTCTGCTTGATTCTGAGCATGCGTGGAATTTTGTGCTTCGGAATTGTCTACACGCGCTCAGAATTTCCGACAAAGGATTTTGTTTTCGGAAAATTTAAGATCCAGCTCTCAATTTTTTGTTGTAGAAAATTCCGACAACAAATGTCCGATCTAGCCTGCACACAGTCGGAATTTCTGACAACAAGCTCCCATCGAACATTTGTTGTCGGAAATTCCAAGCGTGTTTACGCGGCATTAGTCTTAGGACTAAAATGGCATTTTAGATTTAGTCCCATTTTAGTCTTCTGGAATTGATTTAGTTTTAGTTGTATTTAGTCGACTAAATCTCCAGTACATTTTAGTCGACTAAAATGTCCTACGTTTTAGTCGACTAAAATCTCCAGTTGTCAGGGCTGGGCTCAGCCCTTCCTTCTCTGAGCTGGCCACTCAGCTGTCGGTTAATTGTCAGCTCCTATCTTCTCACAGTGACTCACCTGTTGATGATAGCCTGCTTGTCAGTCCTGCCTACTTAAGCCGTCCAGCCCAGATGATCTCTGCCTTCGCCTTGATCACATCTCTAGAGAGGCTCTCCTGTTTTCCTGTTAAAGACTTGCTTGGCTGACATTCCTTCTGGCTTCAGATCTTGCTTGCTGTTCTACTACGCTCATCTCTGGCTCCCTGACGTTTTGGCTTGTCTGACTATCCGTTCCGGTTCCTAAACTCTGGCTATGTTTTGACTATGTTTACCCTGTTTACCTTTTTATTATTATTATTATTAAACAAGTGTGATTTAACTGTACTTCTGTCTCAGTCTTCATGGTTTCTGACAGTTGGCGAATTCAGAAGATGCAGTCAATCCACTTGTTGGTAATATTTGTTCCAGATTGGATGAGCAGGATCACGCATGGATCAGTTTGCCATGGCATTAGAAATGCTCCTGAGTCGCACGGCTCACCTGGAATCTCCCACTGTGGCTGCTCCGGTACAACCTGTGTTGCAGGCCATCTCTGCTGCTGCTCCAGTCTCTGTGCAGGCACCCGCCTTAAGTGTTACCTCTATAAGAGGTATGTCTGGTTCCGTTCCGCTTCCCAAGCGATTTGGGGGTGATCAAGTCCAATGCAGAGGGTTTCTCAACCAGGTTGAGATATACTTTGAGATGCTGCCACAGGCGTTTCCCAGGGACAGAAGCAAAGTAGGTTTTGTGAAATCTTTGCTTTCTGAGAGAGCCTTGACCTGGGTATACCCTCTATGGGAGACTCAAAAACCTGTTGTCTTGAGTTACCCAGACTTTGTGGCTTCTTTTAAAAGGGCATTTGACGTTCCCGCACGCTCCGCTTCTGCTGCCAAGTGCCTCATGTCCATCAAACAGAGTATGAGAACTGTTGTAGATTATGTGGTGGAATTCCATACTCTGGCAGCAGAGGTTGCTTGAAACAATGAGGCCCTCGTGGCTGCTTTTTCTCATGGTCTCTCGGATACCATCAAGGATGAGATACCAGCCCTAGATATACCCACTGAGCTGGATAAGTTGATCACGTTTGCCATCCTCATTGACTCCAGATTTAGAGAAAGACTCCCTTTTAAGGAGCACTTGTGGAAGCCTCCTGTACATTTGTCTCTGAACTTTGCAGTCCCACCCTTGCCTCCCTCACCTCCCATGCCTCCTGGTACCGAGTCTGTATGTGAAGATAAAGGGAGAGGGAGAGATTGTGCTTTTATTGTGGCCAGCCAGGTTACTTTTTGAAGTCTTGTCCTACCGGTCCAGGGAACGCCCGAACCTTGAGGTCCTGTCATGGACAGACCTTAGGTGGTGTTGTTTCGTCCCCAGTTATCCAGAAGGCTAAGCCCCTGGTTTTGGTTACCCTTTCTTGGGCTGAGTCGTCCGTCGAGATACAGGCTCTAATTGACTCTGGAGCTGCAGGCCTGTTCATTGATGCTGCCTGTGACAGACTCACCCGGGACAGAGGCTATTGGAGGGGACTGAACGCAAGCCTCTTGCCCACTGATTATGAGCCCTGGCATTTGGGGGAATGGTGCTCTTTGTGAGCTGTATGCCTGGGGATGATTGAAGTGATATTACTTTGGATTCGGGTCCTGGTCCCCCAGGACACACAGACTCTGGGGACCCTGTGTATGCCATATGGGAAATGGTGACTTGGAGGGTATGTCTTGGATTGCTTAAAATGGGACAGTAATATTTATCCTCAATATCTCCCAGGATATATAAAGACTATTATTGGTTTGTTTGATTCTGAACTCAACATGTTAATTGAGTGAGCTGATCACATTGGCCTCTAGGACTGGCTAGGAGATGAACAGTCTACTCCTTTTATAGTTTGTTGATGACTAGGTTGAGGAGGGGGGAGATCACTGTTTGTATTGTTAATTGTAATTAGCTCCTGCTATTGTAAGAAAATGTCCTGTGGTTGTACTTATGATAATGTATAATGTACTGTGTGAAGCTCGGTGACCACAAGTCTGGGCAAAAGTTCATGTCTTAGTCACCTAGTCTGGGTAAATGATTTAGTAAACTAGCTCATGTTAATTAGGTTACAGTTGTATTGTTAGAGGAGGTTCCAACGGCATATAAAGTCTTGTAATTTTGATTCTAAATAAAATAGTCCATGTTAGCAGTGAAACAAGTATTGCCTTGTTTTGTGCTTGGGAGCATTTGGAATATCTGATATCTGTATCCAGACTACAAGGAAGTGGTATACTGATGGAAGCACTCAAGCGGAGTGTGGGACGTTCCGTGACACTGCCTTTGTATCGAAGCAGTTGATTCCACTGCAGCTGCGTGACAATCCACTTGCTGTTGAGGCTCTTGATGGGAGACCTCTACAGCCTGCCCATGTGATTCCTGAGACTGTTCCATTGTCTATGGCCGTAGGGACTCTTCACCATGAGATGATCCAATTCCAAATTATTTTCTTACCTAAGTTTCCACTGGTTATTGGTGTTCCTTGGTTACAGAGGCACAACCCCTCTTTTGATTGGCTCTGTGCTGAGGTTCTCTCCTGGTCGCCACAATGCAGTAAGACATGCTTCCAGAAGGTAGCCAAGGTCCTGTGCACCTCTTCACTCTCCTCCCTGCTGGAGGAGTACAGCGATTTTAGCGATGTCTTTGACAAAGGTCAAACCAGTAGTTTGCCTCCACACCGGTCTTGGAGGATAGGGCCTTGGAGGAGTATGTTGCAGATGCACTCTCTTAAGGTTTCAATCCTCGTCTGCTGCTGGCGCTGGTTTCTTCTTTGTGAAGAAGAGGAGTGGTGAACTGAGACCTTGTATTGATTATAGGGGTCTCAATCGTTTCACGATTAAGAATGCCTATCCGATTCCGTTGATTACAGAGTTATTTGACCGCCTCAAGGGAGCAACAGTTTTCACAAAGCTTAATTTGAGAGGGGCATACAATCTGGTGAGGATTAAGGAGGGCGACGAGTGGAAAACTGCGTTTAATACCAGAGGCCATTATGAGTACCTAGTAATGCTTTTTGGCCTTTGTAACGCCCCGGCAGTTTTCCAGGAATTTATTAACTATGTTCTCCGAGGTTTGTTGCAGTTATGTGTGGTGGATTATCTTGACGATATCCTCATATTTTCCAAGTCCCTGGAGAGCCACCATACAGATGTCTGTCGTGTGCTTCTGAAACTAAGCGAAAACAATCGCTATTGTAAATTGGAGAAGTGCGAATTCCATCATGAACACGTTAAATTCCTGGGTTATGTCATTTCCATTGCTGGTTTTTCAATGGACCCAGAGAAACTTTCAGCAGTCCTACAGTGGTCCCGACTCATGGGTTTACATCCTCTGCTGCGTTTTCTTGGCTTTGCCAACTATTATTGGAAGTTTATTCGTAACGTCTCGTCTCTGGTCAAGTCCCTGACTGATATGACCAGAAAGGACTGTAACCCACAGAGTTGGTCTCCGGAGTCCATTAAGGCCTTTGAGAGTCTCAAGGCTGCCTTTGTTTCTGCTCCTGTGTTGGCACATCCTGATCCTAGGTTACCTTTTATCCTTGAGGTTGATACTTCTGAGACTGGAGTTGGCACCCTTCTGTCTCAACATCCTACCTCTGAGAGCACTATGCATCCTTGTGGCTACTTTTCCAAGAAATTGTCACCTGCGGAGTGCAATTACAAGATTGGTGACAGAGAGCTCTTAGCGATCATTTTAGCCCTGAAAGAATGGAGACATCTCCTTGAAGGTACCACTGTGCTGATTCTCAGTCTTACTGACCATAAAAATCTCACATTCTTGTCTGAGGCTAATAGCCTCTCTCCCAGAAGGGCGCGATGGGCTCTTTTCTTGTCTAGTTTCAATTACATTGTCTCATTCTTACCCAGTACTAAGAATGTAAGGGCTGACGCTTTGTCACTACAATTTTTCTCCACTTCCAAAATGGAGTTGGTTCCAGTTCCTGTGATTCCTCCTGATCGTATTCTGGCTACGGTTCGCACCAGTCTCCCTTCTCTTTTGGGTGACAAAATTCTTGCTGCTCAGGTTCATGCTCCTCCTGAGAAACCTTGTGACTGCTGCTTTGTCCCAAAGAGTCTTCATACTGCTGTTCTCCAGACTTACCATTCTCCCAAGGCTGCTGGCCACCTTGGGAAGAATCAACTCTTTTGGGCCATTTCCCAACAATTCTGGTGGCCTAGTCTAGGTGCTGATGTAACCGCCTTCATAGCTGCCTGTTCCATGTGTGCTCAGAGTAAGACTCCACGACACCTTCCAGTGGGCCTCCTACAACCCATACCCAATAGAGAGAGGCCCTGGACCCACCTGTCTATGGATTTCATTGTGGAGTTACTGAACTCCCAGGGCAACACAGTTATCCTTATGGTGGTTGACCGGTTCTCGAAAATGTCTCATTGTATTCCACTTAAGAAGTTGCCCACTTCTAAGGAACTCGCTTCCATTTTTGCTCGGGAGAGCTTTCGCTTACATGGGCTACCCAAGGTGATTGTCTCAGACATGGGTAGTCAGTTTTTGTCCCAGTTCTGGTGAGCCTTTTGTGCACAGTTGAAAATTCAGCTTGGTTTCTCCTCTACATATCACCCGCAGTCTAATGGGGTCACCGAACAAGCCAATCTCCACGTTGCTATATTTCTGACCATCATAACAACTAGTCAGACCTCTTACCGTGGGTGGAGTTTTCTCACAATAGTGCCTTGAATTCTGCTTCCCAATTGTCCCCATTTATGGCAAACATGGTTTCCAACCTCCCATGTTGCCTGACTCGTTTGTTCTGCAGAGTATTCTTGCGTTAGAGGAGCATCTCCGTGGTTTTCGTTTCACTTGGGCACAAGTCCAGGAGGCTTTGCGACATGCTAATGATAGGTATAGACTCCATGCTGACCGCAGACGCCTGCCTGCGACTCCGTACTTGGGTTAGGGACAGGGTCTGGCTGTCATCTCGCAACCTCTGACTTTGTGTTGCCTCTGAAGATCTCATGTTGGTTTATTGGGCCTTTCCGTATTCTTGTCAGGATTAACCCAGTGGCTTACGCATTAGACCTTCCTTCTCATATGCGTATCTCAAATGTATTTCATGTCTTATTAAAACCTTTGGTCTGCAACTGCTTTACCACCTCGGTGCCTCATCCTCACCCTGAACAGGTTGAGAACCATGAGGAGTATGAAGTACAGTCCATTGTTGATTCAGTGGGTGCATACAGTACCTGGTGCATTGGAAAGGGTACGGTCCAGAGGAATGCTCTTGGGTCTCATCCTCGGACGTACATGCCCCTGTCCTCCTCTGTGATTTCCATAGATGTTTTCCCCTCAAGCCTGGTGGTCCTCCAAGGGGGAGGCGTCATTCAGGAGGGGGTACTGTCAAGGCAGGGCTAAGCCCTTATTTCTCTGAGCTGGCCGCTCAGCTGTTGGCTAATGGTCAGCTCCTATCTCTCCACAGTGACTCACCTGTTGATAATCTCGTCTGGGGCGCAGAGAAGATCCCCAGTCTGATCCTTAATGTGAGGTATACTAATACCCCCCGCTTGTTCCTTTGAAAAGCCAAGCTAGAAGCCTTCCTGTTTTCTCTCCCTTTTCAAAAATGCGTTGGGACTGGTATAACAGCTTTTTTTTGTGTTAGGGTCCTTACGTAGGCAACCTCCTGGGCCTCTGCCACAGCCTCAGCCCTGATCAAGTCAGCCTTTCTTTCTTTACGGGTTTTAGCTATGATGGTCTGGTACTGTCCCCTTGTGAATGCATTGCATGCTTCCTAAACTGTGCCCTTCTCTGCTGATCCCAGATTAACCTCCCAATATCCAGACATAGCTTCCCTAAATTTCATATCTACCGTCGCATCTGAGAACCAGAACCTGGACAACCGCCAAAGTTGGTCTGTGGGACTGACAAGAGTATCCAGACATAGGAGCATCAGTGCGTGATCCGAAGTACCCGTCGGGAGTATGTGAATGTCCCTGACTTGGGGCAGGACAGACCCACTAGCGAAGGCCAAATCTATGCGGGAAAAGGTCTTGTGGGAAGCTGAGTGGCAGGTATAGGCCCGAGATTGCAGATTCCTCCACCTCCACACATCTTGCAGGCCATAGGTGGCCGCCCATTCTGACAGACCCTATTGTGAAGAATTTGTCGCTGTCAGCCTGTCCATATCTGATATAGAGAAAATAGATAGGGGTGAGTGGCGCTACCTATGCCGGGGTACCTATTTTGGATATCTTAATCCGTGCTTGTGTGTGCAGAGCGGTGAAAACCACTCAACAAAAAATATTTTAAGTGTGTATAGCAACCTATTAAGATTGATAAACCGTGTTAATGTGTAGGCCAATAAAAATCTCTTATATATAACTAAAGTGTAGCTGAACCATCCACATTTACGTGAAGTAGAATACAATAGAATAGAATAGAAGACCCCACCTGTTGCATGGATAGGGATCTAATTAAAAAGATCACTCCTACAAGTGATATAATGAGTAAACTGCAAAGCCAGTGTTAAATGGTATAAAAACATACGTGCAAAATAGTGTCCACCACACAAATAAAAATGAATAAAATAGATATAGAATAAAGTATGTCAATTATATCACATAAATCAAAAGTCCGTGTTAAACTACACTCCCATCCATAATACAAATTTGAACGGATAGGGGATATAAATTTTGAAATCAGTTCATCAAATGTTGTAAAAAATTCAAAAATAGAAAAAATGTGAAGCTCTGAAAAAATGAAAATAACAAATAAAGTTCCAACATAAGCAAAGTTCTGTATAGTGACTTTCGTGAGAAAAACAGCTGATATCCAGTGACTTGCGGTGCTCCCCCTCAAGGATCCCCACTCACCAGCTCCTTACACCCCTACAGGGGTAGTAGGCATGTAGTACCAGGCACTATAATGGCGTCTTGGGTTCCAGTAGAGCTGTCCTCGGGTGCTTCCACTCCAGATATGCTGTACCCGTCATTGGTCTAAGCCATCCTCATGGGAAAGAAACAGGGCTCCCATAGTGTGATACGTTTTTAAAATGTACTTTATTAAAACTTGAACAGCAAGTTAAAAACAATCCAGACTCCTTATAAAGGTGCCAGATAATCACACTGAGTGTTGGAGATTGTGCACGGAGGGAGCGAGTGGAATAGGCACCATCAGCTGAGCGGCGTGCGCCTCAGCTGCGTTCCACACTCTCTCCGACTTCCGCGTGTGACGTAAGTGCGTAGCTCCGTCTTACGCGTTTCATCATCAACGTTGTCAAAGGCGTAGCTAGCATACCTCGTACCATGCTATTTGAAGGCAAGCGGGCATACTGTGCTCCTCCAGTGCTCCTCCCATGGGCGGATTCCCATTGCATACCTTACAGCGGGCGTCCCTATCAGGTTGGAACATACAAACTACGGGATTATTCACAATAGTGTGTGTATATCCGAACATTACATCTCCGCTTGCCATCAATAGAAGCAGACTTATACATTATTTGATCCATCTAATACAGGAGATAAAATACAGGAAATAAAATTATTTGCATCCAATGTCGCTCTGTTTAACCAATCTAGACTCATCATTAGGTGATACCACTTCTCCGATCCATAGATTTGGATTTAAAAACGGAGGGGGGAGGTAGGAGGGGGGAGAGGGGAGAAGGAGGAAAGGGGGACAGGGAATTGAGAACATGAAACATAGGGTAGGCCCCTATTGGTAACATTAGATATTACTAGTCCATGTCCTCTAAAGTGTAGTGTGTCATTTACAAGCCGTGTTTTGCAAACATAGTGCATATAGTTGCAGGATGCAATTTTTAATAGATGTCCTTATACATTCCAGGCCCGCCTCATACTGGGCTCCAGTTCCAAAATGAGCCTACATTTACTGGACTAGAGAATTAGTATCACCATACTGTGAAGAAACATCCACCGATTGAGTGGGAGCATCATTATCATATATATATGTAGTCACTCATATGGCTCCACTATAAGTCACAAAAGATAAATAAAATACATAAAGTACAAAAAACCTAAAGCTTGCCAACCCCCCCTTTTGCATGTAATGTCAAGTGGGGGATATTATATACATCCACCTAGGAAGAGAATACACAGATAGATCCCAAACAGAAAACCAACCTATAAGGGCCGGACTACTAGAACTCCTATTTTTGCACCTAGGCAAAAGCCTACATATGAAAAAAGGGGGGGGGGCTATGCCAAAATCAAGAATCCATTGTCCATAGCCCACCAGGGTTCCACCACATTCAACAGAGGGGAGAGAGAGAGAGAATGGGTAGGGCCCTAACCCAAACCCCCTATACCCCCACTCAGTATGTGTTTTCTCTCCCCAGGTCTAGCCCCATGTGTCCATACGGTATCATAGTATGGACTACCAGAATGTCTGCTAAATTACTCCCCATCCTAGGGATCCCACAGGTGGTCTCTAAGTGGATGCATCAGCCTTTGCCTAAGGGTTGGCTATAAAACAATTTAAATCTATATCCAGATTTAACCCTTTGGGAGCAAGGGATTGTAAACGATAAATCCACTCCGTTTCGTTCTGAGAAATGAGTGTGAGTTTGTTGTTCCCTCTCCAGTGATCTTCGACGTGGTCTATACCGTAGAAAACAAGCCCTGTGGGGTCTCTTTGATGTACCTCATCAAAGTGTCTGGATAAATGATGCTTAGGGAACCCTTTCCTAATGTTATTAATGTGTTCCCTTATTCTGACAGCTAAAGGTCGAGTAGTTCTCCCCACGTACTGGAGGTGGCAAGGACATTCTATAATGTATGTGACATGCGTACTCTGACATGTAATCAATTTCTTTATTTTATAATGTCTGTGATCAACTGTGGATTTGAATGTTTCTTTCTTCCTAGGTTGTGGTTTACTAACTCTACACGGTAGGCATCTACGATATTGGTAGAATCCCTTCAAGCTGGTACTCATTTTTACTTGTTTTGGAGGGTCTATAACATTGTGTACTAGGTAGTTCCGGAGACTGGGTGCTCTTCTGTACACAAATTTAGGTCTTCTGGGGAGAATTTTCGAGAGTACTCTATCCTCTTGTAGAATAGGCCAGTACCTGTTAATAATGCGTTCAACATCTTTATATTGGTTGTTATACCCTGTAATAAACAGAATCTCTCCTTGTTCATTCTTTTTCTTCTTAGTATTATTAAGTAGGGTCTTCCTATCCACTTTCATTATCTCCGCCTTCAATTTCGCCAGGGTATTGGCTGCATATCCTTTTTCTTGGAACCTCTGGATTAACACGTCTGCTTGTTTTTCAAAGTCCGCAGTTAGATCACAGTTCCTGCGGAGACGCATTAGTTCACCCTTTGGGATATTCCCCTTCCACCTTGGATGGTGGCAGCTGGAAGTGGGTATATACCCATTACGGTCTGTGTCCTTAAAAAAGGTGCGGGTGCAGAGAGATGTCCCTGACTTAAAAATTTCTAAGTCTAGGTACTCTATCTTCTGGGGGTTCCATTTTCCTGTAAATGTAATACCATATTTATTATCGCTCAGTTGTCCAAGGAATTGCTCAAAGGTATCAGATGTTCCATCTCATAGGATGATCAAGTCATCAATGTAGCACCTATACATCTTGATTTGAGGGATTTTCCGATCATAAATATACTCCCCCTCCCACATATTCATGAAAAGGTTCGCTACACTGGGGGCATAGCGTGCCCCCATAGCTATGCCTTTGGTTTGTACGTAGTAATTGCTGTTATACCAAAAGTAATTGCATTCCATGGCCAACTTTAGGTCCTCCAAGATATAGTTAATCTGCTGTTGCTTCATCCCTGTATTTTCATGCAATGCTTTTTCTACTCCGGCTAGCCCATCTTTTTGTACAATGCTAGTGTACAGCGAGTTAACATCTATGATTGCCAGGATCCAATTACTACCATCTTTAATTTCTTGGAGTTCCTGAATGAGCTGTTGGCTGTCCCGTAAATAGGATTTCCCTCGTTGGACCAGCGGTTTCAGGTATTTATCCAGGTATTCCCCCAGTCTCGAAAATATGGAATTAATCCCACTTATTATGGGTCTACCTGGTGGTTTCTGCATTCTTTTATGTATTTTTGGTGTATAATACATAACTGGAGTTTTAGTGGATTTTGAAAACAGGTATTCGGCTTCTTTAGGATTCAATATCCCCATTTTCTTCCCTTTTTCAATGAAGATCTTCAATTTCTTCTCATACTTTTTTGGGGGGTTACTCTTTAATTTCTTATAAGTATTCTCCACCTTTAAGAGATTTTCCATTTCCTCCTGGTAGTCCTTTTTATCCAGGATGACCAGTCCTCCCCCCCTTATCCGCTGGTCTTATGACTACTTCATGTCTTTCCCCTAGTTTCTTAATGGCATCCCATACATGTTTCCCTTTTCTGTCTTTCCTCCGTAGGTTTCTTAGGTCTTCTTCAACCATCTTCTTGAATGCATTCATGCATTGACTCCCTGGTGTTTTATGGTTATAGATGGAGTTATTTTTTAGATTGGTTTGTATATACTCAGGAATTTCCCGAGTATTGCCTTCTTTATTCAGAGCAAAATGTTTTTTGAGATTAAGTTTCCTCATGAACTTCTGGAGGTCGATATAGGCCTCAAATTTATCTAACGTTTTTTCAGGAGCAAACTTGAGTCCCAAGTCGAGCACCTTGAGTTCTTCATCAGAGAAAGTGGAGCTGCTTAGGTTAAAGATCCCTTTTCCTAATATACCCTCCTTCTTTTTCTTCCTGCCTCCTCTCCTTCCTCTTGTCTGCCTCTTCTTTCCGGATAACTTGGCATTGTGCCCCTGTTTCTTTCCTGGGTATGTTCCCACCCATTGTTGGGGTGTATCCTCTCTCCAGGCCCCTGCCTCCCAATAGGGGTGGGATCGCCCGTTCTTCTCTGTCCTCCTCTCGGGGGTCCTCCTCCATTCCCACGTTGTGCTCTCCATCCTGGGGTCCTGTAGGGGACGCGGGTCTTCCACCTTCCTGGGGGCCTGTGGCGGTATCCTTCCCTGGGAAAATCCCTCTGTTCTTCATACTCTCTCCCATAAGGGGGATGGGAGTGATATTGGTTTCTTATAGGGGAGAATCTGTTGTAGGTGGGAACATTATAGCCTCTATTTATAGGTGTTCTCTGATCTGAGGGTTCCAGATAGCTGACCCTCCTGTAGGTAGGTGTATCATCGTAACGGTTGGGTGTTCTAAGTCTCCCTCTATTGTTTGTGATAGGGTATACTGGCGTCCCTGGTATGGGGGTAATATCCCCTAGCCCCAGTAATCTAGCTTCAATAGCTTCCTCCGGACATTCATCCATTATGGTGTCCTCCATATCGTTACTGGGATCCCCCATGGTGGATTGCCATTTATAGACTCTATTATTTTTATAATCAAGGACATTCCTCTTGAATTTTTTCTGTTTTTTTGCCTGAACTTCACCGTCATATTTTTTAATATAGTCTTGCAGTTCTTTTTCTTTATCCTTATAGTCCCTCTGGTTTGCAAACGGTACTAGTAGGCTTTTGATTTCTGTAATGTTAGTCTCTATCATCCTCAACTTAAATTGTCTCCTTTTAACAATGTTTTGGAGCAACTCTCCTTCACATTTATTAAAGATGGAGAACCAATCAGCCATAAGGGCAGTGTCATTGATATTGTCGTTAGGGTGTACATCCCATCTAAGCCTTCTTGGGGTAATTTTTGCCGTGATATAAGTTTCTAACGTGGCGACATCCCACCACACTCTTAGTTGCTTTTCTAGGGTATGTTTAAGTTGTTTCATAAGGCTGTGCATATCCTGTGCATTACTGACCTGTTCCTGACAAAAAATGCCCCCCAAGTCTATACTCCTATTGGTCATGTACCCAAAGATGTCCATAGCTGCAGAAAATCACACCATATGGTGATGGAATAGTAAATAAAAGAGGGTATCCGCGCTCACGGACTATGGTCTGCAGCCTCCCCTTAGAACACACCCAAAGGGGTGAGGTATAATGGTATAGAGAAAATAGATAGGGGTGAGTGGCGCTAATTATGCCGGGGTACCTATTTTGGATATCTTAATCCGTGCTTGTGTGTGCAGAGCGGTGAAAACCACTTAACAAAATTTTTTTTTTTTTTTTGAGTGGTTTTCACCGCTCTGCACCCTATCTATTTTCTATAAATGGCAATCCACCATGGGGGATCCCAGTAACGATATGGAGGACACCATAATGGATGATTGTCCGGAGGAAGCTATTGAAGCTAGATTACTGGGGCTAGGAGATAATACCCCCATACCAGGGACGCCAGTATACCCTATCACAAACAATAGAGGGAGACTTAGAACACCCAACCGTTACGATAATACACCTACCTACAGGAGGGTCAGCTATCGGGAACCCTCAGATCAGAGAACACCTATAAATAGAGGCTATAATGTTCCCACCTACAACAGATTCTCCCCTATAAGAAACCAATATCACTCCCATCCCCCTTATGGGAGAGAGTATGAAGAACAGAGGGATTTTCCCAGGGAAGGATACCGCCACAGGCCCCCAGGAAGGTGGAAGACCCGCGTCCCCTACAGGACCCCAGGATGGAGAGCACAACGTGGGAACGGAGGAGGACCCCCGAGAGGAGGACAGAGAAGAACGGGCGATCCCACCCCTATTGGGAGGCAGGGGCCTGGAGAGAGGATACACCCCAACAATGGGTGGGAACATACCCAGGAAAGAAACAGGGGCACAATGCCAAGTTATCCGGAAAGAAGAGGCAGACAAGAGGAAGGAGAGGAGGCAGGAAGAAAAAGAAGGAGGGTATATTAGGAAAAGGGATCTTTAACCTAAGCAGCTCCACTTTCTCTGATGAAGAACTCAAGGTGCTCGACTTGGGACTCAAGTTTGCTCCTGAAAAAACGTTAGATAAATTTGAGGCCTATATCGACCTCCAGAAGTTCATGAGGAAACTTAATCTCAAAAAACATTTTGCTCTGAATAAAGAAGGCAATATTTGGGAAATTCCTGAGTATATAAAAACCAATCTAAAAAATAACTCCATCTATAACCCTAAAACACAAGGGAGTCAATGCATGAATGCATTCAAGAAGATGGTTGAAGAAGACCTAAGAAACCTACGGAGGAAAGACAGAAAAGGGAAACATGTATGGGATGCCATTAAGAAACTAGGGGAACGACATGAAGTAGTCATAAGACCAGCAGATAAGGGGGGAGGACTGGTCATCCTGGATAAAAAGGACTACCAGGAGGAAATGGAAAATCTCTTAAAGGTGGAGAATACTTATAAGAAATTAAAGAGTAACCCCAAAAAAAAGTATGAGAAGAAATTGAAGATCTTCATTAAAAAAGGGAAGAAAATGGGGATATTGAACCCTAAAGAAGCCGAATACCTGTTTTTAAAATCCACTAAAACTCCAGTTATGTATTATACACCAAAAATACATAAAAGAATGCAGAAACCACCAGGTAGACCCATAATAAGTGGGATTAATTCCATATTTTCGAGACTGGGGGAATACCTGGATAAATACCTGAAACCGCTGGTCCAACGAGGGAAATCCTATTTACGGGACAGCCAACAGCTCATTCAGGAACTCCAAGAAATTAAAGATGGTAGTAATTGGATCCTGGCAACCATAGATGTTAACTCGCTGTACACTAGCATTGTACAAAAAGATGAGCTAGCCGGAGTAGAAAAAGCATTGCATGAAAATACAGGGATGAAGCAACAGCAGATTAACTATATCTTGGAGGGCCTAAAGTTGGCCATGGAATGCAATTACTTTTGGTATAACAGCAATTACTACGTACAAACCAAAGGCGTAGCTATGGGGGCACGCTACGCCCCCAGTGTAGCGAACCTTTTCATGAATATGTGGGAGGAGGAGTATATTTATGATCGGAAAATCCCTCAAATCAAGATGTATAGGTGCTACATTGATGACTTGATCATCCTATGGGATGGAACATCTGATACCTTTCAGCAATTCCTTGGACAACTGAGCGATAATAAATATGGCATTACATTTACAGGAAAATGGAACCCCCAGAAGATAGAGCACCTAGACTTAGAAATTTTTAAGTCAGGGACATCTCTCTGCACCCGCACCTTTTTTAAGGACACAGACCGTAATGGGTATATACCCACTTCAGCTGCCACCATCCAAGGTGGAAGGGGAATATCCCAAAGGGTCAACTAATGCATCTCTGCAGGAACTGTGATCTAACTGCGGACTTTGAAAAACAAGCAGACGTGTTTACCCAGAGGTTCCAAGAAAAAGGATATGCAGCCAATACCCTGGCGAAATTGAAGGCGGAGATAATGAAAGTGAATAGGAAGACCCTACTTAATAATACTAAGAAGAAAATGAATGAACAAGGAGAGATTCTGTTTATTTCAGGGTATAACAACCAATATAAAGATGTTGAATGCATTATTAACAGGTACTGGCCTATTCTACAAGAGGGTAGAGTACTATCGAAAATTCTCCCCAGAAGACCTAAATTTGTGTACAGAAGAGTACCCAGTCTCTGGAACTACCTAGTACACAATGTTATAGACCCTTCAAAACAAGTAAAAATGAGTACCAGCTTGAAGGGATTCTACCAATGTCATAGATGCCTACCGTGTAGAGTTAGTAAACCACAACCTAGGAAGAAAGAAATATTCAAATCCACAGTTGATCACAGACAATATAAAATAAAGAAATTTATTACAATAATTACATGTCAGAGTACGCATGTCACATACATTATAGAATGTCCTTGCCACCTCCAGTACGTGGGGAGAACTACTCGACCTTTAGCTGCCAGAATAAGGGAACACATTAATAACATTAGGAAAGGGTTCCCTAAGCATCATTTATCCAGACACTTTGATGAGGTACATCAAAGAGACCCCACAGGGCTTGTGTTCTACAGTATAGACCACGTCGAAGATCACTGGAGAGGGAACAACAAACTCACACTCATTTCTCAGAACGAAACGCAGTGGATTTATCGTTTACAATCCCTTGCTCCCAAAGGGTTAAATCTGGATATAGATTTAAATTGTTTTATAGCCAACCCTTAGGCAAAGGCCGATGCATCCACTTAGTGACCACCTGTGGGAGCCCTAGGATGGGGAGTAATTTAGCAGACATTCTGGTAGTCCATACTATGATACCGTACACATGGGGCTAGACCTGGGGAGACCTGGGGAGAGAAAACACATACTGAGTGGGGGTATAGGGGGTTTGGGTTAGGGCCCTACCCATTCTCTCTCTCTCCCCTCTGTTGAATGTGGTGGAACCCTGGTGGGCTATGGACAATGGATTCTTGATTTTGGCATAGCCCCCCCCCCTCCCCCCCCCTTTTTTCATATGTAGGCTTTTGCCTAGGTGCAAAAATAGGAGTTCTAGTAGTCCAGCCCTTATAGGTTGGTTTCCTGTTTGGGATCTATCTGTGTATTCCCTTCCTAGGTGGATGTATATAATATCCCCCACTTGACATTACATGCAAAAGGGGGGTTGGCAAGCTTTAGGTTTTTTGTACTTTATGTATTTTATTTATCTTTTGTGACTTATAGTGGAGCCATATGAGTGACTACATATATATATGATAATGATGCTCCCACTCAATCGGTGGATGTTTCTTCACAGTATGGTGATACTAATTCTCTAGTCCAGTAAATGTAAGCTCATTTTGGAACTGGAGCCCAGTATGAGATGGGCCTGGAATGTATAAGGACATCTATTAAAAATTGCATCCTGCAACTATATGCACTATGTTTGCAAAACACGGCTTGTAAATGACACACTACACTTCAGAGGACATGGACTAGTAATATCTAATGTTACCAATAGGGGCCTACCCTATGTTCCATGTTCTCAATTCCCTGTCCCCCTTTCCTCCTTCTCCCCTCTCCCCCCTCCTACCATCCCCCCCCCCCTCCGTTTTAAAATCCAAATCTATGGATCGGAGAAGTGGTATCACCTAATGATGAGTCTAGATTGGTTAAACAGAGCGACATTGGATGCAAATAATTTTATTTCCTGTATTTTATCTCCTGTATTAGATGGATCAAATAATGTATAAGTCTGCTTCTATTGATGGCAAGCGGGGATGTAATGTTCGGATATACACACACTATTGTGAATAATCCTGTAGTTTGTATGTTCCAACCTGATAGGGACGCCCGCTGTAATGTATGCAATGGGAATCCGCCCATGGGAGGAGCACTGGAGAAGCACAGTATGCCCGCTTGCCTTCAAATAGCATGGCACGAGGTACGCTAGCTACGCCTTTGACAACGTCGATGACGAAACGCGTAAGGCGGAGCTACGCACTTACGTCACGCGCGGAAGTCGGAGAGAGTGTGGAACGCAGCTGAGGCACACGCTGCTCAGCTGATGGTGCCTATTCCACTCGCTCCCTCCGTGCACGATCTCCAACAATCAGTGTGATTATCTGGCACCTTTATAAGGAGTCTGGATTGTTTTTAACTTGCTGTTCAAGTTTTAATAAAGTACATTTTAAAAATGTATCACACTATTTCTTTCCCATGAGGATGGCTTAGACCAATGACGGGTACAGCATATCTGGAGCGGAAGCACCCGAGGACAGCTCTACTGGAACCCAAGACGCCATTATAGTGCCTGGTACTACATGCCTACTACCCCTGTAGGGGTGTAAGGAGCTGGTGAGTGGGGATCCTTGAGGGGGAGCACCGCAAATCACTGGATATCAGCTGTTTTTCTCACGAAAGTCACTATACACAAGAACTTTGCTTATGTTGGAACTTTTTTTGTTATTTTCATTTTTTCAGAGCTTCACATTTTTTCTATTTTTCAATTTTTTACAACATTTGATGAACTGATTTCAAAATTTATATCCCCTATCCGTTCAAATTTGTATTATGGATGGGAGTGTGGTTTAACACGGACTTTTGATTTATGTGATATATTTGACATACTTTATTCTATATCTATTTTATTCATTTTTATTTTTGTGGTGGACACTATTTTGCACGTATGTTTTTATACCATTTAACACTGGCCTTGCAGTTTACTCATTATATCACTTGTAGGAGTGATCTTTTTAATTAGATCCCTATCCATGCAACAGGTGGGGTCTTCTATTCTATTCTATTGTATTCTACTTCACGTAAATGTGGATGGTTCAGCTACACTTTAGCTATATATAAGAGATTTTTATTGGCCTACACATTAACACGGTTTATCAATCTTAATAGGTTGCTATACACACTTAAAATATTTTTTGTTGAGTGATTTTCACCGCTCTGCACACACAAGCACGGATTAAGATATCCAAAATAGGTACCCCGGCATAGGTAGCGCCACTCACCCCTATCTATTTTCTCTATACCATTATACCTCACCCCTTTGGGGGTGTTTTAAGGGGAGGCTGCAGACCATAGTCCGTGAGCGCGGATACCCTCTTTTATTTACTGTCCATATCTGAGTCACTTACTAAATTAAAATCTCCCAAAAGGATATTGTCAGTAGCGTACTCCGCCACCTTCGCCGTGATCCTATTCAACAGCTCAAGAGAGGCAGGAGGTGACAAGTATAAACCCACAATAATCCACTTTAAACAGTGTGCATGAAGGATAACATATCAACCCTCTGGGTCTAGGGCCAGGTCCAGGAGCTTAAATGGAAGTGAATTGTGCATCAGTACACTCACCCCCTTCGCAAAAGTCGAGTAGGTGGAGTGGTAGTGGTGTCCAACCAAATTTTTTTCAGTCCCATAGTTCTACTTCCCACCAAGTGGGTCTCCTGAAACACACAAAGGTGTGGATTGTATGTCTTGAGAAATTGGAACAAGTGGGATCTCTTTATTGGGGAATTCAGTCCTCTAGTGTTCCAAGATAATATGTTAAATGGGGACATAGATGCCATCCATTAGATAAGATTGAGGAGCGAAGGTATGCACTACCCCTAACCAAGGCCACGGACCCAAAGGAAGCAGTAAAGATTATGTAATAAACACCCAAGCACAGCAGTAGATAATGGTATTGTCATGCAATACAGAACAAACATAAAACCAAATAACACATGGGCCCATATAGGGCAACACTTTCCCTCCCCCACCCCCTCAGAACTTTGTAGGGTCTCCCACCCAAAAACCATTTCAGCTCGCTGGCTGCAAAGGGGGGTCCTGTACCATAGGCGAGCCACCCCCCACAGGACAGTCTCTGGGGGGTGCAGAGTCAGCATGGTCCTTCCCTGTAATCGAAGCATCCGCCATTATGGAGAGAAGCTGATCAATCAGTGACAGGAGCAGAAAGGTGTAATTCTCCTGAGGTCAACAAACCAAGTCAACCATATGCATAAAATTAAAAAAGGAGAAAAATAGGAGATAAAAATAAAAGTAAAACAGTGCAAACTGGTAGATGAGACACAGTATTGAAGATCACCTGACTGTGTCAGGGGCACCAACTTGAGTTACAAAGTTCTTCAACAGAGGAGGCGCGACAAGCGCCATAACACTGTAGAAGGGTCCACTATGACCTCATCCTCAGGTGGATCAGTGTAGGCCCGAGAGCCTGTGACAGCCAGAGATCAAACAGTGCATCTTGCTTATTATGAAATACTCACTTTGCCCTGATTGATCCCAAGGCATGCGTCAGGTAGCAGCAGTGGTGCTGTAAGCAGAGGCATGAATGTACTCTGAAACAAGTAACGAAGGCACAACAGAAAGCAGGCATCCAGTCCATCCCCACTGGCATGCTACACAGCATGGCAGGGAGTGTAACCTAAACTGAGACTTCTCTCAAACTAGGAGCCATAGGTGACGGCTCAAATTATACACTCACAGACCCATAACATCAGCGATGAGGTGGCAGGGACTCCAGCCAGGCAGAGGCTTCCCTTGGTGAGGTAAATAATTAGGTCACTTCTCCGTCTTGGACCCTCAGTCGGGCTGGAAGCAGAATACTGCAACAGATGTTGTGGACCCGCATGGTGGCCTTGACCTGGTCAAGCAACTTTCTAAGCCTCTGTGTCTCTACCGAATAGTCTGGGAAGATCAAAAGCTTGGAATTATGAAAGCGCATATCTCCCAGAATCCTGGATGCACGGTGCACTTTGTCCCTGTCCCTGAAGTTAAGCATCCGAAGGATGAAGGTTCTCGGGGTCCCCGGGGAGACGCTTAGGTGGGACATTATGTGCTCTTTCTACTGCGTAATGAGGATGTTGTGCAGCATGTCTTCCACAAAGGTGGTCGGGTTCAGGCATTCCTCCCCCTCAGCCAGGCCCACAATACGGAAGTTATTCCTCCTATTCCTGTTCCCCGCGTCCTCTGCCCTGTATTCAAGGGCCTTTACCTTCGTCTGCAGAGTGTGGATGGCATTGTGGTGCTCTGCCACAGTATCCTCTGTCTGTCCCACTCTTTGTTCCATTTCAGTGACTCTGGAGCGAAACATGTCCATGCCTTGTCGTAGAAGGCCCATGTCCATCTGAACTGCCTTCATTTTTGCAGTCAGCATGGCCTGGCAGGTAGCAATAACCACCATCACCTCTGTGAGATCTGGTTGTTCCATGTATGTTTCTATATCTCAGCACTAGTGATTTGTACAGTATCTGTCTGCAAGCTTTGCTTTTGGTGTGTATTGTGTTTGCTTAATTTAATCGAATTTCTTTACACTACTTCACATCTAGTAGGTACACTGTTTTCATGCCTCCCAGTTGTCTCAAAAAAAAGTAATAACACAGTTTTGTGCAAATTGTTCTGGCCAATGACACATCCTTACCCCTCAACTCAGTCATGCAGGTCATGAAGATTAATGCACAAAAAATATTCAATAAAAAAATGCTTGAAAATAAACAGTGCAATAATCTGAATGTAGATAACGAGAAGAGGATAGGATTCTCCCGATGAAGGGATCCCCTTGGTTCCAAATGAGGGACTGTCATTTCAAATGAAGGACAGCTGGGAATAGGGAGTATTTGGGTTCAGTTCAAGGCAAGAACATGATTAAAGTTTGGGTGCTGAATTTGAACCTCAATAAAAAATCACTGGAAGCTGAATGTTAAAAAAACAGTAAAGGTTATTTTCTAGGCTAATAGGCAAGGGATTGTCAAACAAATGGCAAGGGGGGAGGGGGGCACTGCTCTGGGAAACATGTAACAAACAATCAAACAAATAAAAATTAAATTTCAGTTTGATTGAAAGTGGAGGCTTTAATAATAGTTTAAGGTTAACTTCATTCTTTGTAGGGTGTGAAAAATGTAGCCTGTGGTAGTTATAGCTCTTTTTTATTGTATTTAATTTCCAATTATCATTGCACTTCACAAATTCAAATGAAGAAAAAACATATAGACACAGCCGCGGAGCTCACTCTGCAGGCTGGTGCATGGTGATGTCACTGATAGTTGCTCCACACAATGCGTTTCCCTGTAAGAAGCATCGACTGGGAACAGAGACGGTTCGCGCAGGGGAGCCAACCTGCTGCAGGACAACTGCAGCGGCTGGTCTTAAAGTGGTTAACTTTATCTCCAATTTCAGGTAAAAATATATTATTATAATATTGACATTTGAGGAATCTGCTGATCAGTGGATCTATTTTCAACCAACCTTAAAAAAAAAAGAACAAATGGATCGAGGAAGCCTGTTACCAACAGTTTCTACTGAAAGGAATTAAACCATTGGTAAAAGCCTGTCTTGATTTGTATGATCATTTTGACCATCAAAAGCTTATTGAAAGTAAGAGTTTTATTTAGGCATCTTTTAAATACCTTCAAGGCGTCCCTCCTAAAGCCTGGTACACACAGTAAGTTTTTTTTTTTCGTTCAAGCCATTGGCTTGAACGAAAAAAAAAAAAAAAAACAGAAGAGGTCGTTGTACTAACTATGCAATGTTAGTACAACGATCTTCCCCACTGTGCTATCTGACAGGGGAACACACCGGCCAATCACTGATCGGATGCCAATAGGCTACTGCTTTTTCAGCATGTTCGTTCGACAGAAATGTCTGTCTGTGTTGCTGTTAGAGAGACTTCACCTTACTTTCAGACCTGAGGGCAGATTTTTCAGAGGGAGGGGCCTGATGTGGGCTCCGGTCAGGAGCAGCTGCTGATCTCATGAGGCCCGCGAGGCTTCCCTCTGTATGTGACTGTGAGGACAAGATTCCCCCAACCCACCCGTCGCACCCCCCCCACCCTTCGGCTTCCGAAGCTGCCATGCGCACGAATCCCATCCTTCCCTGCTCTTACCTCCACTGGAGGGGGCTGGGACCAGGCGATAAGCGGAGTGCTGTGGAGCGGTGTGTGTGCCGGAAGAGCCGGGTTTGAAAGGAGAAGTCCCTGAATGCCCGCCAGGAAGGTGGAAGTGGAGACGAGAGCGGCATGTGGAGCGTGCTATAGCGCTGGTCACAGGCTGCGAGAGGGAGACAGTGAGGGAGAAAACAGTGCGCTTACTACTCGGGTCGGCGAAGGAATGGACAGGCAGTGAGTCCCTCCGGGAGAAGGCCACCTCTGAAACTCTAACCTTGACCCCCTGGCACCCCTCAGGACACCCCTGGTTGTAGCGGGCCTCCGAACCCGATTCCCATTGGTGCAGCGAAGGACAGAACAGTGCAGGACATGCAGAGAAGACAGTCTTAACAGCAACATACAGTGGGTAGCATCTGAGAGACTGACGCAGACCAGAATCGCAAGAGGGGTGAGTCAAATTCACTTTATTCTTTGAACTATGCCCCCACTGGGATATATCCCTATAGCCATAAGTGTGTACGGCTTACTGTCAGTCAGTGGCATATAGCGTGCCGCTTCAGAGAAACAGGCGTAGACCTGTACCATTAAAGAGGTAAGCCAAATTCACTTTTGCCCTGACTTGGAACCTGGACTATGATACACCTATACTGTGATATACTCCTATAGACATAACTGTGCTTAGCAAACTGCCAGCCGAAGAGAGAGGTGGAGTAGATGGAGAAAACATAAGAAAGGCTGGGACATACAAGAGGCTGGGAAGAAAATACATAAAAGCAGAGACTGTTCGAGGGGTTTGACTGCTCGGATGCCCCGTGGACGTATACACCCTCTTCCACTGCTAGTATACCATACTAGGACATTTATATATATTTGCCAGCACTAGACCAAGAGAAGTGAAGGA
Organism: Aquarana catesbeiana; assembly: GCF_042186555.1. Taxonomy (NCBI): domain Eukaryota; kingdom Metazoa; phylum Chordata; class Amphibia; order Anura; family Ranidae; genus Aquarana; species Aquarana catesbeiana. Next base: position 152,318,937 of record NC_133332.1, on the reverse strand, counting down.
GGCAATTTAATAATAAAATAGCGCAACCAATGGGGGACTAAAGAAATGCCTAAATCTGACACTAAAGTGAGCAAAAATAGAAATACCCGCACTATTGAGCATTGCCAACTCAGAATACTACATAACAAATTAAACAATATGAGGGGTAAGCCAGTGAGGGGTGCAGGAGCAAATTCCCCTAAAGTGAACGCTAGCCCTGGTACCATCAAGAAATATATGATACAAGAAGGAGGCAAGGACAGCCCGGGAAAACAGCTGGGGGCCAAGAGTAAAGTAACAGAGGGATCTCTGAAAAATGGTCAGAGCAGACAATCCGTGGGAACAAACATTTCTATGAATATAAATGAAGAGTTGGAAGAAGATATTGAAGTAGAGCCAAGACAAAAAAAGCAATTACCAACTAAGGAGCGAAATGTCAGAGATATTTGCTAGATTGGAACAATCCATAAAGGGGGAAATGGCAACTTTACACGGAGATCTGAATCAGATACTAAAAAGAGTGGAGGAAACAGAAGAAAAGTTGGACTTGCAAGCAGTCGAAATAAAAGAGCTTAAAGAACATATGGAAAGGTTACAGAGAGAGCAAAGGTATACGATGTACAAAGTAGAAGACCAGGAAAATAGGAGAAAAAACCTAGGAATTCGGGGGCCTACCTGACTTACCGGGTGAAGATCTCCAAGAAAAAACAGACAAAGTATTTGGCCCTTTGCTGGGATTATCAGAGACAGAAAAATACATTTTGAAAGAATACACAGGATTAGAAAACCCGCAGAGATGGCAGGAGAAATTCCGAGAGATGTGATTGTGAGATTCCATAAGTATAAAGATAAAGATCAGATATTGGGTCGACCTAAAATCCAACCAACCTGTTAAGTATGAAGAGACCATACTGCAGATATTCCAAGACCTGGCATCGGAGACTCTGACAAGGAGAAGAATATTAAAACCCTTACTTGAACAAATGAAATCGCACAATATCCAATACTCCTGGGGCTTCCCAGACTGTTTATTAGGGCGAAAGGAGGGCCGGTCAGCAACTCTTAGATTCCCAGAAGATACGCCTAAATTTTGTAATAGATTGGATATTCCATTGTTAGAGATCCCTGGCTGGTGGGAAGCACAGGAGAAAACACTAAATACGGAGGAACAGCAACAGTGGCACCCGATTTAAAAAAAGAAGAAGGCATAATCAACAAAGAAGAAACCTAGAAGGAGGAGAAGGGGGGGACCGTACTGGACGGGGGGGGAATAGAAATAAAGCACTAGGTCCTGGGGAGCTGAGTGGGCGAGGGCCTAGTGCAAATAGGTGGGTAGCAGCCTTGACTGGGGTCCATAGGCAGAGCACAACCTCTAGGGGGGGTAAAGGCAGGAAGGAGTAGGAGGGCCTCGGATCCTTTGGCCATGGGGAGACCAAAGCCTCCCAAATGGAGTGGGGGTAGAGATAGGGAGGGGGGGAGGGCGAGGGGGGATGGTGGGGGAGCCTTTCTGAACCAGATTAAGGCTGATCGTGGAAGCGATCACATCTTGTTTCTTATAGAACTCCCAGCAAGGCTTCCAAATATAGTAAACGGGCACAATCAACCAGATCAAGTGGCCGGGTTGTATCAAAAAGATGGCAGCTGGAGCGGGGGGCGCAATGAGCAAAGATGACAACACTAAACATTGTGACGTATAATGTATGTGGGCTAAATACACCTATAAAAAGATTTAATATACTAAGAGAAATCAAAAAACTCAATGCAGAAGTAGTCTTTTTGCAGGAGACACATTTCTCCCATAAAACGAATCTTAAAATAATCTCAAACGATTTCCCAGTATGGTACTATGGAGATTCCACAACTAAACAGGCAAAGGGAGTAGCCATAGGATTTGCCAGAGGAGTAAGGTTTACCCTGGAGGAGAGAATGGCGGACCTGGAAGGGCGCTACCTGTTCCTGAGGGGAAGATTATGTGGAGTGGATTGCACCATGGCAAAAATCTATGACCCCAATTAAAACCCAATAAAATCCCTAAAGGGGGTTATAGAGAAGTTAATGGAGTTTAAGAAAGGAGGAGTAATTATGGCTGGAGACTTTAACTTCTGCTTGGAATCAAGGATTAATAGTACATCTCGGGTACAGCAGACAGGAAATGCACAGTGGAAGATGTTAAAAAAGAAGCTACATCAAATCCAACTAATGGATGTATGGAGAATACAACACGCTAAAACACGAGACTTTACATTCCACTCCTCTGTACATGGGACGTAATCAAGAATTGATTATTTTCTGAGTGAACATAGGCTGCTGGAGTCAGTGATTAGTACAAACATTGAAATTACAACCTTCTCAGACCATGCCCCAGTGACAATGAAAATGAAGATAGAGGGGGTCCAAAATAGGACTAATATATGGAGATTAAATAAATGTCTAATCCAGGATAAAGGAGCCGAAGATAGGAAAAAAAAAGAGCTAGAGCGGTACTTTAAAATAAATGATACAAAAGAAATATCAGAAGCCACATTATGGGACGCCCATAAGGCTTATATAAGAGGAGTCTTGATTGCGATGGGAGTGGAAATAAAAAAAGGAGAGAGCAAGGAAAAAGGAAGAATTATCCAAATAAATTTTCGACTTAGAACAGGAACATAAAAAAAAAGGGTGAATGTGAAATACTATAGGCGGCAACCTTAAAAAGGGTGGAAAAAGAGCTAATAGAACAGGAAACCTGAATGGCCTTTAATAGAATCAAGAAAGAGAGGTATCAATGGGGGAATAAGACAGGGAAGCTCCTGGCTAAAATATTAAAAAAGAAAAAAAACAGTTAACTATATAGAGAAAATACAAACTGGGGAAATTTTACTCGATTAACCAAAAGGATACACCAGAAAGTTAAAAAGAGAGATTAGAAAAAATAAATGAATTTCTAAAAGAAATAGGTCTAAATAAGATCCTGGAAGATAAACTCAGTGCCCTAGAGGATCCCATAACAGAAAAAGAGCCTAATACGATCTTAAAAGTTTCACCTGCAAGGAAAAGCCCAGGCCCAGATGGTCTGACGACATATTATTACAAAAAACTTAAGGATATTTTATTCCCCAAACTACAGTCAGGTTCATATATATTGGGACATCGACACAATTCTAATCTTTTTGGCTCTATACACCACCACAATGGATTTGAAATGAAACAAACAAGATGTGCTTTAACTGCAGACTTTCAGCTTTAATTTGTGGGTATTTACATCCAGATTCAGATGAATGGTGTAGGAATTACAACAGTTTGTATATGTGCCTCCCACTTTTTAAGGGACCAAAAGTAATGGGACAGCTGGCTGCTCAGCTGTTCCATGGCAAGGTGTGTGTTATTCCCTCATTATCCCATTTACAAGGAGCAGATAAAAGGTCCTGCGTTAATTTCAAGTGTGCTATTTGCATTTGGAATCTGTTGTTGTCAACTCTCTCTCAATATGAAATCCAAAGAGCTGTCACTATCAGTGAAGCAAGTCATCATTAGGCTGAAAAAACAAAACAAACACATCAGAGAGATAGCAAAAACATTAGGTGTGGCCAAATCAACTGTTTGGAACATCCTTAAAAAGAAAGAATGCACCGGTGAGCTCAGCAACACCAAAAGACCCGGAAGATCATGGAAAACAACTGTGGTGGATGACCGAAGAATTCTATCCCTGGTGAAGAAAACACCCTTCACAACAGTTGGCCAGATCAAGAACACTCTCCAGGATGTAGGTGTATGTGTGTCAAAGTCAAAAATCAAGAGGAGACTTCACCAGAGTGAATACAGAGGGTTCACCACAAGATGTAATCCATTGGTGAGCCTCAAAAACAGGAAGGCCAGATTAGAGTTTGCCAAACAACATCTAAAAAAGCCTTCACAATTCTGGAACAACATCCTATGGACAAATGAGACCAAGATCAACTGGTACCAGAGTGATGGGAAGAGAAGAGTATGGAGAAGGAAAGGAACTGCTCATGATCCAAAGCATACCACCTCATCAGTGAAGCATGGCGGTGGTAGTGTCATGGTGTGGGCATGTATGGCTGCCAATGGAACTGGTTCTCTTGTATTTATTGATGATGTGACTGCTGACAAAAGCAGCAGGATGAATTCTGAACTGTGTCAGGCAGTATTATCTGCTCATATTCAGCAAAATGCTTCAGAACTCATTGGAAGGCGCTTCACAGTGCAGATGGACAATGACCCATAGCATACTGCGAAAGCAACCAAAGAGTTTTTTAAGGGAAAGAAGTGTAATGTTATGCAATGGCCAAGTCAATCACCTGACCTGAATCCGGCTGAGCATGCATTTCACTTGCTGAAGACAAAACTGAAGGGAAAATGCCCCAAGAACAAGCAGGAACTAAAGACAGTTGCAGTAGAGACCTGGCAGAGCATCACCAGGGATAAAATCCAGCGTCTGGTGATGTCTATGTGTTCCAGACTTCAGGCTGTAATTGACTGCAAAGGATTTGCAACCAAGTATTAAAAAGTGAAAGTTTGATGGATGATTGTTAATCTGTCCCATTACTTTTGGTCCCTTAAAAAGTGTGAGGCACATATACAAACTGTTGTAATTCCTACACCGTTCACCTGATTTGGATGTAAATACCCTCAAATTAAAGCTGAAAGTCTGCAGTTAAAGCACATCTTGTTCGTTTCAGTTCAAATTCATTGTGGTGGTATATAGAGCCAAAAAAATTAGAATTGTGTCAATGTCCCAATATTTATGGACCTGACTGTATGTATCAACCCATCGCTGTGCCTGGCACTGGATTGATGCAGGATTTACACATGAAAAAGGATTTATCTTTTGTTAATACATGCCCAGCTATTCTTATGCTGTACTCTGCTAGTTAGTAAGATCACTGTGCTTCATCATTGTTCACTATTATGTCTTCCTATGTCATCTTCTTGCTTAATCATGACTTATGTATGTCACCTGTCTGCTTGTGCTGTGTGCAAAGTAGAACTAAAACACAAATACAGTATGTATATACATTATGTGAATTTATGTGAATTTAACATTTTGCTTGAAGTTTTGCTTTAATCTGGTAAAATACCCTGAAAATCTGTTTTATGCTTTCTTTAACAGGTTCACATAGGCTTATACTATTTAATTTTCAATCACTATGTATGCGTTGTTACTTTGAAGCAGTAGTTTAAGTCTAATTTAATTAATATTGTGCTAATGATGCTCTTTTGAGCTGTGTTTGGTCAAATACAAAATTATTCTTAGAGGAAAAAACAGTAAAAGAATATGCATAGAGCAAGTGAATAACAATTTAAGTCCATTTCTCTAGAGCCCAAATCCATTTGGAGCTGGGATCCAATACCCGCTAATGGCCGTTTAACAATATTCTATTCTTTCATTGAAAAAGATTAGACGAAGGAAGTTTCTTGCACTTGCCGTGATTTCAGATCCTTCAAATCCCCAATGTACCGAAAGATTAAACCAAATCAAGTATTTTACTGCTAATTTTAACTTTCTAATTTAGCTGTAAATTGGGAAATCACTAGAGAAAATAAATACAGAAAGAAGACAAACATTTTAAGGTCAAACTCACATCCAATGAGACTGTAGCTTAAACTTATTATAGTGCTAATTGGAAGTCATGCCCATCATTACTGCTCAGCTGTTTTGCATGATTTATGAGTTTAACTGAACTGCTTGAGACTAAGTTCTATGCAAGGCCAAACAAATAACTGTAAAGAAACAGATAATAACATTGTGCTCAAAATTATTTTCCAATATAGTTTTAATGTCCATACAGTTTTGTCTCTAAGAATTCAGGAAAATGTGTAATAAAGTGGAACTTTAGGCACACCGTTAAATACATATATATATATATATATATATATATATATATATATCTATACGGTATTTATTGGCTGAACAGCCAAATGATTTGTATTTTAGTTTGGTATGCCTTATAAATCACCTGCTACATTTTCAACTGCTACACTGAAAAACCATAAGTTGTGGTGGAGGAGGAAACTGTATCGTTAACCAATTTATTACTGTAGTACATCTTTAAACTGGGAAGTGGTGGACAGTTATTTCTGCAGCACTGTTTATAAACGTCACCGCAGAAATAATGCGCCAGTGCACCTGTTAATGCCTGCGTACCGAGTCATCCTTGCACAGTTCAGTTCAAGTAAACTCAGCTTCAACTTAAAACATCTTAGGTGAATCCCCAGGGGACCAAGTGCATGTAGTAAGTGGTCCTGTTCTACTCTGTGGTAGCAGTGTGCATAAAAGCCCATCTTACATTCTGTTTGTACTGGCTGTAACTCCACCCTTGGCTGAAGCCCAATTTATGGGCAATCGTAAAGGGGAGGTAAAGCACAACACTGTAGCCACTGCTCTTTTTCTCTGTTATATGAAGTGCTTCAAAATAAATAGTGCAACAATGTTCACCTGTCTCTTTTAAAAAGTGGCCACACATTGTATAAAGGTCCCCTAATACTATCATGTAGCATAAGCACAACATATGAATGTTCCCAATATACTACTCTAATCAGACACATGCACACACACAAACATGGATTCTGGGTCTCTGCGTAGAATGATATGTGTGCCTTCCCCGGGCAGCCCATAGAAATAAAGTGAAACCTTGCTTTTGGCTACAGAGGACCAGCAGCAGCATGCAGTCTCCAGTGCAGATCTCATCAGCTGCTGCTGCCAGGATGTCACAAAAGCATGGCTAGAATCATTTCAGTACATTCATATTTCCTAATGTTTTGTCTCTTTAAACATTCTGCCATTTTAAGTCTCAGGTTTCTTCTCTGTTTGAACAGTGCATGGCCCTCTTAATTTTACCTTTAACCACTTGACAGCTGGGCACTTAAACCCCCTTCCTAACCAGACCAGTTTTCGGTGCTCTCACACTTTGGATGACAATTACTCAGTCATACAACACTGTACCCATATGAAATTTTTGTCCTTTTTTCACACAAATAGAGCTTTCTTTTGGTGGCATTTAATCACCGCTGGGTTTTTTTTGCGCTATAAATGAAAAAAGACTGAAAATTCCGTAAAAAAAAAATAATTTTTCTTTGTTTCTGTTATAAAATGTTGCAAATTAACATTTTTTCTTCATACATTTTGGCCAAATTTTATACTGCTACATATCTTTGGTAAAAATAATCAAAATCAGTGTATATTATTTGGTCTGTGTGAAAGTCATAGAGTCTACAAGCTATGGTGCAAATCACTGAAAATTGATCACACCTGAAGTACTGACGGCCTAGCTCATTTCTTGAGACCCTAACAAACCAGGACAGTACAAATACCCCCCAAATGACCCCTTTTTGGAAAATAGACATTCCAAGGTATTTAAAAAGAGGCATGGTGAGTTTTATGAAGTTGTAATTTTTCCCCACAAATCTTTGCAAAATCAAGATTTTTTTTTTCTTTTTTCATAAAAGTTATTTCTCACACACAGCATATGCATGCCACTAGGGATGAGCCGAACACCCCCCTGTTTGGTTCGCACCAGAACATGCGAACAGGAAAAAAGTTTGCTCGAACACGCGAACACCGTTAAAGTCTATGGGACACGAACATGAATAATCAAAAGTGCTAATTTTAAAGGCTTATATGCAAGTTATTGTCATAAAAAGTGTTTGGGGACCCGGGTCCTGCCCCAGGGGACATGGATCAATGCAAAAAAAAGTTTTAAAAACGGCCGTTTTTTCAGGAGCAGTGATTTTAATAATGCTTAAAGTCAAACAATAAAAGTGTAATATCCCTTTAAATTTCATACCTGGGGGGTGTCTATAGTATGCCTGTAAAGGGGCGCATGTTTCCCGTGTTTAGAACAGTCTGACAGCAAAATTACATTTGGAAGGAAAAAACCCATTTAAAACTACCCGCGGCTATTGCATTGCCGACAATACACATAGAAGTTCATTGATAAAAACGGCATGGGAATTCCCCACAGGGAAACCCCGAACCAAAATTTAAAAAAAAAAATGACGTGGGAGTCCCCCTAAATTCCATATCAGGCCCTTCAGGTCTGGTATGGATATTAAGGGGAACCCCGGCCAAAATTTTTTAAAAAATGACGTGGGGTTCCCCCTAAATTCCATACCAGACCCTCCAGGTCTGGTATGGATTTTAAGGGGAACCCCGCGCCAAAAAAAAAAAAAAAAAAAAACGCCGTGGGGTCCCCTCAAAAATCCATACCAGACCCTTATCCGAGCACGCAACCTGGCAGGCCGCAGGAAAAGAGGGGGGACGAGAGTGCGGCCCCCCCCTCCTGAACCGTACCAGGCCACATGCCCTCAACATTGGGAGGGTGCTTTGGGGTAGCCCCCAAAACACCTTGTCCCCATGTTGATGAGGACAAGGGCCTCATCCCCACAACCCTGGCCGGTGGTTGTGGGGGTCTGCGGGCAGGGGGCTTATCGGAATCTGGAAGCCCCCTTTAACAAGGGGACCCCCAGATCCCGACCCCCCCTGTGTGAAATGGTAAGGGGGTACTTACCCCTACCATTTCACTAAAAAACTGTCAAAAATGTTAAAAATGACAAGAGACAGTTTTTGACAATTCCTTTATTTAAATACTTCTTCTTTCTTCTATCTTCCTTCATCTTCTTCTGGTTCTTCTGGCTCTTCTGGTTCTTCCTCCGGCGTTCTCGTCCAGCATCTTCTATCTTCTTCTCCTCGGGCCGCTCCGCACCCATGGCATGGGGGGAGGCTCCCGCTCTTCTCTTCATCTTCTTCGTCATCCTCTTCTCTTCTTCCTTCTTCTCTTCTTCTCTTCTTCATATTCTTCTCCGGGCCGCTCCGCATCCATGCTGGCATTAGGGAGGCTCCCGCTGTGTGACGGAGTCTCCTCGTCTGACGGTTCTTAAATAACGGGGGGCGGGGCCACCCGGTGACCCCGCCCCCCTCTGACGCACGGTGACTTGACGGGACTTCCCTGTGACGTCACGGGGAATGCCACAGGGAAGTCCCGTCATGTCCCGTGCGTCAGAGGGGGCGGGGTCACCGGGTGGCCTTGCCCCCCGTTATTTAAGAACCGTCAGACGAGGAGACGCCGTCACACAGCGGGAGCCTCCCTCCATGCCAGCATGGATGAGGAGCGGCCCGGAGAAGAAAATGAAGAAGAGAAGAAGAGAAGAAGAGAAGAGGATAAAGAAGAAGATGAAGAGAAGAGCGGGAGCCTCCCCCCATGCCATGGGTGCGGAGCAGCCCGAGGAGAAGAAGATAGAAGATGCCGCGGAGGAGATGCTGGACGAGAACGCCGGAGGAAGAACCAGAAGAGCCAGAAGAACCAGAAGAAGAAGAAGATGAAGGAAGATAGAAGAAAGAAGAAGCATTTAAATAAAGGAATTGTCAAAAACTGTCTCTTGTCATTTTTAACATTTGTGACACTTTTTTAGTGAAATGGTAGGTGTAAGTACCCCCTTACCATTTCACACAGGGGGGGGGGGCCGGGATCTGGGGGTCCCCTTGTTAAAGGGGGCTTCCAGATTCCGATAAGCCCCCTGCCTGCAGACCCCCACAACCACCGGCCAGGGTTGTGGGGATGAGGCCCTTGTCCTCATCAACATGGGGACAAGGTGTTTTGGGGGGCTACCCCAAAGCACCCTCCCAATGTTGAGGGCATGTGGCCTGGTACGGTTCAGGAGGGGGGGCCGCACTCTCGTCCCCCCCTCTTTTCCTGCGGCCTGCCAGGTTGCGTGCTCGGATAAGGGTCTGGTATGGATTTTTGGGGGGACCCTACGCCGTTTTTTTTTTTAATTTTGGTGCGGGGTTCCCCTTAAAATCCATACCAGACCTGAAGGGTCTGGTATAGAATTTAGGGGGAACCCCACGTCATTTTTTTTTTAAATTTTGGCCGGGGTTCCCCTTAATATCCATACCAGACCTGAAGGGCCTGGTATGGAATTTAGGGGGACTCCCACGTCATTTTTTTTTTTTTAATTTTGGTTCGGGGTTTCCCTGTGGGGAATTCCCATGCCGTTTTCATCAATGAACATCTATGTGTATTGTCGGCAACGCAATAGCTGCAGGTAGTTTTAAATGGGTTTTTTCCTTCCAAATGTCATTTTGCTGTCAGACTGTTCTAAACACGGGAAACATGCGCCCCTTTACAGGCATACTATAGACACCCCCCAGGTATGAAATTTAAAGGGATATTACACTTTTATTGTTTGACTTTAAGCATTATTAAAATCACTGCTCCTGAAAAAACGGCCGTTTTTAAAACTTTTTTTTGCATTGATCCATGTCCCCTGGGGCAGGACCCGGGTCCCCAAACACTTTTTATGACAATAACTTGCATATAAGCCTTTAAAATTAGCACTTTTGATTTCTCCCATAGACTTTTAAAGGGTGTTCTGCGGCATTCGAATTTGCCGCGAACACCCCAAATTGTTCGCTGTTCGGCGAACTTGCGAACAGCTAATGTTCGAGTCGAACATTAGTTCGACTCGAACTCGAAGCTCATCCCTACATGCCACAAATGACACCCCAAAATACATTCTACTACTTCTCCTGAGTATGGCAATACCACAGGTGTGAGACTTTTACACACCGTGTCCACATACAGAGACCCAACATGCAGAGAGCACCATCAGGTGTTCTTGGAGCATAAACTACACATCTAATTTCTTGACTACCTCTTACATTTTTGAAGACCCTGAAGCACCAGGACAATGGAAATGCCAAAAAATGATCCAATTTTGGAAAGAAAAAACCCAGCGTATAATCTATGAGGCATATTGAGTCTTTTGAACATGTCATTTTTTTCTACAAGTTTTTGGAAAATGTGGATAGAAAATAAAAACGCATTTTTTTTTACACACAGTTGTCCATTTATACAATATTTCTAACACATAGCATGTACACACCAAAAATTACACCCCAAAATAGATTCTCCTACTCCTCCTGAGTACGGCAATACCACATGTGTGAGACTTTTACACAGCCTGGTCACATACAGAGGCCCAACATGCAGAGAGCACCATTAGGTGTTCTAGGGGCATACATTTCAAATCTAATTTGAGTACCTATTACACTTTGAGGCACTGTAGTGGCATGGATGCGAACTGATGTGGCATGGATAAGGCGTGGATGGGGATGGCTAAGCATGGTTGAGCCATTAATGTGGATGACTGGGTATGGCTGAGTATGGATGGGATGGCTGATTATGGCTAAGTATGGATGGGATGGCTGGGTATGGCTGAGTATAGATGGGATGGCTGGGTATGGATGGTATGGCTGAGTATGGCTGGGTGGGTATGGCTGAGTGTGGATTGGATGGCTGGGTATGGCTGGGTATGGATGGGATGGCTAGTTATTGCTGAGTATGGATGGGATGGCTGGGCATGGATGGGTTGTCTGGGTATGGCTGAGTATGGATGGGATGGCTGGGTATGGTTGGGATGGTTGGGTATGGCTGAGTATGGCTGAGTATACAACCCCTGGCAAAAAGTATGGAATCACCACTCTTGGAAAATGTTCATTCAATTGTTTAACTGTGTAGAAAAATAAATAATCACAGAAATCCCTCAAAACTATTTTCATTTAACATTCCAACCTTCTGGCTTTAAGAAACACTTAAAAAAGAAAAAAAGAAAGAAAACTGTAGTCAATTGCAACTGTTTTTGCAGATCAAGCAGAGGAAAAAAATATGGAGTCACTCAAATCTGAGGAAAATATTATGGAATCACCACGTACTTTACAGTTCTAAAACAAACATCTGCATTACATTACATCCTGAAAAATGATGTCATCATCAACTAACATCCTTTCAATTGATGGAATAAGAAAAGTGTCCAAAATCCCAATATAAACTTGTGCATTTATTGAAGATTTAATGACCGTCCTCTCCCCCGTACCTTTACCTGACATGCAACCCCATATCATCAATGATTGTGGAAATTTATATGTTTTCTTCAGGCATTCGTCTTCATACATTTCATTGGAACGGCACCAAACAAAAGTTCCAGCATCATCCCCCTGCCCAATGCAGATTTGTAATTCATCGCTGAATATCACTTTAGTCCGGTCATCCACAGTCCATGATTGCTTTTCTTTAGCCCAATGTAACCGTGTTTTTGTCTGTTTTCATTCGGCTTTTCTGTATGTAAATCCCATTTCCTTTAGGTGATGTCATATGCCCTGTATACACGGTCGGATTTTCCGATGGAAAATGTATGATAGGACCTTGTTGTCGGAAATTCTGACTGTGTGTAGGCTCCATCACACATTTTCCATCGGATTTTCCGACACACAAAGTTTGAGAGCAGGATATAAAATTTTCCGACAAGAAAATCCGTTGTCGGAAATTCCAATCGTGTGTACACAAATCCGACGGACAAAGTGCCATGCATGCTCAGAATAAATAAAGAGATGAAAGCTATTGGCCACTGCCCCGTTTATAGTCCCGACGTACGTGTTTTACGTCACCGCATTTAGAACGATCGGATTTTCCGACAACTTTGTGTGACCGTGTGTATGCAAGACAAGTTTGAGCCAACATCCGTCGGAAAAAATCCTAGGATTTCGTTGTCGGAATGTCCGAACAAAGTCCGACCGTGTGTACGGGGCACTACAGTTCGATCACAGACATTGACTCCAGTTTCTGACCATTTCTTCCTCATTTGTTTTGTTCTGTATTTTATGTTTTCAAGGCATATTGCTTTAAGTTTTCTACGCTTTTAGTTTTTTTGACGCTTTGATGTCTTCCTTGGTCTACCAGTACACTTCCCTTTAACAACCTTCCCATTTGATTTGTACTAATGAAAACCATCATTACCACCTAAACAGAAAAAAACACGGTTACAGTGGGATAAAGAAAAGCAATCATGGACTGTGGATGACTGGATGAAGGTGATATTCAGGGATGAATTACAAATCTGCATTGGGCACGGTGATGATGCTGGAATTTTTGTTTGGTTGCGTTCCAATGAAATGTATGAAGACGAATGCCTGAAGAAAACATACAAATTTCCACAATCATTGAGGATATGGGGTTGCATGTCAGGTAAAGGTACGGGGTAGAGGACGGTCATTAAATCTCCAATAAATGCACAAGTTTATATTGAGATTTTGGACACTTTTCTTATTCCATCAATTGAAAGGACGTTAGTTGATGATGACATCATTTTTCAGGATATAATGTAATGCAGATGTTTGTTTTAGAACTGCAAAGTACGTGGTGATTCCATAATATTTTCCTCAGATTTGAGTGATTCCATATTTTTTCCTCTGCTTGATCTGCAAAAACAGTTGCAATTGACTACAGTTTTCTTATTTTTTTATTTTTTTAAGTGTTTCTTAAAGCCAGAAGGTTGGAATGTTAAATGAAAATAGTTTTGAGGCATGTCTGTGATTATTTATTTTCTACACAATTAAACAATTGAATGAACATTTTCCAAAGTGGTGATTCCATACTTTTTGCCAGGGGTTGTAGGTGTCTGAGCATGGATGGATGGATGAGTATGGATGAGTATTGCTGAGTATGGATGAGTATTTCTGAGTATGGATGGATGCGTGGATGGATGCATGAGTATTGCTGAGCATGGATGAGTATTGCTGAGTATTGATGGATGGATGAGTATTGCTGAGCATGGATGGATTAATGAGTATTGCTGAGCATGGATGAGTATTGCTGAGTATGGATGGCTGAGCATGGATGGATGGATGAGTATTGCTAAGTATGGATGGATGTATGGATGGATGGATGAGTATTGCTGAGTATGGATGGATGGATGAGTATTGCTGAGCATGAATGGATTGATGAGTATTGCTGAGCATAGATGAGTATTGCTGAGCATGGATGGGTGGATGAGTATTGCTGAGTATGGATGGCTGAGCATGGATGGATGAGTATTGTTGAGTATGGATGGCTGAGCCTGGATGGATGGATGAGTATTGCTGAGTATGGATGGATAAGTATTGCTGAGTATGGATGGCTGAAGATGGATGGATGAGTATTGCTAAGCATGGATGGATGGGTATTTCTGAACATGGATGAGTATGGATGGGATGTATGGATGAGTATTTCTGAGCATGGATGGGATGGATGGATGAGTATTTCTGAGCATGGATGGGATGGGTGAATATTTCTGAGCATGGATGGGAGAGTATTTCTGAGCATGGATGGGAGAGTATTCTGAGCATGGATGGGATGGATGGATGGCTGGAATGGGCAAAGATAAGCGCTGTGTGCAGCACACATCCAGCCCACAGCGCTTGCTGCAACCGATCTCTCCCCTCTCCCCTCGCACTGTACCAATAGGTACAGGGAGGGGAGAGAGGAACCGAACGTGACTCCGGTTTGTTTACAAGTGATTGCTCCTTCATTTGACGGAGCGATCACGTGGTAAATGGGCGCTGTCAGCGGCCATTTACCAAGATCCGTGATGCGCCGGGTCCTCTGGACCCGGCGGTCACGGACATTCCCGGGTGCGCACCCCAGGGGGTGCATGGGAGCAAGATTCTTGGAGGACGTCCATGGACGCCCTCTCAGAATACGCCGACCGCGCTGTAGCTATCTTTCGGCTATGGCCCGGTCGGCATGTGGTTAATGTACAGCGTATTATATATAATAATATGAAAATGCTGTCTGAGCACAACATATCAATCCAGATTGTATCATCTGTTGTGTGGCATTACTCCTATTTCCAATTTAATGTGTAGCCCTCTGTTTTTTTATCTAAACCTGTAGGTAAATAAGAGAACCAGAACCTTTGCTAAGTGGAAGAGTGGATTTAATAATAAAGCTAGCAGTACCTTCACCCAAAAAAGAGTAATTGGGAGCAGAGGGACTACTCAGCCAGCATATAACATTACCCATAAATATATAGATGCACACCAGTATGGAAATACTACAAGTTTTACATAATAAAAGATGAATAACAGTACATACATCCTAGACGCAAGCAGATATTATCAGCAAAGGGGCCAACAGGAGTCCTGTTGAAATTGTACACGTGTACCTGGGGTATATAAAATTATTACTAGAGATACATCCAGATGAATGTTGCACCAAAGTTCAGTTGTAGTGGCCCCTGAGAATGATCAATCTTCCACCACCAATAAGTGCCAAACACCATATAAATTGCGCGCTTACCAAAAGGCAAGCAACAAGAGCTTGCGGCTATACACCCAGCCAAGGCCTCTCTCCAAAGGAGTCCGGGGCAACCAGCTCAAAAGGCGTCAGACACAGGAGCAAAATGCAGCCACTAAACCGGTGGAGAGGTTCAAAGGGGGCTCACGAATGGACATCAGGTATTACCCAAAAATAAGAGAGAGGGAGGTTCCCATAGTGTGATACTGGCATAAACGTTTAATAAGAAAAATAGAAACACACATACAAAAAAATGCAGTTTAAAACAGCATGGATAGCTGTCCAGCTTGCGAACGCCCATTCGCTCAAAGGATCTAATGCGATGACGTCAGCACGTCCTGTCCACCCGACAGGCGTTTCGTCATAAAATGACATCTGGGGCACGGGCGACGCACTGACGCATCACATTTAAATACACAACCATAGGGACCAAGCCTCGATCTGAGGTGAGGATAAGGACACATGATTATTAGCAGGGTGGACCGACTGAAGCTTAGTCCGCCATATTCAAAAATGGGTAGGTTATATAAAAAGCACTATATTATGGAGGTTGAGAGCAAAGATAAACATTTGGTGAAAAAAATTACTACCAATTACCATGACTGTAACAGTAAGAGAAAATAAAAAATAAACATAAAAATAGATCTGACCCTTAATCCACCTACCTTAAAAAACTGGAGGTTGTCACCCAAAAAGGTTTTGATCAGGGCATTCTCAATAAAAAGGAGAAACTTTTTCTCATTCCCAAAGCACCCTGCACACCTATAATTTACCATTTGCCCAAGATCCATGAGCATTTAACTTGCCCCCGGGATGTCCCATCGTGAGTGGGATCGATTCTCTCACGTCCCAGGTGGGCAAGTATATTGATTTTTTTCTTCAAGCTTTGGTTTCTAAGATGCCTCTTTTACCTTAAAGATTCACATCAGGTGATAAACCTTTCGTCAAATTATACTCCAACTGATAATATGTGGTTAGTAACCACTGACCTGACGTCGCTTTATACTATAATACCCCATGATTTAGGCTTAATGGCTGTAGAATTTTACCTTAGACGCGACTCAGGCCTGTTTGGTGAACAGATCTGTTTCATCATGGAGCTTCTGGAGTTCGCCGCCACACACAACTATTTTTGGTTTGACCAACAATTTTTTCGCCAAGATAGGGGCGTGGCAATGGGGGCTAAATATGCCCCCAGTTTGGCTAATCTTTTTATGGCCATGTGGGAGGAGGATGTCGTTCATGTTTGCCAGAAACCCCAGCTCAAGCTGTGGGCTAGGTACATCGACGACATCCTCCTCCTTTGGGATGGTACCTCAACAACAACACTAAAGGGATCCATCTAAGCTTTGATGCTAGTCAATCAAGCATCAATTTCTTGGATTTGACCATCTCAAAATCCCATGACCATTTTGTTACTTCCACCTTTTTTAAAGGCACTGACAGGAACTCCTATATTCCAACTGACAGCTGCCATCACGAGCCATGGCTCAGGTCGGTCCCAAAAAGCCAATTAATGCAAATTAAACGCAGCTGTACCAATACTGATCAGTTTTTGCTACAGGCTGACATTTTAACCAAGCATTTTCTTGATAAAGGGTATGCAGATGACACTTTGAAGAGCACGCTGGAAGATATTAAGATTATGGACAGAGGAGATCTCCTCAAAGAAAAATTGCCTCGCAATGATAAGATCTCTCTGGTCCCTTTTATCACCACTTATTCTATTCAACACAATAGCATTAGAAATTTGATCAAAAAACACTGGCACATTTTGAGTAATGATCCAGTGCTAAGTGCAGTGTTACCAGACAGGCCCCAGGTGGTCTATAGGGGCGCATCCTTACTCAAAGACAGGTTGGCACCTAACATATTAAACCCCACTACCATCAAAACATTTTTTTTTGAAAATCTAACGGGTTTCTATCAGTGCAGGAGATGTTGGGTCTGCTCACTTAGTGGCTGTACCCATAGACGTACTCAGAGATTAATTTCATCTAGTACGTCTCAAGAACATGTGATAGAGCCTTTTATCACATGCTCCACAGAGGGGATCGTTTATTTTCAATGTCCATGTGGACTCCAATACGTTGGAAGAACTAAACGACCCCTCTCTGTTCGCTTAAATGAGCATATCACCAACATCAAAAACGGTTTCCTTAAACATTCTGTATCTAAACACTACCTTCTGTTTCATAACAAGGACCCTGCAAAAGTGATATTTCTAGGTATTAATAAATACCGCTCACAATGGAGAGGTAGCTTCTTTGTTAGGAGCATATCGAGACTTTAAATGTTGTGGATTCATAGGTTGAAATGTTATGCCCCTTTTGGCTTGAACATCGATGTTGGACATAGAAATCTTTAAGGGTAAACAAGGAAACCTTTGCAGCAAACTTTATAGAAAAAGTACTGCTGGAAACACAATACTTCATGCCACAAGCTTCCTTCCACAACCCTTAATCAATTCTATTCCCTATTCCCAATATATAAGAATCAAACGCAATTGCACAGACAAAAAACACTTCATAGAAGAAGCAGGTAATTTACGTGATAGACTCCTCGCAAGAGGCTACTGATGAAACCCAGAAATACCCTACTCCAAGCTACCAAACGTAATGATACAAACCAATTACGTATCATTACCAAATTCAATCAACAGCAACAGCAAGTTAAAAAGATTATTGAAAGGTACTGGCACATGTTGACCCTAGATCCATCTTTGGGTTCATTTGTCCCGGAAAGACCTCTCTTTACTTTCAGGAGAGCCACTTCGATCAGTGACAAAATCGTCAATAGCAAATTTAGGAGTGAATCAACTAAAACACACTGCAAATACAAAAGGACCTACATATGTGGTTCTTGCCATTACTGCAAATTCATGCTTATGCAGAGAAACCCCAGTCTCCCTAACGGTAAAACATTTTACCCTAGACATTTCGCGAATTGTAGAACTATAGGGGTAGTATACATGTTACGATGCAGTTGCAATTGTTTTTATATTGGAAAGACAAAACTAGAATTTTTGAGGAGAGCGTATAGACACATCCTCAGCATGCAAACTTGTGACCCTGACTTACCTTTGGGACGCCATGTATCTATAGTACATGGCGGGATCTTCCCCAAAGTTAAATTCCTTATCCTCGATCGGGTACATCCCAATCCTAGGGGGGGTACTGGAACAAGACTCTCCTCCAGAGTTTTTATTTATTGAAAGCCACTCTACCTGCAGGCCTACACCAAAGACATGCTGGTAGGTTAATTGACTTCTGTCTAAATTGGCCCTAGTATATGAATGTGAGTTAGGGACCTTAGATTGTAAGCTCCTTGAGGGTAGGGACAGATGTGAATGTACAATGTATATGTAAAGCGCTGCGTAAATTAACGGCGCTAAATAAGTACCCTTAATAATAATAATAATAATAATAATAATAATAAACAAAGCTATATGCTTCAAACCATTCCTCGAAGGATTTAGTTCAGGCAGAATGGAAAAATAAATTTCCATCCCTTTCCGTTACATTTTAGGATTCCTCCCTTTTCTTTCATTTCACTTCTTTGTTATAATATATTGCATCCCTGTTGCTACTTTTTTTCAATCTTCCATCTAATATGCAGGTCACTGTCTTAATCTTCTATTATATTTAAAACAAGTTTAATAAAATTACATTTTATGATTTAGTTTTTTCACACTTCTTGCTCCATATGTTCTCCTTAAAAAGATTTACACCCATCCTTTGATGTTCCTGGCGCATGTCTGTGGACTGGTCTGTGTGTCTGTGTGTGCATGGCTAGTCCATGCTCATACGGATACACACCCCTACCCCATTATCAGATGCTAGCTGGTTTATGAATATATCATACTATAAATGTATATACATGGCCACTTTTTCTAACAGAAAACTTATTAACAAATTATCTTTGTTTTGCCTGCCTATCCTTTTGTCTCTGTATTTTCTCGTACTATTGATGTATATACTACGCTGAATAATTAACTCTGTTCATTTCAAATTGTCATTCTTAACAAAAATATGTTATCCCATGTTCTCTGCAACTGTATTGCTGCTTTTTGTAAACTGTTTTTTGCTGTTCTCACGCCAATAATCAGATGGGTATCAGATATTACATTCACTATATAAAGTGGATAAATATCCCCTTTTTCCATAATTTGATATTGTTTCCCTTTTAAGATATTTGTTTCTCCCCCCAGCCTTCCCGGCACTGTGGCCGCTCGTAGCAATTGCCCGGCACGGAAAGCCGCCCAGAGTTATATTCTGGGCGGAGTCTAGGGAGGCTGGCTGGGTGACTAACAACACCGCCCACAGCCTCCATCTTGCCACTCCAGCGGATATGCGCAGTCCGTGTCGGTGGGCCGGGTGTGCGCGACACCTCTCCTATGTGCTGACGCTTGCGCATGCACAGCAGGGGATGCGCCGCGCACACTCGGCCCAGGGGGCAGTTACAAGTTTCCCTGACAATTATCCCCAGTTACAGCTGAGTGCAATCAATTGCACCAGCTGACTGGAGTTTCCTTCCTTATAAAAACAGACCGCCTCACTCTCAGATCAGGCACTGGACAGCCTGATGCTGGGACGTGTGCCAGGTCTCCCTCATTTACCTTGTTTAAGGTAATTTTACTTTGATATACCTCTGTTTATATGTAAACCTACTCTTTAATACTTTTCTATATAACTACTGAGCAGTGTTCTGCTTATACCCTTGATAAAAAACTATTTTCCTCAGAAGTAAGTGTAGATTAACCTTAATCAAATGTTACCTTCTAATATACTCTTCACTATTCCATACATTGATTAACCAATTCACATACATATAATTTGATAATGATTCACAAAAGTCCTTAACACAATACCTACTGTTGCTTTACTATTTGATAACAATAGGCAACTATTGTTTCTTTGTGTTTTGTAATACAACCCACATAATATTACTAACAGTATTTTGTTAATTATCCTCATAACTAAATATACCCCTAAATATCTTATAACCATGCCTCAATTGCAAACTAAATAGTCCTTTGAGGGCAGTATTATATATGTGTTTCATTTTCAGTTACTAAATCGATTCCTTTTTGATCCTATTTTGCTTGTTACCATCTTATCTACATATACAGGTATTTACATATCCTATACATTGTTTGATTATTTAGACTACATGCCCAACTAGGCTCTGGACTTATTTCTCTTGATATACTTTTCTACATTCAGGGACTCCATTTGCCCCAGTATATCTGGCCGCCATCTTGCCGCAGAATGTGCGCTCCCCCGGGGGGAACTCCTTCAATTTAAGGACAATACGATTCGGTACACACTAATAGACCTTTCTAATGCCCACGTTTTGTCGCTAGAAAGCAAAATTATCAGTACCATTATCCGGCGTTATTTTGATTCTAACCTTTTAATGTGATTCAACAAAACATTGTAACAACTATTGCATCATTACAAATTATGGAAGTGTCAGTATTATGCTATTTATAACATACAGCATTATGCTCTCAGATGCTATGGCAAATTCATTAACCATATATCTTAATTATACCTTAGATAAATTCCTCTCTTCTCTCTCTCTGCACCTCTGAAGAAGGACTATACTATATCCCGAAACGCGTTGGGTGTGAGAAGAGCTTCTCTTTTTTCATCTTTCCATTCTTTTTGCATAATGATATAAATGAAGTACTCAGATATGTCTATGTTTCGTTGCATTGCTTTTAATGTTTTTTCAAAATAAAATTTGTTTATCTTTATACTATTGTATATACATTTCCATTCAAGTCAAACACTAAGTGCCTTTAAAGTCCGCCTAGGGGAACTCTTTTCTATATTTATCGTTCACTGGATGTGAGTTGATGATCGGGACACCACCATCTGGCTATCCCCCCTTTTCTATAGACATAGTCACTATTCGATAATTTTGGGTTTTTTCAATATAAAGAGAAAAGGGAAAGACAACTTTTTTATATTTACATTTTTTATTCTCATTTTCATTTATATTTGTATTTAAATTTTTTTTTACATTTTTATTTTTTATATATTCATTTTTTTAACTGTGAGGATCAGCATTCACATTTGGTTTGATCTACTTCCCCCAATCAGTCTGGGAGAATATTCTGAGAGCTGGTTGGTTACAGCCTTCTCACTTTTGCACACTATCTGTCCCCCTGTTACAGCCTTCTCACTTTTGCACACTATCTGTCCCCCTGTTATACCAATGTTTGGACACTTTTTCCAGCTGTGATTAATTCATTGTGCTGGTTCCCCCCTTTTTAATGTTTATTTTTTATGTTTATTTTAAATTTTTTCTTACTGTTACGGTCATGGTAATTGGTAGTAATTTTTTTCACCAAATGTTTATATAGCGCTTTTTCTTATAAATTTCCCATTTGCCATTTTTGAAAATGGCAGACTAGGCTTCAGTCAGTTCGCCCTGCTAATAATCATGTGTCCTTATCCTCACCTCAGATCGAGGCTTGGTCCCTATGGTTGTGTATTTAAACATGATGCGTCAGTGCGTCGCCCGTGCCCCAGACAACATCATTTTATGACGAAACGCGCATCGGGTGGACAGGCTGACGTCATCGCGTTAGATCCTCTGAGCGAACGGGCTTTTGCAAGCCAGCCAGCTATCCATACTGTTTTAAACTGCATTTTTTGTAGGTGTGTTTTTATTTTTCTTATTAAACATTTATGCCAGTATCACACCATGGGAAGCTTCCTCTCTCTTATTTCTGGGTAATACCTGATGTCCATTCCTGAGCCCCCCTCAGAACCTCACCACCAGTTTAGTGGCTGCATTTTTCTCCTGTGTCTGATGCCTTTTGAGCTGGTTGCCCCTGACTTCCTTGGATAGAGACCCTGGCTGGGTGTATAGCTGCAAGCTCTTGTTGCTTGCCTTTTGGCAAGCGCGCAATTTATATGGTGTTTGGCACTTATTGGTGGTGGAAGATTGCACTTATTTATCCACTCATTTAAGTTATCTGTTCGACCATCAAATTTATTATGGACATTATTTGACACTTATTTTTTTATTATTGGGACTTTATCATTTATGTTCTGGGTCTTTCACTAATTCCTTTGTTATTTAGTATATTTTTCGTCGCATTTGTGTTTTACAGATGCATTTAACATTCATTGCAATTTAACACTGGTTCATCACTGGTTTTCTCATTGTTAGCGCAGCTATTTTTTCCTTTTTTCTTTTGTTATATGTGTGTATCTCACAATTTTAGTTGATGCTTTATTTTAGCTTAATTTTTTGATTAGAGCGCATATTCCCTCCCTTGTTCCGCTTGCCTGTTAATACCTGCTTCTGGTCTGGATTCAGTATTAGCTTTTCCATCGAAAGGACATGTGTTTCTCTCTGTATTTCCTCATTCAAGGGGTTTCCATTCCAACAACCCAGAGACAGGAAGTGCTATACATATTTATTTATGTAATTACCACACTGCTATTTACAAATACAGACAGTAGGCAGCATTGGAAGATGGTTTCTACACTTCTGGTGGCCACTGGAATTAGTGTGTTTTTGAGAAAAGCAGCTGTTAGTCCAGGGCTCAAAATTTCAAGTCCTGAGCTACTAGCCAGGCCTCAAGGGTTACTTGCCACCAGTTGCCCCGCCCAACCCCTACCCTGCCCCACCCCTAATTATGCCCCTAAACACACCCTCATAAATGATCTCCTGAAATGACACTTAAATGTTTTATGCAGAATTAAGCTATAAAAATAAATATTAACAACAATTTTATCCGTGCCCAACAATGCAGCCTTCCCATGTCCACCAATGCAGCCTGCCCGTGTCCACCAATGCAGCCTGCCCATTGTCCACCAATGCAGCCTGCGTCCGCCAATGCAGCCTGTGCCTGCCAATGCAGCCTGTGCCCGCCAATGCAGCCTGTGTCCGCTAGTGCAGCCTGTGCCACCAATGCAGCCTGTGTCAAATCAGCCTATGCCACCAATGCAGCCTGTGTCCCCAATGCAGCCTGTGTTCCCAATGCAGCCTGTGCCACCAATGCAGCCTGTGTCCCCAATGCAGCCTGTGCCACCAATGCAGAATGTGTCACCAATGCAGCCTGTGTCACCAATGCAGCCTACCTGTGCAGGGGAAGAGAGAGGAGAGCCGCTGCCTGGATGGTGAGAGCGCGGGGAACATAACAGCTTTCATTTCAATAGCTGTGTGTTCCCCGCTGTGTGCCATCAAATACAGCCCCTCCCCAGGATTGGACGGTTGATCTGTCTATCAAAGTGCCCAGACAAAGAAGAGGGGCTGTATGTGATGGCTTGTGGTGGGGAACACACAGCTATTGAAATTAAAGCTGTTATGTTCCCGTCTCTCTGACCATCCAGGCGGTGGCTCTCCTCCCTCTTCCCCTCTGATCGCTGGGAGAACAGCTACCCTACAACCCACCAGGCAGCAGTGCTCGCTTCTTTCCCACTCCCAGGAAGCCATAGCTTGCCAGCCCTCAAAATCTACTCACAAAGTGCAAGCAGACGAGTGGAATTTTTGAAGGCTGTGTTAGTCATTGTGCATTTGCAAAGTTTAAAAAAGTTTGCAAATATTTACTACTTAATAATTAGGTATATTTGAGCATAGTGTAGTCACCGCATAGACATTACTCTGCTGCCTACTGTGTACCGGTAATACTGAACTGTTCCTCTTTTCAAAACTTATATTTTCATTTACTATGTGGCATCACATTTTTACTATTTCATGCAGACTGGTTCCTGTCATTAGAGGCCACTTATTATCTAAAAGTGTGCCAGCAATGTAACTCAATGGAATTTATACTACTCCAAAATGGCCACCACAATTTACCTCTATGTAATAGCTACAGAAAGGAGGAACATATGTGGTAGCCAGGAGTGTGGATGTGGCATCAGTGGGAGGAATGATCTGCACCACAGCCTAGGAGGAAGGGAATGGTTGAGAAAACTTGCAGAAGGAGCGTAGCAGAGATTGTGGGGAGATATCTGGTGGTAACTTTGAGTCAGATTGCTGCTTGTTCATTGCCTAGAGGACAACACATAGAAGTTGCAATGGATTCCACCTGTCTATTTCTTCTATCTGCCTAGGAGACCTGAGGAAAGCTGGCTGCTACATTGTGAGTGCCACATGGTCTTTACAAAAGAGTTATTTGTGCTATAGTGATTGTCTGTCAGATTTCTAGAATGTCCATATCCCTAGTTATTTGTTCTTCTCATCATGTGCTAATGTGATAGACTGTATTGCATAGTCAAAGAAATACTGTTCAGCTACATACAGAGGATAAATACAGAAACATGCTTTACAGAGTCTGTTGAATAAAATATATTGTCGGGGGACACATTTTCTTCAAGGAGAATCATATTAAAGAGATCGCACAACTGTTATTTTTTTACTGTGTAGTATCTTAAAAGATAGTATATTAGTTGCTATTTTACTGCCTTGAAAAGGAATCTATTTCTGGGTAGTTGGTAAGGGCCCAATGCAGACTTATGAGCTCCCCAACAGACAAGTATGGGACTTAAGTCCGACAGAAAAAGTCAGACGGAAGCTTTTCATCGTATATTCTGATCGTGTGTATGCCTCATCTGACTTTTTTTTTTTAAAATTCTGACAGACCTAGAAATAGAACATGTTCTAAATATTTCCGATGGAACCAATTCCTATCGGGAAAACCGCTCGTCTGTATGCTGTTCCGACGGACCAAAAACGATGCATGCTCTGAAGCAAGTACGAGACGGAAGCGTTCGGTGTGGTAAAACTAGCGTTCGTATTGGAGCTAGCACATTCCTCACGCTGCTAATTAAGTGATCTTTTAATGCAGCGCATTCTTTTCTTCTTTATAATGATAGAAGAGTGAAGTTGTTTTGCTGCTCATATTCACACAGAGTTCTCACAAACTTATTTCTTCATTATTTCTCCTGATCTCATGAATAATGTTCTATTTTTTTAAAAGCCAGATCTCCATAATAATGTTTACAATTATTTTTTTATAGTCATCTTTTATTATTTTTTATTTCATTAAGATTTATTTTAGGATTAATTAAAAATTATTTTCTAGTGATCTCCATATAATTTTTTTTTGTGTGTCAAGTTACCACAATAACATTTTTATCTTGTATTTTTTATTAACCTCAACGAGGTTGGTGTCCCTTGTTAATTTGACATTTGTTTTTAAAATGTACCTGCCTACTCACAAACAAACTGTCCTATTTGAAGAAAAACACATAGGCAAATATTTTCTGAAAATAAAATATCCATTTATTCTGGGTAACAAAATAAAGAGGAAGGCAACGCTGGAGAAATTTTTGGAATTTGCGAAGCCTTTTGGCCCCCAGGACACACATCAAGTCTGTGGAAAAGAAAATTGGAAGCTTGAGGAGTCTATATAATAGGGAGCCCAATCTGGTCCAGGAATCCCAGAGATCAGGACCAGCAGCAGATAACATTTCTGTCCCCAGGCTGTGGTACTACCACAGCCTCCATCTTTTGTCAGACCAGACTGAACCCAGGTCATCACTTTCTTCTCTTTGCTGCAGCCTTCCCTCCATGCTTCCCTGCAACCTTCCTTGGAGGCTGTGGCTCTGGTTGTGGACTTGTGGCTGTTCTCAGTCAGCTGGCCCCTCAACCCCTTCTGAAGGGTATCAAAAATAATTCCCTCACAGAGGAGGTGTTGGCCCTTCTCCAATTCTAGCAACCTGGTGGCTAGATAGCAGCCATAGGCCTCTTCAGATTTGGGGGGGCTCCTGAGGACATCACTGGCTTCTCTAATGAGGCCCAGTGCTGCCTCCTCCGTCATCGTCCCCTTCCTGGGCCTTTTGGTGGTAAGGCAGAGGGGAGGCACCTGGGATTGGGTGAGGCTCCTACTGGGCCTGCTCACCTCCTGGCTGCCACTGGGCCCGGCCTCCTCCTGGCTGCCACTTTTCAGACCCTCCTCCTGGCTGAGCTCATCCTGTGTATAAAAAAGAACATAGTTTTAGTTTTTGCTTCATCAATCACACACAATTTTCAGCTCATGACTTGCAAATTGAATGTTAATAAATAGAAAAGACTATCATTCTGACCCCAGTATTTTTCAGGCTGGTCACAAACATTTTTGGCCACTACTGTCTATTGATATGTAAATCTCTTTGTTTTAAATCATTAATTTGTTATCAATTATAACATCTAGTTAACGTCATTAATATTAGGACAATAAATATGTCTAAAAATAATATACCTGGCTCCAGCTGGGCGCATCCACTTATCCAGGATGGAAGGCCCAGGTTGTTCCTCGTCAGCCTCTGCTGGGGTTGAGGGAAGGGTGGAAGGAAGGCTGCAGGGAAGGGTCGAACGTGATTCCCTGGCTTCAGTCTGGTCATCCAGAAACCGCAGTTTGTTGAAGTACCATAGCCTGGGTACATACACTTGTGCTGCTGATGCTCCTGATCGGAGTGATTTCTGGATCTTATTAGGCTCCTTCTTATACATGTACTTAAGATCCCAATTTTCTTTTCCAAGAACTGGATGGTTGCATCGGGGACCCGAGTCTTCTCCAGCGTTCCTAACTCATTATAATGTGTATAGTTTATTATAATATAAGCTGTGTTTCACCTTCCACAAATTCCTCATCTACCTGTACTTGTCAATGAAACTGGCCATAAATTTTGGGTCCTTAAAGTGATTCATATTTTCTGTAAAGACAATACACAAGACAAAAACACTAATGTCAGCCTAAACTCTCATAATCTTATCCCAATATAGGCCTCAATCTTTAAGCAGTATAGGCCACTGATGTTCCAAAGTTAAAAAATGTTACCTTTGTTATAGAACGTTTTTCCTCCTTCCTCAGCACACCGAACATACGTACGACACACGCGTGTTACTTTATATACACTGCGTATGCGTCCCCACATCACCCACGTTGCCCGCCCCTGACGTTCTTTCTAGTGTATTCCCCAGCCCTTCTCTTCAGCGCGCAGTAGGAGCGACATGGCGGAGAAACAGCAGGTGTGTGTTATTAATTGGAGTAACGAGGAGGAGGAAAGCCCGGAGGCAGAAATGTCCCGATCCCGGAGGCGAAGATTTAAGGCCTCAAATATGTCCTTTGGTGAGATGGTAGAGATGGTGGACATCTTGAGGAGGAAAGACTATAATGGGAAGAATGGACCGTACCTAAACCAGAATGTGAGAAAGGCCAAAATTATGACGAAAGTTGTGAAGAGTCTGCTCACAAATTTTCCGGTACGACGATCAAAGGAGCAAATAAGGAAACGCTGGTCAGACTTGAAACTGAGGGAGCTGGATCGGTACAGAAGGATCAATAAAGTGCTTTGAAAAAGTAAGTACTTGTCGTGTGTTCCGATTATTCTTATTATTACTTGCATGCTGCGCCATGTGATTTTCTTTACTGTAGGACATTTTAAAATGGCACGTTTCAGGTTAGTGGGCACAGTAATCGTTCGTAGTAAACATCGTTCGCTCATTAAATACAATGTTTTGGGCAGATACAGGTTAAATACATTTGATCATGCCTAAATATCTGTGTACTAAGTATACCTTTTGTTTCCTTCTCATAGGGGACCAAACTCGAAGGAACCCCCCACCTGAGAAAGAAGGGGAACTCCAAACACCACACACCAAGGATCTGGAGGAAGGAGAGGTGGAGGAACTTGGCGAACTTGTCACCACAACAGGTGAGTGTCTGACACCCCAGCTTCGGGTAATATATGTATGCCTGCATATTTTTAGGACATGTTTTTCCTAAATTTTTTAGGTGATTTGCTGGTTGTGGAAGAGCAAGCTCAACATTTCGCAAGTGCACAACTCCTAATCCAGGACATCATGACATGGAATCTTGAAATCGACAACATAAGAAACAAACTAAATTTTATGGAGCAACAAATGAAGAACATGATTGATGTGTTGGGGAGAATTTAAAAGATCTTCAAAATACAACCATTTTCTAAACTGTTGTTGCCTTAAAAACACTTTTTTTTAGGAATTAGTAAAAGCCAAATTTGAAGATGCACACAGTGTGTCAACATGTGCTATCTGCCATCAGGGGATTTCAATGTACGTGTTTGGTGGGTGCAACCCCTTCCTCCCAAATGAAGTAGGTGAGAGGAAGGTGTTGCCCCCCCCCCCCCCCCCCCAAAACACATCCATTGATTCCCCATGATGGGAGATAGCACATGTTGACATTAGGCATGGGATCAGGAGGGAAATCCCCAATTTGTGTGCATCTTCAAAATTTGGCGTTTACAGGGGTGACATCACCCCATCTGATGAAGGCAATATCAAGACACTTTGGACACTAGAATGTCTGATATTGCCTTCTGTTTTTCTACCTTGAACTTTGTAAGTTCCAGAGTTTTGTATGCTTTATGTTATTAAACATGCCTATTTACAAAAAAAAAAAATTGTTGTCAACAAAAATTTAATAATGCACATGTGTGAATGTGCACACAGTAAAAAAATTGATAATCAACAATGTGTGACTTCTTCTTTCAATTATCAATACCAGTTTTTTAAGGAATTTTGTGTTTACAGTGACAATGGGCCTTATTTACTAAAGGAAAATCCACTTGGCACTACAAGTGCACTAGGAGAACATGGGATACAGCCAAAAACAAACACAAGCAATAAAGAAAAATCAAGATTTTATCAGATAATTTTTTTTTATTAAAAAATTTTTTAGACATTGTCTGGCATAGCAATGCCCCCCATAAAATAATTTACATATTTCTCCCGAACTTCACGGGCGCTTTGGGGGGCCAAGCCAGGACGGCCAGTATCCAGGCCCGTCAGGGGATTCTCTGTAATAAGTCCGGCCTCAGGCCCAACTGAGGCTATATAATTTTGTGAATTTTTTCTTAAATAATTGTGCAGTATGCAACAGCATAGGATGATATGGTTGATTTTGTTGCATATGGATTGCTGTCAGAAAGAGGTGGAACCGGCTGGCCATTATCCTGAAGGTATTCTCAACAACTCTTCTCACTTTGGCCAGCCGGTAGTTAAAAACCCTCCTCTCCGGGGTGAGGGTCCTTTGGGGAAATGGCCTTATCAGGTGCTCGCCCAGACTGAACGCTTCATCTGCAATAAAGACAAAGGGGAGTCCTTCCACGTTATCCGCATCAGGCAATGCAAGGCCACCAGTCTGGAGACGCTGGTAAAACTCTGTCTAGGTGCAGACTCCTCCATCCGACATCCGGCCATTCTTCCCCATGTCCACATAGAGGAACTCATATTGTGCCGACACCACCGCCATTAACACTACACTATTAAAGCCCTTATAGTTATCATAGGAAGACCCCAAATGGGGTGGTGGCATGATGTGGACATGCTTCCCATCCATAGCCCCTCCACAGTTGGGAAAGTCCCAACAGTCAGCAAAATGGGAGGCCACAGTCTGCCATTCCTGTGGCATTGAAGGAAACTGTGGAGACAAACAAGAAAAAATATAAGTACTTTTGCACATAACATTGCAAGCAGATTACACAAAAAACATTCTTGCACAACATCAGTATAACATTTATTTTAAGGAGTATTTAAAGACAAAAATATAAGGCCCACTTATCAGATTCCTCACCCCCTCTGATGGCCCATTGATAAAATTGTAGGGGGGGGAGGGTTTGAGGTGACTTTGGGAGCCAAAAAAAAAAGCTTCCAGCACTCTGCCTGAATTTAAGGACACACATAACATTTGTACACATTTTGGAGGGGGGATTATAAATGAATTTAAGGACACAAATAACATTTGGACACATTTGGGGGGGTTATAAATGCATTTAAGGACACACATAACATTTGTACACATTTTAGGGGGTGTTTTGGGTAAAGCACTACAATGGAGCTGACAATATACATTGTTAAGTGACTAGGCTATAGGTGTATATGGGCCCAGGATAGCATGCTGGGGAGGTTAGTGAAGGCAAATATGCATGTAGGCCAGAAAAGGAGCATTAAAATCTTCCAGCATGCATGAGGATAAAGGGGACATTCACAGCATATTACAATCACGGTAATTAGGGAATGATGAAAGAAATACAATACATTAGAAAACATTAAATACATATAATGTGATGTTAAAGGAGAAAACTTACTTTAATATAGTCCCTCTGCAGGACCTGGATGATGGCAGAACAGGTCTCTGAAATAATGATCCCCAGAGCCTGGGGGGAGATGCCTGTTGAGAACTTGAGGTCCTGCAGGCTTCTCCCAGTTGCCAAGTACCGCAACATGGCGACTAGCCTCTGCTCCGGAGTGATGGCTTGCCTCATGCAAGTATCCTGCCTGCTGATATAAGGGGTAAGCAAAGCCAAAAGATGGTGAAAAACGGGGTCCGTCATCCTGAGAAAGTTCCTGAAAACATCAGGATTGTTCTCCTGGATCTCACGAAGCAAAGGCATATGCGAGAATTGGTCACGCTGGAGTAACCAATTCTTTGTCCATGAACTCCTCGCCCTGTTCATAGACTGGACTTGGGTCAAAGTATAAACCCCAACACCAAGCCCCCACACAGCACGAACTCTATGATGAGTACGTACCCGCAACATGGTTTCAAAACGGTCGGATGGTCAGAACGAACTTAACAGAATGCACTGAAGAACAGCAAGGCCTGTGAAGAGCGAGCTGAAAATCAGCAACGAGTGGACAAGAACGCACTGGAAAACAGATACGAACTGACTACATGCACTGAAAACCAGATACAAACCCACAAGCATAAACTGAACAGCAGTAAAACGATCTGAAAAAGCTGGAGTCTGAAAAGCGCAAATCATCTTTAACCAAACTTCTACTAACACAAGATAAACATGAGATTAGCAGGAGCCCAAAGGGTGGTGCAGTGGCTATTGAACTTCCTTTTTCTAGTCCCGTCGTACGTGCTGTACGTCACCATGTTCTTGACGGTCGGACTTTGGTGTGATCGTGTGTACGCAAGACAGTTTCAGCGGAATTCCGTTGGAACTCCGTCGGAAAAACCTTCAGAGTTTATTCTGACGGGAAAACTGGTCGTGTGTACAGGGCATTAGCTTAGCTAGATAGAGGAACATGAACTGCTATATTACATTTGTTGGTGTTTTAATGCCAGTTATGTGATTCCATTTGTAATTATTGAACTTGATGCTTTGTTTGCATTAACCATTTCTCTCATTTTCAGCATGCAGCCTGAAACTGAATAAAGTTACAAGTTATCTACAACTGTACTGTATATTCATTGTGTCAGGGGATTTTAAGAAAGTTACCAGACTCAGATAGGAGCTGCACCTGCATACTTATCATTAGTAAAGTCAGGTTTTTTTTTCAGCGGGAACGCGGGGGAACACAGTTCCGGCACCTCCAGCACCTCCAGCACTAAATGTATGTAATAGCATGGGGTGTGGGGAGTGCTGGAGGGTCTACTGATATTGGCTGCTGGGGGATCTATTGTCACTGGTGGGGATCTGATTTTGTGTGAGGGTCTATTGCTGATGGGGAATCTATTGTTGCTGGAGAGGTCTTATGTTGCTGGAAGGGATCTACTGTTGAGGGAGAGGTCTATTTTTACTGGCTGCTGGAGGATCCATTGATGCTGGCTGCTGGGAGATCTGTTGTTGGTGCTGGGGGGGGGGGGCGTCTAATGTTGCTTGGGTGGATATTTTGTTACTGGGTGTGATATTTTGTTATGGGTGGTTCACTATTGCTGCAGGGAATCTATTGTTGTTGGGGTGGAGTCCATTGTTGCTGGGGGAGTCTATTGCTGTGTGGGGATCTATTGCTGGAATTCTATTGTTGCTGGCTGCAGGGGATCTATTTTACTGCTTTTCTTTTTATCATTAACATGTTCCATACAAATGATTTAGCACCACAAAATGATACCTGGTTCTGTATCCTCTAAAAGGGGCAGTACTGGTAGGTGGGTAGGGGGTGGAATCAAGGGACGGTGGTCAGAGGTGGGTAGGGGGCAGAGATAAGGGGTGACTCAGACGGGGGGAGTTCCTGCAGCTATTCTCCGAGAAAAAAAAGGCCTGAGTAAAGTTATGACTCACACATCATATTTGCTATTTATCATATTAACCACTTGCCTACGTATGCCCCCTTCATGCCCAGGCCAATTTATAGCTTTCAGTGCTCTCACCCTTTGAGTGACAATTACTCAGTTATGCAACACTGTACCTATATGAAACCTTTGGAATTTTTTTCACACAAATAAAGCTTTATTTTGGTGGTACTTAATCACCGCTGGTTTTTTTATTTCTTGGGCTATAAATGCAAAATGTCCAAAAATGTTGAAAAAAATTCGTTCTTAGTTTCTGTTATAAAATTTTGCAAATAAGACATTTTTTTTCATAAATTTTGGGCAAAAGTTATACTGCTACATTTCTTTGATAAAAAAGAAACATAAATCAGTGTATATTATTTGGTCTGTGTTAAATTTATAGAGTCTGCAATCTATGGTACCAATCATTGAAAATTGATCAGACCTGATGTACTGACAATGTGAAATAGTGTCACCGGCGCAAAAAAAAAAAATATATGTGTAAAAAGATTTATAATTAATGTTCCAAAATTGATCTGCTGCAGTTAAAATGTCCTATACCAAAGATTTAGGAAAAAAATTGATTCAAATGATGTAACTGCGCTAATCCAAGCAAGTGTTCATACAATGTTACCACTAATATGGTGTTTGTGCATTTACAAGCCAACCTAGCTCTTTGAATATATAAAGTGCACAATAAAGTGCACAATAAAAAGTGCCAATATTATAAAGTGCAATCTTATCTCAATCTTAAACATATTCTATTAGTCCCCATGTTCATTGCCATTTATCATATGTATTCCATGTGCTCATGTGCTTTAATTTTCATCCGTGCTTTCTGACAATGATTTTCACCGCTTCATGTGCCACCACCACTAGGGATGAGCTTTGAGTTCGAGTCGAACTCATGTTCGACTCGAACATTGGCTGTTCGCAAGTTCACCGAACAGCGAACAATTTGGGGTGTTCGCGGCAAATTCGAATGCCGCAGAACACCCTTTAAAAGTCTATGGGAGAAATCAAAAGTGCTAATTTTAAAGGCTAATATGCAAGTTATTGTCATAAAAAGTGTTTGGGGACCTGGGTCCTGCCCCAGGGGACATGGATCAATGCAAAAAAAAGTTTTAAAAACGGCTGTTTTTTCAGGAGCAGTGATTTTAATCATGCTTAAAGTCAATCAATAAAAGTGTAATATCCCTTTAAATTTCGTACCTGGGGGGTGTCTATAGTGTGCCTGTAAAGGGGCGGATGTTTCCTGTGTTTAGAACAGTCTGACAGCAAAATGACATTTTGAAGGAAAAAACTCATTTAAAACTACTCGCGGCTATTGCATTGCCGACAATACACATAGAAGTTCATTGATAAAAACGGCATGGGAATTCCCCAAAGGGGAACCCCGAACCAAAATTAAAAAAAAAAAATGACGTGGGAGTCCCCCTAAATTCCATACCAGGCCCTTCAGGTCTGGTATGGATATTAAGGGGAACCCCGGCCAAAATTAAAAAAAAAAAATGACGTGGGGTTCCCCCTAAATTCCATACCAGACCCTTCAGGTCTGGTATGGATTTTAAGGGGAACCCCGCGCCAAAAAAAAAAAAAAAAAACGGCGTGGGGTCCCCCCAAAAATCCATACCAGACCCTTATCCGAGCACGCAACCTGGCAGGCCGCAGGAAAAGAGGGGGGGACAAGAATGCGGCCCCCCCTCCCTCCTGAACCGTACCAGGCCACATGCCCTCAACATTGGGAGGGTGCTTTGGGGTAGCCCCCCAAAACACCTTGTCCCCATGTTGATGAGGACAAGGGCCTCATCCCCACAACCCTGGCCGGTGGTTGTGGGGGTCTGCGGGCGGAGGGCTTATCGGAATCTGGAAGCCCCCTTTAACAAGGTGACCCCCAGATCCCGGCCCCCCCCCTGTGTGAAATGGTAAGGGGGTACATAAGTACCCCTACCATTTCACGAAAAAAGTGTCAAAAATGTTAAAAATGACAAGAGACAGTTTTTGACAATTCCTTTATTTAAATGTTTCTTCTTTCTTCTATCTTCCTTCATCTTCTGGTTCTTCTGGTTCTTCTGGCTCTTCTGGTTCTTCCTCCGGCGTTCTCGTCCAGCATCTCCTCCGCGGCGTCTTCTATCTTCTTCTCCTCGGGCCGCTCCGCACCCATGGCATGGGGGGGAGGCTCCCGCTCTTCTCTTCTTCTTTTCTTCTCTTCTTCTCTTCTTCTTTTCTTCTCCGGGCCGCTCCGCATCCATGCTGGCATTAGGGAGGCTCCCGCTGTGTGACGGCGCTCCTCGTCTGACAGTTCTTAAATAACGGGGGGGCGGGGCCACCCGGTGACCCCGCCCCCCTCTGACGCACGGTGACTTGACGGGACTTCCCTGTGACGTCACGGGGAATGCCACAGGGAAGTCCCGTCAAGTCACCGTGCGTCAGAGGGGGGCGGGGTCACCGGGTGGCCCCGCCCCCCCGTTATTTAAGAACTGTCAGACGAGGAGCGCCGTCACACAGCGGGAGCCTCCCTCCATGCCAGCATGGATTGCGGAGCGGCCCGGAGAAGAAAATGAAGAAGAGAAGAAGAGAAGAAAAGAAGAAGAGAAGAGCGGGAGCCTCCCCCCATGCCATGGGTGCGGAGCGGCCCGAGGAGAAGAAGACAGAAGACGCCGCGGAGGAGATGCTGGACGAGAACGCCGGAGGAAGAACCAGAAGAGCCAGAAGAACCAGAAGAACCAGAAGATGAAGGAAGATAGAAGAAAGAAGAAGCATTTAAATAAAGGAATTGTCAAAAACTGTCTCTTGTCATTTTTAACATTTTTGACACTTTCTTCGTGAAATGGTAGGGGTACTTATGTACCCCCTTACCATTTCACACAGGGGGGGGCCGGGATCTGGGGGTCACCTTGTTAAAGGGGGCTTCCAGATTCCGATAAGCCCCCCGCCCGCAGACCCCCACAACCACCGGCCAGGGTTGTGGGGATGAGGCCCTTGTCCTCATCAACATGGGGACAAGGTGCTTTGGGGGGCTACCCCAAAGCACCCTCCCAATGTTGAGGGCATGTGGCCTGGTACGGTTCAGGAGGGAGGGGGGGGCCGCACTCTCGTCCCCCCCTCTTTTCCTGCGGCCTGCCAGGTTGCGTGCTCGGATAAGGGTCTGGTATGGATTTTTGGGGGGACCCCACGCCGTTTTTTTTTTTTTTTTTGGCGCGGGGTTCCCCTTAAAATCCATACCAGACCCTTCAGGTCTGGTATGGAATTTAGGGGGAACCCCACGTCATTTTTTTTTTAAAATTTTGGCCGGGGTTCCCCTTAATATCCATACCAGACCTGAAGGGCCTGGTATGGAATTTAGGAGGACTCCCACGTCATTTTTTTTTTTTAATTTTGGTTCGGGGTTCCCCTTTGGGGAATTCCCATGCCGTTTTTATCAATGAACTTCTATGTGTATTGTCGGCAATGCAATAGCCGCGAGTAGTTTTAAATGAGTTTTTTCCTTCAAAATGTCATTTTGCTGTCAGACTGTTCTAAACACAGGAAACATGCGCCCCTTTACAGGCATACTATAGACACCCCCCAGGTACGAAATTTAAAGGGATATTACACTTTTATTGTTTGACTTTAAGCATTATTAAAATCACTGCTCCTGAAAAAACGGCCGTTTTTAAAACTTTTTTTTGCATTGATCCATGTCCCCTGGGGCAGGACCCAGGTCCCCAAACACTTTTTATGACAATAACTTTCATATAAGCCTTTAAAATTAGCACTTTTGATTATTCATGTTCGTGTCCCATAGACTTTAACGGTGTTCGCATGTTCGAACGAACTTTTTTCCTGTTCGCATGTTCTGGTGCGAACCGAACAGGGGGGTGTTCGGCTCATCCCTAACCACCACCTTCTAAAATGGTCACTCACCAGAGCGAAAAAGTTTTGCCTTTGGTTCATATAGGGATAACCACTCCACTATCCTGGCGTTCCTCCAACTAGGTAACCACTAGAAGCTCCTTATTTCTCCATGCCAGCTGGTGGTGGCACATGAAGCGGTGAAAATCATTGTCGGATGAAAATTAAAGCACATGAGCACATGGAATACAATTTTGCCCGTCTAAGGCATTACAAAATGTGAGTGAACATTTTATATGCATTTTTACTGGCTACAAAAAAATCCCTTTTTTTAAACATACTGCGCAATGATGAATAATCAATTTTTATGAGATACCAACATTTGGCATGGAGAAATAAGGAGCGTCTAGTGGTTAACTAGTTGGAGGAACGCCAGGATAGTGGAGTGGTTATCCCTATATGAACCAAAGGCAAAACTTTTTCGCTCTGGTGAGTGACCATTTTAGAAGGTGGTGGTGGCACATGAAGCAGGGGAAAATCATTGTCAGAAAGCACGGATGAAAACTGAAGCACGTGAGCACATGGAATACATATGATAAATGGCAATGAACGCTGGGGACTAATAGCATATGTTTAAGATTGTGATAAGATTGCACTTTATAATAATTGCCACTTTTTATTGTCACGTTGCACTGTATATAATCAAAGAGCTAGGTTGGCTTGTAAATTCACAAACACTGTATTAGTGGCAACATTGTATGAGCACTTGCTTGGATTAGCACAGTTACATAATTTGAATCTGATGCACTGACAGCCTAGCACATTTCTTGATGCCCTAACATGCCAGGACAGTACAAACACCCCCCCCCCCCACACACTCCCCAACTGACCCTGTTTTGGAAAGTAGACATTCCAAAGTATTTAGTAAGAGGCATGGTGAGTTTTTTGAAGTTGTAATTTTTTAACATTTTTTTACCACAATTCTTTGGAAAATTCTTTTCCACAAAATTGTCGAATTAACAAGTTATTTTTCACACATGGCATAGGCATACTTGCAATTACACCCCAAAACCCATTCTGCTACTCCTCCTGAGTATGGCAATACCATATGTGTGAGATTTTTCCACAGCCTGGCCACATAGAGAGGCCCAACATGCATGGAACACCTTTATATGTTCTAGGGCCATAAATTACACATCTAATTTCCTGACAACTCATCAAAGTTTTGAAGGCCCCGGAGCACCAGGATAGAGGAAACACCCACAAAATGACCTCAATTTGGAAAACAAACACCCCTATGTATATTCTATGAAGCATTATGAGTCTTTTGAACATGTCATTTTTTTCCACAAGTTTTTGGAAAATGTGGAATGAAAATTAAAACTTATTTCTTTTTTTACACAAAGTTGTCCATATATAAGATATTTCTAACAAATAGCATGTACATACCAAGAATTATACCCCAAAATACCTTCTGCTACTCCTCCTGAGTATGGCAATCCCACATATGTGAGACTTTTTCACAGCCTGGCCACATTGAGAGATCCAACATCCAAGTAGTACCATCAGACATAAATTACACATCTAATTTTCTGACTACCTATTACAAATTTGAAGGCCCTGGAGCACTAGGACAGTGAAAACACCCACAAAATGACCACATTTTGAGAAGCAAACACCCCAACATATATTCTATGAGGCATAATCTTTTGAATATGTAATTTTTTTCCACAAGTTTTCAGAAAATGTGGAAAGAAAATGAAAACATATTTTTTTTACACAAAGTAGTAAATTTATAAGATATTTCTAACACATAGCATTTACATACCAAAAATTACACCCCAAAATACATTCTGCTACTCTTCCTGAGTATGGTGATATCACATGTGTGAGACTTTTCCACAGCCTGGCCACATAGAGAGGCCCAACATCCAAGGAGCACTGTCAGGTGTTCTATGGACATCAATTACATATCTAATTTCCTGACAACAAAATCACATTTTTCAAGGCCCTTTATATTTCCAACACATACAATGCACATACCAAGAATTACACCCTGCAATACATTCTGCTGAGCAAAGGGTAAACAAAAGTGTACCTGTGGTTTTAGTAGTGCAGTTGTTCACAGAGGAGACCATTGGCCCAGGTAGCAGGCAGGGATGTGGTCAGTGACAGCAAAAGGAATTGTCCGGGCAGCAGGCAGGAATACTGTCCATAGTCAGTACAGGCAGCAGGCAGCCATATTGTCAAAATAGCCAAAGCATTGGTCCAGGAAGCAGGCAGAGACCTGGTCAGTGACAGTGAAATTAATCGTCCAGGCAGCAGGCATAAATACTGTTGATAATCAGTACAGGCAGCAGGCAGAGGTATTGTCAGCACAGCCAAAGCATTGGTCCAGGCAGCAGGCAGTGATGTGGTCAGCAACAACCAAAGGAATTGCCCAGGCA
Source organism: Aquarana catesbeiana (assembly GCF_042186555.1). NCBI lineage: Eukaryota > Metazoa > Chordata > Amphibia > Anura > Ranidae > Aquarana > Aquarana catesbeiana. The sequence goes on along the minus strand of NC_133332.1, from coordinate 152,280,571 downwards.
GCAGGCAGAGGCATGGTCAGCACAGCCAAAGTGTTGGTCCTGGTAGTAGGCAGGAACATGGCCCCTAGGCAGTATAGGTAGCAGGTAGAGGTGTGGTCATTTCATGCGGCAGGCAGAGTTATGATCAATTTACAGGCCAGGGTAAGTCGGCAGCAGGCAGAAATATCAGGCTTAGAGCCTCGATTATGTAAAACCTGGGCACAAGGGTAGAGGCTTCTTACCACCCAAATTGAAGCCTCTGGTTCCCAGACCCTAATCCAGGAATTACAAAACCCGGAGAAAACCAAAATCTCCACTCGGAAAGACTATTCTGAAGCCCCTCACATATGTGAGACCCCTGTGTTATCTAGAATACTCCTACTACAGTAGGGGTGCAAAAGGGCAGGCAAAAACATGGGCAATTAACAAGCCAAGGTCAGTTCAGGTGGAAAGCAGAAATGTGGTTAATAGTTCAGGCAGCAAGCACGCATCGTCAATAAACAGGCCATGGTCAGTTCTTGAGTAGGCAGAGGTATGGTCAGCTTAGGTGACAGGCAGAGCCACTAATGAAGTTTGCACTGATGTGCACTAATGCACTGCATTGAGGCTGCACTAATGGGGCTGCAGTGATAAGGCAGCACTGATGGGTGCTGATGAGGCTGCACTGATGTGCACTGATGAGGCTGCACTGATAGGCACTGATCAGGCTGCACTAATGGGAACTGATATGCACTGATGAGGTGCACTGATAAGCTGCAGTAAAGAGGCAGCACTGATGAGGCGGCACTGATGGGCACCGATGGAAGCTGATGGGCACTGTAGGGCATGGTAGTATGAAGTAACTCACTGTACAGGATCCGATCCAACTCCTTCCCTCACACTCGGTATTAGTGTGAGGAAAGGAGAGCTCTGGAACTGCCTTGACCCCGGTTTGTTTACATTGAGATTGATGGTGAATGGATACAGTAATCACATAGTAAAGGGCAGCTGTGATTGGCCCTTTACCCCGATTTGTGATGTGCAATCCAAGGCACACAATGGTCACAGACACTTCCTGATGTGCGGGGGGGGGGACTGGAAGTGTGATCACTAGAGAACGTCAACAGATGCCCTCCCAGAACTGGCCGACCACTCTGTAGCCGTAATTTGGCTATATCGCGGTCAGCAAGTGCTTAAAACTACCTAAGTACTGTGAATTCAGTATACAGCCACACAGTCCAGATCGGGAGTGCAGTCCATCCACATGGGTGCACCCATATCACCATGCTTGTGCCTAGAGCAAGACCAAAGTGCCTAAGGCTAGAGCAGAGGATAAACAGACAGCAGTGTGAATGGTCTTAGGGTGAAAAAGAAAGACTGCTGCAACTTGAAAGTAACTTGTAATGCAGACCACTTGTTATATGTCATTGAGAGCAGTATTTCTCAAACCCGTATGTGTGTTTTTGGACATTTTCACTGAGCTCAAGACAAGAATAGTTGCCGGAATCTGATTGCTTGTAAGGAGCTACACGCTTTTCCCCCCTCAGATTTTCATAAATATCTGTGTATGCCTACAATTATTTTGACATAACTCAATCTTAAAATTAAATGTGCTGAAGAAATTGAACAAGAGTGCAAAAAAGAAACAAATAAAACAACCACAAACCTGTGCCTGTGGGTTGTCCCACAGTAAACAAATAAAATCTTGAAGTAGCGAATCCTTTTATTTATTTAACAATTATATTTATTTGTGTTTGGAAGGAGAGGTTGATATATCTGCTGGGTGTTCAGCAGGGCCAGGGCACCTTAATCCTGCAATATAAGCTTGTTTGCCAGAGCATATTTGGTTGCTAGAATTTATATGTTTTCATAAACGTTTAATGTTTTTTCCCTCATGAATTTTAGTTGGATGCTTAATGGCTGCATCTACACAGTAACATCTAGCCAAGGAAAATAAAGACAAAAGTACATTTTCTGAAAATATTTCCATTTTCATGGCACAGTTCAGCCTTTCCAGGGAGAGCGAGGCAATGAAATATCTGTCAACAGCAAAGCAAAAAGAGTAGATTTTAATTTTTTAATGTCTCCATAATGAAAGTGTTGTGTTATGTTTGATGGCATTTCTCAGCAAGGTGATCTATTTAAGTCATTCAACAATATGCCTTTTATGTAGGATTACAAATCGTATTCCCTCTTTCCCTTAACTAGCATATGGGGGATTTAATCCAAGCTCAGCTCTTGCTATGATCTCCATCACTCATCCAAAGTTTTTTGCTACGAGCTAGTCTTGAGGCTGTGCTATCCTGCAGAGGTAAAGAACATTGCTGTGCCAATTATAGGCAAGTCCATGCTGAAGGTGAAGTAGTCCATCATTACACCATACTAGGGGACCCCTATAGGCTGATATTCAGCATAATTGGGGCAGTCTGCGTTAGAAACGAGGTAGTGTTCTGAATAAAAAATACAACTGCGGTGGCAAGAAATTTAAGGCATTGGTAGCTGTAGGGAACAAGGAAGATGGTTTACATATAGAAGAAAAAACAAAATCCTACTCAAAAAGAGTTAGGGTATTTAATCACAGATAGAGGTAGATTTGTCCTTCATGTCAACTTAGGAGGGAAAAAAGCAGATAATTGTAAAAATGTAAAAATATTCTTGAAAAATATTCAAAATTTCTCCAAGTTTCAGTATAGCTATGCATGTAATTCATTATTTCTAAAAATGAAAACTATGCTGCAACAGTTTTACCACTAACTAGGAATAGTAATCTTTTAACATTTGATTATTAGTCTAAGGTGCTTTAATACATAGCTGTTGCAATAATCAGGAGGGATGATAGACAGATAGCTTAAAGAATAAGTTCACCTTTTAAAAAAAATACTAAATGCACATTTTTGTTTCAGGTAAAAAAATGTACATTTACAATTTTTTTTAAATTTCTTTTTAGGATCCTGGAAAGCATTGCACCAGCGATCAGCAGTTTGCTGGTGCCTGTACTCCTGCAGACTGTAAGTGTAAGCTGTGTGCCCACATAACGTACAAGCAAGCAGTCTCACACTGACAAGAAGAATAAGTGAACTACCACAGCACTCAACAGCACCGTGGTAGTTAATTGAGAAGCCGAAAAGGATGTCGGTACATTCTGTAAATTCTGTGGATGAATGACGTAGCCATGTGGGCGGAACGTCACATGGCCACACTCTTTTTCAAAAAGTGAGAACTGGTACAGGGAACTTCTCCCGCGTTGGAGTGCTCATTCTCCCACGTGAGAGTATTTATAATCCGCTGGGAGAAAAGTAAAGGGTGAATAGCTGACTCTCCATAGGCAGCAACTTTAAACAGCAATAACTTTATCAGGGTCAGTATTAAACAAATAGCCAAAGGGCCAAATTACCACTCCCAATAATCCTGATGGTCTCACGGTGTACGACTTTCCCCCTAAGCCAGCGCTGGATGAAACTGCAGTCTTTTCTCCCCCTGGAGTCCTCAGTAGCAGTGCCTCACAGTTCCTTTAGTGCCTCTGAGGACCACAGCACATTTGCACTCCCAGACAGTAATGGCAGGTCCCGAGTTCTCACACCAGGCTTCACACAGAACAATGGGGAAACCCAGATCTCAGTACTCACTGTTTCCCCTCTCTAGGTCCTGTAGCAGCACAAACAGTAAACAGGCTGGATATCTCTCTTCAGCAGCTCAATTCACACAGGCAGGTATGCAACCTGTAGCTCTATGCCTGAGTTCAGTGGCCTTCTCTCTAGCAGTAGCCAGATCCTCTTCTGCTTTTCTCCTCAGTCAACAGTACCCTCCATAGTCTGTGCCTGAAGCCTCTGTATCCACACATGTGTTGTATTCCCCATGCAGGCTCTCAATTCCCTTGTCCCTCTTACTCTGTCTTCTCTCCCTAAGCACCTTGGGACATATAGTTCCTGCTGCTTCCTAACTATGGACTGTGTCACAGTTTGCAGAATGAATCTCCAATCGGGCCCAGTTCCTCCCAACAGGCTTTTATCATTCCCAGGAGGCACAACAATCCATATTCTATTCCTCTGTGTTCCCTGGATGGTGGGCATGGCTTAATTGAGCTGCTCACAGGGCAGGGACTGATGTGAATGTACATTATGTAAAGTATTGTGAACAATTGTCACCACTATAAATATCTGTGATAAATAAACCTTCCACTGGGGAGACATGGTACATGGGTAACCTCTTAACAGAACCGAAAACAAAAGGAAAGGTACCTAAGGGCACATAAACTGAAAAAAAAAAAACAGAACAGAACCAAAAAAAAAAAAAAATTCCCTTACTGCATCTCAAATGCAAAAAGTTTTGGGATTTAGATATACTGTATGCTACCATAGTTATAAATTCAAATTCCCATTCATTACAGATGAAGCATACAGTAAGTTTTTTTCCCCTTGGTTAATAGCTGAGATAGGGTTAAAGTATAACTAAAGGCACATTTTTGCTTTATTTTAAATAAAGTGGAGAAGGATTAAAGCACTTTTCAGGTTTGTGACCTTGTTAGGCTTGGTTCACACCTATGCGTGTGGCTTCAGGAGAACACACTCGAGGATGCCATTCAAAATGATTGGCACCTCCACGCATGTAAAATCACAGTGCGTGTGTGGGTGCAGGAACGGCAGGGAAATGGCATGGTCAAAATGACCGTGTGTTTTTCCTTCAGGCCGCATTTTTAAAAAAGTGTGACAACCAGGGATTCCTTCACTTTGAAGGGATTTCCTCTAACATCCTGCTTTGGCTATGGAACTGGAGGTGAAGGGAAATATCCTCAATGGGAAACAGATGTCACAAAACTGATAGAGGTTTTAAGCCTTTCTTACTCTATCCAAAATGAAAAAGAAAAGATTGTTTCTTGCTCATACACTGGTTGATTAAAATGACAAAAGGAAACATTTTAGATCAAATTTGCCAAACTATTCCTGTACTGTATATGTAGCAGAAAAAAACATTATACCAATTAATGTCCAATCTTTAATTATGATACATATGAAAATTGTTCTATTTAGGGATTACTTTTGGTTTATTTTTGAGTTTGTGAAGTGATAACATAAACAGCCATAGCAATATGGCACTAGTGTGACAACAGAGATTCACTAGTATGACAACAGAGATAGGTTTAGCAACAATTTAACATACTTTAGCTATGAAAGACATCCAGTAAATGAAGAATTAAAGTATTGAAATATTAAATATTAAAACATTATAAAACCCTGTAAACACCATAAAGGGAGACCATGGGTGGAATTGAAGGTAGGGTGGCAAATAAAGTAAACAATTTGGCAGGATACTAGACCTGGAAAATAAAATGTGCAAGGGTAGATGATTGTAAATTAGCCATGAAGAAAAGGGGGGCAAAGGAAAACCATAAATAATTTAGGCTACTAGCGCAAGTAGTATTTCTGGGGTAGGACCTGGTTTTAAACAAGTTCTTCAATGCAAAATATGGGGATATGGGGAGGGTATTCTTGATCAAGGTTTGGAGTTAACCATAGTAGTGGCATCATGGAGGGAAAGAGCTGTAGAAATTGGATGAGGAGGGGTGTCCATGGAGGTTGATATGTGTTAATGAAGGGTAGCCATTTGCGTACAAAGCGAAAAGACAAGTGGATGAGCATCAAGTTTTTCCTTATGTAGAAGACTTGTAAGGTGTTGTTTGACTTCCAGGATATTTGGAGGGATTGTAGAGGACCAGTTCTTGAGAATAGCGTGTCTGGCTGACATAAAGCAGGTTGACAGCCATGCTTTGTTTTGTTGGGAGATGAGATTTTGAGCTTTTGGAGTGAGAGATGGTTAGTGTCAGGTCCCCAAAAAACAGTTGGAAGACATCCTTTGTTGGATGGCGACCAGTGACCGATGCTGCTAGGTTTTCAACTTGAGCCCAGAAGGTGACTCTGTGAGGGCATGACCATAGTCTGTGGAGCAGAGGAGGTTTGTCCTCCCCACAGAGGGGGCATAGGCATTTGTGGGGTTGTTGAGGGCATGACAAGAAGGGAATGTAGGCCTGGTGCAGAATTCATTCACTACCAAGGCACAGGTAGAGTCGTAGACAGCCAAGATGCGATCTAATGCCTCGGGGGAGTTGAGATATTTGTTCCAGGATGCTGCTGATGTGGCTTAGATAGGTTTGTTGAGATATGTATTTAAGGGTTTGTAGATGACCGATATTTTGTATTGTTGTTTTTCCAGTAAGGTATCCAGGAAGGAGTGATGAAATCTTTGTAACTTGGTTGGGCACAGGCTCGAGACATGCTGGACTGCTTGGTGGAAGTACAAGAAGTGGTTATGCGGTAGCCTGAAGTGTGATAGTAGATGGTGAATTGGAAGTACTGAGTCTGTAGAGGGGTCAAAGAGTTGCACGAAATGTGAGAGATTCCGAGAAGCCCATACAGTGTATCCCACATGCCATTTAATGCTCTGGAAAGAAGGATTCTCATGGATAGGGACAGGGCCGGATTAAGAACATCATGGGCCTGGTGCTCAGGATTATGGTGGGGCTTTTTATAAAAAAAAATAAAAATAATAAAAATTGCAAACAATTTGTTGTTATAACAAATTCAATTAAATAGAGAAAGGGAGGATGAGAGAGAGAGAGAGAGAGAGAGAGAGGGGATGAGAGAGGGGTGAGGGGTATGGGAGGGAGGATGAGAGAGAGAGGGGTGTGAGAGAGAGAGACAGCAACACAGCCCGGCCAAGGCAAGTGACCGAAGGCACAGTGAAGATTTCCTTTAGTTGAACTAACAAAAGTATGTCCATTCTAGAGCTGGTAACATTGAGGATATTCAATATAATTTTAAAGAACTGTTTTGTAGGTAAGAGGCATAGGGGAGGAGTATGGATGGTATAAAAGTGGGAAGTATGTGCAGGTGAGGGAGAGGAATGTGGAAGTTATAACAGTGGGCACTATGTACAGGAGACCAGTGTGGGGTGGTATGACAGTGGGCAGTATGCACAGCAGAGGAGTGTGGGGGGTATGACAGTGGGCAGTATGCACAGCAGAGGAGTGTGGAAGGTATGGCAGTGGGCACTATGTACAGGAGAGGAGTGTGGGTGGTATGACAGTGGGCAGTATGCACAGTAGAGGAGTGTGGAGAGTTGACAGTGGCACTATTACAGGAGAGGAGTGTGGAGGGTATGATGGGGGCAGTATGTACAGGAGAGGAGTGTGGAGGGTATAATAGGGGCAGTATGTATAGGAGAGTAGTGTGGAAGGTATTATGAGGGCAGTATGTACAGGAGAAGAGTGTGGAGAGAAAGATAGTTGGCAGTATATACAGGAGAGGAGTGTGGAGGGTATGACAGTGGGCAATATGTACAGGGGAGGAGTGTGGAGGGTATCACAGTGGGCGGTATGTACAGGAGAGGAGTGTGGACGGTATGATACTGGGCAGTATGTACAGGAGACAAGTGCAGAGGGTAAGACAGTGGGCAGTATGTACAGGAGAAGAGTGTGGAGGATATGACAGTGGGCAGTATGTACAGGAGAGGAGTGTGGAGGGTATGACAGTGAGCAGTATGTACAGGAGAGGAATGTGGAGGGTATGACAATAGGTAGTATGTACAGGAGAGGAGTGTGGAGGGTATGACAGTGGGCAGTATGTACAGGAGAGGAGTGTGGAGGGTATGACAGTGGGCACTATGTACAGGTGAGGAGGATGAAAGAATCTGGGAAGGAAAAATGTAAAGGTTTGTGGAAGGATGTTTAGGAACTGAGTAGTTGTTAAGCGGGCCATACATGAATTGAAATTAGGCCAATTAAGCAGAGACCAGCCATAGTCAATCTATGTATGGGCTAGCTGGTTGTATACACAAGTCAATCTATTAATCGACTTGAGTACAACCAGCCTGTCATGATTTTTACCAAAACAATCAGTGCTGCCAGCTATAGATCGCAACACCGATCACTGTATTGTGTGGGTAGGGAAGGCTCCCCACTGGCAGAAAACAATAACACTGTGGGAGTGATTCCCCCATCCACAGGTCAGCAGGTGAGAGGGTGTGTGTGGGGACAGGCTGGGGAGGGAGGTCTGTCAGCAGGGGGGTGTGAGGTGGTCATGGAGGGATATCATTCAGCAGGTGGGGGGGAGTAACTGGGAGTGATATCTTTTGGAGTAGGGTCTGTCATCTGCAGGTTGGGAAATGGTCACCTGTGATATAAGTTGAAGGGAGGTGGCTAACATGGGAAGTGGCTGGGGAGTGACCTAGTTGATGGGGAGTGTGAAATGGATGATGTGTTTCACGTTTCTTTCATATTTTCAGTAATGCTTACTGCCCTCTTAAACGTGATCAGTGGTGTATTGCTTTTCAACGAGTGGGATAGCAGCAGCTGACAGGCATTCATGAGGTGCTACTGCCACCTCCTTTTTTTTTTTACATCGTTGAATGGTAGCTTTACATTGTTGGACTATGCTGCTACTGCGAGCGAGTTTGGCTTGCAGTTGCAGAGTGGCCCCATTGAAATAAATAGGCAAGTTTGACAGGCGGTGCTGCCTGTCAAACTCTGCAGGCTCCAAGCTGTCCACTGAGCTCAGTGCCTCTGACAAGAAGTGAGAGGCACTGTGAGCTCATCATCTCAGTCTGCTGCAAACAGAGTGTGCTAGCTTGTATTTAAACTGGCCGCTCTGTATGTAGCTTCTGACAGGCTGCACAAGGAGCCCTGTATCTCCAGGACCATAGGTGATAGGAGCCCCAAATTTTGATCAGTAGTGGGGCGGACCTTCAGCTTCCCCCAAATTTGGGCTCTATGTGGTCCCTGGTCGCCGAGCCACGACCCTCGAAGTCGATAGTTTTTTTTGTGATTTTTTTTTTTTAATGGGCCTATCTTAAGGTAAGGGGTCTGGAGTTGCAGCTCCAATAGCCCCTATGTTAATCTGGCCCTGGATAGGGAGATACCTGGAAACCCATGGAGATAATTTTAGCTTACATCTGGTCTCTCGCCAGGCCACCAGCGTGTCCCATATCAACAGGTTTTGCTGGAGATGTGAAGGGATAGATCGCAATTTGCAGTGTAGAAGGGCAGGTAAACTGTATGGGCTTGTCATTTGGGATTCAAGTTCAAAATTTGTGTACTTAGAGCAATGAGAGAACCCATCAAAGCATACTCTTAACAGGCAGGACAAATTATAGACTCTTATGTTGGGGAGATTAGCTCCTCCCTCGCTTCTGGGGAGGAATAGTTTATGCAGAGAAATGCGGGGACGCCTTCTGTGCCATAAGAATTTCGATAGAGATGTTTGAAGTGCTTATTTTAACCAAGTTATCAAAATGCATGGACGTGAATTTGGGGAAATGCACAGAGATGGAGAGAGTCAAGAGAGCATGCATAGAAATGGAGAGGGGCGTGGAGGGAGGATGCATACAGATGAAGGTGAGTGTGTAAAAGGACATGCATAGCAATGGAGGTAGGTGTGAGGAGATGAGGAATAGAGATGGAGAGAGGTTGTAAGAAAAGGATGAATAGAATAGGAAGTGGGTGTAGGAAAGAGATGCATAGAGATGGAGAGATAGAGATAATACATAAAAGTGCAGAAGGCTTAAAGTGATTGTAAGGGTTTTTTTTTGTTTAAAATAACAAACATGTCATACTTACCTCCACTGTGCAGCTCCTTTTGCAAAGAGTGTCTCCGAACTTTGTCTTCTGAGGTCCCCAGGCGGCTCTCACGGCTCCTCCCCACATCAGATAACCCTCTAGGAGAAGCGCTCTCCTGAGGGGGTTACCTTGCGGGCGCACTCCCGAGTCCAGCATTGCATTCATAGACATGAATGCCGGACTCGGCCCCGCCCCCGGCGCCTGCATCATTGGATTTGATTGACAGCAGGGGGAGCCAATGACTGTGCTGCTATCAATCTATCCAATCAGGACACAAGACACCGGCCGGAGCTGGTGTACTTGTTTCATTTGTGCAAATTTCGGGGCTCGGGTAAGTATAAGGGGGGCTCGGGGGCTGCATTAAAAAATATTTTTCACCTTAATGCATGGACTGCATTAAGGTGAAAAACGGCGAAGGTTTACAATCCCTTTAAGAAATGTTGTTCAGAGAGCTGGACCTGGGTGAAGGGGAAGGGATGCCGAGAGGTGGAGCATAGGGAGGAGATAAATAAAGGTGTAGGGAGGGATTACAGGGGTACTTTTATCTTTAAAACCCAGTATGGTGTCCCCACTCTCTTCCTAACTTCAATGAAAACCCTTTTTTTTTCGATTGAACAGGTAAGAGTCATAGCATCTTTCATATTTTTTATTGTTGTCTATGTCTTCTCTGGGCAGATTTCCCTTCACTTTCTTCACTTTCTGGTGATGTCAGAAAAATAAGCTAAAGAGTACAGATATCACCAGGAAAAGAAAGCAATAAAAAATATACAACTGTTCTAAACTTTCCCCAGTCTATCAAATAAATGTGCTTTTTTTTATCCTTCTCTGACCCCTTCACAGAAATAAATATTGGATCACTTCTATGTCTGACACTTGCCAGCTGGACAGTAAGTAAGGGTAAGTCTTCCCAATTGGTGTTACAGACTGCAGAAACTGGAATGTGTGGCTCAGGAGTAGGGATGAGCTTCGAGTTCGAGTCAAACTCATGTTCGACTCGAACATTGGCTGTTCGCCCGTTCACCGAACAGTGAACAATTTGGGGTGTTCGCGGCAAATTCGAAAGCCGCGGAACACCCTTTAAAAGTCTATGGGAGAAATCAAAAGTGCTAATTTTAAAGGCTTATATGCAAGTTATTGTCATAAAAAGTGTTTGGGGACCTGGGTCCTGCCCCAGGGGACAAGGATCAATGCAAAAAAAGTTTTAAAAACGTCCATTTTTTCGGGGAGCAGTGATTTTAATAATGCTTAAAGTGAAACAATAAAAGTGTAATATTCCTTTAAATTTCATACCTTGGGGGTGTCTATAGTATGCCTGTAAAGGGGCACATGTTTCCGTGTTTAGAACAGTCTGACAGCAAAATGACATTTCAAAGGAAAAAGTCATTTAAAACTACTCGCGACTATTAATGAATTGCAATCTGACAATACACATAAAAGTTCATTGATAAAAACGACATGGGAATTCTCCACAGGGGAACCCCGAACCAAAATTTAAAAAAAATGACGTGGGGGTCCCCCTAAATTCCATACCAGGCCCTTCAGGTCTGGTATGTATATTAAGGGGAACCCCGGCCAAAATTTAAAAAAAAATGGCATGGGGTCCCCCTCAAAATCCATACTAGACCCTTCAGGTCTGATATGGATTTTAAGGGGAACCCCGCGCCAAAATTTTTTAAAAAATGGCGTGGGGTCCCCCCAAAAATCCATACCAGACCCTTATCTGAGCATGCAACCTGGCAGGCCGCAAGAAAAGAGGGGGGGCGAGAGAGCGCCCCCCCTCCTGAACCATACCAGGCCACATGCCCTCAACATTGGGAGGGTGCTTTGGGGTAGCCCCCCAAAGCACCTTGTCCCCATGCACCTTGTCCCCATGTTGATGGGGACAAGGGCCTCATCCCCACAACCCTTGCCCAGTGGTTGTGGGGGTCTGCGGGCGGGGGGCTTATCGGAATCTGGAAGCCCCCTTTAACAAGGGACCCCCAGATCCCGGCCCTCCCCCCTGTGTGAAATGGTAAAAAACTGTCAAAAATGTTAAAAATGACAAGAGACAGTTTTTGACAATTCCTTTAAATGCTTCTTCTTTCTTCTATCTTCTATCTTCCTTCGGTTTCTTCCTCCATCTTCTGGTTCTTCTGGTTCTTCCTCCGGTGTTCTCGTCCAGCATCTTCCTCCGCGGCGTCTTCTTCCCTTCTTCTCCTCGGGCCGCTCCGCATCCATGATGGCATTGAGGGAGGCTCCCGCTATGTGACGCTTTTCCTCTTCTGACGGTTCTTAAATAACGGGGACTTAACAGGGACTTCCCTTTGGCATTCCCGTGATGTCAGAGGGGGCGGGTCACCTGGTACGTAACCCTGCCCCCTTCTGACATCACGGCGAATGCCACAGGGAAGTCCTGTCAAGTCCCCGTGCTTGAGAGGGGGGCGGGGTCACCGAGTGGCTCCGCCCCCCGTTATTTAAGAACCGTCAGAAGAGGAGAAGCATCACACAGCGGGAGCCTCCCTCCATGCCATCATGGATGCGGAGCGGCCTGAGGAGAAGAAGGGAAGAAGACGCCGCGGAGGAAGATGCCGGACGAGAACACCGGAGGAAGAACCAGAAGAACCAGAAGAACCAGAAGAAGAAGAAGATTGAGGAAGAAACCGAAGGAAGATAGAAGATAGAAGAAAGAAGATAGAAGAAAGAAGAAAGAAGAAAGAAGAAGCATTTAAATAAAGGAATTGTCTCTTGTCATTTTTAACATTTTTGACAGTTTTATTGTGAAATGGTAGGCCCTTACCATTTCACACGGGGGGAGGGCCGGGATCTGGTGGTCCCCTTTGGCTACCCCAAAGCACCCTCCCAATGTTGAGGGCATGTGGCCTGGTACGGTTCGGGGGGGGGGGCGCTCTCTCGTCCCCCCTCTTTTCCTGCGGCCTGCCAGGCTGCGTGCTCGGATAAGGGTCTGGTATGGATTTTTGGGGGGACCCCATGCCATTTTTTTTATTTTGCCACGGGTATCCCCTTAAAATCCATACCAGACCTGAAGGGTCTGGTATAGATTTTGAGGGGGACCCCACGCCATTTTTAAAAAAAAAATTTGTCCGGGGTTCCCCTTAATATCCATACCAGACCTGAAGGGCCTGGTATAGAATTTAGGGGGACCCTCCACGTCATTTTTTTTTTTTAATTTTGGTTCGGGGAATGAGTGGAGATGGGTGGGGTACGGTCTCAGGAGAGGGGGGGGAGTTTTTCATCAGGGAAGTAATCGCAACTAGTCGAGCAAACACTTTTTGTAATATGATGATTTAGTCTATTAAACTGATCTATAGCCACTATGATGTGATGATAAGATGGGAAAATTTTTAATTTTAAATAATTGAAAAATTTATTCCCGGGGAAAACTTTCTCGCTGATGTGGCAAAAAAAAAAAAAAAATGAAATCATTTACCTAATGCTAAATCTGGGACACAAGGCAGATCTATGCTCTGAAGAAAATTAAAAGCGTTGCAGATAGATTCTGAAACACTTTCACGGTACAATATGGCAACTTAAAAGGATTATGAAATGAGAAATAACTAATAAATAAAGTTTGTTTGTTTTTTTTTGTTTTTTAATAAAAACCTGCAATTAATAATAATGTAAACAGTGTGGACAATAAAAATATATACAGAAAATTCTTTTTAGTATACATATAAATGAGAACATTATGAACATGGGGTGTATCTATTTTTATCAGGGACAAGAAACTGCCAAGACAGATGTTTAGATAATAGGTTTTCCTGAAATAATAACCAACAAATAAATCACTACTGACAGAAAGGATCCTCTGTACAGCTATATTCTTTTCATTGCAATTAATTTCTGTACTTTGTATAATAATGTAATAGTTTAAGCAAATCTTGTTTTATGCATCACGCTTGTTTCCTATGCATGTTGTCCATAACCATATCTGATGCATCTTGATGGATACTAGAGAATTCTGTTTTATATGAATCAGCTACATCCAGCATATGTTAGACAGAGTGCATTACCTTTTTTCAGAAGATAGTCAATAAATTGTTCTTTTCCTTTTTTCTTCATAAAAATGCTTACAATTGATACCATGTACATTGATTTATTAGTCTACCATGTAAAGATATTAATCTAAAATACAGTTCTTTTAAAATAAAGTTAAATATGTCATAGAGGATGGAAACAAAAGGTGTTAGCCCCAAAAATAGCAAAGGATATCTATCGGAAAAGGGGTACCATCATCCAGTAATATGTTTGAAAGGGAAAAGGGAATATACAAGGGCTACTCCAAGAACGCCCTAATTCACCAAGGTGTTTGGACTATTGCGGTACCCAAGTAAAGAGTAAGACAAGAATAAAATTACAATTTATTTAATTACAAAAATGTTTTGCATAGTAATTCACAAAGACACCTTGAAAGTTATTAATAGTAAACAATCAAGCAAGAGTATTTAAAATATCAATAAATGAAACCCCCATGGGTGGATGAAGGCATAGTGATGTGAAAGAGGACGTTGGACTCAACAGTTTCGTGGCCAATGTCGCTTCCTCAGGAGGCGTCCAATTATAACATCTACAAAACACAGAGGATGGAAAGATGTGGACTGACCATAAGAAAAGGTGATTTTTAACAATTTTGGTGATAAACATTTACATTTGAGTCTTGTGCAATTTTCTGCAATTTTGTGCCTAAAGAGGAAAGAGGAGTGAGCACTTCTGATGATTTCTAACCTATTCCACGGATCTTTTCGACCTGGGATCTGTCAGTGATGTCTTCTAGTGCCCATAGACAGTAAAACAGTCTGGATTATTTGTAATGTTGAGATTATCTTCAAGTGGAACTTTAGTTAGAAAATTAAGTCCTGCTAGATCACTTCAGGCTGTCCCCTTTTACAGGTGAAGCTATGTAAAACATTAAAAATAAGTGCCTATACTGTTTAAAATCCAGTAATACACCCTCTCTCCCTGCTCTGCACATGCTCAGTTGTTCTCTATTTTTAGGCACTATGCCAAACCTATAAAAAAAGACCGATCTGATGACAGCCTAAAGGTTTACTGCTATTCAGGGCTCTGGGCTTCAGCAAAATGGCAACTTCCAGCAAGAGATTACAGGAGGAATGCTGGAGGCAATTTACAGCACACACTAATTTTGGTAGCATAATTATTAGTGTGCAATGTACTGTATGTTCTTTGCAAAAGAACATTATTTTATATCAAGTTGTTTATAGGTAAAGTTCTACTTTAAGTTAACCTCAAATAGGTGTTCCTGTTTACTCCCCTACTTCACAGTATAGTCCTCAGTACTTACAGATATCTGGCGTGGCTTCAAGAAACAAGACTACATGATGATGTTGGCAAAAGAGCAGCTGCACAACTGGGAAAGAGAACAGCTTCAGGGAACCAGTCGTCTGGTGGAAGGAAACCTGGGGAACAGAGAAATAATCTAAGCAATTCTGTATAATACATGCCCACTAGACTAAAGGAGCCTTAAGATACTGTTTTATATATGGAAAAGGGCTACCAATTTTTTTTTTTCGACTTACCAGAGTTCAAATTCGTATTCACAAGGCAGTCTCAACTGGCTCTCATATTTTTTATTCAAGAATTTCAGAATTCTAGCAAGGCCTTTCATTTGTCCTGCGTTTTCAGGATGCCATCATTGGGCAAGCCAGAGCAGCGTTT
Organism: Aquarana catesbeiana; assembly: GCF_042186555.1. NCBI lineage: Eukaryota > Metazoa > Chordata > Amphibia > Anura > Ranidae > Aquarana > Aquarana catesbeiana. Next base: position 152,265,333 of record NC_133332.1, on the reverse strand, counting down.
TATTTTAAATTTCTGCTGAGTAAACACTTTTTTTAAAAAATATGCTTGAAATTGGGCTTTCATTCAAACTTTTTAATTTTCACACTTATTCTGGGTCATTGGGGATGATTTTCTAAAGGCAAATAGGCTGTTTACTTTGCAAGGGATATTTCCTTTGGGTTAGTGCATAAAGTGAGGCTTTGATAGCTTCCATCATCCAATCATTTGCAAGCAAATGTACAGTTTTGTTCCTTGCACTTAACTGGGTATGTTTTGCAAAGTAAATTTTCACCTTATTCACTAAGCTAAGGTAATATCACCCTTGCAAAGTGAACAGTCTACAGGCATACCCCACTTTTAAGTACACAATGGGGTTTATTTACTAAAGCTGGAAAGTGCAAAATCAGGCTCACTGCTGCATAGAAACCAATGAGCTTCTAATCCCAGCTTGTTCAATTAAGCTTTGGTAATAAAACCTGGAAGCTCATTGGTTTCTATGCAGAAGTGAGCCTGATTTTGCACTCTCCAGCTTTAGTAAATAAACCACATTGTGTACTTAAAAGTGGGGTATGCCTGTATTTGCCTTTAGTAAAACAATCCCATTGTCACAGAAATTGTTAAAGCTAAAGACTACCTGGTTAATAACATTCTTAAGCCTCGTACACGCAATCGGATTGTTGGCCAACAGAGCGTCAGACTTTTGTCCAAAGGGCGTGTGCCAGGAACTTAGGAACTTGTCTTGCATACAAATGGTACACAATTGTCGGCCAACAAACATGAATGTAGTGAGGTACTAGATGTACTATGAGCCGATAAAGAGGAAGTTCAATTGTCAGGCAAATTTCGTGTTAGTAGAAGTTTGGTGAGTGTTAATTCAAGCTTTTCAGTTCATGCTTTTCAGTTTGTTTCTGAAAGGTCATTCATCAACCAGCCATGTTATGTGCAAAAGTAGTAATTTCTTTTTCCTTTTTTTTAATCCACAGTTTCCTTCTAACCCACAGCAATGGCAGGATGTTGCAGCCCAGTTCCATCGTCAGTGGGATTTTCCCAACTGTGGTGGTGCTACTGATGGAAAACATGTCTGGATTGCCCCACCACCCAACTCTGGCTCATATCATTTAAATTATAAGGGCTTTTGCAGCATAGTCCTGCTAGATGTAGTGTCTGCCACATATGTGTTCTTGTTTCTTGATGGTGGGAAGAACGGCCGCAACTCTGATGGAGGAGTCATTATGCAGACAGAGTTCTACAAGTGGCTCCAGAATGGCACCTTAAACTTGCCACCTGCTGAGGGGAATGTTGAGGGCCTCAATTTTGTTTTTGTTGCAGATGAGGCCTTTGCTCTAGGGGAACATCTTATGAAGCCGTTTCCTATGAGGAACCTCACCGCAGAGCAGAGAATATTTAATTACAGTCTCTCTCATGCCAGAAGGGTGGTTGAAAATGCCTTTGGCATCCTCTCCAGTCGGTTCAGGCTGTTTTTAACACCAATTAACCTGGCACTATACAAAATCAACCATGTGGTATTGTGCTGCTGTATACTCCATAAATTTTTACGGAGGAATGCTAGCAGCTACCTTGCCTCAGTGCCAACTAATGCGGACCCTGCAGTGGCAGGCCCAGCTGAAGAGGCTGCAGCTCGGCCATCTGTGGGCGTGATGACGGCTCTAGAAACTGGCCATGCTGGATTGCCCTCCCAAAATGCCAGAAATGCCAGAGATATATACATCAAAAATACCTTGATTATTTTGTGGGTAGAGGGGCAGTGTCTTGGCAGCAAATTGGAGCTGATCCTGAATAATATTTTTATTTGATCATAAACTCATATTTCATTTGAACTACTGTTGTCTGCATTTCTTATCTGTATAATATGTTCTCAAATGGCGTTTATTTTGGTCACTTGCTACAGTAGTGCAAACGTACCTTATTTGCTACATGAAGTGACAATCTCTTCATCAGCTAACTATTATGGTGTGCTGTGGGTCTGCTACACACACACAATGTTTTTCTTCTTAATGGATCTAAAGCATGAATTTCAAAAACATGCTTTTCAACTCCTTAAATGTTTTGGAGGCCAAAAAAATTCCGGAGTTGGCCACATTTAAGAGCACATTGTCACTGTAACTACAACAACTTAACAAATACACTGGTATTGAGCTTTGAAATAATAAGCCACACATTGTTTAGTAAAAAACATTTTACTCAAAGCACGTTCACATGTGCGTTTTAAGGTTTAAAAACAAACCAACATCTTGGTGTATAACATGTATGTTTGCTATTAGTTTGTCTTTTTGTGGCTAAACAGGCATGTTGGAAAACATAAGATACACATCCCCAACTCAAGAACTTACAGCCACGTACACGTAGAGGCCGAACTATTAAATGTCCCTTATGATCCCCTGCCAAAAATGTGTGTAGTTCCAAACATGTTATTTTAGAAAGCCCCAAAACACACAACATGTGCTATCTCTCATCACAGGGCATCAATGGATGCATTTTGGGGGTGCAACACCTTCTTCATAGCTAAAGTAGGTCAGAGGAAGGGGTTGCACCCCAGAAACATGTCCATTGATACCCCATGATGGGAGCTAGCACATGTTGACACACTGTGTGTTTTGGGGCTTTAGCAAACTAGATGTAGGGAAAGACACACATTTTAGGCATGGGATCATGAGGGAAGTAAGAATGTTAAGGCACAATTTGTGGGCAGCTTCAAATTTTGGCTTTGCTATTCTTAAAAACACAGAAAGATTACAATTTACATTACTTAGGGCAGTGTTTCCCAACTCTCCTTCTCAAGATGCAAACCCAGGTCAGGTTTTCTATATTTGTTGAATTTGGCACAGGTGATGTTGTCATTTTCAATGTTAGTAATTCACACAGTCGTTTTAAGACTGAGGAAAATACAGAAAACAGGATCTGGTGGTGCACCTAGAGAAGTGGAGTGGAGAAACACTGAGTTCGGACACTAAACTTTCTCATTTAAAAGTCTGAAAAACATGGTAAATATTAAAAGTGCAAACAGGAGCCAACAAGTGTAACAAGAAACTTTCGATCAGGCAAGAGGAAATTAAAATTTGGCAAGCATGTCTACAAAATCACGGATTCTTCGCTGTAAAGCAGTGGCAGGCCCTTTATTTGCTCCAGATCCTTCAAACAATGCAACATATCTGCACTAATTCGGCCAATTGTGCATCTTGGAAGATCATGATCTAGTAAGAAGACAAAAAAGTATTTAAGGAACAATGGTCAAGTGGCTGAGGCCCTACATAGTAAGTTATGGTCAAGTTACTAGTCAAATTCAGGAAATACTTATGTAGCCAGTCTATTGTTGCTTGCAACCTGCTTGCTCTTCAGACACCTACACTACTATGAAATGTACACACTGCAACTACTCAATAATCTTGGCCCTGGTGCCTGGGTCTCCAAAACTTGGGTACCTAGCAAAACTGACAGCTCCTTCCACCTCTTCCTTTTCCATGCTAATGTTAAGGCACTACATACTTTGCTAATGTGTGAAGTGGGTGTTTTGTTTGTTCAGCTAAACACTTGACATGTATACACATTTGAAGCCAGATTCCAAGAACACTTACTTGCGCAAACAAGAGGCTCCCGAATACTTTCTTTCTCTTCGGGGTCGCTTTGGCCCTCAGTGTGACTTGCGTCAGGGGATTTGACATCCACAACGGACAGGTCTGTGCTGAGTCCAGGAGTCAGATCCCATGTCTCCAAACCAACATCCTGGGTGAGCTGACCAAGCTCACTTTCCTCTAAAAAGAAACAATTCACCATTAATTAAGCCACCCTTAGTCCCATCTATTTCTAACATCCATTTTGCTACATTAGTTGACCAACCTTGCACTTGGTCTGATGACAATGTTTGCTCCTGACTAGTGCACCCCACCATGCTGCACTGTGTTTTTTTTTACAGTGAAAAATGCATAGAAAAGGGAAGGTGATGTCATTTTACAGAGGGCAAACACTGGACAAGTGCCAACATTGAAAAAGTCCTGCAGTTGCCCCCCACCCCTCTTGTCTCCTATGGGATAGGGGATATATGATGATCATTCTAGCAGGCGTGACTCTGTGTGACTGTAATCCCCGGGGCCTCCCCCCTACCCATGTCTACACTGGTAAGGCTGCATTAATGGGCACTGATGAGCCAGGCAGCAACCAGAAAGTGTTCTTTACCCCTTAAGTTATGCCCCAAGCCCATGGCCTTTGGCCCACCTAGAATGACCCCTGTCAGTGGCTAAATGAGTGTGTTTGAAGTTGTCACTTACTTTTTTGGTGGGAAGATGGCCTTGTTGCCTCCTCTGTTGGGGCCCGACTGAGGGTAACCTCCCTTCATCCCTTCTGGTGGCTTGGCTGTTGCCTCATTTTTTGGTGCCTCCCTATTGAAAGAAGAGAAAAAAATTAGGTACAAAAATAAAGAAATGTCAAAAAACAGGATCAAATAAGAATGTTCATATCTGCTTTCTATTTTACTTTATCTTTAAAATAACAATTCAGACAAAGATTATAGAAAACATTATATATAATTCTCTCTAGCTACTTGGAGAAAGCACGTGTACAGGCAGCTAATTTACACATACACATACATATTGGTTAGATACAAATATTGCTTACTTTTTTTGACGATCTTATGCATGGACTCCATCTGGTCTTGCTCACGATGTTTGAGATCAGACCATCGTTTTCTGATTTGGTCCTTTGTTCTTTGCACCGAAAATTTGCCCTGCAAAACGGCAATGACCTTATCCAAAATGTTGTCCTTTCGGCTGTTGGGCCTTTCGTAATTGTACAGCTTGCAGTCATAGTTGTGCTTCTCTAGGATGCACACCATCTCTTTGTGCCTTCTCTGAGCTCCTCCAACCCAGTGGGGATGCCTGTAATCCACCCAATCTGCCTTTTTGTCCCTCCCAAATGTTCCGCTGTGTGTGCTGTGTATGCAGAAGAGATATGATCACGCACTGAGAGCGGAGTTTGACACATGCGCGGTGTATATAGAGCCAGAACGCACGGTTGATGGAACGGCCGTAGGAATGATCTTGGAAGTTGGTGGGGAAGGACGTTTGCTTGCAAATGCAAGAAAGGAGTCATAAAACGAAGGGAAAATTTGAATTTGGGGCATAGGTGGTTAGAGGCCTATACTGCTTAGATTGAGGCCTATATTGGGATTAGCTTATGAGTTAAGCCAGACATTATGGTTTGTCTTGTGTTCTGTCTTGCAGGCATCATATAATTTAGCACTGTGGAAACATTTACTGTGCCTGATTTTTTACCACAATTCATCGACCTGTACCGGGAGCTACCCTGTCTCTGGAAGATCAAGAGTCGAAGGCAGTGAGGAAGGCAGCATTGGAGAAACTGTTCGAGTTGGTGAAGCCTTTGTACCCCAGGGCAGACATCAGCTATGTCAAGAGCAAAATTTCCAACCTGGAGAGTACTTTTAAAAGGGAGCACAACAAGGTCATGGACTCCGAGAGATCTGGAGCAGCATCGGATGACCGATATGTCCCCAGGCTGTGGTATTACCACAGCCTGCGTTTTTTGACCGACCAGACAGAACCCAGGCCATCGCTGTCTACGCTCCCTTCGACATCTGCTGAGGCCACAGCTCCAGGGGTCCACACGGGTCCTGCTGTGCCGCATGAAGATGTGGAGGAGCCCAGCTTGACCCAGGTGTAGCATTGTTGAACATATTTGTATCCAAAAATACAATGATGACAACTAGACTTTATTGTTCAAATATTTCTGCCTTAACAAAGTGGTTTCCGTATCAATAGACAGTAGTGCCCAAAAATGATTTGAACAAGAATGAAAAATGATGGGTCAGAATGATAATCTTTGCTATTTGTCCACATTCAATTTGCAACAGTGAGGAGATCAAAATTGTGTGTGATTGATGACCAAACCCATAAAAAATCTAACTATGTCCCATTTTCATAGACAGGAAAGTGTCAGTCAGGAGGAGCCAGTGGCCAGCAGCCAGATGGAGTCCTAGATCCCTCCCCTATGCCCTCCTGCTAAAAGGGCCAGGAAGAGCAGGAATCTGAACAAGGCCACAGCTTCCTTCCTCAGCCAGGCCACTACTGCCATCCGTACTGATCCAGATGAGTGTGAGGGATTTGACGTGGTGACAGCCAATAGGTTAAGGGGGATGGCCGGTGACCAGAGGAGAAGGTGCGAGGAGCTCATCCTGCAGCTCCTCAACAGGGGGGCGATGGGCGAGATCTATTCTACCACCCACCTATATGATTTTGTGGGCCCACATACACAACCTCCACAGCCAACCCACCAACCACAGCAACCCCACCCACCACAGCAACATGGCGGTCAATGGCAATACCAGCCCCAAGACCCCAAACAAGGCCGCTGTTCTGGGTATTTTCACCCCTTCCACACTTACTAATTATTATTTTATTTTTTGGTTGAATAATGATTTGATTCGTTATATTTTCTATATTTTTGGATGCGTAGAATGCACTTTTTGGTTGAGTTCTATTGGCAGATAGCATGTCTAATTTTATTTGTTTTCTTTTTTTAATGCACAATAAAAAATTGTGTAGAATAATACTTGGCTATATGTTTTACTTCAAATTACAGTTTGGGAGTAGGCCAGTACATTCATCAAAAATACAATGTAAAATTAATAAGGGACACCAACATAGTTGTATCTTTGAGATTAAAAACTACAGGATAATAGTATTGTGGTAACTTGGCCAAAAAAAAAAAAAAAAACAAGCATAATAATAATATTCTTGATATCACTAGAAAACAAAAGAATTTTCAAATACATTTGCCAAAACTCCATCAGTATCACCAGCAAAGCAGCTTCATTATTATCCCATTAAATAAGAAGAGAATTGTGCACTGCATTTCGACGATTCATAATTTGCCGCCGTCACGAATGTTAAATCTCCATTATGGACGCTAGTTTACAAGACCGACTGCTTTCCTGCTCATCCTTGCTTCCGAGCATGCGTGTTTGTACTTTGGACTTTTGTGTGATGGACTTGTGTACACACGATACGAAAATCTGAAAACAGGTCATTGTCTGCCAGAAATTTACCAGCCTGCCATCCAACATTTGTTGGTGGAAAGTTGGACAACAATTGTCTGAAGGAGTGTACTAACGGTCGGATTTTAGGCAAACAGTCTGTCATCACACAATTCCCTGGCGAAAATCTGATCGTGTGTACGAGGGTTTAGAAGGAAATCAGCAATGGAAACTCTCTGCAGTTCTCAAGTTTTCTTTACATTATAAATGCCTGTTGTATATAAATGTACAATGCATATTTGTATAATTAGTTTGTTAAATTCTCTAAGGGAATTTAACTAACTAATTATACAAATATGCATTGTATACAAATATGCATTGTATAACATTATCAAGTCAACAGTTGTTGCACATACAAATAATTTATATAAAACTGAGAAGTTTTAATTTTTTTTTTTTTTTTTTTTAACCTCCATTTAGGTGATGTATGCCATGGTCTCTTTTGCAGGAGCAATACACTTTGGGAGTTAAAACTTCACTTTCACGGAAAAAAAAATCAAAGAAAAAAAAAATAATATAACATATACAATTGTAACACAAGCCATATTGTAAAATAACGTTATTAAAATCGGTATCTACTGATCAACTTCTGTACAAACAGCCTGTCATATCCCTCACTTGATCAGCACTGCGGGCTATAGCGTCCCTCTCTGTTTCTGGCATCCCTCTCTGTACTCGGCGTCCCTCTCTGTCCTCATTGCACTGCGTCCCTCTCTAGCGTCCCTCTCTGTCCCTGGTGTCCCTCTCTGTCATCGCACTGCGTCCCTCTCTGTCTGTCCCCAGTATCCCTCTCTGTCTGTCCCCAGTGTCCCTCTCTGTCCTTTATTGCACTGCGTCTCTCTCTGTCCCTGGCATCCCTCTCTGTCCTTGGCATCCCTCTCTGTCCTCATTGCACTGTGTCCCTCTCTGTCCTCATCGCACTGTGACCCTCTCTGTCCCTGGCATCCCTCTGTCCTCATCGCACTGCATCCCTCCCTGTCCCTGGTATCCCTCTCTATCCTCATCGCACTGCATCCCTCTCTGTCTGTCCCCAGCGTTCCTCTCTGTCCTCATCTCACTGTATCCCTCTCTGTCTGTCCCCAGCATCCCTCTCTGTCCCTGGCGTCCCTCTGTCCTCATTGCACTGCGTCCCTCTATGTCCCTAGCATCACTCTCTGTCCTCATCGCACTCTGTCCCTCTCTGTCCCTGGCAGAGTGGGGCTGCACTGATGAGGCTGCACTGATAAGCTGCACTGATGGGCACTGATAGACTGCACTGATGCACACTGATAGGCTGCACTGATGGGCACTGATAAGGCTGCACTGATGAGACAGTATTGATGGTCACTGATAAAGCTACACTGATGGGACTGTACTGATGGGCACTGATAAGGCTGCACTGTTGGGCACTGATGAGGCAGCACCCTTATGCCCCGTACACACGGTCGGATTTTCCGATGGAAAATGTCCGATCGGAGCGCGTTGTCGGACATTCCGGCCGTGTGTGGCCTCCATCGGACTTTTTCCATCGGATTTTCTGACACACAAAGTTTGAGAGCAGGCTATAAAATTTTCCGACAACAAAATCCGATCGCGTCAATTCCGACCTTGTGTGGCCTGTTCCGACGCACAAAGTGTCACGCATGCTCAGAAGAAATTCCGAGACGGAACAGCTCGGTCTGGTAAACTTAGCGTTCGCAATGGATACAACACTTTCGTCATGGTGCAATGTTAAAAATGGTTTAATACAGCGCACTCTCTTCTTCTTTATAACGTGAGAAGAATTAAGTAGTTTTGCTGCTCATATTCACACAGACTTCTCACAAACTTATTTCTTTATTATTTATCGGGATTCCCTTAATATATTTTGATTTGTCACATGTGACAAAATTTTTTTTTTTTTTTTTAAAGGCAGATTTTTTATTTATTTTAAGTTTGTATTTTTTCCAAGGCTGATCTTTGTTTTATTTTATTTTTAGTTTTACTCCAGAATATTTTTGTGTGTGTTTTGTGTGTCAAGTTACCACAACACCATTGATATCTTGTATTATTTAATCTCAAGGAGATTGTTTGGTGTTGGTGTCCCTTGTTAATTTCACACTGTATTTTTGAAATGTACCTGAATCCTCACAAACAAACTGTCCTTTTTGAAGGAAAACACACATAGGCAAGTATAATTGAAAACAAAAATCCTTTATTAAGGGCTCAGAACCAAAGAGGGAGGCAACGCTGGAGAAACAGCAGAAATTAGCGAAGCCTTGGACCCCCAGGGCAGACATCAATTCTTGAACATCAAAAGGTGGCCTGAGGAGTCCATATGTAAGGGAGTGCAGTCTGGTCCAGAAATCCCAGAGATCCGGAAAGCAGCTGATGACATCTGTGTCCCCAGGCTGTGGTACCACAAGAGGCTGCATCTTTTGCCAGACCAGACTGGATCCAGGGTCATCACTTTCTGGTCTTCCTTCCACGCTTCCTTCCTGGCTGTGGCTCTGCTGTTGGAGATGTGGCAGGAGGAGGAGTAGGACCTGGAGGAGGAGGAGAACTAGTAGGACCTGGAGGAGGAGGAGGAGAAGAAGGAGTAGTAGGACCTGGAGGAGGAGGAGGAGGACCATGTGTGAGGTCACAAATGTGCGTATCAGATGTTATTTGGGCCCTCAACCCCTTATTGAGAGCTTCCAACATTAATGACTCACACATGAGTTGTTGGCCCTCCTCCATCCGCTGCATTTTACAGGCAATTATGGCAGAAAAGTCCTCTTCCACAGTGTGGGGGCTCCAAGGGCCTCTGTAGCCTTCCAAAAGAGGCCTATGGCAGCCTCCTCTAGAGTACTCCTCTTCCTGCCACTTTCTCTTTGCAGGTGTAGGGGAGGGACCTGCATATCAGGCAGCCTGCTCGGCCCGGCCACCTCCTAGCTGAGACTTCCCTGTGTATGAAAAAGGGACATGATTGTAATGTTTTGCATCATCAATCACAATCATAAATTAGTACTCCAAACTAACATCTAGTTAACATCATTGATTGGACAACCTGAAATATTTAGAGGAATGCTATACCTGGCTCAAGCTGGGCTCCTCCACATGTTGCTGCCTGGAAGGCCCAGGTTGGGCGTCAGAAGCCTCAGCTGGGGTGGAAGGAAGCGTGGAAGGAAGACTGGAGAGTGATGACCTGGGTTCAGTCTGGCCTGCCAGAAAATGCAGCCTATCATAGTAGCACATCCTGGGGACATAGATGTCATCTGCTGCTCTGGATCTCTGCGAATCCTGGACTTTCTTGCGCTCCCTTACATATGTGCTCCTCAGGCCACCAATTAGGATCTTCAAATAGGTGATGTCTGCCATGGGGATCACCTGCTTCACAATTTCCAACAATTGATCCAGCGCTGCCTTCCTCTTTGTTTGCTTCTTATAATGTGGGTGGTTGATCTCCCACAGACAAGGCAGCTCCCTGAACATGTCAATGAATATTGCCATGAAGTCGGTATCGTTCAAGATATCCATTTTTACTGCAAGACACAACACAAGACAAACCCTAATGTCAGCCAAAACTCTCCTAATCTAGTTACAATATAGGCTAGAATCTAGAAGCAGTATAGGCCCAAGTTTGGCTCTTACCTTCGTTATCACGATCGGCGCCTTCGATACTCCTTCCTCTGCTCACAGATCGTACGTACTACGCACCCGTGTTACGCTTTATACACACTGCGCCTGCGTGTAACTCCGCCCGCCCCTGATGTTCTTTCTAGTCTATTCCCCACCCCTTTTTGTTCGGCACAGTGGGTGAATAGCACATGGCGGAGTCAGAGCAGGTGCGTTCTAATTATAGCAACGAGGAGGAGGAAAGCCCGGATCCGGAAACGTCCCGATCCAGAAGGTGACGATTTAAGGCCTCAAATATGTCCTTTGGGGAGATGTTGGACATGGTCGACATCCTGAAGAAGGCCGACTATGATGGAAAGTATGGACCTTACCCCAACCCCAATATCAGAAAGGCCAAGATCATGGCGAAAGTGGTCAAAAGTCTGCACCGGAATTTCGGGGTACGACGATCGAAAGATCAGCTCAGGAAGCGGTGGTCGGACCTGAAATTAAGAGAGCCCGAGCAGTACAGAAAGATGTGGAGAGTGCTGCAAAAAAGTAAGTAGTTGTGCTGTGTTCCTATTCTTTTTGTCTTTATTACGTTCGTGCTGCTCCATGTGCTTTTCTTAAGTATTGTACAGTTTAAAATGGCAACTTTCATGTTCATGGGCCCATTATTCGTTCGTATCAAACATTTTTCTTTCGGCCTATAAAACACCATTGTTTAGGCCATATGCATTTGCCAACATTTTTTAGGGCCTACTTGTATGAAAAATATTTGGTTGTGTAGATGGGTTTGTGACTAGAATGAAATGCAAACTAGATTCTGTGTAAAGAGAGGACACTCAGCAGCTGTTTTCACATCTGGACGCTGGAGCACTAGTGTGGGACACAAGAACACCCTTTTTATTAGGGGGCCCACACAGGTGCTCCAGTGTATACTATAGGGGGGTCTCCATCTATGAAGCTTGACATAAAAATGACAATAAAAATGCTTCATCTTGGAACTCTGCCAAAATAGAAAATTGTACCACACTTCCAAGCAATGTTTCATCTTTATATTTCGGCCATCAAATATCTGTGTGCTAATTATACCATTTTTGTTTTACATAGGGGAGAAAAGACTCGCAGGACACCCCTCATCCGAGGAGACCACAGACCCCCCACCTCGGGAAGAAGGGGAAATACCCCCAACCCAAGCAGAGCAGGAGGAGGAAGAAGATGTGGTGGAAATTGGCACCACAACAGGTGAGTGTCTGCGACCACAGGCTCAGGTAAGAGATGGATGCCGGCATATTTATAATACCTGTTTTTTTGTGGTTTTCTCTCTTTTTAGGTGATCGTGATGTTGTGGACCCAGGGCATTTCACCTCTGAAAGTGCACAGATCCTGATTGGGGAGATCATGGGGTGTAATTTAGCTTTGGAAAACATCAAGAAAAACATCAATGATGTTATTCAAAAAAATAATAACATCATTGATGTTTTGGGGAGAGTTTAAAACCCCTCCAAATCCCTTTGTTTTTTTGTGTGCTACAATGTTAAAAATGTTTTAGCGATTTTTAGAAAAGCCAATTTTGAGGATGCACACAGTGTGCCAACATGTGCTATCTGCCATCACGGGAGATCAATGGACGCGTTTTGGGGGTGCAACCCCATCCTCAATAATAAAGTAGCTGAGAGGAAGAGGTTATTCCCCCAAAACACGTCCCTTGATCCCCCGTGATGGCAGCTAGCACATGTTGACATTCGTAAATTGGTGTGCATCTTCAAAATTTGGCTTTTCCTGGGGTGACTTCACCCCATCTGAATGCAATATCAAACACAGTTCCTAAATACTCATGTCTGATATTGCCTTCAAGTTTTACCATATGTGAACTTTGTAAGTTCAAGATTTGCGTTTTTCTTGTTGGTTTGACACATGCCTGTTTTATCTTAAATGGACATTTCTATTTTGATAATGCCACCCCAAAAATTGTTATACAACAAACATGTTGGTTTGTTTTAAAAACCTTTTCTAAATGCACATGTGATTGTGCAGGTATTAAAAAGATTGTTAATCAAGAATGTGTGGATTATTGTCTCAACGCTAGAACACTTTTGTGGTGATGTAATTGCTGCTTTCTGTGAAAATGGGGGTTATTTCCTAAGGACAAATCCTCTTTGCACTACAAGTGCAGTTTCAGTGCAGTTTCAAGCGCACTTGTAGTGCAAAGTGTCTACGCCTTTAGTAAATAACACCCAACAGTGCTTTGTATAAGGTTACACAATCACGCCATTCTCTGCAGAGGCGTATCTAGGGTATGGCAGCCATGGCAAGTGCCATGGGCGCCATGGGGGGGGGGGGGGGCGGCAAAAAAGCACAAAAAATAAAGTCCCACCACCCGTCCTCTCGCGGGCGCCTCCCGCTATATTCTTGTCCCCGGCGCCACGACCGGCCTGCTGGAGCGCAGCGCCGGCACAGCAAATTAGCAAGTGAGGAGGCCAGGAGGGAAGCTAGTGACAGGCACCCCCCCTGACGGCCGATGAGTTGGTCTGGCCAGAGTGACCGCCCCTGGGTCATCTACGTAGAGATAAAGTAACTGGTGGAGGCGGAGCCTAATGCTCCGCCTACCCTCCTCTGCGCAGCTACTTCGGCTTCTCTTCTGGTGAGTCTCACGGGCCGGGTCGGGTCTTTGTGACTTGCTGACGCCCGGTGCTCTGACGTGGTCGGCAACAGACTCTATAGGGGAACATGGAGGCTGGCGACCAGGAGAAGAAAGAGACATCAGAGAGTAGAAAAACAATTGGAACCCCCCCAGGCAGCAGCAGCAGGTACTAGTACTGTACAGCACCTGTTACCATGATATTGATCATCTTGTGCATGTGTACCAGTAACCAGCACCAACTTCAAATCATTTGTTACCGCATTTTTGGGTGCTGGTTAGGCCACATTTATGGGTGCTCATGTTACTGTTTTTTTAAGTTGTTGGTAAGGCCGCATTTATGGGTGCTGATGTTACCACATTTATGGGTGCTGATGTTACTGCATTTATGCGTGCTGATGTTACTGCATTTTTGGGTGCTGGTTAGGCCGCATTTATGGGTGCTGATGTTACTGCATTTATGGGTGCTGGTAAGGCCGCATTTATGGGTGCTGGTAAGGCCGCATTTATGGGTGCTGATGTTACTGTATTTATGGGTGCTGATGTTACTGTATTTATGGGTGCTGATGTTACCGAATTTTGGGTGCTGGTGAGGCCGCATTTATGGGTGCTGATGTTACTGCATTTTTGGGTGCTGGTAAGGCTGCATTTATGGGTGCTGGTAAGGCTGCATTTATGGGTGCTGATGTTACTGTATATATGGGTGCTGATGTTACCGCATTTTTGGGTGCTGGTGAGGCCGCATTTTTGGGTGCTGGTAAGGCCGCATTTATGGGTGCTGGTAAGGCCGCATTTATGGGTGCTGATATTACTGCATTTTTGGGTGCTGGTTAGGCCGCATTTTTGGGTGTTGGTAAGGCCGCATTTATGGGTGCTGATGTTACTGTATTTATGGGTGCTGATGTTACCGCATTTTTGGGTGCTGGACAGGGGCGCAGTTTCAGTTCTTGCCATAGGCGCCATTTTCACTAGATACGCCTCTGATTCTCTGGACTCCCCACATTGCTGTCAGGGTCAGCTAAAACAAAGACAAGCAGTAAATGTCACCAAACATTTGCTTTTTTTTGGATTTTATTTGATAAAGGCTTCACAAATTGTCTGGCATATTGATGGCCCCCCTACCCGCAAAGAACTCAAGGTATCTTAACCGGACATCACGGGCACTCAGGGAGGGCAAGCCAGGACGGCTACTTTAAAGCGCCATCAGGGTTGTTTCATTTATCATTCCGGCCTCAGGCCCAACTGAGCCAGCATAGTTTGCAGAATGTTGGCATAAAAAGTTATGTAGAACACAGCACGCCAGGATTATATGATTAAGTTTATACTCCGCCATATGGATGGGTGTCAGAAATAGGCAGAACCGGCTGGCCATGATTCCAAATGTGTTCTCCACCACTCTTCTGGCTCTGGCCAGCTGATAATTAAAAACCCTCTGTTCCGGGGTGAGGGTCCTCATCGGGAATGGCTGCATAAGATGGTCCCCCAGCGCAATTGCTTCATCTGCAACGAAGACGAATGGGAGTCCTTCCCCATTCTCTTCTGGAGATGGCAAGTCCAAGCTGCCATTCTGGAGACGCCTGTAAAACTCCGTCTGGGCGATGACTCCACCATCGGACATCCGGCCATTCTTCCCCACGTCCACATACAGGAAGTCGTAATTAACCGACACCACAATACTATTGAATCCCTTGTAATTATAAGAGTACAACCCCGAGTTGGGTGGTGGGACGATGTGGACGTGTTTCCCATCAATTGCCCCTCCGCAGATAGGAAAGTCCCACCGCTGGGCAAAGTGGGAGGCCACAGTCTGCCATTCCTGTGGCGTGGAAGGAAACTGTTGAGGAAAACAAAAAAAATTAGTATTTTTGCACATAAACACGGAAAGCAGATTAGACACAAACATTCTTGGCCAACATCCAGATAACATTTATTAAAGGGAATTTTACAACACCAAAGTATAAGGGACACCTATCATATTCCCCCTCCCCCCCTCTCATGGGCCATTTCTAACATTATGGGGGGGGGATCTTGGACAGGTAACCCTCTTCACTTCATTGAGAGATGAATGCCTAAATACAGGGTATTACTTAGAACAGCCCCTCCTTAGTTACACTATTGGCAGCCCACTGGACAGGTAAGAAGTGTCAGAATACAAAGATATAAATACACACTGTACACATTTGAGCACATTTGGACATTCTGCTATTACCTATCAAGATAATAATAGGATACAAAAACTTTAAACAGTACCATTTGAAAGTATACAGGCAGGCCCTTGCACTACATGCTTTGGGGAATTCAGCCATACATCTGAGCACAAAAGAGATGGGTATAGTGTGCATGGGTTTGGCTAAGTCAGCAGATAGATGATTGAGGATAGATAGAGAATTGGTATCAGCTGACTTAGCAGTTGGGGGGAGGGAGGGTTAATAAAAATGATTTGGGGACACTACAAAAAAAAAGCCTCTGGCACAAATCACATTTATAAACATGTTAGGGGGTGTTTGGGGTAAAGCACTACTATGGAGGTGATAAAATACATTGTTAAGTGACTATATGATGTTAATATAGGGCATGAGAGCATGCTGGGGAGGTAAGTGAAGGCAAATATGTATGAAGGACAAAAAAAACCCATAAAATTCAAGCATGCATGAGGACAAAGGGAACATTCACAGCATATTACAATCATGGTAATTAGGGAATGAGGGAAGAAATACAATATATTAGCAGACATTCAATACAATAAAATGTGATATTAAAGGATAAAAATCTTACCTTCATATACTCCTTCTGCAGGACCTGGATGATGGCAGAACAGGTCTCTGGGATAATGATCCCCAGAGCCTGGGGGGAGATGCCTGTCAAGAACTTGAGATCCTGCAGGCTTCTCCCTGTCGCCAAGTACCGCAGGGTAGCGACGAGCCTCTGCTCCGGAGTGATGGCTTGCCTCATGCAGGTATCCTGCCTGCTGATATAGGGGGTGAGCGAAGCCAACAAATGGTGAAATATGGGGTCCGTCATCCTGAGAAAGTTCCTGAAATCATCAGGATTATTCTCACGGATCTCACGGAGCAAAGGCATATGAGAGAACTGGTCACGCTGAAGCAACCAATTCTTGGTCCATGAACTCCTCCCCACCCTGTTCATGGACTGGACTTGTGTCAAGGTGAGGACCCCAACACCAAGCCCCCGCACAGCACGAACTCTACGAGGAGTACGTATATGCAACATGGCTAGAAAACGGTCGGCTGCTCAGAACGCAGTAACAGAACGCACTGAAGAACAGCAAGGCCTGTGAAGAGCGACCTGAAAAACAGTAACGAACGAACAAGAACACAATGACAAGTCAATGGTACTCGCTGCACACACTGAAGAGCAGATACAAACCCACAAGCACAAACTGAACTGCAGAAAACAATCTGAAAACCACGAGTCTCTCACCAAACTTTTACTAACACGAGATTAGCAAAAGGAGCCCAAAGGGTGCCGCGCTTGGTTCTGAACTGGCCTTTTCTAGTCTCGTCGTACGTGGCTGACGTCACCGCGTTGTTGGCAATCGGAAATTCCGACAACTTTGTGCGACCGTGTGTACGCAAAACAAGTTTGAGCCACCATCCGTCGGAAAAAATGCTAGGATTTTATTGTCGGAATGTCCGATCAATGTCCGACCGTGTGTACGGGGCATTAGGCTGCACTAATATGCTTTACTGATGGGCACTGATAGGCTGCACTGATGAGGCTGCACTGATGAGGCCGCACTGATTGGCTGCACTGATGGGCACTACTGAGGTTGCACTGATGGGCACTGATAAACTGTAGGTTGATATTGTTCAAAAGTTGTTGTTAATATTTATTTTTGGAACTTAATTCTGCATAAAACATTTAATAGTGTAATTTCATGAGATAATTTACAAGGGCGTGTTAAGGGGCAGGGTAGGGTTGTATTTAAATATATTTATTTTAATGTTTTGTATCTATCTATAATATAAACCATAACTATTAATGTGCAGGGCAGTTATTGCGATTTTAGGGAAGACGCTTGAAGCTCCCTCTATCTAGTACTTTCAGCACCTCTGCTCTATCTTCACCCATACGACATGAGAAAAGCCTGCTATTTCAGGTTGAATTTGATATTATATGTTGTAAGCATAAAGTCTAGTGTATGATTAAACAATTACACCAAACGAGTGTTAATGGTTAACAAAGCAACAAGTAGGGTAAAATACAATCACTAAATTTAACAGAAATAGCTACATAGGGGGATTGAAACTGGGTAAGGAAAAGCTATGCTTTACTAAAAAGTTGAGGTCACTGAAGATTTAAAAAAAAAAACATTTACAATGGCAAGACTGAGCACAGCAACAAGACACAAGTAGGTCTTACTGCATCAACAAGGTCTCTCAAAGGTAAACGTTTAAAATCAGGTGTTTTCAGAATGTTATTAAAACCTTACTGCAGAAGGTAACATTGAGAATGAAAAATGCAGAGGTCAGCCAAGGAAACCTAGTGCAGCAGATGATATATGCGTCAAACTGACTTCCCTTCACATCTCTAAGATGCCCATTGGCGCTGGCACTATAAGCTTAGAATTTGCAGAAACCAGTGGGACCCTGGTACACCCATCTACAGTACAAAGAAGTCTGGACAGAAATAGTCTTCATGGAAAACTTGCAGCTAAGAAGCCATACCTGCCCAGGCCATTTTTCAGCTTTCAACGCTGTCGCACTTTGAATGACAATTGCACGGTCGTGCCCAGATGAAATTTTTATCATTTTCTTCACACAAATTGAGCTTTTTTTGGTGGTATTTAATCACTGCTGGGTTTTTTATTTCTTACTAAAAAAAAGACCAAAAATTTTGAATTTGAAATTTTTTTACTTAGTTTCTGTCAGTAAATTTTGTAACTAAGTCATTTTTTTCCTTCACTGATGTGCGCTGATGAGGCGGCACTGATGGGCACTGATAGGCTGAACTGGTGGGCATTGATAAGGTTGCACTTATGGGCACTGATGAGGTGGCACTTATGGGCACTGATTTGGAAAAAAAACAAGTTTTTCTTTGTTTCTGTTAAAAGTTTTTGTAAATAAGTACGTTTTCTTTTTTAATGATGGGCACTGATATGGCTGCACTGATGGGTACTGATACGATGGCACTGATGGGCACCGATGAGGTGGCACAAATGAGGTGGCACTGATGAGGTGGCACTGACGGGCACTGATGATGGGCACTGATAGGCGGCACTGATGGGCACTGATAGGTGGCACTGGTATGCAGCACTGATGGGCACTCATAGGTGGCACCGATGGGCACTCATAGGCAGCACTGATGGGCACTTGTAGATGGCATTGATGGGTACTTATGGGTGGCACTGATGGGTACTTATGGGTGGCACTGATAGGTGGCAAGGATGGGCACTGATGGGCACTGATAGGTGGGCACTGGTGGGCATGGATGGGCACTGATAGGTGGCACAGATGGACACTGATGAGTGGCACTGTTGACACTCATTGGTGGCACTGATCACATTGATGGGTGGCATTGCTGGGCATCACTGATTTAAAATGGTGCCAGTCAGTGCCCATTTGTGGGCACTGATTGGCACAGATTAGGCACATGTGGATGGCCATGGGGTACATACCTGGCCATCCACATGTTGCCCGGCTCCCTGGTGGTCCTGGCGGCTTCCCTGGTGGTGTAGTGTGGGCATCTGAGGGGGGGCTGCGCTGATAAACAATCAACGCAGACCCCCCCTGCCAGGAGAGCCACCGATCAGCTCTCCTATACTCGTGTCTGGGAGGAAAAGCCAATCAACGCCATGATTGGACACGGCTGATCACGTGGTAAAGAGCCTCAGAAAAAATGGGTAGCCTCCCAAAAAATGGGTAGTAACCCATTTTTAGCTATTTCAGTTATATATGGAGGTGTCTATTTAACACAATACACTCATTTGCTTATTGCATTTATATTCACATTGCACTTATCAATGTATTTAAATAGCACTGTGCATCTAATTTTGTTTTTGATAGTAGAGCACCAATTGTTCACATTTATATGTCTACATTTTTCACTTTATATTTTTTACAGTGTGGGAGCACTTATATTGGTTGCAGCTGTCTTCATTTAGGTACCTTTTAAGTTCATATAGGTTCTAATCATATCAGCGCTTTAGTATTTAATATTTAATATGTAAAGTGAAAACCATTTAAGCCAGCAATGGCAGACAACATATTTGTTCAACTCGGCTCCTTTAAGCTCAGTTCCCATATATGCGAATCGGATGCGTTTTTTTTAACTGCTTCTGATTCACATAACATGTGATTCGGACCAGCTTTTAATGGAGCCGGTTCACACGTATCAGGGGCGGCCGTGTTCATTATAAAAAGGGTCCTATGTGATTTTGGGTCTGGTTTAGGTGTGAATTCAAGTAAAAAAAAATCACACCTGAATCGCGCCTAAACTGCTGAACAAAAGCACACCGTACTCCGCACTGTAAACCGCAGACGGACATGTGTGAACTTAGCCTTAAGACTATATAGCCCATTAACAAAGATTGTTAATCTTTGATGAAGCCTGTTCTTGGCAAAAATACTGTTCTTGTATGTACCTACCTATATGCCCCACATAGTTCACATACTGACTCCTATGTAAATGATAGCGAAAAACAGGATGTTTTTCACTTTTGAAAGGAACAGTAAGTCAGTTGAGAGGTTCATGTATTAATTGATTCCTAATTAAGTTGAGCAGCCTTGGGTTTAAGTGTGACTCCAGGATATACAGTACCTCACAAAAGTGAGTACACCCCCCACATTTTTGTAAATATTTTATTATATCTGAAAAAAAACCAGAGAGAACCCCCTATCGGGGCTTTAAAACAGCCAATGGAGTACAGTGAGTGGTTACAAAATTTGAATTTTATTGGTACAAAAAATATATAAATAACGATGAAAGGAAAAATTCATAAAGATAAATACTGACTATTGGAGTCAGGACACGAACTGAGTGTGGCATACATATACAGCAGACAGCAATTTGCAGTAAAAATCAATGTATGACACAATGTATACGAGGGCAGCCTATATTTCCCCAATTATAAGCATTTGGAATAACAATAAATGCCTCTAATGAAGACAATAGGCCATACAATGTATGTGGGACAATGATAATTGTGTATAATCCTGACGCGTTTCGACCCTTCCCGGGTCTTCTTCAGAGGATGGCTGTCCGCACTAAAAGAAAGGGGGTAACATATATCACATATCAAACATAACATCCAATTTCCGTGGTGCCAAAAACCATACAGGCATGCCCGATAATGCGACTGAATAAATTGTATAGTTACCTATCACAGAGATTGTGACACTACAGTGTCATTCTTGGCATTTCCAAACTGTTTAAGATGAATACACTTGTTTCTTCACTCCTCCATCTCCCCCGTATCAGACCAGTTCCCACCGGGGACGAGTGACGGACCAGATGAGCCTTACGAGGGGTCACGCTTACCAGCCCCCCATGTGTGGAAAAAGGGAGGGAAAGGAGGGGGCAGGACGGGCAGTCCAGAACCGCACCCAGATAGGGTTCACGTTAATACTACAAATCAAAAATGGAAAATGTTGGAAGGTCAGTTGATTCATACCATATAGTTGGAAAGTTTCCCAACCATGGAATTTAATATGCTTACTGTATTATGAGTCCATGGATCTGCAGGAGGGCATTGCTAGAAAGTGAAGGAGATGGAGGAAAAAGGGGAGGGGAAGGAGGGAAAGGAGGGGGAGGGAAAAAGGGAAGGGGGGAAAGGAGAAGGGGGGGGAGGGAAGAAAGGGGAAGGGAAGGGGGGGCATGGGGAAAAAAGGGGAACGGAAAGCAGGGGAAGGGAAAGGCATGTGAGGAGAAAGGTGAGAAGAATAAAGAAGAGGGTGAATGAGAGAAGTGTGAATGAAGTGCAATAAGACTGGAAAATAGCCAATGCCCTGCTGACAATAATTCACCATGCGACCTCAAAATGTGCCAAAAAGTTGATAGGGTAAAAGCACCAACAAACCATAGGGATGGGACAAGTGAACGGGGGAAGAAAGGGACGAACCGAGACTGCAGTGTAGGGTCGGGGGAGGGGGGAGTGGGAAAACAGCAAACAGAAAAGGGGGGGGGGGGGAAGGGATGTGGGACCATATGGAGGTGCACGACAAGGAAGTGACAAATGACTGGAAAATTATGAAGGATGATGGGGGAAGAAGTGAAGGTATGGACGGAAAAAGAGGGGATGGGGGACACAGCGTGGAAGTGAATGTGGGATACTAGGTGATAGTGTGTGGGATGAATGGAGGAGTGCAGCGGTGAATGGAATAGGATGACAGGTGATAAAAACACACACACAAGTAAAAGTGACCAACCCCTAAAAATCAACAACCCAGTGACAAGTGCAGGGGTGGTGGTGGGGCTAATTACCCGGTCAAGCTGAACTGAATAACAGAGTGGATGCCTTCATTATTCTACAAGAATTAGATTAAGGATAAGAAATCATGACAAAATCATGAATGATTTCAAAAAAGAAAGGAAAAAGCAAAAGACGAATTGCTGAACAGCTTGTATGAACACATAACCGTCATTCCAAGTACACTTACCACTTAGATGACTAGATTAGCACCGTGCCTGGCATCTCTGCATCAAAGAGAGTCCAATACAGTGCCTCTAAGGTTTCCTCTATTTATGAGGAGTGTTAAATGACTGACTCCCGTCAGGTGCTGGTGTGTGTCCGCCCACCCCCCAGCCCGCCCCCCGCCTCTCACCAACAACAGGGGGGGGAGGTGAGCAACACAGCTGTGCGCTCCACGTGACCCCCCCGGCGTTCCGGAGAGGATTGCTCCTCCGGGCATCCCCGTAACCTCCGTCGCAACCGCGCGAGCGCCGCTACGTCACGCGCACGCGCACTGTGGCGCGCGCGCGTGAGCACGGCATCCGGAAGGAATCCGGGACGCCGCTGGCAGGGTAAGAGATGCCCACCAATGGTGCTGCCACCTAGTGGGCATATTATGGAGACGCGGGCCCGAGCGTCTCCTCTCTCACCCTGCCAGGAAGGCACATAGGTACACACCGCCCCCAGAAAGGAAGGACAGACACTGATGGGGAGATGACAGTGACCGTCATGCCATGCAGTTGGCTACAATTGCAAAGATCTCTGGTGTAAAAGCTATATTGATATTAATTTTTACAGTCCGCATCACTTGTTCACCGGGCACTACATGCATGATCCATGCAGAGCGGATTAACTATATGCTGACCATACCATAGCATATACATTGTTCATTACATATCAACATTAGTTTAAACAAGATTAGACATTTAAAATGGCATCGTCTGCTTGCAAATACATATTTACCTCACATGTAGAAAAAATAAATGAATAGATAAATTTGCATAACATTGTATGTTATTATGTAAAGAACTTAGAACTGAATTTCTGGGACTGGATTTTCTTCAAAAAGAAAGAGCGTTTAAACATGTGTGGTCCGTTGACTTTTGATGATATGACCTATAACAACCATATGCACATCATACATCTATTTATGATGGGGAAAAGAGTAGTGGCGTGGGTGGCTACACATGGGGGAAAACCAGGCAGTATATGCAAGATTAGGAGCATTGAATGAGTGAAATAATGGTAGGGGACGTCCGCTTGGGTCAACATAAAAAAAAAAAAAGAAAAAAAAAAAAAAAAAAAAAAAAGGAGAAAAGGGAAAGGGGGGAAGGAAAAAAGCATTCCCATTACGATCCAGCTTTAGCCAGATTTATCCTGACAGGATTACACTATATATTGCACTACAATCATTTCTGCTTTGATAACTCCCACTACCTCCAGGTGCAGGGTGTGGCTATGGGGACCTGTTGTGCCCCCTCCTACGCCAAACTGTACCTGGGGGAGTGGGAGGAGTCCCTCCTGGATGACGAGGGCCTTGTCGAATACACCAGCCATATAATCAAATGGCTGAGGTATATCGATGATGTCTTCGTCGTCTGGGAGGGACCTGAGACCAAACTACTCGAATTTTTTCGTAAAATTAATGTAAACGACCGCAACCTGAGGTTTACAATGACCCATAATTTCCACAGCGTCACCTTCCTCGACGTCTCCATCTCAGTCACTGGGGATGGACACCTCTCCAGCACTCTGTTTCAAAAAACGACCGCTGGGAATACGGTTCTTCATTCTGAGAGTTTTCATCCGATTCCACTGAAGAACTCGATCCCCTACGGACAGTACTTGCGCCTTCGGCGAAACTGTTCAAACGACACTTTGTTTAAAAAAGAAGCAGAGGGTCTACAAAATCGACTCCTAGCAAGAGGCTATAGTAGATCTTGCCTCAAAAAAGCCTACAACCAAGCCTTAGAACATTCCAGATCTCAGCTACTTTTTAAACCCAAACCCCCCCAAGGCTCTGAATGTAACCCTACCCGAATCATTATGCGGTATTCTCGGCAACACCAGGTCATTAAAAAGATTATAGAGCGCCATTGGAACATCCTTACGGATGATCCAAAACTGCGTGGATTCGTTCATGAAAAACCATCCATAACGTACAAAAGAGCTATATCACTACGTGACAAGCTTGTTCGGAGTGAATACACCAATGCCAATATAAGATCGAAACAATGTCCTGCAGTGGGTTCTTTCCCCTGCGGGCTTTGCTCATATTGTTCACTCATCAAACAGGACAAAATCTTTATGTTGCCCAATGGTGACATTTTCACACCTACACAATTTGTGAATTGCCGCACCCGCGGAATTGTTTATCTGATGGAGTGTGAATGTGGTGCGTTCTACGTGGGGAAGACCAGGCAGGAATTTGGTAAGCGCATTTCCCAACATGTTTATAGCATGGAGGTGGGGAACCCATACCTCCCAATTGGAAGGCATATAATCAGCATACACAACTACAGTGTCCCCAGAGTCACTTTTGTGGCCCTTTACAAAATACAGATTCCCAAACGAGGTGGCGACTGGAACAAGTCTCTGCTGCAGAGAGAGCAGAGATGGATATTCCAGTTGCAGGCCACCTCCCCACCAGGCCTAAACGAGTCAATCTCATATGCCCCTTTTCTGCAGGGGTTCTCATCTGGGAAGACACAATAATGTTTGGAGGATAAAATCCTTATCTCCTATTCCTATTCTACATTACCGCTTGGATCTACACATTCTATCATTCTTTTTCCCCCTTCCCCCTCCTTCCCCCTCCCCCTCTTTCCCCCCCCCCCCCCTTCCCCTTCCCTTCTCCCTTCATTTTTTCCTTCCCCCCTTTCCCTTTTCTCCCTTTTTTTTTTTTTTTTTTTTATGTTGACCCAAGCGGACGTCCCCTACCATTATTTCACTCATTCAATGCTCCTAATCTTGCATATACTGCCTGGTTTTCCCCCATGTGTAGCCACCCACGCCACTACTCTTTTCCCCATCATAAATAGATGTATGATGTGCATATGGTTGTTATAGGTCATATCATCAAAAGTCAACGGACCACACATGTTTAAACGCTCTTTCTTTTTGAAGAAAATCCAGTCCCAGAAATTCAGTTCTAAGTTCTTTACATAATAACATACAATGTTATGCAAATTTATCTATTCATTTATTTTTTCTACATGTGAGGTAAATATGTATTTGCAAGCAGACGATGCCATTTTAAATGTCTAATCTTGTTTAAACTAATGTTGATATGTAATGAACAATGTATATGCTATGGTATGGTCAGCATATAGTTAATCCGCTCTGCATGGATCATGCATGTAGTGCCCGGTGAACAAGTGATGCGGACTGTAAAAATTAATATCAATATAGCTTTTACACCAGAGATCTTTGCAATTGTAGCCAACTGCATGGCATGACGGTCACTGTCATCTCCCCATCAGTGTCTGTCCTTCCTTTCTGGGGGCGGTGTGTACCTATGTGCCTTCCTGGCAGGGTGAGAGAGGAGACGCTCGGGCCCGCGTCTCCATAATATGCCCACTAGGTGGCAGCACCATTGGTGGGCATCTCTTACCCTGCCAGCGGCGTCCCGGATTCCTTCCGGATGCCGTGCTCACGCGCGCGCGCCACAGTGCGCGTGCGCGTGACGTAGCGGCGCTCGCGCGGTTGCGACGGAGGTTACGGGGATGCCCGGAGGAGCAATCCTCTCCGGAACGCCGGGGGGGTCACGTGGAGCGCACAGCTGTGTTGCTCACCTCCCCCCCTGTTGTTGGTGAGAGGCGGGGGGCGGGCTGGGGGGTGGGCGGACACACACCAGCACCTGACGGGAGTCAGTCATTTAACACTCCTCATAAATAGAGGAAACCTTAGAGGCACTGTATTGGACTCTCTTTGATGCAGAGATGCCAGGCACGGTGCTAATCTAGTCATCTAAGTGGTAAGTGTACTTGGAATGACGGTTATGTGTTCATACAAGCTGTTCAGCAATTCGTCTTTTGCTTTTTCCTTTCTTTTTTGAAATCATTCATGATTTTGTCATGATTTCTTATCCTTAATCTAATTCTTGTAGAATAATGAAGGCATCCACTCTGTTATTCAGTTCAGCTTGACCGGGTAATTAGCCCCACCACCACCCCTGCACTTGTCACTGGGTTGTTGATTTTTAGGGGTTGGTCACTTTTACTTGTGTGTGTGTTTTTATCACCTGTCATCCTATTCCATTCACCGCTGCACTCCTCCATTCATCCCACACACTATCACCTAGTATCCCACATTCACTTCCACGCTGTGTCCCTCATCCCCTCTTTTTCCGTCCATACCTTCACTTCTTCCCCCATCATCCTTCATAATTTTCCAGTCATTTGTCACTTCCTTGTCGTGCACCTCCATATGGTCCCACATCCCTTCCCCCCCCCCCCTTTTCTGTTTGCTGTTTTCCCACTCCCCCCTCCCCCCCCCCCCCTCCCCCGACCCTACACTGCAGTCTCGGTTTGTCCCTTTCTTCCCCCGTTCACTTGTCCCATCCCTATGGTTTGTTGGTGATTTTACCCTATCAACTTTTTGGCACATTTTGAGGTCGCATGGTGAATTATTGTCAGCAGGGCATTGGCTATTTTCCAGTCTTATTGCACTTCATTCACACTTCTCTCATTCACCCTCTTCTTTATTCTTCTCACCTTTCTCCTCACATGCCTTTCCCTTCCCCTGCTTTCCGTTCCCCTTTTTTCCCCATGCCCCCCCTTCCCTTCCCCTTTCTTCCCTCCCCCCCCTTCTCCTTTCCCCCCTTCCCTTTTTCCCTCCCCCTCCTTTCCCTCCTTCCCCTCCCCTTTTTCCTCCATCTCCTTCACTTTCTAGCAATGCCCTCCTGCAGATCCATGGACTCATAATACAGTAAGCATATTAAATTCCATGGTTGGGAAACTTTCCAACTATATGGTATGAATCAACTGACCTTCCAACATTTTCCATTTTTGATTTGTAGTATTAACGTGAACCCTATCTGGGTGCGGTTCTGGACTGCCCGTCCTGCCCCCTCCTTTCCCTCCCTTTTTCCACACATGGGGGGCTGGTAAGCGTGACCCCTCGTAAGGCTCATCTGGTCCGTCACTCGTCCCCGGTGGGAACTGGTCTGATACGGGGGAGATGGAGGAGTGAAGAAACAAGTGTATTCATCTTAAACAGTTTGGAAATGCCAAGAATGACACTGTAGTGTCACAATCTCTGTGATAGGTAACTATACAATTTATTCAGTCGCATTATCGGGCATGCCTGTATGGTTTTTGGCACCGCGGAAATTGGATGTTATGTTTGATATGTGATATATGTTACCCCCTTTCTTTTAGTGCGGACAGCCATCCTCTGAAGAAGACCCGGGAAGGGTCGAAACGCGTCAGGATTATACACAATTATCATTGTCCCACATACATTGTATGGCCTATTGTCTTCATTAGAGGCATTTATTGTTATTCCAAACGCTTATAATTGGGGAAATATAGGCTGCCCTCGTATACATTGTGTCATACATTGGTTTTTACTGCAAATTGCTGTCTGCTGTATATGTATGCCACACTCAGTTCGTGTCCTGACTCCAATAGTCAGTATTTATCTTTATGAATTTTTCCTTTCATCGTTATTTATATATTTTTTGTACCAATAAAATTCAAATTTTGTAACCACTCACTGTACTCCATTGGCTGTTTTAAAGCCCCGATAGGGGGTTCTCTCTGGTTTTTTTCATGCACTGTATGGGGTGTGCAGCCTACTGGTCTACACTCATGGGAGTGCTTTTTATTGTTGCTTGTTTATTTTATTATATCTTTTCATGTGACAACACTGAAGAAATGACACTTTGCTACAATGTAAAGTAGTGAGTGTACAGCTTGTATAACAGTGTAAATTTGCTGTCCCCTCAAAATAACTCAACACACAGCCATTAATGTCTAAACATCTGGCAACAAAAGTGAGTACACCCCTAAGTGAAAATGTCCAAATTGGGTTCAAAAGTGTAAATATTTTGTGTGGCCACCATTCTTTTCCAGCACTGCCTTAACCCTCTTGGGCATGGAGTTTACCAGAGCTTCACAGGTTGCCACTGGAGTCCTCTTCCACTTCTCCATGATGACATCACGGAGATGCGCTCCTCCACCTTCCGTTTGAGGATGCCCCACAGGTGCTCAATAGGGTTTAGGTCTGGAGACATGCTTTGTCAGTCCATCACCTTTACCCTCAGCTTCTTTAGCAAGGCAGTGGTCATCTTGGAGGTATATTTGGGGTTGTTATCATGTTTGAATACTGCCCTGTGGCCCAGTCTCCGAAGGAAGGGGATCATGCTATGGTTCAGTATGTCACAGTACATGTTGGCATTCATGGTTCCCTCAATGAACTGTCGCTCCCCAGTCCCCAGTGCCAGCAGCACTCATGCAGCCCCAGACCATGACACTCCCACCACCATGCTTGACTGTAAGCAAGACACACTTGTCTTTGTACTCCTCTCCTGGTTGCCACCACACACACTTGACACCATCTGAACCAAATAAGTTTATCTTGGTCTCATCAGACCACAGGACATGGTTCCAGTAATCCATGTCCTTAGTCTGCTTGTCTTCAGCAAACTGTTTGTGGGCTTTCTTGTGCATCATCTTTAGAAGAGGCTTCCTTCTGGGACGACAGCCATGCAGACCAATTTGATGCAGTGTGCGGCGTATGGTCTGAGCACTGACAGGTTGACCCCCCAGCCCTTCAAGCTCTGCAGAAATGCTGGCAGCACTCATACATCTATTTCCCAAAGACAACCTCTGGATATGATGCTGGGCATGTGCACTCAACTTCTTTGGTCGACCATGGTGAGGCCTGTTCTGTGTGGAACCTGTTCTGTTAAACTGCTGTATGGTCTTGACCACCGTGCTGCAGCTCAGTTTCAGGGTCTTGGCAATCTTCTTATAGCCTAGGCCATCTTTATGTAGAGCAACAACTTTTGTTGCCATAGGTTTAGACATTAATGGCTGTGTTGAGTTATTTTGAGGGGACAGCAAATTTACACTGTTATACAAGCTGTACACTCACTACTTTACATTGTACTTCTTATAGCCTAGGTCATTTTAATGTAGAGCAACAATTCTTTTCTTCAGATCCTCAGAGAGTTCTTTGCCATGAGGTGCCATGTTGAACTTCCTGTGACCAGTATGAGAGAGTGAGAGCGATAACGCCAAATTTAACACACCCGCTCCCCATTCACACCTGAGACCTTGTAACACTAACGAGTCACATGACACCGGGGAGTGAAAATGCCAGCGGTTTAGACATTATTGGCTGTGTGTTGAGTTTTTTTGAGGGGACAGCAAAGTCACAGTGCTTTACAAGCTGTACACTCACTACTTTACATTATAGACAAAGTGTAATTTCTTTCAGTGTTGTCACATGAAAAGATAGAATAAAATATTTACAAAAATGTGAGGAGTGTACTCACTTTTGTGAGATACTGTATGTATTTAATGAGTCTTCTTATTTAACAAACATACATGTAAATCCATTCAGTCCTGAATGTTATTGCTCCAAATTATTATTTGTTGTTTTGTGGCTACTGTTGCACCTGATTTATTTTCATATGTAGAATAATCCTACATATCTCTTTAATTGAAAAAAATCCAATGCATTGTAAGAATATCAAAGGTCATTGGGCTTATGCCAGGTGAATAGAATAGCTCAGATTCATTGGTGGTTCAGAGAACCCTGACCATTACGACAGGTTGCTGCCGTTTATACGTATAGATCTGTTCCTTCAGCTGTTTACTAAATGTAATTTACAGCAGATATGAATTGTCATACATACTCACACTGTGCACACATTTTTCTAATGCAGAGTATTCATCTTAATTTAGGAAGCTGTGTTTGAGCACAATTTCCCTTTGTACACCATATATTCCTGATTAGCTGTGAATAGTTACAATAGTAACTTTGATTTTTAAATGATAATACAGCTGATTTGGTTATGAATAGTTACATTTAGCTTAGATTTTTAGTTTTATGGTGTAATTTATGAGTGAAAGTAATTTTACCCTGAAAATAAACAAAAGTGCCTCCTTGAAATTAGGGAACTGTTGCTGCAATCCAGACAATGATGAAACTGTGCAAATGTCAATGTATTACAACTTGACTGAGCAGGGCTTTCAGAAGGTCCTTGAGTGAAACTGCATTTTCTTGGTAATCATTCTATACTTTGTGACCTCCCTTTCTGAGATCTCACCTCTGTAGGTAATGCCCCTTATAGATGACAGTGGAGGTTGAGAGGCTTGGGTTCTTTTTTTATTATTATTTATTTTTGCCTGGTGCTTTAGCAAGTAATACACTTACTGTCTTCTATACTCACTCCTCCACTGTATCTTTGAAAGAGCAATGTAGCCACCCTTGGACAGCAGCATTGTCAACCGATGGAGAGGATAATGTTAAATTGACTAGTTGTCTTAGATAGTCTTTTACATAAGTGACTAACAAATTAAAGTGAATTTAAACCTTTATTTATTTTTTATTAAAATAAAAAAGAGGTTTATACTTACCTGCTCTGTGCAATATTAGTGCACAGAGTGGCCCCTTACCACCTCTTCTGAGGCCCCCCGCTGGCATTGTCCACTCTTCTTCTGTGTGTGCCCCCATATCAAGCCACTTGCTATGAGGGTACACCCGCAGGCCCACCCCTGATCTGGGCTGTGTGTGTCCATTTACACACACAGTGCAGCTTAACCACTTCCATACCTGGCTAATTCTGACATTCTTCTCCTACATGAAAAAATCATATTTTTTTTGCTAAAAAAATTGCGGAGAATCCCCAAACAGTATATATTTTTTTTTAGCAGAGACCCTAGCAGATAAAATGGCAATCATTGCAATTTGTTATGTCACACGATATTTGCGCAGAAATTTTTACAACGCAATTTTTTGGGGAAAAAAAACATTTTAATGAATAAAAAAAAAAAAAAAAAAAAACACAGTATTTACCCCAATTTTTTTGTATAATGTGAAAGATGATGTTACGCTGAGTAAATAAATGCCTAATATGTCACGCTTTTTAAAATATGCACACTCTTGGAATGGTGCAAAACTTCGGTACTTAAAAATCTCCATAGGATTCGCTTTTAAAATTTTTACAGGTTACCAGTTTAGAGTTACAGAGGAAGTCTTGTGCTAGAATTATTGCTCTCATTCTAATGTTTGCGACGATACCTCACATGTGTGGTGCAAACGCTGTTTACATATGCTACATATGCGTTTGCTTCTGCGTGCGAGCACAAGGGGACGAGGGCACTTTAAATTTATTTTGTTTTTTTACACTGTCCCTTTAATTTTTTTTTATCACTTTCATTCCTATTACAAGAAATGTAAACATCCCTTGTAGTAGGAATAAGGCATGACAGGTCCTCTTTATGGAGACATCTGGGGTCAATGAGACCCCAGACATCTCCTCTACCCTGGAAAGCATAAGATAAAAAACAAAACAAAACATTGATCTCTTCTTTCCAGGTAAAAAAAACTGACAGTGTTTACATCTGCCAGTGCCGGAAGTGATGCCATGACGTCGCTTCCGGCCTCCCAGGGTCATAGAGATGGCCGGGGACCATCTGGTCCATGGCCAGCTCTATGTTAATCCCTGTGAATCACACGGGGAAAAGGCACCAGAGGGCCTGTAAAAGCAATATAGCGGCTGAATAGCCACTAGGGTGGCTTTTACATAGTAGGGAATTAACGGACTTAAACCACACGTATCTGAATGATGTCTGTAGCTGTAGGCATTTTTCAGATATCCCTACTTCAAGAAATAAAAACTGACCATTGTAAGCACCCCTGTCAGTCTTAAATGGTTTGTCCCAACCCTCTAGATGCCGATTTTGCTAGATTGCTTGGTTTGTTAAAGGAAGTTGAAAAATAACAAACTTACTGGCTGGATCAGCAGGTGATAATAAAGGGAAAATAGGGGGAAAAAAGCCCAAAAAACCTGAAAACTAATGCAGCCACCACATCTAAGGATTAGTAAGCTGCAAATTATATATATATATTCCATTGTTGATATGAGTTCAGATACACTTTAATGCCAGGAGAAAAACAAAAAGCCCTGGGAAAATCGGGTGTGTCCCTTGTATAGATTTACTAACTGGATTTTGACTGGAGTCAAGTTTTTCTATCTTCATGCTAGTTTGTTGTAATATGTTGAAATCATTTTATTCTGATTGAAAGGTTGTCATCTTTGCCTCCTTTTATACCTTAAAGTGTTTGTTAACTCATAGAATACAAACACTGACAGACCCTCTATTAGAGCCTGGCAGAGCACACTGCAGTAGTCTTTTATAAAAAAGAGCGCTGTAAATACAGATTTACAACGATCTTCAGGCCGGTCACATGACTCACGGCCACTGTATACATCCAATAGATGGCTTCTGCAGGAGGGGCCGTGATCTCCCTCTGACATCAGCCGGGGAGATCATGTGGCCGCTCAGCCTCTCCTGCAGTAGCCCTAGAAACCTGGCCGAGAGTCACGTGACCGGCCTGAAGACAGTGCTAAAGAGGTATTTAAAGCGCTTGTTTTTATAAAAGAATAATGAAGTGTGTTATGCCAGGATATCATAGAGGGGCTGGCAGTGTCCATTCACAATTTTTATGGGACCGTAAACAGGAATGCTTGGACAAAATGAACACTCAACAAAAGACTACTTGCAATAAAAATATTTTATTAAAAAAACATTGTATTGGATAAAACTCGGCCGCGGCATATATTATTGGTTTATAAACATATTTATTAAGTATTGAATTACCATAAGTATTTTATTCAACATAGAAATAACTCAATAACCAAAACTTAAGAAAATACAGCTCAGCCACTATGATTCAAGCTGAAAAACAATCTTTCTTCAATATTATTTCACTTTGAAAGCACTTTGACAGCAAAAGGGACCCTACCACATAATATAGCCACGACAAGGGAAGGGGGGGTGGGAAGTTCCACTGTTTATCCTCTTCAAAAGACTGGCCCCGGACCCTATAGACTAGCCCTTTACATAGGGACCGCCTAGAATTCCAGAATGTTCCAGGGGGTCATGTGGTCCCTGCTGACCTATCCTGATAAGGGACGTCTGGATTCTAGAAGATTCCAAGTCAGCTGACCTTAAAGGACCAATCACAGGCTTTCCTGCCATTTTCTCACAGTGGGGAGCCTGGAAACTGCTCCTGTCACGATCCCATAAGGAAAAGGGGAGCCTTAAGACAGGCTTATCCCCTTTTCCTCATAATTTTACTAATAGCTGCAAAGTGGGGGGGGGGGGGGAGGAGACACACAGACACAAGATGACAGGCAGGAAGGAGGGGGGTGAGGGGGGAGAGAGGAGAGCAGAGAGGACAGAGTATGACATTTTTTGACTACAGTGATCAATGCGAAGCAGCCCTGATTTTCGTGGTCAGGTTAGAGGGGCCATACAGGAAGTGGCAGCTTCGGAGGGAGGGGGTTTACAGTTTGGAGGGACAGGTTACACAGCACAAGCACTGTGCTTCGTAATCTGCTTTAAGGGACCAGGAAATCAATATTTTTTTGGGGGGGTTAACAAACACTTTAAGGTCACAAAAATTAACTACAGGAGACACTGACTATATTAAAAGAAAACTTGCTTGTGACTCAATTCAATGTTTCCAAACACCCAACTGTGACCTTTTCCTCTTGGAAATAAAGGCGTGGCTTCCTGTTTTTGGAGATTATGTAAACTTCTCGAAGCAAAGCTAAAGAAAAGCTCTCAGATCTGGAATCAGTCCCATGCTAAGATCGGAGAGTGAAGCTCTGTGAATTTAAACTTCCTCTAACTTCATGTTTTATGTCAAGATAGCTGTAATAACAGAATGGAGCATTTGTTCAGAGAAAATCATAAAACATGTCTCTGTTAGGCCAGAGAAATTATATTAGCTGAGCTTTTTTTTAAATGTTGCCAGTGAAAATATGTATGGTATTTGTATTGGAAAACAAAGATTATGTGATTTATAAAAGGGTGTATTTCTTCACTAAGCAAAGTTGCTGTTTGCCTGTGTTTTTTTTTTTTTTTAAGCCCCTTAGCTATTTACCTGTATAATATATAGTGACATTTATTAAAGGAAGAAGGTTTTTTTTATCTTAATGCATTCTATTGCCCCGTACACACGGTCGGACTTTGTTCGGACATTCCGACAACAAAATCCTAGGATTTTTTCCGACGGATGTTGGCTCAAACTTGTCTTGCATACACACGGTCACACAAAGTTGTCAGAAAATCCGATCGTTTTAAACGCGGTGACGTAAAACATGTACGTCGGGACTATAAATGGGGCAGTGGCCTATAGCTTTCATCTCTTTATTTATTCTGAGCATGCGTGGCACTTTGTCCGTCGGATTTGTGTACACACGATCGGAATTTCCGACAACAGATTTTGTTGTCGGAAAATTTTATCTCCTGCTCTCCAACTTTGTGTGTCGGAAAATCCGATGGAAAATGTCTGATGGAGCCCACACACGGTCGGAATTTCCGACAACACGCTCCGATCGGACATTTTCCATCGGAAAATCCGACCGTGTGTACGGGGCATATGCATTAAGATAAAAAAACTTCTGTGTGCAGCATCCCCCCTCAGCCCTCCTAACACTTACCCAAGACCCATTTCCATCCAGCGATGTTGCACGAAAGACATGGCTGTCCGGGACTCTCCCTCCTAACTAGCTGAGACACACAGCACCATTGGCTCCCGCTGCTGTCAATCAAATTCACTGAGCCATTGAGGGGAGAGAGATTGCAGGGCCGAGCCGCAGCCCTGTGTCTAAATAGACAGACAGAACAGAGGCTCAGCTAAGCAAGCTGCTGGCTGCGGGGGCACTTGGCAGGAGGGAGGGGTCAGGAGTGCCGACAAGGGACCAGAGAAGAGGAGGATCTGGGCTGCTCTGTGCAAAACCACCGCACAGAGCAGGTAAGTATAACATGTTTATTATTTTTAAACAATAAAAGACAAGACTTTAGTATCACTTTAAGAATTAAAAAAGACCAAAGTTCATTTTTCTTTATTTCTCCAGTGTATCCAGAAAAGGTGACACAATCACCAATTTTTTCTTTAAAGTGAAATGGAAGAAAAATTTTTGATTCAATCAATGACAATGACATTAAGGCCTCACGACACAGGACGTTTAAAAAAAAGCCAGCGCTGTTGCCAGGAAAAAGTAGCGTTAAAAACGATGCATTTTTTAATCCATGGGCGTTTTTTGTTCGTTAGTGTTTTTTCATGATTTTTTCATTAAAAACACTCCCTATAATGTAAAAAAAACTCTAATGCCCCGTACACACGGTTGGATTTTCCGATGGAAAATGTGTGATAGACCTTGTTGTCGGAAATTCCGACCGTGTGTAGGCTCCATCACACATTTTCCATCGGATTTTCCGACACACAAAGTTTGAGAGCAGGATATAACATTTTCCGACAACAAAATCCGTTGTTGGAAATTCCAAGATAAAAGGAAAATGAGAGCAAGGTGTGTACAAAAGGGGAGGAGGGGGGCCAATATCCTGGAAATTGGAACTATAGAGAAAATTATGCACTAAGTGTGCATTTGGGGTCGCCCTTAATGGATATTATTGGCCACAAGTGAGTATTAAATCTCATAGATTGTTATATATAAAAGTGCACTAGAGTGCCATCTTTATTAAACACATTCAATATATAAAAAAATATAACAGTAGAATTTACAATTGTATAAAGTGCAAATACAAACACTATACATTCGCTTGCATATAGAGGATATAGCACCCATGTGCCTACAGCCCGCAGCCTGTATATGGAGAATCAGGCGGATGAGGTGTATGGCGTGTACCCGACATGTTTCGGAAATAGGTATGTATTACTCCTTCATCAAGGGATTTATGATTGGGTGCTCAAATCTATCTGTAAATATCAAAGGACAAAATAATAATAGAGAATATCTATGTCGTCATAAATTATATGCGACTGCATTTTTGCAATATATGCGATTTTAGTAGTTATTGAAGGAAGTAGTATAGAAAAGGTCTGGTATGGACTAATTATACTTACATCAATTTGATTCATAAAGACAAAAAACAGCAGTTAAAACAGTATAACTGAGAGCAGGCTGGCTTCTGGTTCACATGACACAAGGTGGGCAACCAGGAGTGTGATGCAGAGCGTTGCAGCACTTTCACAAGGGATGACCGATGGAGATCTGTGTATTTAAAGAGTGATGTTTGTAAGTATACAAGGCATATAATTAAGCCAATGCTTTGCTGAAGGATAGAGTGGTCATTCAGCTGTGGTTAAAAGGGGAGAGTAGGTGTGTAGAAAAAGTATTCAGATGATCTAGAACAAAGTATCTATTCAAATTACCTTGTGGCTATTTAGTGATCTCTCAAGACCAGACCTCCAGGCAGCAGTTCAAAAGACTGACAGATGCCAAAGGAGTGTCTGTGTCCTAAATAGGACAGCTGATTGGACATCAGCCAATCAGTGTCCACTCCACATAGTCAGCTGCAAAACAAGCAGCCATGTGTGGAGATCGGGCATCCCTCAGACGACGAGGCGCGCGGCGTAGCCACGCCCATGGGGGCGTGATGACGTCACGCGTCTTGACGTCACCGGCGGGTATGCGGTCCCGGCGCGATTAGCGAAATCCACACCGGGAACCGTGCGAGAGCTCGTCCACATGCAGAAGGCCTATGGGGCGCGCAGCCAAGTGCTGCCCCATGGCCATGCATGCGTAGAGCTTACCCGCCGGGTGTCCGTGCGCACGCGCACATCCACACCAAGGAGAAACTGCGCCATCTAGTGGATGGATGTAAGAAGGTGAACAAAAATGAATCAACAAAAAGCCAGCCTGCTGTACATGATTACAAGAAAAATAAGAATAAAAAAGGTGAATTAATGAGGAAGCATAAAAGAGCAAAACAAGAAAAAAAAGGAAACATATTGTAAATGACCAGAGGTTACATATGGGCAGTTTGTGAAATAACAGTCAATTTCAAACGATGTTGATAAAATAAACAAAATCTTCAAAATCTTTAAAGTAAACACAAAGTGTTCATTATTGTAATCGAGCAATTTGTATTATAACGGTATAGGGAACCCAGATATACATATTGTTCAGACCTATCGTATAACGATGATTTAGATCAAAGACAGTCTAAATATATATGGGCACAATGTCTTGTATCCATACCTGTATCTATCTGGAAATGTTTTACCACACCGATGAATACTATTTAATACATGAAGTCTGGAAGCTGACAAAAAAACATAATAAAAGGTGAGACATTTAGATTAAAGTGTAAAAGTAAACAGTGGGATGTATTAGGAGGTCCCTATAGATCTAGTTCGCAGACCCCTGATGTGAACCCAGGCAGAAATGGTTTGAAGTTGAAGGCCCCGTTTAGGCCAGGTGGATGGTTGGCCCGTAGATTGTGTATCCATCTCAGTTCGCATTGGAGAAGACGCTTGTTAGAATCTCCTCCTCTTGGACTGAAGTGGATGCGATCAAGGGCCAAAAAGTATACTTTGGGGGTCGATGAGGGATGAGCCATTGCCATGTGGCGACCAATAGGGAGGTCTGGATCGCGTTTGCGTATGGTGCCAAGATGTTGGTAAATGCGTTTCCAGAACTCGTTTATGGTCTTACCAACATAGTAGCACCCGCATTCGCAAGTCAGTAAATATACTATTGCTGGGGTTTTGCAATTAACGTAGTGCTTGGGGGTAAACCTTTGGCCATTAGGCAGAATAATATTTTTTCGTTTGTCCATATATTGGCAATAGTGGCAGCCCCCACACATATATGTTCCCAATACTTTGCATGGATCGCCTTTGCAAGTTTTGTACTCACTGTTAACTATTTTGTCTCCTATAGATGGTGGCCTCCTATAGGTGACTGTTGGGGCACTGGGGACAAAGGGGGCCAAAGTTTGGTCCATAGTTAATAAGTGCCAGTATTTATTTAGAATGCGCTTTATCTGCCTATGTTCTGAAGAATATGTCGTGATGATTCTAATTGTTTCATCTTTACTGGGTTGTTTTTGTGCATTAAGTAGGTCACGACGAGATTGGTTGAGCGCTCGTTTATACGCTTTTTTTAAACAGGTGTTTGAGTATCCTCTTTCGAGGAGTCTCTTTTTTAGGGCATTGGCTTCCATTTTAAATCTAGTATCATCGGAGCAGTTACGGCGTGCTCTTAGATATTGACTATATGGTATAGAGGTTAGAAGGGGCTTGGGGTGGAAACTACTTGCGTGCAACAATGAATTACCGGCTGTGGGTTTTCGGTATAGTTCACTGGAGAGATTGCCATCTGGTGATCTTTGGACCAGTACATCCAAAAATGTGATTTCCTTTGGACTGTGGGTCATTGTAAATTTTAAATTGAAGTCATTCTTGTTAATACAATTAAGAAATTCATGTAGTAATTCAGTTGGCCCGTCCCATATCATGAAGATATCGTCTATGTAACGTCGCCATGTAATAACATGGCGCATATACACAGACAACGACTCCTGGACAAGCAGTGAATGTTCCCACTCCCCCAGGTACAGGTTGGCGTACGATGGGGCACAACAAGTCCCCATCGCCACGCCCTGTACCTGGAGGTAGTGGGAACCGTCAAAGCAAAAGAAGTTATGGTTGAGTATAAACTCAAGAGAGGCCAGGATGAATTCAATATATTTGGGTTCAGAATCGCTATATTGTTGCAAAATGTGTTGTATGGCCGATAACCCTTTAGCGTGGGGAATGGTGCAGTACAAGGATTCCACATCGATGGCTACCAATTGGGTGCCTTCTTCTATGTGTATGTCTTGAATAATCTGTAAGAAATGAATTGTATCGCGTACATACGATGATAGGCAAGTAACTAAAGGCTTTAGATGGTTATCAACTACACGACTGAGGTTTTCTGTTAGGCTTCCGCAGCCTGAGATGATAGTGCACTTTTATATATAACAATCTATGAGATTTAATACTCACTTGTGGCCAATAATATCCATTAAGGGCGACCCCAAATGCACACTTAGTGCATAATTTTCTCTATAGTTGTTGGAAATTCCGATCGTGTGTACACAAATTCGACGGACAAAGTGCCACGCATGCTCAGAATAAATAAAGAGATGAAAGCTATTGGCCACTGCCCCGTTTATAGTCCCGATGTACGTGTTTTACGTCACCGCGTTCAGAACGATCAGATTTTCCGACAACTTTGTGTGACCGTGTGTATGCAAGAAAAGTTTGAGCCAACATCCGTCGGAAAAAATCCTAGGATTTTGTTGTCGGAATGTCCGAACAAAGTCCGACCGCGTGTACGGAGCATAAATGCGGCTAAACCCTTGTTACAGCGTTTAGCCGCATTAAGCAGGGTTTTTGCATTTTTACAGCTCAACAGCCTCTGCTCCTGGATGCACAGGCTGTAGTTTTTTTTTACTGCCCCTAAACGCTTATGCCTCCAAACGCCTCTGAAAGTTTATGTGTGCATGGACACATAGGCTAACATGGAGGGGCATTTAAAGGCAGAAAAAAAAAAGTCAGATGCCCCTAACAGCAACTGTAAAAATGTCCTGTGTGCATGAGGCATTAAGCAGACATTGAATGGCCCTGCTTTCCCTTAAAGTATCATGCTATGCTTATAAAAAAAAAAAAAAATTCACTAGATATACTGTAAAACCTTAAAGTATTGGTGTACTTCCAGAACTGTCTCCAATGTCAGTCCTAAAGAGAAAGGACCACGTTGGCTGTACATATTTCAGTGGTATAGCTAACATCATCATTCAGCAAGTCTTGATCTAGCAATGAGATTTGTTACATTAACCCCTTCCCAACCAGCTGCAGCAATCTGACGGACTTTAGATTTGGAACATGCTTCAAATCTTTATGTCGTAACTCCGCCAGACCCAGAAATCTGATCGTCTGTATGCTAGTCCGACGGACAAAAACCGACGCTAGGGCAGCTATTGGCTACTGGCTATCAACTTCCTTATTTTAGTCCGGTGTACGTCATCACGTATGAATCCGTCGTACTTTGGTGTGATCCTGTGTAGGCAAGTCCGTTCATTAAAAAGTCCATCAGAAGTCCGTCAAAAGTCTGTCGAAAGTCAGCCGGAAAGTCTGTCAGACCAGTCCGGTCGAAAAGTCCGCCCGTGTGTACGCGGCATTAGGCTTAATAATTTTTCTGCTGTTCAACAATTTAAAACTAAACTTGAAGTTCTATCCCTTTGGAACGGTATGTCGGTGTAGACATCCCAGAGCAACTGTGATAGGTTTTCGTGAGCTTTTTTTATATATAGAAATTTGAGTCTGATTGGATGTTGAATGTTGTTTCATGGAATGTGAGAGGAGCTAACAATTCTTTGAAACGCAAAGCAATTTTTGACACTGTTGCAGATTTAAAACCAGACCTTGTCTGTTTACAGGAGACGCACGCCACCCCAGAAACAGTACAGTTTTTGACACGCCTATAGATACGGCATATCATTCTACATATTCTTCCTAGGCCAGGGGCGTGTCAAACCTTGTGTATGGTAGTGGCGTTTTCTCTTGTGAAAGGGCGGAGGTGGATAAGTATGTGAGATATGTTTTTTCATGTTGCAGACTCTTTAACCACTTATCTACAGGGCACTTTCACCCCCTTCCTGCCCAGGCCATTTTTCAGCTTTCAGTGCTGTCACATTTTGAATGACAATTGCGCGGTCATGCTACACAGTAACCATGTTATCATTTTCTTCACACAAATAAAGCTTTTTTTGTGGTATTTAATCACTGCTGAGATTTTTATTTTTTTCCTAAAAGAAAAAAAAAGACCGAAAATGTTGAAAAAAAAAGTTTTTCTTAGTTTCTGTCAGTAAATAAGTAATTTTTCTCCTTCACTGATGTACGCTGATGAGGCGGCACTGATGGGCACGAATAGGCTGCACTGATGAGGCAGCACTTATGGGCACTGATAAGGTGGCATTGATGAGGAGGCACTAATATTCTGCACTTATGGGCACTGATAGGTGGCACTGATGATCACTGATAGGCGGCACTGATGAGTGGCACTGGTGGGCATTGATAGGTGGCACTGGTGGGCATTGATAGGTGGCACTGATGGGCCCTTATAGCCGGCACTGGTGGGCACTGATAGGTGGCATGGATAAGCGCCACTGATGGGTGACACTAATGGGCACTGATGGGCATTAATGGGTGGCACTGATGGGCATTGATGGGCTTTACTGATGGACATTGATGGGCATCACTGAAAGCCAGCACTGACTAGCATCACTAATGGGCACTGATTTCTGGCTGTGTTGGGCACTGATTGTTGGCACTGGTGGTCATTGATTGCTGGTACTGGTTGGCACTGGTTGCTGGCACTGGTTGGTACTGGTTGCTGGCACTGGTTAGCATGAGTTGCTGGCACTCTGTCAGTGTGAGGCAAGGAGAGCCGATTACCGGCACTTCCTTGTTTACATGTGACCGGCTGTGATTGGACACAGCCGAACAAATGATTAAAGAGCCACCTCGGCAGGAGCGGCCGTTCAGGTGCGCCATCATATGACATCCACCAAGAACGAGAGTTGCACCGCCCTGCCGTCATTTGACGGTGGGCGGGCGGCAAGTAGTTAATAGGCTTTTGTGATTGCTAGCGTATATATTCCACCCTCCATACTCATGTTAGGTAATACAGCGATTTATAAAGTTCTTGGCTGATATACTTCCCCTTCCAGTCCTAATGATTTGCGATTTTAATAATGTCTTTAACCACGTCAATACTGGGCACTTTCACCCCCTTCCTGCCCAGGCCATTTTTCAGCTTTCAGCGCTGTCGCACTTTGAATGACAATTGCCGCGGTCATGCTACACTGTACAATATGACATTTTTTATCATTTTCTTCACACAAATAGAGCTTTCTTTTGGTGGTATTTAATCACTGCTGGGTTTTTTATTATCTACTAAAAAAAACTTTTGGAAAAAAAACTTTTTCTTAGTTTCTGTCAGTGAATTTTGTTGTAAATAATTAATTTTTTTCCTTCACTGATGTGCGCTGATGAGCTGTACTGATGGGCACTGATAAGGTGGTACTTATGGGCACTGATTAGGTGGCAATGATGAGCACTGACAGGTGGCACTGATGGGTGGTACTGGCGGGCACTGATAGGTGGCACTGGTGGGCACTGATAGGTGGCACTGATGGGCACGAATAGGCAGAACTGGTGGGCACTGATAGGTGGCGCTGATAGACGGCACTGATGGGCATTGATGGGTGGCACTGATGGGCGGAAATGACTGGCATCACTAATGGGCACTGATTGGTGGCACTGGTAGCCACTGATTACTGGCACTAGTGGGCACTGATTGCTGGCACTGCTGGCACTGTATTGTAATCAGGACACTGATGATCAGTGCCCTGATTACCTGTCTTGCTGTCCCCTGTGTGGAGATGTCGCTGATCGGCTCTACTCGCCACACACTCTGTCAGTGTGAGGCGAGGAGAGACGATTACTGGCACTTCTGTGTTTACACGTGACCGGCTGTGTTGGACACTTAAAAATGGAAACTTAACCCACTTTGGCTTCAGATCATTTCTACACATGATCAAATACAAAGGGCCCTAAATTTTGTTTAGCAATTCATTTGACCACTGCCTCTCCCTTGATTGTCTGGGATGCCATGAAGGCCTATCTTAGGGGCCTTCTTATTAACCATTTCAAAACCGGGCACTTTCCCCCCTTCCTGCCCAAGCCAATTTTCAGCTTTCAGCGCTGTCACTTTTTAAATGACAATTGGTCACAGATATAATTTTCTTTTGGTGATATTTGATCACCTCTGCGGTTTTAATTTTTTGCTAAACAAATACAGTTTTTCTTTGTTTCTGTTATAAAATTTTGTAAATAAGTAAGTTTTCTCCTTCACTGATGGGCACTGATGAGGCTGCTCTGATGGGCACTGATAAGGCAGCACTGATGAGGTGGCACTGATGGGCACTGACGATGGACACTGATAGGCAGCACTGATAGGTGGTACTGATATGCAGCACTGATGGGCATTGATAGGCGGCACTGATGGGCACTCATAGGTGGTACTGGTGGGCACTGATAGGTGACACTGATGGTCACTAAAAGGCTGCCTTGATGGGTACTTATAGGTGGCACTAATAGGCGGCACTGATGGGCACTGATGAGTCTGTCAGACGCGAGTGAGGAAAAGCCGATAAATGGCTCTTCCTGTTTACACTGTGATCAGCCGTAATTGGACAAGGCTGATCACATGGTAAAGAGCCTCCGTCAGAGGCTCTTTACAGAGATCGGTGTTGCGGTGTGTCAGACTGACATACCACACCACCGATCGCCGCTCTTCGTACGCCCCGGGCGCATAATTGCGGGTTATCCTGCTGGACGTCATATGACGCCCAGTCAGGATAACTGAACCACCACCCAGCCGGCCTTTTGCTATAGGCCAGGCGGGAAGTGGTTAAAGAAATTAGTGTGGCCAAAACAAAAAGTTGACAGGAAGTTAAAGTGGTAAATGAGTGGGTGATTGCAGCTGAGGCAGCAGTTCAGGATTCAGCTCCTAAAAAATGTTCCTCATGGGTAGAGGCACAATCTCAACTTATAGAAACTCCTTACTCCTTATAGAAAAAAAGCGCAGGATAAACAATTTTTTAATACAGTAAATGTTTGGTATGGGGAGAAGGGGAAAAAGTTGAAAAACTTCTAGCAGCGATTGCCCGATCAGAAACGAATACTTCTTTATAAATGCTATAACATCAAAAGATGGGACGCTTTGTACTAAAACAGAAGATATTTTGACTGTCTTTAAATCCTTTTATCAGGAGCTTTATAGCTCAAGAGCCACTTATGCAAAAGCTGAACTTTTGGAATTCTTAGATGATATTAACCTTCCCACTTTGTCCCATTCTGATAAATGCATGTTGAATGGTCCGATTACTATAGAGGAATTGGAAGCTGCTGTGGCGTCTCTTCCTAAAGGAAAAGCCCCTGGAGTAGATGGTATTCCCAATGAAGTGTATAGCCATTTTTTTGCTACAGACCTTCAATGCTGCTCTAAGAGAAGGTTGTCCATCTCTGTCTATGATAGATGCTATAATCGTGGTTATACCTAAGAAAGCGAAAGATGCGTTATTTCCCGACTCTTAAATATCGTTGCTTAATACTGACATTCAACTACTAGCTAAGACTATGGCTATAGACTAAAGAGAGTTATCAAATCAATTATTCATATAGATCAAACAGGTTTCATGCCCAACTCTTCAACTGCTGTAAATGTAAGATGCACCTCTTTAAACATACAAACTCCAGTTGATAACTCAGCTAGCAGAGCTTTGTTGTCTCTATATGCCGCTAAGGCGTTTGACAGTATAGAATGGGGCTACATATGGGAAGTACTTAAACGCTTTGACTTTGGCGACATTTTCTGTAATTGGTTCAAGCTCCTATATACAATACCTAAGGCCTCTATAAGAGTTAATGGGAGCATGTCAGACTCCTTTATTCTCTACCAAGGTACTAGACAAGGGTGTCCATTATCAACCTTTCTGTTTTCAATAGTGATAGAACCCCTCGCAGTTATGTTGAGGCAAATGGACTGGGTGAGAGGCTTTCGCAGAGGTAAACATAAGGACAAAATAGTTCTGTATGCAGAAGATATCTTACTATATTTATCTGATACTCAGGAATCATTGGTTGCTGCAGTGTCGGCTATAGAAAAGTTTGGTTCTTAGGATTAACTGGAATAAGTCAGTACTACTCCCATTGGATCCTCTCTGGGACCCTCTCCCCCCTGCAGTATAACAATTTAAGGTGGATGCAAAGATTAAATATCTAGGGGTAACTATCTCTGCCCAACTTAAGGAATATATATCCTAAAACTTGCTACCACCACTTCAGTAATTCAGATCTCAAAATGAAGTCTGGTGTAAGCTGACACTTTCTGTGGCCAGTCATACCAATTTCTTGAAAATTATATGGATACCGTCAAGGATGTCCACTTTTACCACTCTTGTTTGCATTACTTATTGAACCTTTGGCACAAAGAATAAGGATGGAACCTACCATCACAAGTATTGAATTGGGCAGATGTCACCACAAATTATGCTTATTTGCAGACGACATCCTCTTATTTTTGTCCTCACCACAGGTTTCCAACCCTAACCTTATGG
Source organism: Aquarana catesbeiana (assembly GCF_042186555.1). Lineage (NCBI taxonomy): Eukaryota > Metazoa > Chordata > Amphibia > Anura > Ranidae > Aquarana > Aquarana catesbeiana. The sequence continues at coordinate 152,220,454 of NC_133332.1, read as the reverse complement.
TTATATTACATAAATTTTCACTCATTTCAGGTCTTAGAGTCAATGTCCAAAAATCAGTGGCGTTGAACATCTCGTTAACTGAAAAGGAGAAACGAACAATACAAGATTCGCTACCCTTTAAATGGGCTGGCCATAGCCTTCCTTATTTGGGTATCCAACTCACTGCCAGTCCCTTGGATCTATTTACTGCTAACTATCCAGCTTTATTGAAAACAACTACTAGTTTTCTATCTAATTGGACGTCCCTACCAATTTCTTGGTCCGGAAAAAATCAATATAATAAAAATGACCATACTCCCTAAATTTTCAGAGTCCTCCCGATTCATATTCTTGCCTACCTTTATAGAATTATACAACAAAAGGCAATACAATTCACTTGGGGGAAAATCAAACCTTGATTACTTAGGAAGACTTTATACCTCCCTAAATCAATGGGCAGCTTGGGATTTCCAGACTTTTCTATTAGGCATGTGCAATTCGTTTTGTTCCGAATTCGTTTTTTAACGAATTTCCATAAATTAGTTAATGCGGAAATATCCAAATTAACGAAAACCCGTTTAACGAATTTTTCCGAATATTCGTAAATTCGAAAAATTAGTAAATTCGTAAATTCATACATTTGTAAATTCGTACATTCGTAATTTACGAATGTACATTCGTACATTCGTAAATTCGTACATTAGTAAATTAGTGAATTCGTAAATCTGAACTAATAATTAACTAATAATAACTTAACTACTATTACTAGTAACTAATAAATTATAGGTATTGTAATTTCCTTTCAAATTTGGCTGTTGGTGAACGTAACACATACAATTTTATCCGAAGGTTACGAATGATCTTATATAACAAATGCCGTATCCAAACGAATGGAACGTAATTAATTAATAATAATAAATAACAATAATAATAATAATAAAAACTTTTTATTCTTTATTATTAATTTGTTCTGTTCCATTTGTTTAGATGCAGCATTCGTTATTTCGGATAATTCGTAACTTCGGAAAAAATTTGTATTTGTTACGTTCACTGACAGCCAAATTTGAAAGGAAATTACAATACCTATAATTTAATAGTTAGTTACTATTTCAGATTTTCGAATTTTCGGGTTTTTGGATTTTCAAATTTCAAATTTACAAAGGTACGAATTTATGAATGTACAAATGTACAAATTCACGAATGTACGAATGAACGAATGAACGAATGTACGAATGAAGAAATTTAGGAATGTACGAATTTATGAATGTACGAATTTATGAATTGCGATCATAACGAATGACCTAAAAAACGAAAAAAAAAACAAAAAACGAATGAAACGAAAATGAATGAATTTTTTGGCTGTGCACATGTCTATTTTCTATATATTACAGGGCTGCTCAATTGGCACAAGTATAGAAATAACACTCTACTATAGAGATTCCTTTGTGGGTAATAATTGAAGCAATGGATTGTGATCCTCTTCCTATAAATAATATCCTATGGTTACGTCCTATAGATTGTGAGACTTTAAAAAATCCAATTACTAAACACTCTCTATCTATCTGGGATAGACATAAAACCTCACACAGTCTACAATCTCCATATAACCCGATTCTCTCTTTTCATAAAAACCCAGCCTTTTATCCAGCTTGGATATCTCCCAGGACTTTTAAAGCCTGGACTAAGGTGGCATTTCTTGTCTATATGACATAATTTCAGCAACATCAATACATCCTTTCCCAGAACAATGCAAATCCTTTGGGCTCCCCCAATCCGAAATATTCCATTACCTTCAAATCAAAATTTTTTATGCTCCTCTCCTCAATACTAATGATACCATAAACACCCTCTCCCAATTTGAACAAATTTGTCTAAAGGACTCACATGCTAAGAGTCACATTTCAATGATCTATTTTCAACTGATCTCTAAATCAGATACAAATATACCAACATATGTTGCTAAATGGGCAAGAGATCTTGAACGCAATATTGATCTTCCGGTATGGTCTAATATATTGTCTAATACTAAATCTTCTTCAACAAATATAATGGCAGTTGAAACATCATATAAGGTACTTACACGATGGTACTTGGTTCCTGCGAGAATAGCTAAATTTGCAAAAGACAACTCAGGTCTCTGTTTTCGTGGCTGTCTCAAACAAGGTACATATATACACATCTGGTGGAATTGTCAAAAGGTACATACATTTTGGGAAAATGTCTTTCTAATAACCTAAAAAATGTTTGATTTTTCTAATATACCAGACCCGATAACAGCTCTCCTGAATTTAAAACCAGACTTTCTTACACATAAACAATTTAAACTATTCCTTATATTCTTGACAGCCGCAAAGCAGACAATAGCTAACGCATGGAAAACACCTATACTGAACATTGCAGAAACCAAGCTCAGAATGAATCAATCATTTATACATGCTAAGATGGACGCTCTAGATAAAGATAATTTGAAGAAGTTTGACAATTTATGGAGACCATGGATCAAACATTGCATACCAGATAACTTTGACAATCGAGTACTCTCGTCATGGTAATTGACACCCTCTCACGCATTTTTCTTATCACGGCCTATAAATAATGTTTGCCTCCGGAACCCTGATGTCTTTCCTACCCCCATACTCTTATTTCTTCTTTTTATTTTCTTTCCTCTAACTCTTTCGAGAACTATTTTCTTTCTCAATTCAATCTTTTACACTTTACACTCTTTATTTGTTACCAACAGGTAATTTTACAGAATTGTAGTATACAGTGCAAAGTAATGTTTCAGAAGACTGTCATGTACTGTCATGTCATGTACATGTGCTTAATACAGCAGATGGTCAGAGAAAGTGTATGAGTTATAAACCTGGTTGCAGACTAGGGATATGCTGGAGGAGACAGTAAAAGTCCCATAACATGTTTATAAGACTAGTAGAGACCATTTCCATCACTAATTTATTTACAAATTAAAGTTTGAGATATCATACAACAGCTTTTATAGTTGTACATGGTGCTATATTGAGTACTTTCTCATACCCCCTCATTAGCATGGGACCCACAGTGGGGTGAACAGAGATGCCTAAGCAGTGACTATTGGATGCTTAGGTATGGGGGCCACACAATTAGTACCAAAAATTACCTCGGACCACAGGATGGGCACCACAGAGCTGGAGTCTCTTGTTATATAGCTGTATTTCACTCAAGCTCCCCTTCATGCTCTAATATGTATTGGGTAGGGTATAATGAAGAGTGTTCGAAACCAGAGAACACTTGTGGTGTTTTTACAGGCTCAGATTGGGAATCTCATGTTCAGAGATCCAAATTACACCTACAAATATTTAGCTATTTGAGCAGCAGTTACTAAAGATGAATATCAGAAAGACATATAAGCAGTACGTGGACAGGGCACCCAAATTCCACTTACATGTAAATAAAGAGAAATCACAGAGATTCAGTAAACTGTAATAGGAACTCTAATGAGCATGTAGGAAGGGGTTGACATACTTCCCTTACAGGAAGTGACCTCTTAGTGTTACTAAACCCACAACAGTAAAATCAGTCTGTATATGCAGCATAGCATGCTTGTTATACTCACTCTGGAACTTAAGGGTTTAATCCTCTGCATTGTGTAAAAAGGCTGTTTTATCCTGTATGCATAGATCCCCCCCTCCTGCACTGTCTATCTGGGGAAGGCCAGCTAACACAGGCAGGGTAGCCGACCTGCACATGCTCAGTTGTATCTTTAATGCTGGAGAGAACATTTACTTGTCAATATCATGTGACCTGACTAGCTCTGAGAACATCACACATGTGGGCGTGTATACAGGATGGAGTGGAACTAAAAATCTCCTCCTACCTGATCTCTCAGCACTGGAGAAACTGTGCAGTTTATCATGTAACAGTGGTTTACAGATCATCCAAAAAGGTATATAGTGGCAATATTTTATTTTAGTAACACTTTAAGCCCATAAGGGTGGGAGGAGTCTAAGAGAGAAACTAGGCAAGCAATTTGGAGTAAGGCTGAGGAACTATGTTTTTGATTCACCTATGTGTTCTTCCTCTTGGATGGGCATTCCTGCATGGAAGCTAACCCCTTGTTTTGTGGGAACAATTATTCTCTGTGATGCCAGTGGATATGGGTTTCTGGATGTGTTAAGTATCTCAAGTTTGTTATGTAACTTACCTCTATGCCATGATTTGAAAATTATATTGAGATATTTTTTTAAGCAACGTAGATAGACTTGGCTTCTGGCCAGAGGTGTATTCAAAGAGGATGCTTGGAAACCTGAGTGGCAGCATGTAAAGTGGGTCCGTATACAGCTATGAACAATATCCTGAATACAAGACATACAGTATAAAGGTGGTCAGGTTGGAAGCTGGTGGTGGCTAGTGGGAAGAGATATAGCCCTGAAGGTAAGTATGGGACACTTCATTTGGAAAATGCCTCAGATGATCTGAGCCCCCATGTTACATGGGCCCCAGGTGTACAGTGAGATTGTCTGAGCCATAGCCTGTAACCATGAGAAAATGCAATACCTTGCAACTTGCAAATGAATAGTGATTACTAGTTGAATGGAGGGGTCAGTGCTGTAGTAGACCAGGGGGATGGTGTAGTTGGGTATTAAATCCACTATACATACATACAGAAGCTAACAGGAAGGGTCTGCTTGGGTGGTTACAGTATAGAGAAGATGGACCCTGGATAGCCCAGTCTACAAGCATTTATAAGAATGTGAACAGCCACTAAACTAGCAAAGGGTATATAGGGCATAGAGTCAGTGCTGTATTTTGGCCTAGGCCAACAAGGCCCAGGCCTAGGGCGGCACTTTGTGGGAGGGGGGCGGCGGTGCTGCCGCCCCCGCACGAAAAAAGCCCTCCCTCTGCTTCCCGAGTCAGTCTATTCATTGCCGAAGATTGCTGGCTGCAGCAGCGACTCTCACATGGAGTGCTCACAGCATCTCTCACAGCGTGTGCTCACAGTTCCCCCCTCCTCCTCCCCTTCCCCTCCCCTTCCCCTCTGCACAGACAGGAGAGAGAGAACTTGTCAGCGTCTCCTCTGGTGTTGTCGCTCGGATTGTGGCTATAGTGAGCAGACCCAGCTACAGTCTGCACATCCTGGAGGGTGAGAGTAAAATCCCGATCCTCTTCACTGTCTCTCCTTGAAAACCTCACACAGGATCTGTGCTCCAACTTTGTTTCTCCTATCTCCCTGTTATCTGAAATAGGACTCTCTGATAATTAACCCTCTGTGTCCTTACTGTGCTTTACTACTCTGTTTCAATGGACACATGCACACTGCTGCTTACATTTACGGTTAACTATTTACAGCTCAATATCTTCAGTCTGGTGCTTCTAGAATCAATGGCATTTAAAACCTTGGTGTCTGCTTGTATATGTGGTTAACCTTTTATAGCTCCTTGTATCTCTTCGCCCTGGTTCACATTGATGCTACTTCGAAATCACACTATTTCACTTGAAGTAGCGCGATTTCAAAGTAGCAAGGTCAGCGCAATTTCAGGTGCTACTTGATAGACATTTCTGTGGCTTCATACACAAATGTCTATTGAAGTCGCACCTGAAATTGGCAAAAGTCGTACAGAAATTACTTTTGCAAATCAGTGCGATGCTGCAAAATCAGTGTCCCACTAATTGGAACAGTGCCATTGCCATCAATAGGCTGCGACTTGTCATGCGATTTGATCTCTCAAATCGCATGACAAATCGCTCCAATGTGAACCTAGGCTTAGGCTCAGTTCACACTGGAACCGGCCTCGGATCGCACAGGAACGCTGTGCATCCCTGTTCTCCATTTCAGGGACCGAATCTTTGCCTGAATTCAGCATTGAAACAGAGCCAAAGAAGCACAGCGTTTCTGTGCAGTGTACTCCACAGCCGCCCCCGGAGATATGTGAACCAGCTCCATAGAGAGCCAGTTAAACCCACATCCAATTCACATAGGTGTGAACCCAGCCTAATGCTGCCTTCTGACATATAAAGAAAAGTGTCATTTCTGATCATAGATCAGTCTGAATTTTTCTTTCCAATATTTTTATTGAATATAGTATATGGAAAATATACAATACATATTTCTTAAATATAAACAACAATGTAGAAGAAATTAAAAGAACAGGACTCGGCCAACATGGCCTGCACACATTATATGTAGCAAAATGTAACAGTTTTACTGACTGAGTATAACATCTCTACATCTGTCTGTCCTTATACCTTAGTTGCCCCAGAATCATTACCATATCACTTATGTATTCCTTGTCGAGAGGGTGTGGCGCCGGGCGCCCACCCTTCCACCCCCTGTGGGATCTACTCTGTGGACGGGAGGCCCCCAGCCCCCCCCCCGACTTATAAGCAGCAATGCTACTATCGCTTCTTGATTCTTTGCAATATTGCGAGGGCAATAACACAAGGCAGGAAAACCTGCGTAGACTAACAAAAATAAAAAAGGGGAGAGTTAAAGAGCAAGGGAGAGAAGGAAGAGGAAAAGAAGGGGTGGGGGGAGAATTGGGGTTGAGTGCACCCCTAGGGATCTTCTCTAAGATCCATTAGTTATCAGAGCCCGCAAATAGGTATGTCCACCATGGTTCCCAAATCCTGTCGAAAGCCTGCTGTTTATCCGAAAGGATCGCCGACAGGCGTTCATTAATCATGATCCATGTCAGTTTAGCTTTTACCAGTTCAAATGGGATCAAAGGCTTTCTCCAGGATCTAGCAATCACAATTCTAGATGCTGTGAAGACAAAGGATATGAGTTTTTTTCGTGTACCGAGGCACTCCTTCCACTGGACCTCCCAGTAGCGCCTGTTGTGGGGATTTGGTTAGGTTAACTTGGGTCAGTGAGTAGATAAAGTTAAAGATACGTATCCAAAACCGTCTAACTGATCAGTCTGAATTTTATTAATCATCTTGCTGACTACATTCAGCCCAGGTTCACACTGATGCAGGTTAGAAACTGTGCAAGTTCAGCTGAACTGGCACAATTTCAAACCAGCAATGCAGTCCAACTTTGGGGGGTGATTTGACAGACATCTGTGCGGGTTCATGCACAGATGTCTATTCAAATCACCCCCTAAGTTGCCAAAAGTAGCACAGGAACTACTTTTGGGAATCGGTGCGGTGCCGCAAAGTTGGCGTCGCATCAATTCAGACAGTGCCATTGCTGGCAACAGCAGCCGATTTGGCATGCCATTTCACATGTCAAATTGTATGCCAAATCGGCCCAATGTGAATGGGTGCTTAAATAGGGACTGCAGTCTGCGCACATAATTTGGTATTATTAGAATGCAATTGGAGACCCTTATTGGGCACTGATGAGGCTGTGCTGATGGGCACTGGTAAGTCTGCATTGAAGGGCACTAATCAGGCTGCATTGATGGGCACTGACTAGGCTGCGCTGATGGGCACTGAAGAGGCTGCATTGATGGGCACTGGTGAGGCTGCATTGATGGACATTGGTGAGGCTGCATTGATGGGCACTGGTGAGGCTGCATTGATGGGCACTGATGAGGCTGCTTTGATGGGCACTGATGAGGCTGCTTTGATGGGCACTGATGAGGCTGCTTTGATGGGCACTAATGAGGCAACACTGATGGGCACTGATGACGCTGCGCTGATGGGCACTGATGACACTGCGCTGATGGGCACTGATGAGGATGCGCTGATGGACACTGATGAGGCTGCTTTGATGGGCACTGATGAGGCTGCTTTGATGGGCACTAATGAGGCAATACTGATGGGCACTAATGAGGCTGCGCTGATGGGCACTGATGAGGCTGCTTTGATGGGCACTGATGAGGCTGCTTTGATGGGCACTGACAAGGCTGCACTTGGTACCCACTTTTAACCACTTCAATACTGGGCACTTTCATCCCCCTCCTTCCCAGACCAATTTTTAGCTTTCAGCGCTGTCACACTTTGAATGACAATTGCGCGGTCATGCTACACTGTACCCAAATTACATTTTTATAATTTTTTTCCCACAAATAGAGCTTTTCTTTGGTGGTATTTAATCACCACTGGGGTTTTTATTTTTTACTCTACAAATAAAAAAAAGACCGAAAATGTTAAAAAAAAAGCATTTTTCTTAGTTTCTGTTATAAAATTTTGCACATAAGTAATTTCTTTTGATAAATTTTGACTAAAAATGATGCTGCTACATTTCTTTGGTAAAAATAACCCAAATTAGTGTTTATTTGGTGTTGGCAGTGATGGGGACAGACAGATGTTTTATGAGGACACAGACATGTGTATGGGGACAGGGGTGACAGTGGTGCTTGGTGTACTGTTTGTGGGGTGATCTGTAACAGCTCTCTGTGTAAAATTATCCTCCACAGAGAGCTGTCACAGATCATCATGTGACAGACTCACCCGGCATAGAGGCTTTTGGAGGGGACTGAATGCAAGCCTCTTGTTGACCGATTATGGGCCCTGGCATTTGGGGGAACGGTGCTCTTTGTGAGCTGTATGCCTGGGGACCCTTGAGGTGGCATTACTGTGGATTTGGGTCCTGGTTCCCCAGGACACACAGACTCTGGGGACCCTGGATGTGCCATATTAGAAATAGTGGCTGATTCATAATGCTGGTACAAATACTATAAGGAGATGCTGATGTCAATTCCAGCCACCTGTCTGTCTGTTGCCTGCTAGAATGTGTTTATTGTAAATAAGTCTAGTATGGGATCTAAGAGTCATTAGATCCCCATTGTTGTTTGTGTTAACTCTGCTATTGTGTGAAGAAGAGTTCTGTGTTGATTTGTGATAATGTTGATTGGGTTTTCTGAGCTACAAGACGGCCAGTCTGGCTTAAAGTTCATGACTGAGTCATCTAGGCTGTCTAAAGGGATTAGTTAATTAGCCCATATTAATTAGGTTTCTGATCACAGGTGTATGTTCAGAGTAATATGAGCAGGAGGTATGCACCTCCTCTTTTACTGTATAAAAGAGCCTGTATTCCTTTCAGAGATTCCTGGTTGAACTTACATACAGCCTGCCTGGTGTTTGTTCTAAGCTATCACAACTGGATTTGAACGGCACATAGCTGTAGTTCAATTCCCGGAGCATCGGATGACCAAGCCATCAGACGTTGCAATCTGATTCAATAGCCACAGAGGAGTGTCGGGAGAGTGGAACCGAGCGAGCAGGGGCTCGTTACACTGCAGATTCCCCCCCAACTGAGCTCGGCGGGGTTTACATTGTGACGGCTGTGATGCTTCTGTTTACATTGTGATGGCTGTGATTGGACACAGCCGTCACGTGATCGGGAGGGCCAATCTCTGCTTAGCTGGATTCTGTGATCATAATAATCACAGGATCAAGCCACAGCGCGCCTTGTGGCTGTGCTGCGAACATTTGCTCTGAGTGACGTTCCTGACTGTCCACTCAGGACAAGGAAATGACCACCCGGCCGTTTATGTGCAGTGGCCAGGTGGGAGGTGGTTAATGTACAGAGAGAAAGAGGTGAAGTTCTAAGAAGAAAAGGTGGGGCCTAAAGAGGAAAGGGTATGGTTTACAGATGACAGGGCGGGTCTTAAACAGGAAGGGGCATGGCATTGACAGGAAAGGGTGGGTCGTATTTAAATTAGGGGGTGCACAAGTTTAGTCAGGCCTAGGGCAGCACAAAACCTAAATACACCACTGCATAGAGTATATTCAATGTGCTTATTAGAAATGTGGTTACCTTTGGAGAAATTTCCAGCAGTCTTTTGCCTGTGAATGGTTAGGTGCAGTTTATAGATGTGTAAACTGATCTGTAAAGTTTAAGACCTAAATTGTGGAGAATAACAGAATACCATATGGAGTTAGGACAAATACCCTTGGAAAACTCAAGTCAGATTTCCTGTCAGAGCTTTCACAGGAATGCCTGTTCCCCAGTCTCCATGTGACAGCACCGGACCATCTCCTCAGGAAAAAATACCACTGGGATTTGTAATTTTAACTTTAGAACACAATTTATGTTCCCAGAACCTTCAAATATGTTCAAGGGTCACTGCTGATGTTTGATTGGTATTTATTCCTTTTAAAGATAATGCAAATAGAAACCTATGGCAACATCACTGTTGTAGAAAGTGACTGAGACTGCAAGGTGGTTGAGATCTGAAACCTCACTGATAGATAAAACATTTTCTGGTGCCTCCATGACAGCATAAATGTGGTTTGTGCCCTGCTTCCCATCCAACCCATGGGATCAAATATAACTCTGTCAAAGTTTGGCTGAGTAGCCCCCTCACCATTCCCTTTTTTTTAATCAAGACTGCGGGGTTTTTATAACTTCAGCTCTTTAGATTTCCTTGGTATTTATCAAATAAGTCCGCTCAGTTTCAGGATCTCCTGAGCAATGTCCTGCTGCTAAATGTACCCATAATGCCGCGTACACACGATCGGACATCCCGACAACAAAATCCGTGGATTTTTTCCGACGGATGTTGGCTCAAACTTGTCTTGCATACACACGGTCACACAAATCTTGTCAGAAATTCCGAACGTCAAGAACGCAGTGACGTACAACATGTACAACGAGGCGAGAAAAATTAAGTTCAATATCCAGTGTGGCTCTTCTGCTTGATTCCGAGCATGCGTGGAACTTTGTGCGTCGGAATTGTGTACACACAATTGGAATTTACGACAACAGATTTTGTTGTCGGAAAATTTGAGAACCAGCTCTCAAATTTTGTGTGAAGGAAATTCCGATGGAAAATGTCCGATGGAGCCTACACACAGTCGGAATTTCCAACAACAAGCTCCCATTGAACATTTTCCGTCGGAAAATCCGACCGTGTGTACAGGGCATAAGAGTAAAAGCTTCTTTTTCTTTGGATCCTTTTAAGGCTTTTAATTTTGACCTTGATTGTAAGGCATGGTGGTACTTTATTAACATATTATCCTTTTGCTTATTCTGGTGTCCCTTTTATTTGGAGCATTTTGTTTGTGAGGCCACTATGTGCACCATGACATTATCCTATTAATTCATCCTGCCAGTCCTGAGTGTGAATGAGGCTCCAACCCCACATTTAGCATGCCACTGCCAGAGACCATCTTAATACCCTGCTCCAATTTGTCCAAAAATGTCTGGACCCCAGTGACAGGTTTAACAGGTTTTCAGTGTATTGCTGAAATTCAGTATTAGCAGGTGCTGCTGATGTTAACTGCACTGCTTGGCAATAGAATGCTAATACACAACATAACTTTATCTAGGAGCAGCTTGAATTTGAGTTCTTCCTGGGGAATCTGTCTTAACACAAGCAATTTACACTGACTTTTTCAGCCATGGTTACAACTCTCACTTTCAATTTCATGTAAACTAACACAGTCTTTATTCAGCAGAAAATGCGGTCATTGAGTCTAAATTTTACCTAAATTTATTCTCTTACTAGAAGAGGAACTCTGTTCAAAACAAAATAAGACCATTTTCAAGCAGCTATAATGGCAACTGTCTAGCTGTAAAAGCTTTTCCTGTACATTCTGTACTTGTTTTTTTTTTAGTCCCTCATGCTACATAGCTGCTATAGCCTGAATAAAAAATGTTGTCTGCAGTTCTTTCACTGAATTGTCTGCCTCCCGACAAATGATTGGATTGTATATCCTGTTTAAATATCTCTAGTAGTGCCTAAAACATGAAACTTCCAGAATTTTATTGTCTATAACTTTTAATGATATAACTTTTTGATTACAGCTCTATATTCATTAATACATCATGAAATATATTTTATTAAATACAAGTATCTGAACTTGACCTGGAACCAGTCTGCTTACTTTCAGTGTTCATATGCTAGCAAGGAACATGTTGATAGTAGGAGAGAGCACAGTGGCAGAGGGATGAGATAATCAGCTTGCTGTTTATTATTATACAGGATTTATATAGCGCCAACAGTTTACGTAGCGCTTTACAACTTGAGGGTAGACAGTACAAATACAATACACTTTAATACAGTAGGAATCAGAGGGCCCTGCTCCTTAGAGATTACAATTTTGAGGGAAGGTCAAGAGATACAAGAGGTAATAACTGTGGGTGATGTGCTGATTGAGAAGATAAATGTACAGTTGTTAGGTGGGGGCCAGATAGGCTTCTCTGAAGAGATGAGTTTTCAGGGATCGTCTGAAAATGGATAAAGTAGGAGAAAATCGGACGGATTGGGGTACAGCATTCCAGAGGATGGGAGAGGCTCTGGAGAAGTCCTGAAGGCGAACATGGGATGAGGTGACAAGGGAGTTTGAGAGCAGGAGGTCTTGGGAGGAGCGAAGAGAACTATTAGGTTGGTATTTTGAGACTAGGTTAGAGATGTAGCTGGGGGCCAGGTTGTGGATGGCTTTGTAAGTTATAGTTAGTATCTTGAATTTAATTCGGTGACTGAGTGGCAACCAATGGAGGGATTGGCAGAGGGGTATAGCAGACGCTGAGCAGTTTGTGAGGTGGATGAGCCTGGCAGCAGCATTTATGATGAACTGAAGTGGGGATAGCCTATTTAGAGGTAAGCCAATGAGGAGGGAGTTGCAGTAGTTAAGGCGGGAGATGACCAGGGAGTGGATTAGAAGCTTTGTGGTGACATTGGTTAGGAAGGGGCGTATCTTGGAGATGTTGCAAAGATTGAGGCTGCAAATTTTGGATAGCGATAGAATGTGGGGTTGAAAGGTTAGTTCAGAGTCCTGGATTGCACCTAGGACCTTGGCGTGGGGAGATGGGTTGATAGTTGAGCCGTTGATATTAACAGAGAAATCAGGGGAAGTGGCACCTGAGGGAGGAAATTTCATGAGCTCGGTTTTGGATAGGTTGAGTTTGAGGAAGTGATGTGACATCCAGGCTGATATGTCTGCTAGTAAGTTGGTAATGCATGAGGAGACAGATGGAGAGAGCTGGGGGGTGGAGAGATATATTTGGGTGTCATCAGCATAGAGATGATATTTAAAGCCGTGGGAGGCAATCAACTGACCCAGGGAGGTGGTGTAAATTGAGAAAAGGAGAGGTCCAAGAACAGAACCTTGGGGGACCCCAACGGAGAAAGGAAGAGGAGAGGAGGAAGTAGAGTTGTAAGTGACACTGAAGGAGTGGTGGGATAGGTAGGATGAGAACCAGCGAAGAGTACAGTCACGGAGACCAAAGGAGTGGAGTTTATTGAGGAGGAGGGGGTGGTCCACTGTGTCAAAGGCAGCAGAGAGATCCAGGAGAAGTAGTACAGAATAGTGTCCACTGGTTTTAGCCGTTGATAGGTCATTTGAGAGTTTAAGGAGAGCAGTTTCCGTGGAATGTTGAGGGAGAAATATGGACTGAAGGGGATCAAGAAGTTTATTCATGGTCAGATGGTCGCTTAGTCGGTTGTAGACCAGTCTTTCAAGAAGTTTGGTGGAGAAGGCGAGTAAGGAGATGGGACATAGGTTGTTGAGATTGGTGGGGTCCAGTGAGGGCTTTTTAAGTATGGGGATGACTAGCACATGTTTTAGAGAGTTTGGGAAGATGCCACAAGAGAGGGAGAGGTTGAAAATGTGAGTTAGAGAGTGTAGAATCGATTTAGAGGGTGAGTGTAGCATTTGTGAGGGAGCAGGATCCAGGGAGCAGGTGGTTAGATGCGTGTTAGATAAAAGTTTAGCAACCTCGGTAATAGTAGCAGGGTTAAATGAGGGAAGTAATGATTGTATCTGTGGACATGGGGTGTTGCATGGGGGAGGTTTTTGCGCATTGGCGATCTCCTCATGAATTGTGTCAATCTTAGTTTTGAAGTGATTGGCGATCTTCTGGGCAGTGAATGAGTTGGTAGGTGGAGGCAGCGGAGGACAGAGTAGAGTGTTGAAGGTAGAGAGGAGTTGATGTGGACTGGATGAGAAGGTGTTAATGAGTGTGATAAAGTAGGTCTGTTTGGCAGTGTGAAGGCAGGAATAGTATTTTAGGAGGGCAGATTTATATTGTGTGAGGTCTTCCTGGATCTTAGTCTTATGCCACTGGCGCTCAAGAGCACGGCTACATTTTCAGAGACTTCTGGTGTCATCTGTTTGCCAGGGTTGTAGCAGTCAGGGCCTAATTCTGCGTGTAGTGAGGGGGGCAAGCTTGTTTAGGGAGGAAGACAGTGAGCTGTTGTAGATGAAAGTGGCTAGGTTGGGGCAAGACAGAGGTGAGATTTTGTCATAGAGGTGATCAGTAGCAGAGTGGAGAAGAGAAGGGTTAAGGTGGCGAAGGTTTCTATGTGTAATTGTTGTTAGGCAGTTGGAGGGAGAGGAGGTGGAAGACAGGGAGAGAGCAAAACTAATAAGGTGGTGATCATAGAGTGGGAGAGGATTGTTGGAAAGGTTGCACGGAGTGCACATATAGGAGAAGACAAGGTCAAGGGTGTTGCCATTGGCGTGAGTAGGAGCCTGTATCAATTGCTTCAGGTCAATTGATGAGGTTAGACTGAGAAATTTAGAAGTAATAGTAGTGTTAGTGTTAACAGGGATGTTGAAGTCACCGAGAATAATTGTGGGGATTTTAGAAGAGAGAAAGTAGGGTAGTCAGGCAGAGAAGTCATCAAGGAAGGCTGATACTGGTCCAGTGGGCCGGTAGATGACTGCAATTCTTAGAGAAATGGGAGAGAATAGACCAATTCAATGTGCCTCAAAAGAGGAGAGTGTCAGAGAGGGAGGTGGGTGAAGTACCTGATAGGTGCTGCATGGGGCTAGAAGGATTCCCACTCCACCTCCCTTCCGTCCACCTGGTTTGGGGGAGTGAGTCCAGAGAAGGCCCCCATGGGAGAGGGAAGCAGGAGAAATAGTATCTGATTCATGAAGCCAGGTTTCAGTAATGGCAAGTAGGTTAAAGGAATTTGTGATAAAGAGGTCGTGAAGGGCGGTGAGTTTGTTACAGATAGAGTGTGCATTCCAAAGGGCACAGGAAAAGGGGGGGCTGGTTTTGGAAAGAGGAATATAGACCAAGTTCTGTGGGTTGCGGCTCCTGCAAGAGGGTGTAAGCGGATGGGAGCGTTGAGCAAAGACAGATGATGGTGGCCCAGGGTTTGGGGATATGTCACCAGGGGTTAGGAGAAGCAGGAGGGTGAGGGAGGTAATGTGGGAATGTGATTTATGTGAAGGGGCATGTCTCAGAGTACTGGAGGTTTTATCAGTATATGGATGTAGAATGAGCAAGAGTTGGTAGGAGCAGTAGTAGGGAGAGGACAGAAGGCAGGGTTATATGTATAAGCAGGGGGTGGAGGGGGGGGTGAAGGTAAGAGAGTTTGAGGAGAGAGGACAAGAGTGTCAGAAGCAGTGGTAGAGAGCGCATGTTACAGAGTGGAAGGAGAGCTTAATAGAGAGACAGGGTCCCCTGTAGTCTGTTAGGTGCTTTTCAGTGCAGATTGCTATATTTGTTTGCTTTGTGCAATCGCTGAAGTGCAGAGATTAAAGTGCATATCACTTGTAGAAAGAATCACTTAGAGATAGAAGCCTTAAGGATAGAAGCCCCTGCAATGTGCTCCCCCAGCAGTGTGCTGACCCCTTAAGGATGCTCAAATTTATACTGTTATGAGGGTGGGGTGGAAGTTCGTTAATTAATCATGAGTGAATATAAGAATGCCTAACAATCAAAGTGGACCTTTTGCTTCTAAAGTCAGAATAGCAAGAGGCCAGAGACCAAGATAAGATCAACACATAAAACTTAGGTAAGATAGTGCAGAGCAACAAAAAACAACATCATGGTTATGCACACAGGGCAACAGATAGAGAAGGCCACATACCAAAGACACACACACAGATACAGCAAGCAGATCCCAATTTCATTTAACGGTGGAAGATGTGGTTGAGCTGACACATACCAAGGACACACACACACAGAGACAGCAAGCAGATCCCAATTTCATTTAACGGTGGAAGATGTGGTTGAGCTGACACATACCAAAGACACACACACAGAGACAGCAAGCAGATTCCGATTTCATTCAACAGTGGAAGATGTTTGCTGTTTCTTTTTTCTCTGTCTAGACACAGGCCGGGGAAGAGGCAAGACCTGCAAGTGTTACTTAACTACAGTTCATATTTATGTAATTCAGCTGTGTATTTAGCTATTTGCCTGGAGTTCTTCTTTAACATTTACAGATACTGTAGGAGTTTAACCATGACATGTACTCACACCGTGAGCCTGATTTTAAAATTTCAGTTGGTGCATGGGAGTCAAAGGTAGTTTAATAAAATTAAATCCGAATGCTACCCTTGAAATAGTTAAATGTGAAATAAATCTACTCTCAGGTAAACCTACCAGCACTACAATTGTTATACCAAATGTAAAAAACTGAAAACCAAACTAGTGCAGAGCTAATATAATTAAATAGAAATACAATAAATAAAGTTGAAAAAAATTATGTAAACAAAACAATATATATATATCATAAATTTTCACAAATCAGGTCCATAGTGTAAGTCCAAACAAATCATAATCCTAAAGCCTTGTACACATTGGCCGCAAATTGGGCAAAATCGGCTGGTACAGCAATATGTTTTACAGAAGCTGGTCTTACTACTGGCTTCTGTCAAATGGACATGTTGGAAAACCAGCACCTGACCCAAATCCAGTCAGTACTGGCAGCCGATTGCTGTGAGCGCTGGTCAGTGTGTTCTGGTGGCGGGAGTCCCCCCTGTCAGAACACAAAGGCACAGTGGGGGAGATCATCATACTAACATCGCTTGTACCAGGCCTAACACCTTTTGGATGTGGTCTAAAATAACCCACTTAATTAATTGACCCCCTAATTATGAGTGATCAAAAAGCGTTTGATGTTAATTACATGATTCGCATGGACCCCCAGATGAATTTTGTCTCCCATATGAATCCATGAACCCCAGACTTGATATGCAAAACAAAAATGCCACAAATAGAATAATGGGGGTTCTCTTAAAGGAAAATCCACTTTGCACTGCAAGTGCACTTGGAAGTAAAGTCGCTGTAGATCCGAGGGGGACATGCAAGGAAAATAAAAAGCAGCACTTTAGCTTGCACATAATTGGATGATAAAATCAGCAGAGCTTCCACTCATTTCAGATCTACCCCTTAGATTTAGAGTGACTGCACTTCCAAGTGCACTTTAAGTGCACTTTCAAGTGCACTTGCAGTGCAAAGTGGATTTGCCTTTTGTAAATAACCCACAATATGTACAACAATTACTGTATATGAAGAAAAAAGTTTTCATTCACATGTGAACAAAATGTTGTGATTATGCACACACTATGAACACACAACTCAGCCCACTTTAAGAGGAGAATATGTGCTAAAAGGATCATATAAAACGTAAGAATACAATACTGGCAGTATGATACAAACATTAAACATGGAAAACTTGTACATTTGTGCGATTGATGTCAGCACGTCCAGGCTCCTTCCTACACTTTTCTTCAAAAATTACACCATCCATGATGGCTTGTTTGGCAATGGAATCAGTAACAAATGTACTCCTGAAAACTTAGCAGCAATAGGATGATATTCGGTCTTTTATAATCCACAAAGTTCTATCATAACCAATCGAGTTATTAATGGGATCCTTTCAATGGTGCCAATATCAAATAAAAAATGTTCACACTGGTCTAAAAATCAATGTTGGTATAAGAAGCAGAGAGTGTTCATAGTACTTATGAAGCAAAAAGTTTCAATCATGCAAAAGAGCTGGATTTCTTCATAGCCTATATAGGCCATGGCATAGGTTGTAAGTGCTGCTCAGGAAGGCACTAGCACTGTATATTACACAGGTATGGATACTCTTGATTAAAGTGACCTGTAGCATCATTAAGGAAGCTCAAGTGGGGTAAAACAGAACATCTAAATCTTTTAGTGTCTTTTTTGCAGTGCTGGACCTTGATAGGCACCCTTATGGTACCGACAGTTTTACAAAATATTTTGGCTGGAAAATATACTTTAACAGAACTTGAATTTGTTTATATGGAACATACCACAATTTGTTGTACACAGATGTGAACTGAAACACCTGTTTAAATAACCTCCATGTTAACATTCTCATCACTTTTATTTTGTTTTTTTTCCAATTGCTGTTTCTTATTATTCAATAAAAATGTTAAAATTAGAAAAAATAAACTTTATAAATTGAATATATATTAAACATATGTGTAGAGTTATGCTTTAGGAAGCTATGCTGGGCTGTTTTGAAGCAGCAATATATTCATACCTTTTCATAATATGCATTTGGCTGTACACCAGACATTTGTGCATGCATTTTTTCCTGTATTCCTCCATTGGACTGTTCTTTTTATTTTTAGTTACTGTTAAGCTGCAGAGGAGAACCCGTAAAGAGAACAATCGCAAAACTAACATGCAGCATATCTCTCCACCAGCTCTAACGGCCTGCACTTGAATGCTGAATGCCTGGCATTCATCTAAAGCCTCTAGGGATAAGATATTCTGATGGGAAGTGGGAAAATACACACAATATTTTAATTTGACTGCATTGCAACATTATGTTGTATGCCAAAATCTAATTTTCATGGTAAACTCAATGTTAGATTCGGAAAATCAAAATCACTATGAAGCCAACAGATGATATTCTGTATGGAATGTTGACATACAAATATTAATAATGCAGATAAGCAATTCAATATGTCCAAACCCGAATCTGACCTTGGTTGCACTGGCTCATCCAATACAGATATTCACAATCGTTGACATTCTTACATAAAGTGTGTGTCATCATTTTACAAATTCACACAGGAGTAAACTAACCCTACAATATTGTTTATAAGCACAAAGTGGCCCCTACTTTCACAGTGTGCAGATAAAACAAAGTACTCTTTTCCACAGTCATAATTCATTCTCTATTGCTAAACTATTCTAGTGCTTCAGTTCTTTGATATGCTATATTTGCCAATACTTATCAGAATGCTGTGAGAGACAAAAAAAAAGGCTATTGTGAAGGTACCTAGACTTACACAATTCTAAGCCAGTATGTCACACCAGAAAGTAGATGCTGATCCAAGATGATACCTGAATAATCAGGGTGCCACTCTACTGGGAAAAAAAGAAAGATGAATGCATTTGGTAGGAGGAGCAGTGTAATCTCTGTCAGCAGTTATAAATACCTCTAAGTTTTATATCTTTAGGTTACTTAGAATGCACACACATGGAAAAACATCTAGGAGTAATCAAAATCATTTTTCAGCAATCTGATTTAAGTAAATACAAGAGCTCTGTGTAAAATCTACATAAAGACAAAATGCATTGATTTGCACATCTCATAAACCCATATTTTATTCACAATAGAAATAGAAAAAATACCAAACTGAGAAAATGTAGCATTTTAAGAAAAAATAAGGTAGTTTTGAAATTGATGGCAGCAACATGTCTCAAAAAAGTTGGGACAGGTC
Source organism: Aquarana catesbeiana (assembly GCF_042186555.1). Taxonomy (NCBI): domain Eukaryota; kingdom Metazoa; phylum Chordata; class Amphibia; order Anura; family Ranidae; genus Aquarana; species Aquarana catesbeiana. The sequence continues at coordinate 152,201,152 of NC_133332.1, read as the reverse complement.
CACGTTTACCATGATGTAGCATCATCCCTTTTTTTAAAGAGGAAGTAAACCCTGATGGGTTTTGTCACGGAACGTCCCACACTCCGCTTGAGTGCTTCCGTCATATACCACTTCCTCCCAGTCTGTATACAGATATCCCAACCTCTCTGAGCACAAAACAAGGCGACACTTGCTTGTTGCTACCAAGAACTCACTTTATTCAGAACCAGAATACAGTCTTATATACACAGGAGAAGATTACTCTAACAATACAAACGTAACCTAATTAACATGAGCTAATTATCTAATCCTTTATACAGCCTAGGTGACTGAGACATGACCTTTCGCCCAGACTTGTGGGCACCGAGTTTCACACAGTTATATCAACACAATAGCTGGAGCTAATTACAATTAACAATACAAACAAAACCTAATTAACCTAATTAACATGAGCTCCAATAGGAGTCGTCCTGTCTCCTACATTGTATAGAGGACAATGTGATCAGCTCATTCAATTAACAGGTTGCGTTCAGAATCAACCAAACCAATAATAGTCTCTACATACATCCTGGGAGATATTGTGGACAAATATTACTGTCCCATTTTAAGTAGTCCAAGATATATTTTCTCACTCACCCTGCGCCAGGATGGCACAGGGTGACTTAGACATAAGATGTATTCTGAGTTCCACGGGCCCTCCTGTCACAGGTTTTACTTCCTCTTTTGCTCCCTGAAAAGCCTGTAAATTAAAAGCATAATGGGCTAGTATGCATTGCATACTAGCCCATTATGTGGCACTTACCTGCAAACAAATCCATCGCTGTCCCCTGTGCAGGCTGCATCCATCTTCACCCCTCTTCCTTCCGGGGGCCACGGACTCTGACTCTGTGACTGGCCGGAGCCGGGTGACTTCACTCCCGCACTTGCGTGTGGGAGCCGTCAGTAACGGCACATGCTGGGGAAGAAATAGCATGAAGGTCTGTTTCTTCACAGTGCATGCGCTGATTACATCATCGGCGCAATCCAAGTGAAATATCTTTCCATTACATATAGGTAAGCCTTATTCTAGGCTTACCTTTAGTTAAAATTCAGGAGGGAGGGTTTACAACCACCTTAACAACACTCTGTAAACATCTGTGAACTAAGTGGACCAGTTCCTGGAGTTTTTTGGAGAGAAATGTTATCCCATTCTTGCCTGATATAGAATTCCAACTGCTAAAGAGTCCTGGGCTTTGTTTGTCATATTTTTTGTTTTAAGATGTGCCAAATATTTGCAGTTGGTGAAAGGTCTGGCCTGCAGGCAGGCAAGTTAAGCACCTGGAATTTTCTACTACAAAGCCATACTGTTGTCATAGATGCAGTATGGCACTTAGCAATGTCCTGCTGAAATATGCAAGGTGTTCCCTGAAAAAGACATTGTCTGGATAGGAGCATATTCTGTTCTAAAACCTGGATATATCTCTCTGCACTGATGATGCATTTCCACATGGCAAGCTGCCCATTCCATATGCACTAATGCACCCCCATACCATTAGAAATGCAGACTTTTAAACTAAGCCTTAATAACAAACTGGAAGAACCCTCTCCTATTTTAGTCCAGAGGATGCGGCACCCAGGGTTGCCAAAAAGAATGTAAAATTTCAGTTCATCTGACCACAGAACAGTTTTCCACTTTGCAACAGACCATTTTTAGCTTTGGCCCAGAGAAGACATCAGCATTTCTGGATCATGTTCATATATGGCTTCTGCTTTGCATGATAAAGCTTTAACTTGCATTTTTGGATGGCATGGAGAACTGTGTTCACAGATAGTGATTTATTTATCTCTCCTTCACCTCTGGCATTTTCCCCAATGCTCTAAAACATGCACTGGTCACCCCCATGCTTAAAAAGCCGTCCTTGGACCCTTCCAATCTTAACAACCTACGCCCTATCTCCTTGCTCCCCTTTTACTCTAAACTCCTTGAATGCCTGGTTTACAACCAACTGAGTGACCACCTCATTGAGAACAAGCTTCTTGATCCCCTTCAATCTGGATTGCGCCCCCAACACTCCACAGAAACTCTCTTTTAAAACTCACAAATTACCTACTAACTGCAAAAACCAACGGCTACTATTCTGTACTCCTACTTCTGGACCTTTCAGCTGCCTTTGACACGGTTGACCACCCCCTCCTGCTCAAAAAACTTTACTCCCTCGGTCTCCGTGACTGTGCTCTTAAGTGGCTCTCATCCTATCTATCCCAATGCACCTTCAGTGCCACTTACAATTCTACTTCCTCCACTCCTCTTCCCTTCTCCATTGGGGTCTCCCAAGGTTCTGTTCTTGGACCTCTTTTATTTTCAAGCTACACCTCTTCCCTGGGTCAGCTGATAGCCTCTCATATCATTTCTACGCTGACGACCCACAAATCTATCTCTCCACCCCTCAACTCACTCCATCAGTCTCCTCACGCATCACTAACTTACTAATCGACATATCTGTATGGATGTCACAACACTTCCTCAAACTCAACTTGTCCAAAACCGAGCTTATAATATTTCCTCCCCCACGTGCCTCTTCACCTGACTTATCTGTCAAGAGCAATGGCACAACCATCCACCCATCCCCACATGTCAGGGTGCTAGGTGTTATCCTAGATTCTGAACTCTCCTTTCAGCCCCACATCCAATCACTTTCCAAAGCTTGCTGCCTCAACCTCCGCAACATCTCTAAACTAACCAATGAAACCACAAAGCTCCTGATTCACTCCCTGGTTATCTCTCGCCTCGACTACTGCAACTCCCTCCTCATTGGCTTACCTTTAAATAGACTATCCCCCCTTCAGTCCATCATGAATGCTGCTGCCAGACTCATCCACCTTACAAACCGCTCAGTGTCTGCTACACCTCTCTGCCAATTCCTCCATTGGCTGCCACTCGCCCAACGAATTAAATTCAAAATACTAACAATAAGTTACAAAGCCATCCACAACTCTGCCCCCAGCTACATCACTAGCCTAGTCTCAAAATACCAACCTAATCGCCCTCTCTGTTCCTCCCAAGACCTCCTGCTCTCTAGATCCCTCATCACCTCCTCCCATATCCACCTCCAGGACTTCTCCCGAGCCTCGTTAATCCTCTGGAATTCCCTACCCCAATCTGTCAGACTGTCTCCAAATTTATCCACTTTTAGGCGATCCCTGAAAACTTTCCTCTTCAGAGAAGCCTATCCTGCCTCTAACAACTGCACTATTTTCTCCATTAGCTCATCCCCCACAGCTATTACCCTTTTGTATAACTTGACCCTCCCTCCCCGATTGTAAACTCTAACGAGCAGGGCTCTCTGATTCCTCCTGTATTGAATTGTATTGTAATTGTACTGTCTGCCCTAATGTTGTAAAGCGATGCGTACACTGTCGGTGCTATATAAATCCTGTATACTAATAATAATAATAATTTATGAAAGTATTCCTGAGCCCATGCAGTGCTGTCCATCAAAGAAGCATGCCTAGTTTTAAAGCAGTGCTATCTGAGGAACTGAAGATCATGGACATCCAATATTGGGTTTCAGCCTTGTCTCTAGCGCACAGAGATTTGTCCAGACTCTCTGAATCTTTCAATGATATTATGTTCTATAGATAGTGATATGTTTAAAGTCTTTGCAGTTTTACATTAACAAACATTATTCTGAAATTGTTCAACAATTTTTAGATGCCGTTTTTCATATTGGTGAACCTCTGCATATTTTTACTAGAGAGACACGCTAAAGCCTCGTACACACGATCGGATTAATGGCCAACAAAACTGTGCACTTTTGTCCGAAAGGCGTTGGCCCAAACTTGTCTTGCATACAAACGGCAAGGAATTGTCAGCCAACAAATACGAACGTACTGACATACTACCTGGTTTTTCAGCTCTTTAGCACCACCCTTTGGGCTCCTTCTGCTAATTTCATGTTAGTAGAAGTTTGGTGAGTGTTGATTCGCGCTTTTCATTTCATGCTTTTCAGTTCATTTCAGAACGGCCGTTCGTCAACCAGACAAGTTGCGGAATCGGAGGAGATAACGTGTTATTTATTATTGGCCTTGGAGTTATTGCTTTGACATAATTTTTTTGGTTGAATAATGATTTGATTTGATATTTTCTATATTTTTGGATGCATAGAATGCACTTTTTGGTTAAGTTCTATTGGCAGATAGCATGTCTAATTTTATTTGTTTTCTTTTTTTAATGCACAATAAAAAAATTGTGTAGAGTAATACTTGGCTGTGTTTTAGGCAGTTACATTTAAAAAAAATACAATGTAAAATTGACAAGGGACACCATCATAGGTGTTTCTTTGATCTTAAAAACTACGTGATAATGGTGTTGTGGTAACTTGCCCAAAAAAAAAAAAAAAAAAAAAAAAAAGCATAATAATATTATTCTTGATATCACTAGAAAAAAAAAAAGCCTTTGAAAATTAGTTTGCAATAACTCTATCAGTATCACCAGCAAAGTAGCTTCATTATTAACCCAATAAAGAAGAAGAGAATGTGCGCTGCATTTCGAGATTTCATAATTTGCCACGTCACAAATGTTAATTCTCTATTACAAACGCTAGTTTACAAGACCGTCCGCTTCTGGCTCGTCCTTGCTTCCGAGCATGCGTGTTTGTACTTTGGACTTTTGTCCGACGGACTTTTGTACACACGCTCGGAAAATCCAATAACAGAAATTTGTCCACGGAAAATTTTAAAACCTGTGATCCATTTATCGTAAAATCTGACAACAATTGTCCGATGGAGCATACACACGGTCGGATTTTCTGCCAACAGCCTGTCATCACACATTTCCCGTCGGAAAATCCAATCGTGTGTACGAGGCTTAACGCTTTAAGATGCTTAGTTTAAATCAAATCAAGTTACTGGCCTGTTGCCAATTAACCAAATTAGTTGCAAAATATTCTTCCTTGTTAGTACCAGTTACTTTGCCACTTTTTTGTTGCCCTGTCAATCAATTTGAAAATAACCTTATTTTTTTTGTTAAATATTTTTTCTTAAAACATTTTAATATACTGTAGAGTCTGGATTTGGCAAAATAATTTGTATCATGTAGAGAACAAAAGTAAGTATGTATATTCTCAGTTAAATATGTATTGTGGGAAATATAAAGGTTGCCTGACTGTCACTGGATTCAATCCTTCCTGAGTCCCTTACCCAGAAACAGCACGTACCAAGTAAAGTTAGGGATCAGCATGAGAGCAAGGTAATTAGGTTTTTTCAAATGGCAGCAATCCACAGTGCAAACCGGATTCCTAGCATCAGAAAGCCAGTGTGGATTTGTGCTCGTGCTCATGCTCGTGCACATTGCACACATGCTCATTTAAATGAGTGAAGGGCAATGTTACCTAAACTGTGCCAGTTCATTATGTGCATATTCATGCGCAAGCTCAAGAATGTGTGCATACCAATTAGTACTTGGTGCCCAGTGGCCTATTTAACCACTTACCAACCGGCCCATAGCCGAATGACGGCTGCAGGGCGGTTGGATAACTCTGGGTGGACGTACTATGACGTCCTCCCAGAATTCCCCTCTCGCGCGCCCCCTGGGGCGCGCACCCGAACACATTCGTGACCGCCGGGTCGCATCACGGATCCCGGTAAATGGCCGCTGATCGCGGCCGTTTACCATGTGATCGCGCCGTCAAATGACGGCGCGATCACATGTAAACAGACCGGCGTCATCTGATGACGCCGGTTCCTCTCCTCCCCTCCTGTGTACCGATCGGTACACAGTGAGCGGGGAGGGGGATGGATGGATGTCTGCAGCGCTGTGGGCTGTATGTGTAGTGCCCACAGCGCTGCACAGAGACATCCATCCATCCATGCTCAGCCATCCCTCACTACTCTGCAATGCTGTGCAATACTCTGCAATACCCCCACAATACTCTGCAATGCTGTGCAATACTCTGCAATGCCCCCATGCCATATTCCTATTACAAGGATGTTTATATTCCTTGTAATAGGAATAAAAGTGGTCAAATTTTTTTTTTTGGGGAAAAAAGCATCAAACTAAAATAAATAAAGTAAAATGAACAATAAAAAAAAAAAAAAATTTTAAAGCGCCCCTGTCCCTGTGTGCTCGCATGCAGAAGCGAACGCATACGTAAGTCCCGCCCACATATGAAAACGGTGTTCAAACCACACATGTGAGGTATCGCTGCGATCGGTAGAGCGAGAGCAATAATTTTGGCCCTAGACCTCCTCTGTAACTCAAAACATGTAACCAGTAAAAAATTTTAAAGCGTCGCCTATGGGGATTTTTGAGTAGCAAAGTTTGGCGCCATTCCACAAGCGCGTGCAATTTTGAAAGGTGACATGTTGGATATCTATTTACTCGGCGTAACTTCATCTTTCACATTATGCAAAAACATTAGGCTAACTTTACTGTTTTGGTTTTTGTAAAGCACAAAACAGTTTTTTTTCCAAAAAAAAGCGTTAAAAAAATTGCTGCGCAAATACCGTGCGAGATAAAAAGTTGCAACGACCGCCATTGTATTCTCTAGGGTCTTTGCTAAAAAAACATATATAATGTTTTGGGGTTCTATGTAATTTTCTATCTAATAAATAATGATTTTTACATGTAGGAGACAAATGTCAGAATTGGCCTGGGTGCTCCAGAACGCCTGAAGGTGCTCCCCTGCATGTTGGGCCTCTGTATGTGGCCACGCTGTGTAAAAGTCTCACACATGTGGTATCGCCATACTCGGGAGTAATAGCAGAATGTGTTTTGGGGTGTAATCTGTGGTATGCATATGCAGTGTGTGAGAAATAACCTGCTAATATGACAATTTTGTGGGAAAAAAAAAAGTAAAAAAAAAACCTTGATTTTGCAAAGAATTGTGGGAAAAAATGACAACTTCAAAAAACTCACCATGCATCTTTCTAAATACCTTGGAATGTCTTCTTTCCAAAAAGGGGTCATTTGGGGGGTATTTGTACTTTTCTGGCATGTTAGGGTCTCAAGAAATTAGATAGGCCGTCAGTACTTCAGGTGTGATCAATTTTCAGATATTCGCACCATAGCTTTTGGACTCTATAACTTTCACAAAGACCAAATAATATCCACCGATTTGGGTTAATTTTACCAAAGATATGTAGCGGTATAAATTTTGGCCAAAATATATGAAGAAAAATTACTAATTTGCAAAATATTATAACAGAAATGAAGAAAAATGTATTTTTTTACAGATTTTTCGGTCTTTTTTCTTTTACGGCGCAAAAAATAAAGAACCCAGCGGTGATTAAATACCACCAAAAGAAAGCTCCATTTGTGTGAAAAAAAGGACAAAAATTTCATATAGATACAGTGTTGCATGACTGAGTAATTGTCATTCAAAATGTGAGAGCACCAAAAGCTGAAAATTGGTCTGGTTAGGAAGGGGGTTTAAGTGCCCAGTTGTCAAGTGGTTAAACTGGTTTATCACTTTGAGAAGTTGCTGAATAGTCTTCAGCTTGTTCCTGTATTCCCGAGACCTGATCTGCTGTACCTGCTTACCCGTGTATGACTTGGCTTGCCTTGGACTTGTTGGGTGGGAGGTGCAAGAGAGGCTTCCACAATGTTCCAGTCTTCACCAGGTACGTGATAGTGGAACAAGTGAAGTAAGGCCAGCATGGAGGAGTTAATGAAACAGCTTTCCCTGGAGAATGCAAATCAGCAGCAGATAAATGCAAGTTTACAACAGAACCTTGCAGTCCAACAACAGGCCATCATGAAGCAGCCTCAGCAGAGGCAGCAGACCAAGGAAGTTAGGTTCCTGTATTTGTAGTTAGACGCCCAAGATGGCAAGGGTTTATTTTCTGTTTTTTTTGTTTCATTTTGCCTTTTTGATACTTGCACTTTGTAAACACAGACTTTGTAAATCAACCACAGTTGTGTTTCTCCAAGATCCTGCTGTCTTGCTGGGCCTTTTTCACCATGCTGTGACTCATCCAGAGAGTTATGCATACTGAACTAATTCCTCACATAACCAACTCACATAAATAGTCGCACCAGTGGGGCCCCAAATAGCATTAAGGAAATCAAAAGAACTGCAGTAATTGGAAAAAGTATTCATACCCCTTGACATTTTCCACATTTTGTCATGTTACAACCAAAAAATGTATGTTATTGGGATTTTATGTAATAGACCTACACAAAGTGGCACATAATTGTGAAATTGGAAGGAAAATGATCAATGGGTTTCACATTTTTTTACAAATAAATATCTGAAAAGTGTGGTGTGCATTTGTATTCAACCCCCTTTACTCTGATACCCCTAACTAAAATCCAGTGGAACCAATTGCCTTCAGACATCACCTAATTAGTAAACAGAGTCCACCTGTGTGTAATTTAATCTCAGTATAAATACAGCTGTTCTGCAAAGCCCTCAGAGGTTTGTTAGAGAACCTTAGTAAACCAACAGCATCATGAAGGCAAAGGAACAGACCAGACAGGTCAGGGTAAAGTTGTGGAGAAGTTTAACCACTTCCCACCCAACAACATCAAATGGCGTTGTCGACTTTGAGTGGGGATATCTGAATGATGCCTGCAGCTACAGGCAATATTCAGATATCTTCTTTTAGAGCTGGCAATTCCCTGCACCATAAGAACAATCATAGCGGCTGTTCAGCCGCTTGATTGTTTTTACAGGCAGCGGGAGGGGACAACCCCCCTCCCGCCGCCCTCCAGTGCTTCTTCATATGATGGGCGAGAGAGAGAGGAATTGGTCCATGCCCAAAGTTTACCATAGAGAATCCAGTGGGCCAGATGGTCCCCGGATGTCTCTATGATCTTTCAGAGGCCAGGTTCGATGTTATGAAGTCATGCCTGGCCTCTGCATTTGAAAAAATGCCTCGGCTGGGAAGCCAGGATCGTTTTCCTTTTTCAGGCTTCCCAGCCTAGAGGCGAGATCTGGGGACTTATTGACCCCAGATCTCGCTGTGAAGAGGACCTGTCACACGCTATTCCTATTACAAGGCATGTTTACATTCCTTGTAATAGAAATAAAAGTGATTATAAAAAAAGTAAAAATAAAGTATCAAAATAGAAAAATAAAGTAAAAAAAAATAAATTAAAAAAAATCTAGTGCTAGACCTCCTCTGTAACTCTAAACAGGTAACCTGTAAAAAATTAAAGAGTTGCCTATGGGGATTTTTAAGTATAGAAGTTTGGCGCCATTTTATGAGTGTGTGCAATTTCAAAGCGTGACATGTTAGGTATCTATTTACTCAGTGTAACATCATCTTTCACATCATGCAAAAAAATTAGGCAAGCTTTACTGTTTTGTTCTTTTTTTATGGATGAAACAGTTTGTTCAAAATTGAACTTTTTGGCCTAAAAGCAAAATGCTATGTGTGACGGAAAACTAGCACTGCACATCACCCTGAACACACCATGCCCACCTTGAAATATGGTGGTGGCAGCATCATGTTGTGGGAATGCTTTTCTTCAGCAGGAACAGGGAAGCTGGATGGCGCCAAATGCAGGGAAATATTAGAATAAAACCTGTTAGAGTCTGCAAAAGACTTGAGACGGGGGCGAAGGTTCACCTTCCAGCAGGACAATGATGATAAACATACAGCCAGAGCTATAATGGAATGGTTTAGATCAAAGCATATTCATGTGTTAGAATGGCTAAGTCAAAGTCCAGACCTAAATCTAATTGAGAATCTATGGCAAGACTTAAAAAATTGCTGTTCACAGATGCTCTCCATCAAAGCTGAGTTTGAGCTATTTGGCATGTAAACCCTAACAATGATCTTTCATTATTTGCTTCCTTTTGGTCCCCTAATTATACAGTTTAATTTATTTTCTTATATCTGCATATCAAGTGCGAAAAAATTCCTGTGTTATCCGAAATAGTCTAATCCGCTCTCCCAGTTCATCTTTTGAACTACAGGACAGGTTCGTTCTGTGTCACTGGGATGAGGAGAGGGGAAGGTGTTCTAAAGTAAGTAAAAGATAAATGGGGTAGACCAGAAAGGGCACTGTGTTGTCAGCCCACAAAAGAAAAATGGGAGCTAAGTGCATTTCTGCCATGATCAACAGGTATTTTTTGTACTTGCAGGGTCTTTAAAGGGATAACAAAATGGAAGATGTATTGCATACTTTTTTTGTTTATTTTTTGTTAATTTTGCACTTACATATAGACATACAGAGTTGACTGATAAAACTTGAATTTCCCAAATATAAATTGCACTGGTAAATACATTTTTTGGCATTTCAAATATATACAGCCTTCATGTGGCCAGAAATAAAACGTAAAGTACATTATGATGCAGAGTGGGACAAAGTCATTCCACGCAGACAGGCTGTAACATTGAATAGTTACCACATGGAGTTAATACATGTGATTATATGGTAAAATAAAATGCAGTAAAAACATATTAATCATCATATGACTAATTTCCTAGAAACAAAATACAAATGCTGCTAACCTTAAGCTGTGGGAGGTTTGTTTAAAAAATGGATAATGGCCTGCAGTTTCTTCTCTATTACATAAAGCAGAGGTATATATATATATATATATATATATATATATATATATATATATACAGATAATGTATCTGCTTAGTAGCTGTGTAAACTTTAAGATTTTTTTGTATATGTAAAAGACTTAATAACTTTAATGAAAGTGTATGTAGAAGTTACATATCTGTGCAGAACATAAAAAGTATGACCTTGCTTTTGATTTTGCTCTGTAGCATATTGTTCTGTTATCAGCAGCTTTGTACGAAAGGCAGCTTGAAGTGGCTTTTGGCAGCATTTTTCTTTGGAATGACTGGCCAGGAAGACAGCTGGGTATTGGAAAAAAATCACCCCTACTTACCGTGATTATTCTCAGACTCAGATTCTTTTTAGATTTTCATATCTCATCATAGGAAAATGTCTCCATAACAAGAATGGGTAGTGAGGCTTGTTCTTGAATTATTCATAATAGGCTCAAAACCTGGTGTAGTCTTTCTCCCTACTCACCCTATGTAGGTTAGCAACATAAACATTCTAATCACTTATTATTATTACTATTATTATACAGAATTTATATAGCATCAACAGTTTGTGCAGTGCTTTACTACATGAGGGCAGACAATACAGTTCAATATGGGAGGAATCAGCGGGCCTTGCTCATCAGTGCTTACAATCTAGGAGGGAGGGTCAAGTGATACAAAAGGTAATAACTGTGGAGGATGAGCTAATGGAGAAAATCAGAGTACAGTTGTTAGGTGGAGGCAGGATAAGCTTCTCTAAAGAGGAGGTTTTCAGGGATCACCTAAAAGAAAACAGAGTAGGAGATAATCAGACCCATTGGGGTAGGGTGTTTCATAGGATAGGAGAGGCTCTGGAAAGCCCTGGAGGCGAGCATGGGAGGAGATGACGAGGGAGCTAGAGAGCAGGAGGTCTTGGAAGGGAGAAGAGAATGATTAGGTTCATACCCGTGTACAGGGTATGTGCCAGGTGTGCCTGGGCACACCCTTATCACTACGTTCAGTGCCGATTCCCCCTACTGTCCAGGCTTCTCCCGTGTTGGCTCCCCACCCCGCAGTACTGCTGGATTCCTTCCTTTCCTCTTCCCCAGTTGCTGCGGGGGATGTTTCAGGATGGAGAGTGGGGGAAGGGGCTAGTAATTATGTCATTTACTAGCACCTTCCTTTTCTAAATGAACACAGTGAACACACTCACTCACTGTGCTCATTCATAACTGAAGCATACTAAACTCTGTTTAGTATGCTTCAGTTTGTGAATGAACAGGAAGCCGCTTAGCCCACAGCACTTCCTATTCATTCACTGCCCCATGTAGCTGAGATTGCAGAGAAAGGCATGTGTATTTGAGCTTTGGGATGCACACCCCAATGCAATAGGCTGCGCACACCTATTATTAGGTCGGCATTTTGAGACTTGGTTAGTGATGAAGCTGGGGGCTGAGTTGTGGATGGCTTTGTAAGTTGTTGTTAGTATTTTGAATTGAATTTGTTGGTTGAGCGGAAGCCAATGGAGGGATTGGCAGAGAGGCGTAGCAGACACTGAGCGGTTTGTAAGGTGGATGAGCCTGGCAGCAGCATTCGTTATGGACTGAAGGGGGATAGCATATGTAAAGGTAAGCCAGTGAGGAGGGAGTTGCAGTAGTCGAGGCGAGAAATGACCAGAGAGTGAACTAGGAGCTTTGTGGTGTTATCGATTGGGAAGGGGCATATTTTGGAGAAGTTGCAGAGGCTGAGGCAGCAAGATTTGGACAGTGATTTTTTGTGGGGCCTAAAGAAAAGATCATAGTCCAGGATTACATGTAGAACCTTGGCATGCTGGAATGGGCTGATAGTTGTGCCATGATTCCGGACAGAGAGATCAGGGGCAGAGGCACACTGGGGAAGAAATATTATGAGATCATTTTTGGATTGATTAAGTTTGAGGAAGTGGTGTGACACCCTGACTGAAATGTCTGTTAGTAAATTAGTTATACATGAGGAGACTAAAAGGAGTGAGCTGAGGGGCAATTATGTTCTTTTTTCCATAGAACAGGGAACCATCAGCATCCAATTGCATAGAGATTTTACAATTAAGCCTTGTTTACATGGGTATCCAGGGGGCAGGAAAAAGGGGGTTGACTGCCCACCCAAGGAAGAACCTGCAGACTCTCAAGGCTGTACAAATGCAGTAGCCACAAAGCTTTGACTTTTGCCCCTGACAAAAATTTAACCCCCTGTCACATTCAAGGGGTAGTACCGCCACCAAAAGCAACCTATTCAAGTGAATCGGGCTGTTCTGAAACTGCCCTGTGGTTGTGGTTTGGTGTTTTGAACTTTTTAGGGTTAAAAATAAACCGTAAAGAAGCAATATATCAGCTCTCAGTTGCCTGTCAATGTCTGTGTGAAAAGCGATTCACTGTGGATCACTTTTAAGATGGGCTGCAAGGGCTGCCGCCTGTGTGAATGAGGCATTAGTTAGGAAATCTGTGTGACATAACAAGTGCTTATAATGGTGGGAAGCATTTTTATTGCCTTTTAGTGAAGACCTACATGATTTGACTTTTGCTAATGGTTCTCCAATCACCATCATCCCTCGCATGGTTTGGGCAGTAATATGACCAACTTATGTACCGTATATACTCGAGTATAAGTCGTTCCGAGTATAAGTCGAGGCCCTAATTTACCACAAAAAATGGGAAAAACGTATTGACCCGAGTATAAGACGAGGGTGAGAAATGCAGCAGCTACTGCAAGTGGAAAAAGAGGGTCAACAATGCCCATCTGCAGCTGTATACCTCCCTGTGTCCTGTGCATGTATCATGTGTCCTGTCCATATGTGTCATGTGTCCTGTGTATATGTGCATGTGCATGTGTATATGTACCTGTGTCCTGTGTATGTGTATATGTACCTGTGTGCATGTGTCTGTGTGTGTGTGTGCATCCTACCTGTGTCCTGTGCATCCTCCGTGCGCCGCTCTGCACCGATCAGCGTGTAGTATTCGGCGGCCATTCACTGTTCAAAAGCCGCGCCTCCTCCTCGTCCAAAAAACTCCATTTCCCAGCAGTCAGCCTATCACGGACATTCTCTCATCCTCATACCACGGACGAGGATGAGAGAATGTCTGTGATAGGCTGTACACTGACTGCCTATCACAGACGAGGAGGCGCGGCTTTTGAACAGTGAGAGCCGCTGCCGAGTCTATGCAGCACACGCTGGCCGCCGTCTGCCTGCATAACACGCTGATCATGTAGGCAGACGGCGGTGACTCGTGTATAAGTCAAAGGGGGCACTTTCAGCCCCAAAAAAGGGCTGAAAAATTCAACTTATACATGAGTATATAAGGTAAGTGTTATTAAATATCAGCATCTGCAGACAAATGGATGTCTATTTCAGAAAGTCTTTCCCAAACTTATAAAGATTCATGTCTACATGAAATTTGTTCTTCTAAGCAGATTTACACAGGTTGTTAAGACCAACTACCAGCAATTGGAGTATTTGTACTTTTGCTCGGAAGTCTCCTTTGAGCTAGGTAATATAGCACTACCCCCGTAGGGGTGCAGATAATAAGGTTACCCACTGCTGCACAGCCAGGCACAAAACAATTTCTGCTTTGATTCAGACACAGGGAACAGTCCTTGAGCATTTTTTTTATGTTTTATCAGGGGGGTAATAACTTGGATAGGTAGGGGAATTATGGGATGCCCAACTTGACAGTAACAAACTTAGCAAGAAGTGAAAGTATAGGAACGCCCGGTATCCAGTAGATGTAGGTTTTAAAGACGTTTTATTTGAAGTCACAATAGAATGAGGCCTGACACCTTTGCATACCATACAGCAGTGACTGATCGAGTCAGTCCAGCAGGATCTACACCCCCCACCCCCCCATAAGCCACAGTAACAAATTTAGGGACAACTTCCTCCCTATTTACAGCTCCAATAGATTCTTCTCCTTTATCCTGTACAACGCCAACTGATTTTTTTGCCCTTGGATTGTACAACTCTAATGCCCCGTACACACGGTCGGACATTGATCGGACATTCCGACAACAAAATCCTAGCATTTTTTCCGACGGATGTTGGCTCAAACTTGTTTTGCGTACACACGGTCGCACAAAGTTGTCGGAATTTCCGATCGCCAAGAACACGGTGACGTCAACCACGTACGACGAGACTAGAAAAGGCCACTTCAGAACCAAGCGCGGCACCCTTTGGGCTCCTTTTGCTAATCTCGTGTTAGTAAAAGTTTGGTGAGAGACAATTCACGCTTTTTCAGACTCGTGGCTTTCAGATCGTTTTCTGCGGTTCAGTTTGTGCTTGTGGGTTTGTATCTGCTCTTCAGTGCGTGCAAGCAAGCTCCGCATGACTTAGTCATTGTGTTCTTGTTCATTCGTTACTGTTTTTCAGGTCGCCTTGCTGTTCTTCAATGCGTTCTGTTACTTTGTTCTGAGCAGCCGACCGTTTTCTAGCCATGTTGCGTATACGTACTCCTCGTAGAGTTCGTGCTGTGCGGGGGCTTGGTGTTGGGGTCCTGACCTTGACACAAGTCCAGTCCATGAACAGGGTGGGGAGGAGTTCATGGACCAAGAATTGGTTGCTTCAGCGTGACCAGTTCTGTCATATGCCTTTGCTCCGTGAGATCCGTGAGAATAATCCTGATGAAATGATGGACCCCCTATTTCACCGTTTGTTGGCTTCGCTGACCCCCTATATCAGCAGGCAGGATACCTGCATGAGGCAAGCCATCACCCTGGAGCAGAGGCTCGTCGCTACCCTGCGGTACTTGGCGACAGGGAAAAGCCTGCAGGACTTGAAGTTCTCGACAGGCATCTCCCCCCAGGCTCTGGGAATCATTATCCCAGAGACCTGTTCTGCCATCATCCAGGTCCTGCAGAAGGAGTATATGAAGGTAAGATTTTTATCCTTTAATATCACATTTTATTGTATATAATGTTTGCTAATGTATTGTATTTCTTTCCTCATTCCCTAATTACCATGATTGTAATATGCTGTGAATGTCCCCTTTGTCCTCATGCATGCTGGAATTTTATGGGTTTTTTTGTCCTTCATACATATTTGCCTTCACTTACCTCCCCAGCATGGTCTCCTGCCCTATATTCACATCATGTAGTCACTTAACAATGTATTTTATCAGCTCCATAGTAGTGCTTTACCCCAAACACCCCCTAAAATATTTAGAAATCTGATTTGTGCTTTAAATTCAGGCAGAGTGCCAGAGGCTTTTTTTTGTGGTGTCCCTAAATCATTTTTAACCCTCCCTCCCCCGAACTGCTAAGTCAGCTGATCCCAATTCTCTATCTATCCTCAATCATCTATCTGCTGACTTTGCCAAACCCATACACACTATACCCACCTCTTTTGTGGTCAGATTTATGGATGAATTTCCCAAAGCATGTAGTGCAAGGGCCTGCCTGTATACTTTCAAATGGTACTGTTTAAAGTTTTTGTATCCTATTATTATCTTGATAGGTAATAGCAGAATGTCCAAATGTGCTCAAATGTGTACAGTGTGTATTTATATCTTTGTATTATGACACTTCTTACCTGTCCAGTGGTCTGCCAATAGTGTAACTAAGGAGGGGCTGTTCCAAGTAATACCCATTATTTAGGCATTCATCTCTCAATGAAGTGGAGAGGGTTACCTGTCCAAGATTCCCCCCCCTATAATGTTAGAAATGGCCCATGAGAGGGGGGAGGGGATCTGATAGGTGTACCTTATACTTTGGTGTTTAAAAATTCCCATTAATAAATGTTATCTTGATGTTGGTCAAGAATGTTTGTGTCTAATCTGCTTTCCATGTTTTAATGTGCAAAAATACTAATTTTTTTTTGTTTTCCTCAACAGTTTCCTTCCACGCCACAGGAATGGCAGACTGTGGCCTCCCACTTTGCCCAGCAGTGGGACTTTCCTAACTGCGGAGGGGCAATTGATGGAAAACACGTCCACATCATCCCACCACCCAACTCGGGGTCGTACTATTATAATTACAAGGGGTTCAATACTATTGTGATGTTGGCGGTGGGGTCGGCTAATTACGAGTTCCTGTATATGGACGTGGGGAAGAATGGCCGGATGTCCGATGGTGGAGTCATCACCCAGACGGAGTTTTACAGGCGTCTCCAGAATGGCAGCTTGTACTTGGACCTCCAGAAGAGAATGTGGAAGGACTCCCATTCGTCTTCGTTGCGGATGAAGCATTTGCGCTGGGGGACCATCTTATGCGGCCATTCCCGATGAGGACCCTCACCCCAACAGAGGGTTTTTAATTACCGGCTGGCTAGAACCAGAAGAGTGGTGGAGAACACATCTGGAATCATGGCCAGCCGATTCCGCCTATTTCTTACACCCATCCATATGGCGGAGTATAAACTGAATCATATAATCCTGGCATGCTGTGTTCTAGATAACTTTTTACGGCAACATTCTGCCAACTATGCTGGCTCAGTTGGGCCTGAGGCCGGAATTATAAATGAAACAACCCTGACAGTGCTTGAAAGTGGCTGTCCTGGCTTGCCCTCCCTGAGTGCCCGTGATGTCCGGCTAAGATACCTTGAGTTCTAAGTGGGTAGGGGGCCATCAATATGCCTGACAATTTGTGAAACCTTGATCAAATAAAAAAAAAATTAAGCAAATCTTTGGTGACATTTACTGCTTGTGTTTGTTTTAGCTGACCCTGACCGAAATGTGGTGAGTCCTGAAAATGGTGTGATTGTGTAACCTTATACAAAGCACTGTTGGGTGTTATTTACTAAAGGCAAATACACTTTGCACTACAAGTGCACTTGAAAATGCACTGAAACTGCACTTGTAGTGCAAAGTGGATTTGCCCTTAGGAAATAACACCCATTGTCACAGAAAGCAGCAATTACATCACCACAAAAGTATTGTAGCGTTGAGACAATAATCCACAAATTCTTGATTAACAATCTTTTTAATACCTGCACAATCACATGTGCATTTAGAAAAGGTTTTTAAAACAAACCAACATGTTTGTTGTATAACAATTTTTGGGGTGGCATTATCAAAAATAGAAATGTCCATTTAAGATAAAACAGGCATGTTTCAAAACAACAAGAAAGACACAAATCTTGAACTTACAAAGTTCACATATGGTAAAACTTGAAGGCAATATCAGACATGAGTATTTAGGAACTGTGTTTGATATTGCGTTCAGATGGGGTGAAGTCACCCCAGAAAAAGCCAAATTTTGAGGATACACACCAATTTACAAATGTCAACATGTGCTAGCTGCCATCACGGGGGATCAAGGGACGTGTTTTGGGGGAGCAACCCCTTCCTCTCAACTACTTTATTATTGAGGAAGGGGTTGCACCCCCAAAACGCGTCCATTGATCTCCCGTGATGGCAGATAGCACATGTTGACACACTGTGTGCATCCTCAAAATTTGGCTTTTCTAAAAATCGCTAAAACATTTTTAACATTGTAGCACACAAAAAAACAAAGGGATTTGGAGGGGTTTTAAACTCTCCCCAAAACATCAATGATGTTATTATTTTTTTGAATAACATCATTGATGTTTTTCTTGATGTTTTCCAAAGCTAAATTACACCCCATGATCTCCCCAATCAGGATCTGTGCACTTTCTGAGGTGAAATGCCCTGGATCCACAACATCATGATCACCTAAAAAGAGAGAAAACCACAAAAAAACAGGTATTATAAATATGCCGGCATCTATCTCTTACCTTAGCCTGTGGTCACAGACACTCACCTGTTGTGGTGCCAATTACCACCACGTCTTCTTCCTCCTCCTGCTCTTCTTGGGTTGGGGGTATTTCCCCTTCTTCCCGAGGTGGGGGGTCTCTTGTCTCCTCGGATGAGGTGTGTCCTCCGAGTCATTTCTCCCCTATGTAAAACAAAAATGGTATAATTAGCACACAGATATTTAATGGCCGAAATATAAAGATGAAACATTGCTTGGAAGTGGTGTACAATTGTCTATTTTGGCAGAGTTCCAAGATGTAGAATTTTTATTGTCCGTTGTCAAGCTTCAAGACTTTACCTGTTTTGTACAAGCTTCACAGATGGAGACCCCCCTATAGTATACACTGGAGCACCTGTGTGGGCCCCCTAATAAAAATGGTGTTCTGGTGTCCCACACTAGTGCTCCAGCGTCCAGATGTGAAAACAGCTGCTGAGTGTCCTCTCCTTACACAGAATCTAGTTTGCATTTCATTCTAGTAACAAACCCATCTACACAACCAAATATTTTTCATACAAGTAGGCCCTAAAAAATGTGGGCAAATGCATATGGCCTAAACAATGGTGTTTTATAGGCCGAAAGAAAAATGTTTGATACGAACGAACAATGTGCCCATGAACATGAAAGTTGCCATTTTAAACTGTACAACACTTAAGAAAAGCACATGGAGCAGCACGAACGTAATAAAGACAAAAAGAATAGGAACACAGCACAACTACTTACTTTTTTGCAGCACTCTCCGGATCTTTCTGTACTGCTCGGGCTCTCTTAATTTCAGGTCCGACCACCGCTTCCTGAGCTGATCTTTCGATCGTCGTACCCCGAAATTCTGGTGCAGACTTTTGACCACTTTCGCCATGATCTTGGCCTTTCTGATATTGGGGTTGGGGTAAGGTCCATACTTTCCATCATAGTCGGCCTTCTTCAGGATGTCGACCATCTCCAACATCTCACCAAAGGACATATTTGATGCCTTAAACCATCTCCTTCTGGATCGGGACGTTTCCGGATCTGGGCTTTCCTCCTCCTCCTCCTCATTGCTATAATTAGCACGCACCTGCTCTGACTCCGCCATGTGCTCTTCACTCACTGCACCGAATGAAAAGGGGCGGGGAATAGACTAGAAAGAACGTCAGGGGCAGGCGGAGTTACACGCATGCGCAGTGTGTATAAAGCGTAACACGCGTGCGTAGTACATACGATCTGTGAGCGGAGGAAGGAGTATCAGAGGCGCCGATCGTGATAACGAAGGTAAGAGCTAAACTTGGGCCTATACTGCTTCTAGATTGAGGCCTATATTGTAACTAGATTAGGAGAGTTTTGCCTGACATTAGGGTTTGTCTTGTGTTGTGCCTTGCAGTGAAAATGGATATCTTGAAAGATACCGACTTTATGGCAATCTTCATAGATATGTTCAGGGAGCTGCCTTGTCTTTGGGAGATAAACCACCCACATTATAAGAACCAAACAAAGAGGAAGGCAGCACTGGATCAATTGCTGGAATTTGTGAAGACGGTGATCCCCACGGCAGACATGACCTATTTGAAGATCCTAATTGGTGGCCTGAGGAGCACTTATCTAAGAAGCACAAGAAGGTCCAGGATTCCCAGAGATCCAGAGCAGCAGATGACATCTATGTCCCCAGGATGTGGTACTATGACAGGCTGCATTTTCTGGCAGGCCAGACTGAACCCAGGTCATCACTCTCCAGTCTTCCTTCCCCCCCAGCTGAGGCTTCTGACGCCCAACCTGGGTCTTCCAGGCAGCAACATGTGGAGGAGCCCAGCTTGAGCCAGGTATAGCATTCCTCTAAATAGTTCAGGTTGTCCAATCAATGATGTTAACTAGATGTTAGTTTGGAGTACTAATTTATGATTGTGATTGATGATGCAGAAACTAAAACCATGTCCCTTTTTCATACACAGGGAAGTCTCAGCCAGGAGGTGGCCGGGCCGAACAGGCTGCCTGATATCCAGGTCCCTCCCCTACACCCGCAAAGAGAAAGTGGCAGGAAGAGGAGTACCCTGGAGGAGGCTGCCATAGGCCTCTTTTGGAAGGCTACAGAGGCCCTGACAGCCCCCCACAGTGTGGAGGAGGACTTTGCTGGCATAATTGCCTGTAAAATGCAGCGGATGGAGGAGGGCCAACAACTCATGTGTGAGTCATTAATTTTGGAAGCTCTCAATAAGGGGTTGAGGGGCCAAATAACATCTGCTACCCACATTTGTGACCTCACACATGGTCCTCCTCCTCCTCCTCCAGGTCCTTCTACTTCTCCTCCTCCTCCTCCTCCTCCAGGTCCTACTAGTCCTCCTCCTCCTCCAGGTCCTACTCCTCCTCCTGCCACATCTCCAACAGCAGAACCACAGCCAGGAAGGAAGCGTGGAAAGAAGACCACAAAGTGATGACCTGGGTTCAGTCTGGTCTGGCAAAAGTTGCAGCCTCTTGTGGTACCACAGCCTGGGGACACAGATGTCATCTGCTGCTTTCCAGATCTCTGGGACTTCTGGACCAGACTGCACTCCCTTACATATGGACTCCTCAGGCCACCAATTTTGATGTTAAAGAATTGATGTCTGCCCTGGGGGTCCAAGGCTTCGCCAATTTCTGCTGTTTCTCCAGCGTTGCCTCCCTCTTTGTTTGGTTCTGAGCCCTTAATAAAGGATTTTTGGTTTCAATTATACTCTCCTATGTGTGTTTTCCTTCAAAAAAGGACAGTTTGTGAGGATTCAGGTACATTTCTAAAGTACAATGTGAAATTAACAAGGGACACCAACACCAAACAATCTCCTTGAGATTAAATAATATAAGATATCAATGGTGTTGTGGTAACTTGACACACAAAACACACACAAAAATATTCTGGAGTAAAACTAAAACTAAAATAAAACAAAGATCAGCCTTAAAAAAACTACAAACCTAAAAAAAAAAAAAAAAAAATCTGCCTATAAAAAACAAAAAAACAAAAAAAACACAAAAATATTTTTGTCAGATGTGACAAATCAAAATATATTAAGGGAATCCCGATAAATAATAAAGAAAGAAGTTTGTGAAAAGTCTGTGTGAATATGAGCAGCAAAACTACTTCATTCTTCTCACATTATAAAGAAGAAGAGAGTGCACTGTGTTAAATCATTTTTAACATTGCACCATGACGAAAGTGTTGTATCCATTGCGAACGCTAAGTTTACCAGACCGAGCTGTTCCGTCTCGGAATTTCTTCTGAGCATGCGTGGCACATTGTGCGTCGGAACAGGCCACACACGGTCGGAATTGACACGATTGGATTTTGTTGTCGGAAAATTTTATAGCCTGCTCTCAAACTTTGTGTGTCGGAAAATCCAATGGAAAATGTCCGATGGAGCCCACACACGGTCGGAATTTCCAACAACACGCTCCGATCGGACATTTTCCATCGAAAAATCCGACCATGTGTACGGGGCATAATTGATTAGCTAACAGTCTTTGGTAGATCAGCAACGTCCCCTTACAGGTTAGGAACTCTCAGTCCCTTTTTTAAAGTAGCACAATGTGGTGTAAACTGCATCCTGGAGCACCTCCACTCCCCTGTAGACACTGGTCCCAGCTCTACCACTGCAGGAAATGCTAGCCCAATTAGTTGATCTTCCACCATCCCACCTGGCTTCTTCTTCACCAGTCTACCTGACTGACTCTCTTCACCAGTCTACCCGACTGACTCTCTGGAGATCTCCCAGGGCAAGGTATGGAAGATTTAAGCACACTGCTGACTTTGAGAGATCTGCTACATGTGGCAGTCTCTCCCCTTGTCAGTCCCTGCACTGTGCTGTAGTACTCACACTGTCCTTTCCTTGCTCCCCCTGCCTCTCAGGAAATCTTCCTCCCAGGCCAGTCACCTGAGCCCCAGCCTGAGGTAGAGCCCCTCCCTGGCAGGGGTTCCTCCAGGGCCACCGACAGTCTCCCTCAGCACTGCATCTCCATCTTCCACCCAACTCCCCTGCTGGCATGGCTCATCCATATTTAAGGGTTCACTTAGTCCCCTGCCAGGCCCACCACCTGGGACTTGGCAACCCCTCCGCAATAAACATGCAGAATAGCCCTCCTAGTCTCTGCCCACTAACTTCTAGAACTGTTTCCAGATTTCCAGATCCAGGGGGAGGTACTAGAGAGCTGCCAGTATGAGTCACTCAGTCCTGAACTTTAGTAAACCCTGACCCACTCTCACACTACAGTAGTAGCACACTAGAGGGTGCTACAGTAGGCATTATAAAGTATGATATACAGTATATTCACATAGAGATCACTGAGTTGCACTCATAGCCATTAGTTTGTCACATAAGTTAGGTCTTTTGCATGACATTGGGGGTTATTTACGAAAGGCAAATCCACTTTGAAAACTTGAAATTGCACTGAAAGTGCACTTGGAAGTGCAGTCGCTGTAAATCTGAGGGGTGGATCTGAAGTGAGGCGAAGTTCTGCTGATTTTATAATCCAATCTTGTGCAAGCTAAAATGCTGTTTTTTTATTTTCCTTGCATGTCCCCCTTGGATCTACAGCGACTTTACTTCCAAGTGCACTTTCAGTGCAATTTCAAGTTCACTTTGCACTTGTAGTTTGCACTTGTAGTGCAAAGTGGATTTGCCTTTCGTAAATAACCCTCATTATGTCACTAAACACTTTTTAATTCCATATATTGCTAACATGTATTCATGCTAAAGTTGCTCTGACATCAGACAATAAGGGATAGCTTAACCACTTGAAGACCACCCACCGCATATATATATACTGCGGCAGGGCAGCTCTATTGCACAAAACAACCTACCTGTGCGTAATTTCATGCAATAGATACAGCACCCGCTGCATGGAGGGGGAGACAATCAGTGGGTCTGGCGGACCCCCGTGATCGCTCTGCAAAAGGCAGAATGGGGATCTGCCTATGTAAACAAGGCAGATCCCCGATCTAACAGGGAAGTACACAGAGATCTTCTGTTCCTTGTAAGCAGGAACAGGGATGTCTGTGTTCTTCCTGTCATTCCATCCCCCACACAGTTAGAAAACACTTGCAGGGAACGCAGTTAACCCTTTGATTGCCCCTGATGTTAGCCCCTTCGCTATCAGTGTCATTTATACAGTGTCAGTGCATTTTTTTTAGCACTAATCACTGTATTGGTGTCACTGGTCCCCAAAAAGTGTCTGTGTCAGATTTGTCCATCGCAATGTCGCAGTCCTGCTAAAACTCACTGATCGCTGCCATTACCAGTAAAAACAATTAAAAAAAAGCCATAAATTTATACCCTAGTTTGTAGACGCTATATCTTTTGCGCAAACCAATCGATATATGCTTATTGGGATTTTTTTCACCAAAATTATGTAGTAGAATACATATTGGCCTAAATTGATGAAGAAATTACATTTTTCACGTTTTTTAGGGGTGATATGTATTATAACAGAATGTAAAAAATATTGTTTGTTTTTTTTTAAATTGTCGGTATTGTTTTGTTTATAGCGCAAAAAATAAAAACTGCAGAGGTGATCAAATTCTACCAAAAGAAAACTCTATTTGTGGGAAATAAAGGACATCAATTTTATTTGTGTACAGCGTCGCACGACCGTGCAATTGTCAGTTAAAGTAATGCAGTGCCGTATCTCAAATAATGAAATGGTCATTAAAGAGGGTAAATCTTTCCGGGGCTGAAGTGGTTAATCCAAGAACAAAAACTTAACACATTGCAGCTTATCAACCCTTAGATGCAGTGAGCATATTAGTTTTCATTTTTGAGGCTAAGAACATTTTCAGCAAGTACAGAAAATGACTGTTGATCTTGCCAGAAATGCAGTGTTCTTGTTGCTTTATGTGAGATGAAAGCATAGCATAAAACAATCATATCATTTTTACGTAAACTAACAATTCCATCACCCCTTCATGTAATAAAGATGGACTTAGGCAGACATGTTGGAAGTTCAGCCTGGGTGACAGGGGCATAACTACAGGGATTGCAGGTGTCACAATTGCGACCCAGCACCATGCTCCAGGGGGCCCATGTGGTTCCCCCGTATACCTGGATAGGAGGAGCGGTGGTGGCTGCATATGGAGGAACCAAACTCCTACATTTTCCTCCTGGAAGTAACTACAGACCTGTTAGTTTTACTTCTATAGTTGGGAAGATACTTGAGAATTTATTAAAAGACCACATAGATGAATTCTTGTGAGAAAAAAATTTTTAGACAACAGACAGCATGGATTCATGGAAGACAGAGGTTGTCAAACAAATCTGATTCCTTTTTATAGGGAGTTGCTGGCTAAAAGACCATATTCACAGAGTTTTGGTTAATGATTCATACTTTGAATGGTCTAATGCCCCGTACACAAGGTCGGATTTTCCGATGGACAATGTCCGATCGGAGCGTGTTGTCGGAAATTCCGACCGTGTGTGGGCGCCATCGGACATTTTCCATCGGATTTTCCGACACACAAAGTTGGACAGCAGGAGATAACATTTTCCGACAACAAAATCCGATCGCGTCAATTCCGACCGTGTGTGGCCTGTTCCGACGCACAAAGTGCCACGCATGCTCAGAAGAAATTCCAACACGGGACAGCTCGTTCTGGTAAACTTAGCGTTCGCAATGGATACAGCACTTTCGTCACACTGCAATGTTCAAGATGGTTTAATACAGCGCACTCTCTTCTTCTTTATAATGTGACAAGAATTAAGTCGTTTTGCTGCTCGTATTCACACACACTTCTCACAAACTTTTATTTGTGTTTTTTTAGTGGGATTCCCTGAATATATTGTTATTAGTTGTCACATCTGACAGTTTTATTTTTTTTAATTTTTTTTTATTTTGGATTTTAAGCCTTTTTTTTTATTTAATGTTTGTATTTTTTCCAAGGCTGATCTTTGTTCAATGTTATTTTTATTTTTACTCCAGAATATTTTTGGGTGTGTTTTGTGTGTCACGTTACCCCAACACCATTGATATCTTTTATTATTTAATCTCAAGGAGATTGTTTGTTGTTGGTGTCCCTTGTTCATTTCACATTGTATATTTGAAATGTACCTGAATCCTCACAAACAAACTGTCCATTTTGAAGTAAAACACATAGGAGAGTATAATTCAAAACAAAAATCCTTTATTAAGGGATCAGAACCAAACAAAGAGGAAGGCAACACTGGATCAACAAGAGAAATTAGCGAAGCCTGGGACCCCCACGGCAGACATCAATTCTTCAACATCAAAATTGGTGGCCTGAGGAATCCATATGTAAGGGAGGGCAGTCTGGTCCGGGATTCACAGAGACTTGGATAGCAGCAGATGACATGTGTGTCCGCAGGCTGTGGTACCACAAGAGGCTGCATTTTTTTGCCCAACAGACTGGATCCAGGATCCTCACTGTCTGGTCTTCCTTTCACGCTTCATTCCTGGCTGTGGCTGTGCAGTTGGAGATGTGGCAGGAGGAGGAGTAGGACCTGGAGGAGGAGTAGGACCTGCAGGAGGAGGAGGAGGACCATCCCAAAGTTGTGTGTGAGGTGTAATTTGGCCCCTCATACCTTTCGCCAGAGCCTCCGATATGAGGGCCTCACACATGGCTTTTTGGCCCTCCTCCATCCTCTGCATTTTATAGGCTATGAAAGCAGCAATGTTCTCCTGCCTGGTGTGTGGTGCTCCCAGGACCTCTGTAGCCCTCCAAAAGAATCTGATAGCCGCCTCCTCTAGGGCACTCGTCCTACTGCCACTTTCTGTTTTCAGGGGGGGTGGAGGGACCTTGATATCAGCCAGCCGGCTCGGCCCGGCCACCTCCTGGCTGAGACTTCCCTGTGTATGAAAAAGGGACATAGTTGTAATGTTTTGCATCATCAATCACAATCCTTAATTAGTACTCCCAACTAACATATAGTTCACATCATTGATTGGACAAGCAGAAATATTTAGAGGAATGCTATACCTGGCTCAATCTGGGCTCCTCCACATGCGGCCTGGAAGGCCCAGGTTGGGCGTCAGAAGCCTCAGCCGGGGGGGGAAGGAAGCGTGGAAGGAAGACTGGAGAGGGATGGCCTGGGTTCAGTCTGGCCTGCCAGAAAGTGCAGCCTGTCGTAGTACAACATCCTGGGGACATAGATGTCACCTGCTGCTCCGGATCTCTGTGAATCCAGGACATTATTGCGCTCCCTCAGATATGTGCTCCTCAGGCCACCAATGAAAATCTTTAAATAAGTGATGTCTGCCGTGGGGATCACCTGCTTCACAATTTCACACAATTGCTCCAGTGCTGCCTTCCTCTTTGCTTGGTTCTTGTAATGGGGGTGTTTAATCTCCCACAGACAGGGCAGCTCCCTTAGCATCTCTATGAATACTGAAATGAAGTCCTTATCTTTGAGTACCATATCCATGTTCACTGCAAGACACAACACAAGACAAAGCCTAATGTCAGACAAAACTCTCCTAATCTTGTTACAATATAGGCCTCAATCTAGAAGCAGTATAGGCACAAGTTTGTCTCTTACCTTCGTTCTTACGATCGGCGCGTCCAATGCTCCTTCCTCCGCTCACAGATCGTACGTAATACGCACGCGTGTTACGCTTTATACACACTGCGCATGCGTGTAACTCCGCCCGCCCCTGACGTTCTTTCTAGTGTATTCCCCGCCCCTTTTCGTTCGGCGCAGTGGGGGAAGAGCATGATGGCGGACATACAGCAGGTGCGGGCTAATTGTAGCAACGAGGAGGAGGAGGAGGATAGGGCGGATCCAGGCACGTCCCGATCCAGAAGGAGACGTTTTAAGGCCACAAATATGTCGTTTGGGGAGATGTTGGAGATGGTCGACATCATGAGGAAGTCCGACTATGACGGAAAATATGGGCCTTACCCCAACCCGAACATCCGAAAGGCCAAGATCATGGCGAAAGTGGTCAGGAGTCTAGAGCGGAATTTCGGGGTACGAAGGTCTAAAGATCAGCTCAGGAAGCGGTGGTCGGACCTGAAGTTGAGAGAGCCACAGCAGTACCGAAAGATCCGGAGAGTGCTGCAAAAAAGTAAGTAGTTGTGCTGTGTTCCTATTCTTTCTGTCTTTATTACGTTCGTTCTGCTCCATATGCTTTTATTAGTTGTAACGTTTCAAAAGGTCAACTTTAATGTTCATGGGCACATTATTCGTTCGTATCAAACATTTTTCTTTCGGCCTCTAGAACACCATTGTTTAGGCCATATGCATTTTCACACATTTTTGGGGGCCTACTTGGATGCCAAATATTTGTTTGTGTAGATGGGTTTGTTACTAGAATGAAATGCAAACTAGATTGTGTGTAAGGAGAGGACACTGAGCAGCTGTTTTCACATCTGGACACTGGAGCACTAGTGTGGGACACAAGAACACCATTTTTATTAGGGGGGGCACACAGGTGCTCCAGTGTATACTATAGGGGGGACTACATCTGTGAAGCTTGTACCAAACAGGTAAAGTATTGCAGCTTGACAAAGGGCAATAAAAAATATACATCTTGGAACTCTGCTAAAATAGACAATTGTACCCCACTTCCGAGCAATGTTTCCTATTTCTAGTTCTGCCATCAAATATCTGTGTGCTAAGTATACCATTTTTGTTTTACATAGGGGAGAAAAGACTGGGACACCCCTCATCCCAGGAGACCAGAGACCCCCCCCTCTGGAAGAAGGGGAAATACCAACACAAGAAGAAGAGCAGGAGGAAGAAGAAGACGTGGTGGAGATTGGCACCACAACAGGTGAGTGTCTGCGACCACAGGCTCAGGTAAAAGAGATGGATGGTGGCAGATTTTTGAGACCTTTTTTTTCGTTCTTTATCTCTTTTTAGGTGATCGTGATCCAGAACGCTTTACATCTGAAAGTGCCCAGATACTGATCGGGGAAATCATGGGGTGTAATCTCCAATTGCAAAACATCCAGCAACAAATCAGTGATGTTATTAAAAAAAATAATAACATTATTGATGTTTTGGGGCGAATTTAAACCCCACAAAATCACCTGTTTTATCGTACCAAAATTTTTTCAATGTTTAGAAAAGCCAAATTTGGAGGATGCACACAGTGTGCCACATGTGCTATCTGCCATCACGGGAGATCAACGGACGCGTTTTGGGGGTGCAACCCCTTCCTCAATTATAAAGTAGCGTTGAGGAAGGGCTTGCTCCCCCAAAACACGTCCCTTGATCCCCCCTGATGGCAGATAGCACATGTTGACATTCGTAAATTGGTGTGCATCTTCCAAATTTGGCTTTTCCAGGGGTGATTTCCCCCCATCTGAACGCTATATCAAACACAGTTCATAAATACTCATGTCTGATATAGCCTTCAGGTTTTACCATATGTGAACTTTGTAAGTTCAAGTTTTTTGGCTTTCTTGTTGGTTTTACACAGGCCTGTTTTATCTGAAATGGATATTTCGATTTTTGATAATGCTACTGCAAACATTGTTATACAACAAACATGTTGGTTTGTTTTAAAAACCTTTGGGAAATGCACATGTGATTGTGCAGGTATAAAAAAGTGCCTTACTCAAGAATGTGTGGATTATTGTCTCAACACTACAACACTTTTGGGGTGATGTAATTGCTGTTTTATGCAAAAATGGGGGTTATTTCCTAAGGGCAAATCCTCTTTGCACTACAAGTGCAGGTTCAGTGCAATTGCAAGTGCACTTGTAGTGAAATGTGTTTTTGCATTTAGGAAGTACCAGTCAACACTGTTTTTTATAAGGTTACCCAATCACGACATTTTCTGCACTCAACACATTTCGGTCAGGGTCAGCTAAAACAAACACAAGCAGTAAATGTCCACAAAGAATTTCTTTTGGTTGTTTTTTATTTGAAAAAGGTGTCACAGATTGTCTGGCATATTGATAGCCCCCCTACCCGCAAAGAACTCCAGGTAGCGTAACCGGACATCACGGGCATTCAGGGAGGGCAAGCCAGGACGGCCACTTTCAAGCGCCGTCAGTGTTGATGGATTAGGGATTCCGGCCTCAGGCCCAACTGAGCCAGCATAGTTGGCTGAATGTTTTCTTAAAAAATTATGGAGAACACAGCAGGCAAGTATTATATGGTTCAGTTTATACTCCGCCATATGGATGGGTGTCAGAAATAATCGGAACCGGCTGGCCAGGATTCCAAATGTGTTCTCCACCACTCTTCGGGCTCTGGCCAGCCGGTAATTAAAAACCCTCTGTTCCGGGGTGAGGGTCCTCATCGGGAATGGCCGCATCAGGTGGTCCCCAGCGCAAATGCTTCATCAGCAAAAAACACAAATGGGAGACCTTCAACATTGTCCTCTGGAGGTGGCAAGTCCAAGCTGCCATTCTGGAGACGCCTGTAGAA
Organism: Aquarana catesbeiana; assembly: GCF_042186555.1. Lineage (NCBI taxonomy): Eukaryota > Metazoa > Chordata > Amphibia > Anura > Ranidae > Aquarana > Aquarana catesbeiana. The sequence goes on along the minus strand of NC_133332.1, from coordinate 152,171,636 downwards.
CTCCGTCTGGGCGATCACTCCACCATCGGACATCCGGCCATTCTTCCCCACGTCCACATACAAGAACTCGTAATTAGCCGACACCACCGCCAACATCACTATACTATTAAACCCCTTGTAATTATAATAGTACGACCCCGAGTTGGGTGGTGAGACGATGTGGACGTGTTTCCCATCAATTGCCCCTCCGCAGTTAGGAAAGTCCCACCGCTGGGCAAAGTGGGAGGCCACAGTCTGCCATTCCTGTGGCGTTGAAGGAAACTGTTGAGGAAAAAAAAATAAACATTACTATTTTTTCACAGAAACATGGCAAGCAGATTAGACACAAACATTATGGGGCAACCTCCAGATAGCATTTACTAAGGGGAATTTAACAACAACAAAGTATAAGGTACACCTATCATATTCCCCCTCCCCCCCTCTCATGGGCCATTTCTAACATTATAGGGGGGGGGGAACTCTTGGACAGGTAACCCTCTTCACTTCATTGAGAGATGAATGCCTAAATACAGGGTATTACTTGGAACAGCCCCTCCTTAGTTACACTATTGGCAGACCACTGGACAGGTAAGAAGTGTCATAATACAAAGATATAAATACACACTGTACACATTTGAGGACATTTGAACATTCTGCTATTACCTATCAAGATAATAATAGGATACAAAAACTTTAAACAGTACCATTTGAAAGTATACAGGCAGGCCCTTGCACTACATGCTTTGGGGAATTCATCCATAAATCTGACCAGTAAAGAGATGGGTATAGTGTGTATGGGTTTGGCAAAGTCAGTAGATAGATGATTGAGGATAGAGAATTGGGATCAGCTGACTTAGCAGTTGGGGGGGGGAGGTTGAAAAAAATTTGGGGACATCACAAAAAAAAGCCTCTGGCACTCTGCCTGAATTTAAATCAAAAATAACATTTGCAAACATTTTAGGGGGTGTTTGGGGTAAAGCACTACTATGGAGCTGATAAAATACATTGTTAAGTGACTACATGAGGTGAATATAGGCCAGGAGACACCATGCTGGGGAGGTCATTGAAGGGCAAATATGTATGAAGGACATAAAATAATAATTACCTAAAAATCCAGCATGCATGAGAACAAAGGGGACATTCACAGCATATTACAATCATGGTAATTAGGGAATGAGGGAAGAAATACAATATATTATCAAACATTCAATACAATAAAATGTGATATAAAAGGATACAAATCTTACCTTCATATACTCCTTCTGCAGGACCTGGATGATGGCAGAACAGGTCTCTGGGATAATGATCCCCAGAGCCTGGGGGGAGATGCCAGTCGAGAACTTCAAGTCCTGCAGGCTTCTCCCTGTGGCCAAATACCGCAAGGTAGCGACCAACCTCTGCTCCGGAGTGATGGCTTGCCTCATGCAGGTATCCTGCCTGCTGATATAGGGGGTCAGCGAAGCCAACAAACGGTGAAACACGGGGTCCGTCATCCTGAGAAAGTTCCTGAAATCATCAGGATTATTCTCACGGATCTCACGGAGCAAAGGCATATGACAGAACTGGTCACGCTGAAGCAACCAATTCTTGGTCCATGAACTCCTCCCCACCCTGTTCATGGACTGGACTTGTGTCAAGGTCAGGACCCCAACACCAAGCCCCCGCACAGCACGAACTCTACGAGGAGTACGCATACGAAACATGGCTAGAAAACGGTCGTCTGCTCAGAACGAAGTAACAGAACGCACTGAAGAACAGCAAGGCCTGTGAAGAGCGACCTGAAAAACAGCAACGAGCGGGCAAGATCGCACAGAAAACTCAGATACGAACTGACTGCACGCACTGAAGAGCAGATACAAACCCACAAGCACAAACTGAACGGCAGAAAACGATCTGAAAGCCACGAGTCTGAAAAAGCGCGAATCGTCTCTCACCAAACTTTTACTAACACGAGATTAGCAAAAGGAGCCCAAAGGGTGCCGCGCTTGGTTCTGAACCGGTCTTTTCTAGTCTCGTCGTACGTGGTGTACGTCACCGCGTTCTTGGCGATCGGAAATTCCGACAACTTTGTGCGACCGTGTGTACGCAAAACAAGTTTGAGCCAACATCCGTCGGAAAAAATCCTAGGATTTTGTTGTCGGAATGTCCGAACAAAGTCCGACCGTGTGTACGGGGCATTAGGGTTATAAGTGGTATACCCTAAGGTTCAATGTTGGGACCCCTACTTTTTAAAAGATGCATAAATGATATAGCCTGGGAATTAAAAGTGCAATTTTAGTCTTTGCAGATGACACCAAGCTATGCAGTGGAAATACACAATTGCAGGATGTCTCCAACTTACACGCCAACTTCAATTCACTGTTTATTTAGCAACTGTGTGACAAATGAGGTTTAATGTTGATAAGTGTAAAGTTATGCACTTGGGGGCTAAAAACAAGCATGCATCATACATACTAGGAGGAGAACAGCTGGTGGAGTCAATGTTGGACAGGGATCTGGGTGTTCTGGTAGATCATACACCTAATAATAACATGCAATGCCAAGCTGCAGTTTCCAAAGCAAGCAAAATCCTTTCTTGTACAGTACTGAGAGAGGTATTGACTGCACAGAGAGAGAATGAGAGAGAGAGAGAGAGAGAGAGAGAGAGAGAGAGGGACAGAGAGACAGAGAGACAGAGAGACAGAGAGAGAGAGAAAGATAGTTTTACCCCTGTACAAATCAATAGTAAGACCTTATCTGGAATAAGCAGTTCAGTTTTGGGCACCAGTTCACAAAAAGGATATTGGGGAACTGGAGAAAGTGCAGAGAAGAACAACCAAACTGATAAGAGGTATGGAGGAGCTCAGTTAGGAGGAAAGATTAGCTGAACTGAATTGATTCTCTCTGAAGAAGAGCATATTGGGGGGATATGATCAACATGTATAAATACATACAGTAATGGTCCATATAATGAACTTGGTGTTGATTTATTCACTTTAAGGTCATCACAAAGGAAAAGGGACACTCTTTACATCTGGAGGAAAAGAGATATAATATCCAAATACGGAAAGGCTTCTTCACAGTAAGAGCTGTGAAAATGTGGAATAGACTCCATCAAGAGCTGCTAGCTCAGTACATTGTTTAAAAAAAGGCCTGGATTCTTTTCTAGACACACATAAAATAACTGGATACTAATATTTATAGGTAAAGTTGATCCAAGGAATATCCAATTGCCTCTTGGGGGATCAGGAAGGAATTTCTTTCCCTGTTGGAGCAAATTGATTCATGTTTTTTTTTTTTTGCCTTCCTCTGGATCAACTGTGGGTTTAGGATTGTGTGTATAGGATTGTACAAAGTTTATTTTTTTCCCTTCTATTGGTTGAACTGGATGGTCTTGTGTTTTTTCAACCTGACTAACTATGCAACTATGCAGCCGCTGAAAGCTTGCTTCTTCCCCTCTTTCCCCTGCAGGCATTCAGAAGCAGTAGGAGGAAAATGGAGAGGATCTGTTCCGTTATATACGCTGGAGTCAGAGGAAGGAGGAGGATAGGTAATGTTTCTGGGCAGAAAAGGAAGCATATAGGACAGTTTGAGGGAGGAAGAGTGCCTAAGACTGTCAGCAGACAGCTCACCCCACACTGGAGAAGAGCTGTGACAGACAGTTGCTGATACCAGAGAATGTCTCTGATGCTGACAAAGCCCACTGCCCGACCAAGGATAAAGACACTGTGGATACTGCTTGGTTGTGGTACCATTAGAGAGTGGAGGCAGACCATCTGGGTACACAGAGTTGGCTGCTGGCCAACCTTGCACAACACCTTAATAAAAGAGAGGCAGGGTTGTCTGCAGGAAATACAGTGTCAGGGTCTGCTTCAATTCTTAAAGGGACATTACTTTGACCATTACATGATAATGGTTGGGACCCAATGAGCTAGTCAGAAGAGGAAATACAGTGTACATTACTGACTGACTGCTGAACTGTTGTTGTGGTATATATTTTTGAAGAGGGGTTGTACTTTATACCAGTTATTGTTTCAGAGTATGTGGTCCTACTTACAGAGTTGTGGGCACAGGAACAGGGGGCCCAGCACATCAAGTGACTGCTTGGGGGTAAGTGCTACATAGACACATACATGCTGTGAATGTTTCTATGACCATTGAATGTGCTGTGAATGTCACATTTATCATTTTATACATATACTCAATAGAGTTTTTAGTTGAGAAACTGCACTTCTGCCAACAAAATGAAAAGGCTGATGAATCTGGTTACAGTAGATACTAGTAAATGACTATTCATGACTATTCATATCTTTGCATTGTTTTCTGAGTATTAGCAATTTGATGGTTTACTATATGAAAAACCTTTGATGAGAAAAATATTTCTCACTTTTCCTGAAAGTACTAGTTGCCTGACCCTATTCTTTCAATGCTTTGAGTCAATGACCTGTATCAAATAAGTACGTACAGTAATGACTTCTCTCTTTCTCTGACATTCCTGATCCGCATACTTGTTCCAGGACATGTATCACACAATATCGTAAACAGTACCAACCTTATGGTAACATGTCCTGGAAAAGCAGCAAGGAGTTAACTTATTACCCCCACACATAGAAAATCCAAACAGAATATTACTGCAGCAAATCATGTATGTAGTACAATACAACAGTTTCAGATCATTATGGACCCTTCATCAGGCATGGCAAGCTTGCCATACCTGATCAAGGGTCTGTATTGTATTGTAGTGATGAAGGGTCCATAGTGACCCCTCCTGAACACAATCATATTACAGACACATCTTCACCCCAATAGCCAATCTGCTGCTCTGTTTTTATTCCTTGCTTGTTTCTTTGTCCTAACCGGGCTTGCCTGTGCAGTTGTCTGTCATAGAGATAATCAGGGCTGTCTCCAGAGTATCTCCAGTCTCGGGAGTTGGTCTCGGGAGACATGTCAATAGACGTTAAAGTGGTTGTATTCTCCTCTTGCACATTTTTACCTACAGGTAAACCTATAATAAGGCTTACCTGTAGGTAAAATGAATATCTCCTAAACCTGTACGGTTTAGGAAATATTCACCTTGCATGCAGCCGCTGACATCAGCGGCGCATGCACTCTGAAGGTCCGGCGGATGCTGCCAGAAAATCAGAGCTCCTTGCCGGAATGGAGGACTCCCGTGCACGCGTGGTAGTGATGCCATCGCGGCTCCGGACGTTCACAGCGCCGGTGCCGCAAACCCAGAAGAAACGCTGAGGCAACATGTCAGCTCCCTCAGTGGTGACCGGGAGGCACTCATTCTGAGGTAAGTATTTCATAATGCACTAGTATGCGGTGCATACTAGCGCATTATGCCTTTGCCTTACAGGTCTTTTTTTTTTTTTTTTTGTTTGGTCAGGGCAAACAACCACTTTAACTTTCCAAGTGATGCTAACAGGGGGATTGTGAGGAATATAAAAAAAGCCATAGTTTAGGGCAGGCCATTAGTATCAGTTCAAGTGAAATCTGCATATAGGTTTTACTGTATTTAACATAGGCTTTCTGAAGAGGATAGGAAAGTTCATGCACTCTTTTTTTTAATATTCTTTAAATCTGAAGATCCACTTCTAATAGTTCCCAGATACTTTAATAACACGTAGGCAAATTGTTCATCCCTGTTCTTTAAGTATCTAACGTAAATGCTCATATATTCCAAACCAAAATGTAGAAATATCAGTTACTATTTTTTCCCCTGGAAATGTGTTAATACAGTTCTGTTTTTTGGAGTTTTTTTTGTTTTGCTTAGTTTTGTGTAGGCAGCATGAATTTCCCTCCCTGGAAATGATGTGTGAGTCGGATGTTATGATTCCCACATCTGCACTGGAGGAGTCACGCTGAAAGGCCAGGAGCAACTGGTGCCAGGAATATAAAAATAGATGCTTTCTTATTGATATGGACAAAGGAAGAATTGTTTTAGCTCATACTGTACATAGATTTTCACACAGTTCGGCTTATAGAACACACTGCGCAGAGTAGGTTGCAAGCAGATATCATCTTTCATTTATCTGTCTATGTTACTTATATTTTATATTGAATCTCCTATTTATTATGTTAAAGAACTCTGCTGAGCTCATTGTGCATCTATATATATCACGTGAACAAAATGCAGCGTCCCAAGAAGTATACTTGTTCTGTGAAAATAAAAACCCTAATGGGATCTTCTATACTTCCAGCAATAATGTTCATGGGGATTTATTTAAAATAATAGGACTTCTTTGGGGTACATACCATTCATTCATCTTTCTTAAGATCTTCCACATATCATCTTTAACATTTTGAAAGTTTCCCAAGAATCTCAGGGTAGGTTGAGGATCAATGTATCCCCCCTCCCAATACATGCAGGATCATGTGTGGAGGTTGCAGATTCAAAATGATGATAGCATTGTGAGTGCAATGAGATGATGTCATACTGTGGCAGGGATACTTTGACCTTTTTTGTCAGCCTAATGAATTAAGGGTACACTTTTATTGCCATTGCTACCATGATCCAAGATTGGGAATTCTTTTCAGTCCAGGGCCTCTGGGGAGCAGCAAGAGAAAATGGCTATAACTTCCCCCCCTAGCTACTAAAGGGCTATGGAAACAATGCAATTGATAGTCCCAAATCCTATTCTACACACTTGCCTGGAGATAACAGTCTTGCTTGCCACACTTACCTCTTTAGCTCAGCCATACAAGCCTAACTCCAGCATTCTTTTCACTTTTGGAATGGGGATTTTACTTTGGAGATTGTAGACTGTGAGGAAGAGTTAAAATTTCGGTCAGGTTTTTATGTTTTTTGCTTTTACCCATTGTGTTTACCCATACTCTTCCAAGCCTCTATAGAAGTGCCTTATCATACTGTGATGCCACAGCCTTTGGTATGGTCTCCCCTCCTGTTTTGTCTCTAGTTAGTACAGTCCCTAGCTAGACACTCCCTACTTTTCCTTGCTGCACTGTTTTTGTTTTTTTTCCCCCACACAGACGGGGCTTAGGGAAGTTATTGTGTTCTTACACTTCAGAAGATGGGAAAACATCCTTTGTGCTGCACTTATTTGATATAAAACACTTATTTGAAAAAAAAAAGTTGATTACAACATCTGATTCTTATGGAAGAGTGAAGCTGCCTGTGAATCCTGCCAATTAGACAAGCAGCCATACTGTCTGAACATACTGGGTCTAGCAGGTATGAATTGCATATATCAGCATCTGAAACAGAACTTATATACTTAGTAAAAAGAGGGGCCCCTGACGAGTATTGGGTAGATGAAGGAGCTGTCACTTTTGTGCTCCTAGTCCTAATTCCAGCATTCGGGTGTTGGCTGTTGCATTCTTCCTGTCTGTGTTCACCTGCAAGGTGATTGATATGATCATTCACCTGTTATAGGCAAACCGAACACTCTATCACTTGCTTGCGATAGAGACAGTATACCTGTATTGTTCCTGTTCAAGCCTTCCGTTTGTCTGCCCTGCTTTGCCAGTCTGGATTTCCCTGTGTATGACCTGGATCGGATATTGGACTATTCCCTGAACTCAGCCTGCCTTTTACCTGGACTGTCATAGAACTATGTTATCTGTCTGCTAACTGCAAGTACTGTAAATTATAAGCACATATGTACCGCGCTGTCTATAAAAGAAATCAAATAAAAATTGAAAAAACTAAAGCAGCCAGCACAGCAGTGAATAAAGTTGCAAAAATGACAAATTGGGTGAAATGTGCAGCGCTTATGTGATCATATAAACCATAACAAATAATATGAGTACAAAAAACGTGAATAATAAATGATGTGCTCAAAAATACTCCAAGCAGTCCTATATTATGACATGTAATGTCTATAAATAGAGGAACTTGGACGTGTGATGTCCAAAAAAAGTCAGTGACAAACTTCAATGGTGTGATGATAATCCTCAACCACATGTGGATATGATATAGTGACAGTCTTTAACTTCAAATAAGTATGATGAGGGGCGCATGCGCGGCTCTCGATCATGGCGGATGTCTTCTGAGAGAGCTCCGGGCTCCGTCCGCTCTCCGTTACCACCTTGCAGCGCAATTAGCATCCAAAAGCATCGGGGGTAAGCCTGATCGTATGCTCTTCTCCTCGGCCACCCCATGGAAAAGATTGGCCAGCAGCGCCACTGCTAAAATCCTCTATTTGGGCCGCGCCAGGGTTCCCACATGGATCGTTATGTCACTAGGATGCAATCCTCGGCCTCGAGTTCCCCCGCTGATCCGTTCGCAGCGATGGATCCCCTGCTGGGGACGGAGGACGCAGGGAATCCCCCTCCTTCTGCAATACAGACTGCAACACAGACCCCAGGCCTTCTACCCTATTCTACACCAGCAGTTTTAACCCCAGATGTCCTGGATGCCAAATTGGACGCTAAACTGCAGCTTCTGCTCCAGCAATTACCCGATCTATCTCGGCTGCTGTAAGCAAAATGTCTGCAGAACTGAAGGGGGAAATCACTCAAATTGGGGAACGTACGGACACGCTGGAACATAAATTTGATGAAATGGTGAATTATGTGCAGGCCATAGAGGATGAGAACTCCAGCCTTAAACACTCAGTCTCCCAGCTACAGTTACAGCAGGAGGACTTACAGAACAGGGAAAGAAGACAAAATCTACGATTCCGTGGTATCCCTGAAAAGGTGGGGGACTCGGCTTTATGCCCCTATCTTCTTGGGCACTTTAACACTTTGGCTCCCTCGGTGGTGGATGTGGATTGGCGCCTAGACAGGGCTCATCATTCTCCGGGTCCGAAACCCCCAGCTGGAGCTAGGCCCAGAGATGTAATTGTGAGATTCCACTTTTATGATAGCATGGAAGCCCTGACACTGGCCACACGCAACAAATCCCAGATCACGTACCAGGGGGCTAAGCTGCAGATATTCAGTGATTTCTCCCCCATCACATTACTGAAACAGAGAAATCTGCGACCAATAACAGCACATCTGCAGCATCACCAGGTCCAGTACTACTGGGGATTCCCCTTTCGTCTCATCGTGTCCAGAGATGGGGTTCAACACAGTCTATGGGATCTTCAGTAAGGTGATGCCTTTGTGAAAAGTTTAAATCTCCCCCCATTGCCTGAAGATTTGTTGCCTCCTCCCGTCCTTTTCCTATTACTCCCAGCCGCGTTTGGACCCCTGTAAGGGGTCAATAAAGGAAGCAAGCCTCCACTCCTCAAGGCTCACGTTTCTCCAAACAACCTCCTTGATCCTCCTGGCCGGATCTTTTGGTTCATTTATGTCTTTTCTACTCCTGAAATTTACAGGGTCCACAATGCTAAGTGCTGGACTTCAGGTATTTTGAGCTTTCCTGACAAATTGTTTCAGGGGCTCGTCTTTTCCATGCCCATGGGGTATTATAGGTAAAGTTACTGTTATTGTTCAGTTGCTTGTTGATGACTGGTTTTTGAAGAGCTAACTTTGCCAGATTGTTACCGTGACTGCCAAGTTCTTAAGGGGAGTGGGCGGTCCCCTCTCCCTTTCTCCTGGACCCTCCTTGCTGGAGACCCCCTTGTGCCCCTACACGGTCTCTGTCATGATGCGAGACCTCCTGAGAAACCAATGGATCTGAGGTCTCCAAACTTTGTTTTTCTTTTTTTTTACCCAGATTTTTTTGCTCCTATCTTTGTTTTCATTTATATTTTTATTTTTGTTTTCTTTTTTTTTTCAACATGTCCATGCCTATGTGCCAGCTTTGTAGGTTGAGGTCACAAGGCTTTGTTCTATCCCTACTGTTAAGGGTTTTTGTCCGAGAGATATATATGTTCCTTCACAGATATCATTGGGCTATTTTCCTTTATTATGCTCCTTATTGCTCATTTAATAGTTATCATGCTTTTTATGTTTTGTTTCTTCACAGGGTCTACATACCAATGTTAGCTACCATTGACAATTTGTACTCATGGCGTTGAGAATCATGTCATATAATGTAAAGGGTCTGGGCTCCATTTGAAAGCGTTGGATGGCTCTGAAGGAGTTCAGATTCTCGGGGGCGAATGTGGTCATGCTCCAGGAGACCCACTTTCGAGCGGGAGGTACGTTGAAATTTGCTTCCAGATTTTTTCCCACCTCCTTTTAGCCTCAGATTCCACAGAAAAAACTGGGATGGCAATTTTAATTTAAAAATCCTACCCTATTAGGGTCCAAAAAGTACATGCCAACCCCCATGGGAGGTATCTTATCCTGCAGTGTGGCTACATGACCTCTTCTTTTACCCTAGTTAATGTATATGCTCCTAATGCTGGACAGGTTGATTTTCTCAATAAGGTTTTTTACTCTCCTCAATATCGCTCTCAACCCTTTATGATTATAGGGGGAGATTTTAACCTGATCATGTCCCCCTCTAGAGATAGACAAGCCATAGCTAGAGACGTTCCCTCACGGAGGGTAATTTCCCAGGCTAACTCTTTTCGCAAATGCATTAGATCACACCAAGTTTTTGACTCCTGGAGGATTAAACACCCCATGACTAAACAATATACTTTCTTCTCCATGGCCCACAAAATGTACTCCCACCTAGATCACTTTCTTATTTCTGCACCACTCATATCTTACATTGTAGATTCGGACATATTCCCCATTACATGGTCAGACCATGCCCCTATTGTACTGGATGTTATGCTATCCCAGACCCCACCAGGAAATGTCACTGGCGCCTTAACGACCATATTCTACAATCCGAGGTCTCACGCACAAAATTGGCTACAGACCTAAAGGAGTTTTTTCAATTCAACCTGGGGTCAGTTTCAGATTTTTCCACACTGTGGGAGGCGCACAAGGTGGTCTTCCGTGGTGCCTGTATCGCAGAGGGTTCCCGCATAAAAAAAGATAGAAATAGACTTCTACAGTCCTTGACGGACGCTCTGCAGAAAGCTGAGCGCTGGCTGCTGCGTGAACCCACAATGTTGCGTAGGGTGACCTCCCTCAGGGAACAGATAAAGTCCTTGCACCTTGGTAAAGCGGCCAAATCCATACTCTGGATGAAACAAAAATACTATGAATTTTCTAAATATGTATGATGTAATAACAGTTGATAGTAGATCCACCACCAAAGACACCAGAAGCTGCTTACCAGAGGAATTGAACTCAAATAGGTGTAAACATAGTGAGTCAATCAAGCTTTGTGGTATAATATACCAAGGGGATCAGATGCTCTATCCAGATATGACCTCCAGATGGACCTCCGAACAGGTGTAAGCTATGGATGGACTCAGTAGATATAGGCAGTCAACCCCACCATTAAAAGAAAGAGGAAGGCATATAGCACAACTCCGTATGTAACTTTTAATACATGAAAAGCAAAGGAAATATACTCGCGTGTTTAGCAGTAAAATCAAGCGCTTGTATAAAAGAAGACAGTGGTCTCAGCATATCATCCCGATGCGTTTCGACTTAGAAGTCATCATCTGGGGTGCTGGGCCACTGTACTGGCTGAGTATTTATAGATACTGGTTACCCCCATAACAAGTGGCAGCTCCGTCTGATTGAAAGTGCAAATTATGGAGATTACTTCCTGGTTCCTCCAAAATGGCACCCAGGCTTGCATTTCAAGCCCCGTTTTCATATGCAGAGGAGGATTACTTCCTGGTTCTGTCAAAATGGCGCCCGGAGAAGAGTTCCAAGCCTCATTATAACATGTGAAAAAGGATGTGACATCATGTGGAACAGTGACTGGTTTAAACAGCAAAAAACATGGCACCCAGAATAGCTGTTTCACACATCCAGAGTGTCAATAGAAAAGGTATAAGACCAACCCGATCCATGTTAAGTGAAAATGACAGCCTCAGCCAGCTCTGCCTCACTGATCACGCCCCTGACGTGTTTCATCTCGCCCACCTAGGCTTAGTCATCGAGGTCTATGACTAAGCCCTGGTGGGCAGGACAAAACGTGTCAAGTTGTGTGGTCGGTGGAGCAGCGCTGGCTGAGGCCATCATTTGAACTTAGATCGGGTTGGTTGAACGGCTTCTTATACCTTTCTAATTAACTTATTTGTCACCTTCAATGAGAGAGCAAGACTTTTTCTGTGTTTGGAAAGCCCCTTTTTCACAGTCGGTTTTAGTCCACCGTAAGCTGGTGACCAAGTCCGCCCCCTAACAGTAGTAATGCACTAACTGATATTCACAGCCAAACTTATACTTTCTGACCACCTCAGCCAAATTTCTTGTTCTTCCCCTTCTGCTCCAATTAAATAACTAGCTAAATATATCAAGTGTATTAGAGGGGAGGCTAAACGCAGTTTGCCCGCTCTGTGTCAGTACACCTAAAACAGATGGTTGAAAGAGTAAAAAAACTGCTGGTAGTTTAGTTCTAGATGTACAGACATAGAGTAGATTAACTGGTAGTACCCACTATACTGTTCCAAAAATAGCACATAACCTGCTCAGGGACAACAACAAAAAGGACCCAGCAGGACTGCTTTGTCTGGAACCTTTATTATCCATTAGAATATGTAACTTATGATCAGCAGCATGATGTGTATTACCTATGCAGAAATTAGGCCTTTTTCTGCCAGTAAATCTGAAAGACCCAAAATCCAACCATGTAAAGGTGGAATATGTTTACTGTTGATAGTGACAATGAGGTATTCTGTGGCACAACAAAAATACATCTGAGGTAGCAGTTTCCCCTGTGTGTAAGTAATTTGATTTTGCTGAGATACAGCAAGAGGTAAAAGATATAGTGGGTATTTGCTCATCAGGGAATAAAAAGCACAACATTTTGTTATTTCTGAGTGATAAAGTACATTAGAAGGCAGCAGGTTATTCACTCGCTTTCTGTTTTCTGTTTCAGATCTCCACATGCGATTTATTGCCATGCTCACGCTCTCCGCTGACTTGTTCAACTTTGTCACATATTTCAGCTCATGATGATGAGATATTATAAATGTTTTCAGTGTATTGAAAAGTGCCACTTATAAGCAGTTTACTAAGGAAGACCCATGAGACATTTGGGAAATTCTACTCAGCTTTTACCCTTACAGAGTTGTTTTGCTATGGACAAAAGACCTGCCTGAATTTGTGGATTTGGAGCAGCAAAGCGGGGGAAGCCACATAATTATTAGCAGATTATTGAATAATTATGTGTTGGAAGCTTCTTGGATACAGCAAACGGCTTTACTTTTATGACGGATTAAAGAACATGTCTTACAGCATTACAAACATGAACAGGAAGAGAACACAAACAAGTGCATTGAGCATAGATAGACAATACATCCTGTTATATCATAGAATATAAGAACTATACACTATAATACCACAGCACCACCTGCTGCATAGATAGGTATAATACATACAGTATTGTAAGTTTATTAACAACTTTACATTACATGTTGTTGTTCTTCCAACACCCCTTCTCAACAGCATGTGCTTTGTTAAATTATATTCAGCTTCTTCTGGAAATACTTATGATGTTCCTTCAACAAAGGCTTGGTGAGTGCATTGGCAGTCATCTACTCTGACAGGCAATATTGAATGTCAGTAACACCTTGCTCTTGATTGTCCCTCAGTGATACTTGACACCGATATTTTGATCCTAGGATTGACCTTTTCTGATTGCGGTTGTCTTACATAGTTACATGGTTAGTAAGGTTGAATAAAGACACCATTCCATCCAGTTCAACCTGAGTGAGTGTCTACAATTGTCCCTATCCCCGTACATTGTGCTTCATTAAGATGCTCATCTATTATATCATTATTTATTTAAGGTACCCATATAGCGCTGTCAATTTACGTAGCGCTCCACACATACATTGCTCCCTACCCTCAAGGAGCCCACAATCCAAGGTCCCCAACTCACATTCTTATACTATGGCCAATTTTGGACAGAAGCCAATTAACCTACCAGCATGTCTTTGGAGTGTGGGAGGAAACCGGGTTACCCAGAGGAAACCCACGCAGGCACAGGGAGAACATGCAAACTCCAGGCAGGTAGTGTCATGGTTGGGATGGGATGTCTTCACAAATGGGAATTGGTTTTGACATGTCTATCCCAATGTCCACAAAGAGTTGACAGATTCTTGAAATGAGTGTGCAGCTGCAATGTATTCTGCTTCAGTTGAAGAGCGACAGTTGCTTGCTTTTGACTAGTCCAACTTATGGTTCATTCCCCATACTGGAAGATGAATCCACTTGTGGATTTGCAGTCTGTGCAGTCCCCAGCCCAATCAGCATCCACATATCCAACCAGTTTTGGATCTGATGTTGCTGGTAAACGTAACTTCATCTGAATTGTTCCTTTGAGGTACTGCAGCACTCTTTTTACTGCATTGCAGTCATGTTGACAGGGAGCTGAAACTTTCCTGCATAGTATGCCCACTGCTGTGGCTATGTCTGGTTTTGTCACAGTGGCAACATGTTATTGTTGGGTAGAAAGTTTTCTGCTTTATTGCTCTTTTGATAGCCTGGTTCCAAAGGAGTTTTCACTTGTATCTTTGCATCTTGCATGTGGAATTGTTCCAAGATTTCCGAGATTTTCTGAGATTGGTTGAGAAGATAACTTCCATATTTTCTCTCTGTTTGGATCCCCAGATAGTAGCTAACGTTCCCAAGTTCTTTGATTTCAAAATTTTCTTTCAGCTTGTGAACTATCTGATTGTAATCCCCTTCTTGTTCAAAACAAGCTATAATAATATCAACATAGATAAGGATGTATATCCATCTGTCTCCTTGATTCCTGGAGTAGAGACAGGGGTCTGCTTTACTTCTTAAGAATCCCTCTCTAGTTAGAACTTCATTCACTTTCTCATTCCACATCCTTGCAGATTGCTTAAGACCGTAGATGCTCTTCTGAAGTTTACACACAAGGTTGTCTCTTTGCTAAAACCCTAGTGGTTGCCACATGTAGAGATCTTCCGTAATGTCTCCATATAGGAAAGCAGTTTTAACGTCTAGGTGTTTCACTTGCGTGCTCTTCCCGGCTGCAAAAGCTAAGAAGCACTCTGATGGTAGAGTGTTTTACGATGGGAGCGAATGTTTCATTGTAATATTCACCGAATTTCTGGGAGTAACCCTTGACAACTAGTTTGGCTTTGTATTTGTGGATATTCCCTTCTGCATCTGACTTTACTTTGAAAGTCCACTTACTTCCTATAGTTTTGCGGTTAGGAGGGAGCTCTGTGAGTGTCCAAGTTTTTTTTTTCTAGAAGTGACTTTAATTCTTCTTCTGCTGCCTCTATTTATTGGCTTCAGGTTTTAGCAGTTTTTCTATGTCTTCCCAGGATGTTGGTTCAAGTATGCTGTGTGTTTTGACAGTGTATGACAGCTTGCGGGGTGGTATCCCCTTTTTAGTCTGAGTGGATCTTCTTAATTCAGGCAGTTCAGCAGGATCTGGTGGGGAACTTGATTTAGGCAATGTGAGTTCCCCCTCTTGTTCTGACTCCTGCACAGGTTCGCTTTGGTCGACCTTTTCTTCTGGTTTGCTTTGCCTATTCGCTTCACAACTTTCAGGGATCTGTGTTTCTGATGATGGGCTCTCATCAAAATAAACACTATGGCTTATTGTCGCTTTGTCAGTCTTTGGGTGTAGGATTCTGTAACCTGTAGTTTGCTCACTTGGATCACATTTCACTTGGAATACAGGCATATGCTTTACTCTGATGTGCCCTATGCTAGGCTTTAATCTATGTCACATTTTGAATGGAGTACTTTTAATGGCTCTTGAGGGTAGTCTGTTCTGTAGGTAGGTTGCAGTCATAACTGCTTCTCCTCAGTACTTGTGAGGTAGGTTGGCATCTGACAACATGCATCTTGCTATTTGTATAGGAGTGTGATTTTTCCTTTCTGCTACATCATTTTTTTCAGGAGTATATGGTGTGGTTGTCTCGTGTACTATTCCTTGTCTCTTCAGGTATGAGGCCACTTCTTTGCTTATGTATTCTCCCCCATTGTCGGTGCATATAATTCCTGGTTTCCATTGGAATTTGTTGCTAGACATGGCAACGAACTCTTGAAGTTTCTCTGATGTTTCATTCTTGTGTTTCATCAGAAAAGTAGTTGTGTACCTGGAATAATCATCAGTGAAAGTCAGTAGATATCTGTTCCCGCCTGACGTGGGAGTCTTCATTGGACCGCATACGTCACTGTGTATGAGCTACAGGGGGTGGGTGCTTTTTCTTTGAGATGCCTTTGGAAGGGGAGTATGTGTGGCTTTTGCTTCAATACAGCATTTGCATTTCATGAGCACTTTGCAAGGTGCTATTGTTAAATCTGATAAGCCTCTCTTTATAATGTCCTGTATAGCTTCTGGACTTCTGTGCCCCAGCCGCCTGTGCCATAAGTGAATGCATTTGCTGTGTAGGTCATTAGAGACTATATTGGCTTGCTGGTCTGTGGTGATGAGCCTGTATAGGTGATCATCCAGTTTTCCTTTTGCGAGGAATTGCTCATTATTGTGAATTGTGCATTCATCACCCTGGAACTTAACTGTGAGACCGTTGTTTGCAAGACTTTTTACTGATAAAAGGCTGCCTTCTAGTTCTGGAACATACAGCATTTTCTTTACAAGGATACTGTGCTTGCCTTGTAGTGTAATGCTGTTCAGGAAGCCCTGGCCTTTAACTTCGGCAGTGATGCTTTTCCCATTTTTTAAGAAAATTTTGCCTTTTGCACTGTAATCAATGTTTTTGAATAAGGTCTCATCGCTAGACATGTGGCTTGTTGCTCCTGAGTCTATGCACAAGCCGCGTGGCTTGCCACTTTGTGTTACTTTAAAGGTGCCACTCCATGATGTGTCTGCAGTTTCCTTTGTGATTGGTTTGACTCTTTCTTTTGTGGATAGCTTTAGCTTTTGCTGATCGGCTTTCCAGATAGAACAGTCCTTTTTTTAAGTGACCAGTCTTCTTATAGCGAAAACAGGCTCTGATTTCTTTGTTGTGACTTGTGCCTTTGTACATCTTAAGAGAATTGTCATCATAGTGCATATTTTCTTTCCTTCTGTCATATTCATTCATTAATTTCCCTTTGACATATTCCAGTATCAGCTCCTGCTTGGGTCTGGTTTCTAAAGCGTTAATGAGAGAAGTATATATCTCTGCAAGGCTGCAGAGGAAAAGGGCAACAATACGGTTATCTTTGATGTCCTCTCCGATGGTACGCAGCTGCTCTATGATCTCTGGCATAGCTTTCATGTGATCACACATTTGCTGGCCTTCTTCTAGTTTCATCTTATATAGCTTCCTTTGCAGAAATAACTTGCTGTTTAGACTTGAACACTCATGCAGTTTCTGTAATAAAGTCCACATACCTTTGGCTGTTTTCTCTGTTCTTATGTGGATAAGCTGGTCATCTTCCACTAGTAAGATTATAATTGCTTTTGTCTGTCTGTCCTTCCTATCCCAGTCCTCCGTCTCTCCGTCTGTGGGTCTGTCTGTATTCAGCACTTGCCACAAGTCATCCTTGGTGAGAAACATTTCTAATTTAAACTTCCAAAGCTGATAGATGGTATTGTTCAGTTTTGCAACTGCAAACTTCACATCTGAACCACTTGCCATGTTTCAGTAGCTTGTATACAGTATTCAATGACTTACTGTACTCACTGAGTATTCTTTCCAGTGCCTCTGGGTGCTGCTGAGTTTGCTGGGTGCCTGGGACTTATAACCTATTAGCAGGTTATTGAAAAATTATGCACTGGGAGCTTCTTGGACACAGCAAATGGCTTCACTTTTATTCCGGAATTAAAGAACATGTCTTACAGCATTAGAAACATGAACAGGAAGAGAACACAAACGAGTGCACTGAGCATATATAGACAATACATCCTGTTATATCATAGAATATAAAAACTATACACTATAATACCACAGTGCCACCTGCTGCATAGATAGGTATAATGCATACAGTATTGTCAGTTACAACTTTACATTACATGTTGTTCTTCCAACAATACTGACCCTAGTTTATCTTTATCTTATCTTAAAGTGCACCTATGGTCAAAATGTTCTCTTATTCCTTGGCATAATCATAAAGTTTGTAAGCTTACTTTAAATTGTGAAGATCCCCACACTTTTGCTTCCTTGAATTCTGTGACCCCCTATTCAGTGCACCATGTTGGTAGGCACAGATTCCACAGAGTCTGCATCAGAGGTGCTGAGAGGAGGAGTTTCAGGAGGTGAAGTCAGTACAGGAATAACTGCTTGCAGGCAGCAAGGTACCATGGGATACATAGTCCTTAGAAATTGAAAGTAAATAGCAGAGGAGAGGCTGCAAAGCATGCAGGGAAGTGCAGAAGTTGTGGAAAGAGATGGTCAGCAGAAAGGCAGAACTCACAACATTAAAGCGGAGCTCCACCCAAAAGGGAAAGCTCTGCTTGTCTGCCCCCACTCCTGCCACACCTGGCACCTTTTGGGGGGAAACGGGTACCTTGTTTTGACAGGTACCTGCTCCCATTTTTGGCTCACTTCTCCATGTTTGGCCCCCTCCTTCCCCCTGAAGCCGGCCCATTCTGAATCTGCAAGGCTTCACTGTCGGTTTCTCTTAGCCAAGATGGCGGTGCCAGCACCCAAGAGCCGATTCAAGATTTGGCTAGGGTGAGGACACCGCTGGATTCCTGGACAGCTAAGTTCCAGAACTCCTCTTTAAAGAGGATTTTTAAAGTAAGCTTTTATTGTAAATAACTATTGTTTGTTTTACCTTTACAATGTTGATGTTATAAAATAAAAGTGTATACTGTGACCTTAGATTTCTTTTAACAAATGTCGCTCTCTTGAACGCAAACAAGCATGAATAAAAACACATGTTCACAGATACATTAATTACAAATAATGTATATACACTCCTTGTAACATAAAAGATAACATACAATTGCTATTGTAGGTCGAAAAAAATAAAGTCAAGTTTTACTACATCTACTATGCAAAATCAATGTGCAATGAGAAGTCTTCTCTCAATGGTAAATTTCCCCTGTGCACCAGGATTTGTATTGGCTTTTGAAATGAAAGAGATGTAGGAGAAAAATAAATCAGTGACATACAGTAAAGATAAATTGCTTGTATCTTTATGAGTGGAATGGGTTTGATTACAGTTAGAAGGGTTAGAATCTCTTTCAGATTTTTATTGCAACTGACCAGACAATTTACCCTCACTTCATGTCTTCCTGACAGTTGATCCAGAGTTGAGTAACTGAAAATATCCTTAATGGGCACACAGATAGCAAAATACACCTAATTGAAGTCTTTTCCAAATCTTCCTAAAGCTAAAAGAATATGTTTTGACCTGAGTTCCACATTATTATTGTTGATTTTGGTGTCTGTGGTTCAGGCACAGGGAAGAAAAGAAGAAATTTAGGTCAATTAGTTATATAAGTACATTTAAAAAAACAAACTCAGCTTATAAAGAAAGCAATTAAGGCTGGGTTCACACTATTGCAAATTAGATGCGGTTTTCCCGCATCCAATTCGCAATAGCAGGTGATTTTAATCGGCTCTTTATGGAGCCGGTTCACATATCTCCTCTGCGGGTCCATTTTGAATTTGCACAGGAGCCCTGTGCGTCTTTTGGTCCGTTTCAGGTCCGAATTCAGCAAAAAATGTGTGCTGAAATTGGACCTGAAGCTGTGAATGGGAACGCACCAGACCCCTGCTGTGAGCCACATGAGAAGATAGTGTGAACCCAACCTAATACTTACCTGCCCCGCCACCAGGGGCATTGCTAGGTCTACAAAAGATCTGGGGCTAGAGCCCATAGCAGCAAAGTAAAGAAAGTCAAAGTCATAAAATATTGTTACATAGTGCGGATCACATGGTTTATTTATAATAAATTTGCCATCAATTGCAGCCACTGTGCCCAATCCAATTCAGCCACTGTGCCCCATCAAATGCAGCCACTGTGCCTGTCAAATAAAGCCACTGTGCCCCATAAAATGCAGCCACTGTGCCCGTCAAATGAAGCCACTGTGCCCATGAAAAGCAAGAAAATCACCACCCATTGTATCTCTACATCTATTAGAGAGCATAGTTAATAGCAATTGAACTGAATATTACTTATTTGGTGAAGGGGGGAGAGAGCGAGAGAGAGAGAGAGAGGGAGAGAGAGGGAGGGGGAGGGGAGGGAGTCTCTTCTGTTCCAGCCAACATGGCCGTATTCTATTCTCCTGCTGGCTGCTGCCCTTAGGCATAAATACAGTGTGACTCTGGAGGGAGAAGGGGGGCGTCGCCACTCCATACAAGGAGAAATCGAGCACCTCCACCGTTCTCCTGATCTCCTACTGCTTTCCTCAGGCGGCATATCACTCCGCCGGTAACAGTGCAGTGGGCGGTGCCGCAACAGCCGGATCACACAGAAGGTAAAATGCGGCTGCCGCCGCTGTTGTCCTTCCTTTCTCCCTTTCTCTTTACACAAAAAGCTGTACCCGCTTAGACATTCTGGGCTATTGAACCCACATTCGGGGCTCCAGCCTCAATAGCCACCCCTTAACGATGCCTATGCCCGCAACCAACTCTGTTTCAGAGCTAAGCATACTTACCATCAGCACCTGTTGTCAGTATATTCTGATTTGTTTCCTTTTGCTGTTTACATGTGAGCATTTGGGTCTAAATTCAGCAAATGAGCCTTATGTCAAAGTGTCTGTTGAGAGGAGTCAGAATACTCACTAAAGTTCAAGAAATATAAACAAACATACTTTTCTCTTGTTGGTTGGTCTCTACTGTTAAAAGGTAGCTGTTAAGATAAACAAGAACCCCTATGCTGCCTCTAATAGGGCTTTCTAGCATGCATATTAAATTAAAATAATTGTATTATACATAAGGATGGAGCTTGTAAAAAATGGCATCATGATTAGTCAAGTCTAGCCCTGCATATTGTAGAGAGACACAAGCAAAACTATGACCTGTCTGCATAGAAAGAAAAAAAAAAAGCTCTACATATAAGCAGCGTTCATTATTGCTTGCTTCTTTGTTCCTACAGTTTGACATGGAATTAATCTGGAAAAGTACAACTGACAGCACAGTGGCAAACATGTAAAGCACCTAGGATGTGCTAACTAATTAAAAGCTCTAAATGGGGCTTTGAAATCACTTTGTTTTCTTACCAGGCAGATTTTTTTTTCCTGACAATTTTGAAACACAAATCTTTCTTCTGCACAAAAAGGAATGACACACAGGACCGATTGTCAGTTGATGTAATTGACTGTCATGTCATCAGAGCAGTTTGATGCAATGGGGATGTGATTGGCCACTGCAGGTGCACTTGCTGGCTTATGGGTTCATCAATCTTTCCCAGTCAGCTTGGCATTCAATAGAAATGGACTGGACTGAATCAATGTGGCCTGTACAACAATCCAGCTTACAGGCAAAACACTGACTGGCTGGGAGATGTGATTATATTAATAATTAGTGTTATTTGCAAGAAATCTATATATCTGTGTGGCCAGTGCTGTATTCTGCTAAAATTGGAAAATTAAAGAAAAGTATTACTAAAATAATTTAAGTAAGTAAGATTTCATATCAACTGATTACAGCTAATTTTAAATAACTAATAACAGTAGGCCTTTGTTCAGAGAGTGGACCAATATATAAATAAAGTGGTCATGCTGTAAAAAGCAAGCAAGGGCTGATGTTTACCATTTTCGCTCTGTCTTTCTAATATATTGAATTGTTTAAAATACTTGTTGAGTATTGGTACATTTGCTTATTTATTAAAAAATAGCAGTATCAGACTTACAAAAATAATATTCATATTTGCACTAAACTGATCTCATAGCCATCTGAAAAAAATATTATGACATTAAACCATTTTAGTATGGTATTCATTTTTCTCTTAAATGAGATACATACCGTAAATAATAGGCGTTAGGCGTTATGTATGCCTGAGAACATTCTGGCGCTAATCAATACAATTACCTGGAATCAGTCATGAACTCTGACCTACAGTGGGGGCGGAAAGTATTCAGACCCCTTATATTTTTCACCCTTTGTTATAGTGCAGCCATTTGCTAAAATCATTTAAGTTCATTTTTTTCCTCATTAATGTACACACAGCACCCCATATTGACAGTAAAATACAGAATTGTTGATATTTTTGCAGATTTATTAAAAAAGAAAAACTGAAATATCACATGGTCCTAAGTATTCAGACCCTTTTCTGTGACACTCATATATTTAACTCAGGTGCTGTCCATTTCTTCTGATCATCCTTGAGATGGTTCTACACCTTCATTTGAGTCCAGCTGTGTTTGATTATACTGATTGGACTTGATTAGGAAAGCCACACACCTGTCTATATAAGACCTTACAGCTCACAGTGCATGTCAGAGCAAATGAGAACCATGAGGTCAAAGGAACTGCCTGAAGAGCTCAGAGACAGAATTGCGGCAAGGAACAGATCTGGCCAAGGTTACAAAAAATTTCTGCTGCACTTAAGGTTCCTAAGAGCACAGTGGCCTCCATAATCCTTAAATGGAAGACGTTTGGGACGACCAGAACCCTTCCTAGAGCTGTCCGTCTGGCCAAACTGAGCTATTGGGGGAGAAGAGCCTTGGTAAGAGAGGTAAAGAAGAACCCAAAGATCACTGTGGCTGAGCTCCAGAGATGCAGTCGGGAGATGGGAGAAAGTTGTAGAAAGTCAACCATCACTGCAGCCCTCCACCAGTCAGGGCTTTATGGCAGAGTGGCCCGACGGAAGCCTCTCCTCAGTGCAAGACACATGAAAGCCCGCATGGAGTTTGCTAAAAAAACACCTGAAGGACTCCAAGATGGTGAGAAATAAGATAAGATTCTCTGGTCTGATGAGACCAAGATAGAGCTTTTTGGCCCTAATTCTAAGCGTTATGTGTGGAGAAAACCAGGCACTACTCATCACCTATCCAATACAGTCCCAACAGTGAAGCATGGTGGTGGCAGCACCATGCTGTGAGGGTGTTTTTCAGCTGCAAGGACAGGACGACTGGTTGCAATCAAGGGAAAGATGAATGCGGCCAAGTACAGGGATATCCTGGATAAAAACCTTCTCCAGAGTGCTCAGGACCTCAGACTGGGCCAAAGGTTTACCTTCTAACAAGACAATGACCCTAAGCACACAGCTAAAATAATGAAGGAGTGGCTTCACAACAACTCCGTGACTGTTCTTGAATGGCCCAGCCAGAGCCCTGACTTAAACCCAATTGAGTATCTCTGGAGAGACCTAAAAATGGCTGTCCACCAATGTTTACCATCCAACCTGACAGAACTGGAGAGGATGCGCAAGGAAGAATGGCAGAGGATCCCCAAATCCAGATGTGAAAAACTTGTTGCATCTTTCCCAAAAAGACTCATGGCTGTATTAGATCAAAAGGGTGCTTCTACTAAATACGGAGCAAAGGGTCTGAATACTTAGGACCATGTAATATTTCAGTTTTTCTTTTTTAATAAATCTGCAAAAATGTTAACAATTCTTTTTTTTTTCTGTCAATATGGGGTGCTGTGTGTACATTAATGAGGAAAAAAAATGAACTTAAATGATTTTAGCAAATGTCTGCAATATAACATAGAGTGAAAAATTTAAGGGGGTCTGAATACTTTCCGTCCCCACTGTATCTGCCTATTGGTACATAGAAGATCTGGCATCAACATCACTACTCCCTATCACACAGTAAGCCAATGCAACATGTTGAAGAAAACAGGAGGAGATTTGCTCTCCACCTCCACCATCTCCCTATACTCACAGAGAGGAAAAAGTAGAAGAAAGAGTTTACTGTTTATGGCTGCAATGCCTAAGGGGGGGTTAAGGAGAGAGGAGCAGATCAGGCTGCCCTGTAATTAATTACTGATACATTGCCACAATTTCCAGTTTCTTTCCTTGTGTATTGTGAAAATTAAAAATTACCTATCTGTGTATTGCCAGGATTGGCAGTTTGTTTCAGGTGCATTACCCCATTGCCTGATTGCTACCCATGCACTGCCAGGATTGCTTTTTCTGGTATTGCAACCACTACCCATTTATTGCATGTCTATTACCACGGCCGACCATTTGTTACCTGTATATTGTCATGATTACCCAATTGTTGCTTAGGTATTGACACAGTTAGCTATTTGTTGCCCATGTTCTGTCAAAATTACCTGTTTGTTGTCCATGTATTGCCACAATTGTCTGTTTCATGTACAGTGCCTTGACATTTTCCACATTTTTTCATGTTACAACCAAAAACATAAATGTATTCTATTGGGATTTTATGTGATAGACCAATTGAAAGTGGCACATATTTGTGAAGCGGTAGGAAAATGATCAATGGCTTTTAATTTTTTTTTACAAATAAATATATGAAAAGCATGGCATGCATTTGTATTTAGCCCCCCTGAGTCAATACTTTGTAGAACCACCTTTCACTGAAATTACAGCTGCAAGTATTTTTGGGTATGTCTCTACCAGCTTTGCACTAGAGAGTGACATTTTGCCTATTCTTCTTTGCACAATAGCTCAAGCTCTGTCAGTTTGGATGGAGAGCGTCTGTGTACAGCAATTTTCAAGTCTTGCCACAGATTCTTAATTGGATTTAGGTCTGGACTTTGACTGGGCTATTCTAACACATGAATATGCTTTGATCTAAACCATTCGATTGGAGCTCTGGCTGTATGTTTAGGGTTGTTGTCCTGCTGGAAGGTGAACCTCCACAACAGTCTCAAGTCTTTTTCAGACTCTAACAGATTTTCTTCTAAGATTGTCCTGTACTTTGCTCCATCCATCTTCCCATCAACTCTGATCAGCTTCCCTTTCCCTGCTGAAGAAACGCATCCCCACAACATGATGCTGTCGCCACCATGTTTCACAGTGGAGATGGTGTGTTCAGGGTGATGTGCAGTGTTAGTTTTCCACCACACATAGCATTGTGCTTTTAGGCCAAAAAGTTTAATTTTGGTCTCAACTGACGAAAGCACCTTTTCCCACATGTTTGCTATGTCCCCCACATGGCTTCTCGCAAACTTCAAACGGGACTTCTTATAGCTTTTTTTCAACAATGGCTTTCTTCTTGCTACTCTTCCATAAAGGTCAGATTTGTGGAGTGCACGGCTAATAGTTGTCGTGTGGACAGATTCTCCCACCTGAGCTGTGGATCTCTGCAGCTCCTCCAGAGTTACCATGGGCCCCTTGGCTGCTTCTCTAATGAATGCTCTCCTTGCTCTCCAGTTTAGGTGGACGGCCATGTCTTGGTAGGTTTGCAGTTGTGCCATACTCTTTCCATTTTCAGATGATGGATTGTACAGTGCTCCGTGAGATGTTCAACACTTGGGATATTTTGTTTATAACTCAGCCCTGTTTTAAACTTCTCCTCAACCTCATCCCTGACCTGTCTGGCGTGTTCCTTGGCTTTCATGATGCTGTTTGTTCACTCAGGCTACTTTCACACTGAGGCGCTTTACAGGCGGTTTAGCGCTAAAAATAGCACTGCAGAGCACCTGTAAAGTGCCTCTCCTGTCACTTTGGAGCATGTGCTCTTGCAGGATATTAGAAAAAGCCCTGCAAGCAGCATCTTGTGGTGACTAGCATCTCTAGTCACCATAATAAGTTTACTCATTGTAGGATTTCCCTTTTATCTTGTTTTAGTGACAACTCAAAATTCTGGATTTTCCATCATTTTTAGTCTTCCAGGACATATAAAATCAGCAACTCTCTCCACTGAGATCACATACAACAATAAAAACATTGCAGAGGTAATAAATAGCTAATTAAAAAGTTCTGGGTTTTAATAAATTTCAGTGCACTGTACTGTGAAAGTCCACTTCTGCACTGTAGAAAACCACTTTGTAGCAATAAAAATATTACAGACAATATAAACACATTTTCTGATATTTTCACAACTTACAAGAAGATCCTTTAAATATCAGCTTACTTTACAAAATGTTTGCCAGGAAATGTACCTGAAGATGGACACACTTTAGTTGTAATCTGTGGTTCCAATTAACGATTAGAAAATGCAATAAGTTGCTTGTATGCACTTCATATTAAATAGATAATGTAGGTCTCATGCTGCTCTTGCCATCTTTGTGGACAGACTGGCCCTATAGTTGCAGCTTTTCCTCTGTAATTTGCTTTGTACATAATTTATGTTCTTTGCAATCTGCCTGTTTGGAAAACTGTCTGATTAACATGGAAGAGAAAGTCATGAATAGCTCTGGGGTGTGAGGTTCATCTTCCATAATAAAAGATATGCAAGGACAGACATATTTTATTATATTATGGTCCCATTTTTTGCTATAAAAATAACAAAAAAAATTGTTTGTCTGTATTTTTATTGCTTTTTTTTCTGTGAACCCAAATTCAATGTCTCTGTATTGTAAAATAAGATAATATTAACAAAGAGGAAATAATGATTTTGGTCTCTGCTGCTGATGAGCAAAGAAGTCCTGAACATGGGTAGGACTGGTTTACAGATGGTCCGTAAAGTATTTGAGCTAGGGAAGCCTATTCATTGTGGACCCTCAACACATGACACCTGTACTATTTTTTTACAGTGCAGCACAATGCATAGCACAATAATATCTGAGTATGGTAGTGGGTTGTAGGACAGGTGTGTATATTTTCAATGTACCCTGTATATGTGTATTGGGCAGCAATGAAGAAGAATAAATAGAAACATACTCCAACACACATATATAACATATGCTATGTGTTGCGTTAAATAGTTACATAGTAGGTGAGGTTGAAAAAAGACACAAGTCCATCAAGGTCAACCTATGTGTGTGATTATATGTCAGTATTACATTGTATATCCCTGTATGTTGCGGTCATTCAGGTGCTTATTTAATAGTTTTTTTAAACTATCGATGCCCCCCGCTGAAACCACCGCCTGTGGAAGAGTATTCCACATCCTTGCCGCTCTTACAGTAAAGAACGCTCTATGCAGTTTAAGGTTAAACCTCTTTTCTTCTAATTTTAATTTTAATAAAACGGTAACATGGCCTTTAATGTGCATTATTGCATGCACTGTGGTGTAAAAAATCCCTTAAAGGGGTTAGGACAGAAAATAGTAGAGTTTAAAAACTAGGTTACTGTGATCTTTTGGCACCTAGTTGTACTTTTTTTTTTTTTCTGTAATACCAGAACATGAAATACACCAAGTCAAGAGACGTAATGGAAAACCATCGTGAGTACAGGAAATATAGGCTGTCAAATATGAATGAGACAATCAACCAGGATTTGAAACGTAAATTCCTGACATACCCTCCTACATATTGACTAGTGTTGCAGGATTAGTGGGAGAAGCTCTCCCGACACCCCAAATAGGAACAAATTGTGCCAGGGGGCCTCCCCCATCAACCCAGGAAGGAGCGATAAGCCTCAAGGAAGGTAGTTATGCACTAGATCAGTGGTTCTCAACCTGGGGGGTCGAATTATAATTTGCCAGGGGGCACCGAATCTTGGGCTGTTCCTGAAGCCCGCCCGCAGCAAGGCAGTCCCTGGAGTTTGTGGCCACCTAGCTGGGCTGTTCCTGGAGCCCACGGCCGCCCACTCAGCCTCTTCGCAGCCACCCATTCAGTTCATGGCATAGAGGTCAGCTGACTGGTGAGGAATGTGAAGTGGGAGGGGCTGGAGGATACCCTATCTCCTGATTTCAGCATAGGTGTCACTGCTGCAAGACACCGCAGAGCTGGAGACTCAGTGAAGCCGAAGACACAGTGAGTAACACTACCTGTGATTAGAGTTGCCATTAAAAGTCCCCACTACAGTTCTCAGATCAGCAGATGACTTTGATTAAGAGCACCTAAGTTGGCTGATCAGAACTTCCCCCAGCACTGTCACTGATCACATCCCCCCCAGCACTGCCACTCATCCCAACTTCCCGCCAGCACTGCCACTCATCCCATTCCCCTCCCACCAAGGAGTAAGAGAAGGAATAAAAATAGAGAATACATGGAAGGAAGAGGAAAAGAGGAGGAGGAACAAAGAAAAAGGAAGAGAAAGAATAAGAGAACAAGAAAGACGGCTAGAGAGAGGGATGGGGAAAAAAAACAAGAAATTAGGATAGAGATAGATATAAGGGAAAGAAAGGAGAACAAAGAGAGTGGTACATCCCAAAATGTACTATAAGGGTTTTTAATACTGTACGAGTGGAAGGGACTCAGGAAGCGCTAAACTCCATGGGTTAGTGGCGCAAATTACTTGTCTTGCCTTGGGTGCTGACAACTCACGCTACGAAAATAATTTTGCTGTTAGGGGTCCCCACAACTAGAAAGGTTGAGAACCACTGCACTAGATCCATACCAAAGAACATAGTGAGTATTACAGATTGTCGTACTCTCATTTAGATGTCGAACCCGTAAGATCACTTGGTTTGTCAAATTAGACTACAGTGCAGGAGGGAAGGGAAAGTAAAGAGGAGAAGAGTTGGACTAGAGAGGTGATAGAATAAAGAGGAAGTGCCAATCAACAGGAAGGGAGTTTTAGACTAAAGGAAAGCAAATGAATGTCAGACCTGAGCTACAGGTAAGAAAGAGATGCCTACGTGCAGGGCCCAAGATTCCCAGATAGATTTAAATGTCAAAACTGTGTCCGTTAACATACTTGCCAATTTCTCCTGGGACATAATCCACAAAATCTTACGCTTAGCTGCTATGAAGGAGACCCTGGGTTGTTTCCATGCCTTAGCTATGGTCAGCTTGGCTCCTATAAGCATAAAATGGATCAATTTGCCGTTGGGTTTGGGAATCTTTGGAAGGTCCGAGTTCAGGAGAACGATGACTGGGGTTCTTGGGGGCTGGTAATTTGTCACTTTTTGGATCAAGGTGAACATTTTGTTCCAGAAAGTCATGATTCTGGGACATTCCCACCAAATGTGGGCCATTGAACCTATGAGTTGGCAGTCGTGATAATACTTAGGGTTTGCTGTGGGAAAAATGGTAGCCAGCTTTGAGGGCGTAAGGTACCATCTGGTCATTACTTTAAGGCTAGCTTCAATCAAGGAGATGTTCTTAATCCCTTTATAGGACCTAGAGAGTGCGGTCTGCCACCTCACCAAATCCCAATGAATTTGGAGGTCGTCTACCCAAGCTAACATATAGGGAGATTTGCAAGACGGGTGAGCAAGCGACTGGTAGATAATGGAGATTCCACCCCTCTGATCCATGGCCTGTCCACACCATTGTTCATAAGGTGTGATTTTGGTAGAAGTCAGTTTACTTCTCTATATCTTATGGAGAAAGTGTTGGATTTGTTGGAATCTGAATTGCTCCGAGGTCGGAAGTTCAAGCTTCTGAACACAGTTGCTCTGGGAAATTGGTCCTGAGGGAGTGAAGAAATGGCTAATTTGATACAACCCCTTGTCCAGCCACCATTTAAAAGATTTAATGTCTAGACCAGGGGTAAAGTCTGGATTGTGAAAAATATGTGCAAGGGGCTGGCACTCTGAAGTCAGTGAGTTTCCGGATCTCATTTTGTCCCAGAGAGTCAAGGTTTATGATAGGATGGGTGATAGTGCTGGTGGGCGATCTCTGGAGGGGACCCATAATAGATAGTCTAAGGTATAGGCGGGGACTGCCTGTCCCCTTATTTGAACCCAGTCCGGTTTTTCAAGCTTAGAAAAAATGGTAGATAATTGAGCTATTCTTGCTGCTTGAAAATACCACAAAAGGCAGGGTAGGCACAGCCCTCCTCTTGTCCTAGGCTGGAAAAGGGTTTTTTGGGGTAGCCTGTGACCTGAACCTCCCCAGATGAATTTATTGACTTTGTTTTAGAAAGATTTTAAATGGTCCTTCCTTATGTTGATTGGGAGGGATCTGAATAGGTAAAGCAGTCTGGGGAGAAGTGTCATTTTTATGGAGTGTATGCTATTTAGCCAGGAGAGCTCATCTTTTGCCCAGTCTTTCAGGTCAGGTTCTAGTTTCTGGTACATGAGTGGGAAGTTTGACGAGTACAAGTGTTCCATTTTGGCCATGAGAGTGATCCCCAAGTTCCTTAATAGAGGAGTCGCTCCATTCGAACTCGAATGAACCTTTCAATGATGTTACCATCTCTGGTTTAAGGGAATTGTTTAGAGCTTGGGATTTAGGGGAATTTACCCCTAAAGGAGGCCAGAAATAACTGCAAAATTGTTTAATAGTTTACAGAGATTGGGAATGGTTGTGATCGGTGAAGAAATAAATAGAAGAATATCGTCAGCGAATAATCCGCATTTATGGGTTTGGGAGCCACAAGTTACCCCTTGGATATTGGGGTTGGAACGCATAGTGATTGCTAGGGATTTGATAGCAATAGGAAAGATTAAGTGGGCAACCCTGTCTAGTGCCCTTAGCTATACTTAAGGGTTTTGAGTAATGTCCCTGGAGGTGTATCAGAGCCTTCAGGGAGGAGAAGAGGGCATGGAGAATCCCCATGAAGTGCTGGCCAAATCCCCAGCGCTCCATGAGGGTAAAAATATAAGGCCAGGCAACCAAGTCAAACGCCTTGGCAAATCCAAAGAGAGTAGCATGCCTTCTTATTTTGGCCCTTTATCCCAGTTAGACTGTAGTAGAGAGATGATGTCTATTGCCCTTCTGATTTGGTCTGACCCCTTGGTCCTTGTGGACGTATCAGCTTATGAAGGATGCTAGGCGATTGGCAAGAATTTTTGTTAGGATCTTCAGGTCATTGTTTATAAGGGAGATGGGTCTATAATTCCCCACTTCTTTCTGGTTTTTATCGGGTTTGGGTATAAATGTTATGTAGGCAGTGTTGAGTTGGGGGTCTAGGGGGGTGCCTTGGGTTTTAGCGTTGAAATGATGATTTTTGCCATACAGGGGGCGAGAGTACTGGCAAAAGCCTTATAATAGGTTACTGATAGACCATCGGGTCCAGGTGCTGATCTCTTTTTTTTTTTTTTTTTTAAAGGTTTTTATTTGCCAAATGTACATGCAGAGAATGACACATTGCATGTAGGGTATGTTCTTGGTTACAACCATCAAAGTACAATTACCATTCAAGAGTAGTTCAGAATAAGCACCCTATGATAAAATATATACCAGTACATATAGCATTTTTTTTAAACTATAAAATACCAGTTGCTTCTATAATTGTAATGTGAATTATCATCAGTCTAAGATATGGTAAAAAAATAAAAATAAAAATATATATAAAAAGTTAGGGAACAGAACCATAAAGGTAAACACCTCCCAAACCAACTGTGCTGTGTGCCGTCATCTCCCCAACCCCCTGGAACATGCTCTCCCAATGTCATCCTACCGGAGATATTACTCAACTACAGTATATAGAAATTCCATTTTAGATGATCCCTTTTTTAGTTC
Source organism: Aquarana catesbeiana (assembly GCF_042186555.1). Lineage (NCBI taxonomy): Eukaryota > Metazoa > Chordata > Amphibia > Anura > Ranidae > Aquarana > Aquarana catesbeiana. Next base: position 152,140,476 of record NC_133332.1, on the reverse strand, counting down.
TTTAATGACCTCTAGTATCTCCTCTACCAAGAAGGCTGCGTCTAACAAATTTTTGTGTTTGGTAGAAAAGGTAGGTAAGGGAAGGTCAGACTTTTCAGAAAGTTAGAAATTACTGCACCCCTGTCTATGGAGGTTGTGCTGTAGAGCTTAGTGTAGAAGTCATGAGAGGCCTTGTGTATTTTGTTTGGATTAGCTGTAGGAGGTTGTCCTGCTACCCTAATTTTGGGGAGGGTGTGTGCGCAATACTGAGGTGAAAGTTTTGAGGCTAACATGGAGCCAATTTTGTCTTTCTGAGAGAATTTGGCCCCACTGGAATGTGTTTCTCCGCTTTTGCCATGAGAGCTAGATTGAGCTCTAGCCTGGCTGCATCTAACTGTGCTGTTGAGGCATTTGTTGGGTTTTTCTTATGTTTGGTTTTTAGGGTTGCAAAGGTCTTTTCTAATGTGACAATGTCCATCTGCCGCTCTCTCTTAATTTGAGTTACCATTTGGATTATTTTGCCTCTGATGGTCACCTTGTGGGCTGCCCATAGGGTCTCTGAGCAGATACCACTGATGTTATTCAATGGAAAATATTCCTTTAAGGAGTTATCTATTTCCTTAGTTCTAATGGGGTCACTGAGAATCGACTCATTTAGTCGCCAGTGTGATAAAGGTTGTCTAGAGGGTGTTATGCAGGGAGAGTGTTACCATTGAGTGATCTGACAAGGTAGTATATTTGATGGTAGATTTTTGGCAAGTGGAATGAGACTTGGGGATACTAAGATATGGTTGATACTGGCATACGATTGGTGGGGGCAGCAAAAGTGAGTGTAGTCTTGTTTAGAGGGGTTCAATTCTCTCCAAATGTCCACAAGGCTTTGTGTGTTAAGGAGTCTGGCTATTTTAAGACTTGCCTTTGTGGAGTGGGTTAACTGGGCTGTAGGGGGTCTGGACCTGTCTAGCCCCTGGTTGAAAGCGGTGTTTGAGTCCCCCCCGAAGATGACCATGCCCTCCAGGAGAGGGTTTAGGGTTTTAAAGAGAAACTGGAAGAATTTTGTCTGCCCTTTATTAGGGGCATAGTAGGATACTATGGAATATAAATGTCCCTCCAAAGTGCCCTTTACTAGCAGAAATCTCCCCTCCGGGTCTCTATAGTCCATGATCCGAGAGAATTTACTGTGCTTGGAAAATAAAATTGCTACCCCCTTGGTCTTGTTTACTGCATTCGCTAAGTAAAAAGTTGGGTAATAGGAGTGGAGGATTTTGGGGTTGTATCGGACTGGGAAATGTGTCTCTTGGAGCATAACTATGTCTAGTTTGAGAGAGTGATAGTTTTCAAAGACTTTCCTCTTTTTCAGAGGAGAGTTTAGACCCTAAGCATTATGTGTAGCGATTCTGAAATGTGTCCTTTTGGTGTTTAAGTTAGCCATGAGAACAGAGGGGTGAAATACTGTCGACATCACTGTCACTTACCCACTTCCGTCTTCTCCCGTTTGAAAGAGATCTATGTTTAGGAAGGGGTTTGATCCAGAGCTGGAACAGGGAACAGGCCACAACCTAGAGATTGGCTAGAAAAAGAGAAAGACTTAGAAAAGGGGAAAAAGAGTTGTACAAACAAAACAAGGAAGAGTCCTCAAGGAAGACTAATCGGGTTTGGCGTAGGACACTCCTGCCAAACTCCTACCCAAAAATATCATCTGCCCCATGATGAGGCCAACTACCCATCCCACAGAAACAGAGAAGCTGCTACTATGGGATAGGTGGAGGCGCAGGGGCATCAATGGGAAACAGTAATAAACAAATAACATTATAACCAGGAAAAATAGGGGAAATAAGATCCCCAGGACCATATCTGGGGTGTCTCCCTCCCCTCCCCAGATGGAGGGGAAGGGAGGGCCCCCTCAAAGTGCACAAAACGTGCTTAAGACACTGAAATTACCCGTTTAAGACCATGAGTGCATGTAGAATTACTTTCCCTAAGGCCATTGGAAAACCTGACTTCCCTGCACCACCAGAGCCTCGCTCAAGAGGGGCCAGGAGCACCCACGGGAAGTTCCCCAGACATCTTGTTGACTAGGGCCATGGAGAGAGCATATCGTCACTGAAAACACTTAGGATAAGTGTGGGAAGTAAGGAAGCACTCATTGTCTTGTCTTATAACTTGCTTGTAACGAACATTTGGAGGATAACTTGGAATGCAAATGGGAAAACCAATTTGGCCGCATAGGTTAGGAGTGAAAAGCTCCAAAAACTGGTTGAACCACTTCCGTGGGACAAGGAAAAAAAGTGATAGTAGTAGTAGTAGGTATTTGTTGATCTGAGTTGCAGTCTTATGGAGGCCTATTGTCTTTAGATCTTTTGGACTTTCCTTTTTTCCAGATGGGGGAGACCGGGCTTGCTGGGGGAGGACGTTTGATGGAGCCCATAGAGGAATTGGTAAAGTCCATGGTTGCTTCCTGTGAGATGAGCTTGAGGTTCAGGAGGATCTTTTCACCATCCGGCAGGTTCGTGAAAGAGTGTGTCTTGCCCATCAGTGTGCATTTCACAGCAAATGGGAAGGCCCACCAATATTTAATGTCCTGTTGTGCAAGGACTGTTAGGAGCGGCCCCTGATTCTGAAATAGTATCTTCTGGATTTAATTTCCAAATCATCAATTATGGAAAGGGCTGTTTAAAGCTGTTCCTGGAGGACCTGAATGTGGTCTGAATTCTGATTAGCTCTTGATAACGTGATGTTCAGTTTATTTTCTATGGCCTCCATTCTGGATCCCAGGTTCTGAAAATCAGATTTAATGTCCCTTGTGATTTTAGCCACCGTGTTGGCCAGCCCCCTCTCCAGGAGGTCAGAGAGCTTAAGGAATAGATCCGATATTTGTGTAGACAGGTCCTGGCCTGGGAAGTCTGGGGAAGTGGTCACAAAGTGATGAGCTGGAGAAGGCCTGACTGGAGAAAACGTGTAGTTCTCCATGGTGCAGCCCAGCAGAGACTCTGTGGAGGCTGGGGAGGGAGCCAGGGGGAGCTGAGTACTCCCATGGATCACTGGGGTGTAGGTAAGAGTTGCTGGGGCTAAGACTTGCCTTTTGTTCCATGGATCCCTCTGTGTTAGCCGCATGTGACTGTGCTGCTGCAGCAGGGGTGGCCATCTTGGTACACCCACCCCGCGCTGAGCAATCAAATTGCGGCCCGAGATCGTGTCTTGCGGCTGGTCCTGACATCCAGGGGTGTGCTAGGGAGTCTGAGGGGCTACGATGTCCCATTATCATTGGTCCTGGGTGGCTGTGATCATTGCTATGAACGCCGCTGGTTCGGGGTGACGCGGAGCTCTAGGCTCAGGTGGCCACCATGGAATTCCCGCACATGCGCACTCCAGTTGTACTTTTTTTTATATACTTCAGTACTTTATTATTTTACTGGGCACTATAAAGTAAAAACTCCACCTTTGTGGCCCACAACCTTTTTTTGAGGAATCACATGGATGTTGTCATACCATAGGGTATAGTATATAATATATAGGGCAAGTGAATGAACTCATTTCAGTTTCATTTCAGTTCTGACAAATGTTTCAGTGTGCCTCCAGTGACCATAGGAACCCTTCTGTGCAATACTTTACCTTGCTTCTTTTTTAAACACCCTAGGCAAATTTAAAAACATAGACTGTCAGGACTGATGTGAATCATATGTACTGTATATTAGTAGTGTGTTGGCAATAGTTAATGGTTACTGTATGTAATCAGCTATAAGGTTTCTTTATATTATGTACTGTACATAAAGGTTGAACTTTGGAATCAGCTAACATGCTTGCACTGTGTCTGAAGCAGAGTGGGTTTGCATGGCACAAAGTGATTTTTGCATTCCTTGTGGGCGTTTTTAAAGGTCCTGACAGTCTTATATTTGACCCACTATAGTAAGGTAGGGAGATACATACAGTATCTCACTAAAGTGAGTACACCTCTCACATTTTTGTAAATATTTTATTACAGCTTTTCATGTGACAACACTAAAGAAATGAAACTTTGCTACAATGTAAAGTAGTGAGTGTACAGCTTGTATAACAGTGTAAATTTGCTATCCCCTCAAAATAACTCAACACACAGCCATTAATGTCAAAACCGCTGGCAACAAAAGTAAGTACACCCCCTAAGTGAAAATGTCCACATTGGGCCCAATTAGCCATTTTCCCTCCCTGGTGTCATGTGACTCGTTAGTGTTACAAATAGGGATGGGCGAACGGTTCGGCCCGAGCATAAGTTCGGGCAGAACTTTGGTTGTTCGGATGTTCTGCGAACACCGAACAATATGTGGTGTTCGGGGAAAGTTAGGAACTCCGTTAAGTTAAAGTCTATTAACATAAAAAAAAACAAAAGTGTTCATTTTAAAGGCTTATATGCAAGTTATTGTCATAAAAAGTGTTTGGGGACCTGGGTCCTGCCCCAGGGGACATATATCAATCAATTTTTTTTTTTAAAAAACGGACGTTTTTTCGGGAGCAGTGATTTTAATAGGTGTATAATTATTCCTGCGCTATCATGTGTGTTACGGCAGAGCTATTGGGAAAAGCTGCCTGCACCGAATAGGGTACAACCAGACCCTGCTACCAGATGAATAAATTATTAAAGTGGTGTTGCGCTAATCCTAGCAAAAACACAAAAAGGAAATAAATCTCCCAGTGGGCTAAATAACACTAAAATATAGAAAATACAAAATAAGCAGTTATGGATAATATGTGATCACTCCTATGTGAAAACAAATCACTAAAAGTAGACAGAAAGTGCAAAGGGCAATCATGATATATAATATTAACTTTCAGTGGATATTCATAACCAGAATATAACTGTAAAATTAGCAAAAAGTGCAACAGAAAAATGTAGGAGTAAATCCTCCTATATAAAGTGCAAATAATTCAATACGACAATAAATTCCACTGTGCAGTATACATGCAACAAACATGAAGTGACTTGTGCAATAAAAGTCCACGTGACTACTAAGGCATAAACCTAAATTTAATCAAAGTGCTTAAGCATAAAAAAGTCCTCCTCCACAAAATAAAACTAGCTTCATAGCATGCACAAATTGCGGTGGAGTGCTCAAATAAATCAAAGTAGTGCTCCTCTTCGTGTTCACACACAAATTAGTAAGCAGTGGCCCCTTACCTTAAGGTAATGGGGTAACAGCATATGACCAGTAATGGGGATACCATCCTTTAAATTTTCTCCTCTATCATTGCGGTCCTAGTCCTGGAGCATAGTTCCCTCAGATGGTAAAGGGGTAGAAAAAACGGAAGGTCCCAGATAGTGTAATATTGTCAGGCTAAAACTGGCTTTTATTAATATAAGACATAGGTACTCACAATACAGCAGTAAAATGTTGTGTGACGTCACGCGCAGGGATGGGACAGGCACCTATGCTGATTGAGGCTTACGAGCTCGCCGTTTGTCGGATATTAGCCATTCGTTTTACTGCTGTATTGTGAGTACCTATGTCTTATATTAATAAAAGCCAGTTTTAGCCTGACAATATTACACTATCTGGGACCTTCCGTTTTTTCTATCTACGTGCCCCTTTACCATCTGAAGGAACTATGCTCCAGGACTAGGACCACGATGATAGAGGAGAAAATTTAAAGGATGGTATCCCCATTACTGGTCATATGCTGTTACCCCATTACCTTAAGGTAAGGGGCTACTGCTTACTAATTTATGTGTGAACACGAAGAGGAGCACTACTTTGATTTATTTGAGCACTCCACCACAATTTGGCAGGATGCAGGAAAAGCGGGGGAGCGAGAGAGCGCCCCCTCTTCTGAACCATACCAGGCCACATGCCCTCAACATGGGGAGGGTGCTTTGGGGTAGCCCATGGGGACAAGGGCCTCATCCCCACAACCCTTTACCCGGTGGTTGTGGGGATCTGTGGGTAGGGGGCTTATCAGAATCTGGAAGCCCCCTTTAACAAGGGGACCCCCAGATTCCGGCCCCCCCATTTGAAATGGTAACGGGTACATTGTACCATACCATTTCGGAAAAAAAGGGGCAAAATTTTAAAAAACCACAAGACACACTTTGGGACAAGTCCTTTATTAAAAAATAAAAATGTCCCACAAAGTCCATTCACCTTCTTCTCTCGCTCCGCCGACAGACCGAAAAAAACAAAAAAAAACCCGCAGGCCGCCACCGATCTGCCTCCATGGGAGGCACCCGCCATATGATGCGTCCTCGCAGGTGACAGTAAACGGGTGGCCCCACCCCCTCTGGGGCCCCGTGGAAGCCATTGGGAAGTCCTTGTGCGTTAGAGGGGGACGGGGTCACCCAGGTGCATCACCATGTGGCCCCACCCTTAGTTATAAAAGAACTGTCACCTGCGTTTTTTTTTTTTCGGTCCATCGGGGGACCATACCATTGGGTCTGGTATGGATTTTGAGGGGGACCCCTATGCCACTAAAAAAAAAAAAAATGGACTGTGGGGGATCCCATGCTGTTTTTTTAAATGACATTTATCTGTATTGCTGGGACCCGACAATTCATTATAGCCACTAGTACTTTTAAATGACTTTTTTTCCTTTAAAAATGTCAATTTGTGCAGGGACTGTTCTAAACACGGGAAAAATGCGCCACTTTACAGGCATACTATAGACACCCCCCAGTTATGAAATTTAAAGGAATATTTCACTTTTATTGTTTCACTTTAAACATTATTAAAATCACTGCTCCTGAAAAAAACGGCTGTTTTTAAAACTTATTTTTGCATTGATACATGTCCCCTGGGGCAGGACCCGGGTCCCCAAACACTTTTTTGACAATAACTTGCATATAAGCCTTTAAAATGAGCACTTTTGATTATTCATGTTCGTGTCCCACAGACTTTAACTGTGTTTGTGTGTTCTGCCAAATTTTTTGCCTGTTCGGTATGTTCTGGTGCAAACCTAACCGGGGGGTGTTTGGCCCATCCCTAGTTACAAGGTCTCAGGTGTGAATGGGGAGAAGGTGTGTTAAATTTTATGTTATTCACTCACTCTCTCATACTGGTCACTGGAAGTTCAACATGGCACCTCATGGCAAAGAACTCTCTGAGGATCTGGAAAAAAAGATTTGTTGATTTACATATAGATGGCCTAGGCTATAAGAAGATTGCCAAGACCCTGAAACTGAGCTGCAGCATGGTGGCAAAGACCATACAGTGGTTTAACAGGACAGGTTCCACTCAGAACAGGCCTTGCCATGGTTAACCAAAGAAGTTGAGTGCACATGCTCAGCATCATATCCAGAGGTTGTCTTTGGGAAATGAACGTATGAGTGCTGCCAGCATTGCTGCAGTGGTTGAGGGGGTAGGGGGGGACAGCCTGTCAGTGCTCAGACCATACGCCGCACACTGCATCAAATTGGTCTGTTTGGCTTTCGTCCCAGAAGGAAGCATTTTTTATAGATGATGCACAAGAAAGCCCACAATCTGTTTGCTGAATACTAAGGACATGGATTACTGGAACCATGTTCTGTGATCTGATGAGATCAAGATAAACTTATTTGGTTCAGATGGTTTCAAGCGTGTGTGGCAGCAACCAGGTGAGGAGTACAAAGACAAGTGTGTCTTGCCTACAGTCAAGCATGGTGGTGGGAGTGTCATGGTCTGGGGCTGCATGAGTGCTGCCAGCACTGGGGAGCTACAATTCATGGGGAACCATGAATGCCAACATGTACTGTGACACACTGAAGCAGAGCATGCTCCTCTCCCTTCAGAGACTGGGCCGCAGAGCAGTATGCCAACATGATAACCTTCCCAAACACACCTCCAAGATGACCACTGCCTTGCTAAAGAAGCTGAGGATAAAGGTGATGGACTGGTCAAGCATGTCTCCAGACCTAAACCCTATTGAGCATCTATGAGGCATCCTCAAACTGAAGGTGGAGGAGCGCAAGGTCTCTAACATCTACCAGCTCCGTGATGTCGTCATGGAGGAGCGGAAGAGGACTCCAGTGGCAACCTGTAAAGCTCTGGTGAACTCCATGCCCAAGAGGGTTAAGGCAGCGCTGGAAAATAATGATGGCCACACAAAATATTGACAATTTGGGCCCAATTTGTACATTTGCACTTAGGGGTGTACTCACTTTTGTTGCCAGCGGTTTAGACATTAATAGCTTTGTGTTCTGTCTCAAGGAGCAGATAGCTAAACCTCCTTATCCCAATAACTGTAGATACCATATTTCTTTGATCTCAATTTTATTAGAACAAGCCAGGTGAAACTACAAAATAACAGAAATAGACCTCAATATAGTATAATATTGTGTACAATACAACATACATTGCATAAACAATGATATACAGTACAAGATGGGATAGTAAAAACTTACTTTTTAAGTTCTCTAAGGGGTGATGGCGATAGATAGAGAAATACATGTGTTGTTTCCTGAATGTCTTCTCACAAAATGGTGGCTGTTTGACTTCCTGCTAAGATCCTACCCAGAATTCCCTGCTTGCTGACAACTTCCTTAGTTACACATACAAATATACAAAGAAACAGAACTGCAGCAATACCAAAAAGGAACGCTAGATGGAGCCTGCACACCACATTTGATTGTCTTAAGTAAATTACACATTTGCATGTAAATTTAACAACACAGGTACAAATAACCAGTATAAAACATCTGGTGGACAGAACACTTTGTGTTTAGTTATCTTGAGGGGACAGCAAATTTACACTGTTATACAAGCTGTACACTCACTACTTTACATTGTAGCAAAGTGTCATTTCTTTAGTGTTGTCACATGACAAGATAGAATAAAATATTTAGAAAAAACGTGAGGGGTGTACTAACTTTTGTGAGATACTGTAGATAGGTGGAAAGAATGTTTAACCAAACCCTTTACCTATATTTTGCTTGGAGTTTAGGAACAATTCTCCTCCATTACATATGCCATTCTGCACACTGAAAATAGACAGAAAACTAACACTTTGTCAGGGATGTCTAAGGCAAAGGGTGCAGAAGTCAGGAGCATGTAACACACTACGCTGTAATGGAAATTTGTAAGTTCTGTATATAATTGTATTGTATTTTGTATGTATTGCACATTGCCCTCACTGTGCACACAGCACTAATAATGTTTTCAGTAAATGTTTACATTCTTTCGAGTCCTGATTAGAATAAGCCTGCCTATGTAACGCCCCTTGTTACCATAAACGTACAATTGTAATATTAATGTGATACCTACGTAATCATGTGCATAAAAACCTTCAATCGCGTCATAATAAAGCAGAACAGTAATTTGGAAAGATGCTGAGCGTATCTTTTGTGTCTGTTCCCTACTGCAGTAGTTATTAATTAATTTGGAACCACTAATCAATATGAGGATAGGAGTTGCCTATCATCAATTTAACCCAGTCAACGTGTAGGGGCAGGAGTACCAAATGCACAGATGGCAGGGGTAAGGAGTATGTAAGGCACAAAGTACATAACAAAAATAGTGTGTAATGCAAAGAGTGTAGGGGGCAGGAGTATGTAACACACTGGTGTGTAGAGGTCAGGGTTGTGTAATGCACAGTGTGAAGGGAGTGCATATTGCACAGAGTGCAGAGGTCAGGAGTATGTTATCCTCAGGGTTCATGAGTCAGGCATGTGTAGCACAAGAGTGCAGGGGTTGGGGGTATATAATGCACAGAGTTCAGGTATCAGAAGTACCTCACACACATAACATACCTTCCCCCCTCGCCCCTGCACAAGCCCAAATCCTGCATCCTATCCCAAATACCCTCTCCCAATACAAATCTTATTCTGCCCAGCACATATTCCCCCCATCCCAAGTACAGATTCCCCCCCAGGTCTAATGGCCCTCAGTAAAAAGCCTAAGAAGCTTTAAGCAGTTTGACGGGGACTGCTGAACTGGCAGATGGTTGAAATTCTGGAACATTGCAGAAGATTTGGGGCATTTGTCCTGGGTACCCAGCTCTGGCAATGCCCATGAGATACAGTAATGAATTGTTACCTCTCTAATCAGTATTTTTTGGTGTCTGTGTCTCATGGGATGATTTTCTGACACAGAGATGCAACAGGAGGTGGGAAAAAATTCCTACAAATTGAGGGTAATAGCCCTCTTAGGCAGTTGTCACTGGAACAGATTTCACCTTTGTAAGATTTCTTCTCACCTTTTGTTCTTGTAACAACCCATTTAAAAAAAAAATTCTCATTACTTTCTGTACCAGAGGCAGTGGTCATCAGAACAACTAAAAAGGTTGAATCTCACAAAAAAAGGCTTTTCATAGACCTAATCCAAAATTGTAATTCATTAGCACTTATTGAATCATAAGAATGATTACGTTCCCTCTTATTAGATTGTCATGGCTTTAACCCCACCAGTGCCTATAGCTATTATTTTTCATACAAAGCGATTAATAAATGTTTTATCCCAGTGCTGTGGGTTTTCAGAAGTGGTAGCACTCATATGTAGCTAGTGTTGAAAAATCGGAGGTCACATGGTAGCACTTAAATTATTTTGAGCTAATTTTAGCCCAGTTTCTTTTTTTATTGTGTGATCATTTTCTAAACCCTAATTAGGCTGTATGCTTTGAAAAGAAAATATTTTGAACTTTCCATGAGTATTTATTTTCCACTATTATTACAAATTTTTTTAAAGAAAAAATGTCATGGTGTTCACATTTGAAATTCATGTTGTGTAATTTTTGAAGGCTAATATTTAATATACACATTTATAACCTATAGAGTGGGGACAGTGCTATTCAAGGATAGCTAAACGCAAGAAACAAAATCTAATAAGTTGCAGCTTACAGTCCTTAAATGTGGTAGCTGCATTGGTTTTCTTTTTTTTTTTCAAACTAAGCACATGATGCAAGTGTAGAACATACTTGTTGATCATGCCTGAAATGTAGTGTCCTTGTCATTTCCTGTGAGTTGAACCAAAGAATATTTTACTTCCCTGCTATGTTCTATAAACTACCAATTGCCTTGCCCTTGGCTAATGGAGATGAAGAGATAGGGACATGTTTGTACTTTATATCAGGAGACCAGTCTAGGGTGTAAACCATGGCTCCTTCCTTAGATACAGTGGAAGAGTGACGTAGCCACCCAGGAACAGAAAGTGTATTATTTCCATGATCATCAGGTGAAAATAAAGCAAAAGAAGCTTAAAAAAAGAAAACAAATACAACCACCACACCAAGGACTACTAGGCTATAATAAATTACATTTTCAGGTTTGGGTTTAGATACAATTTATAGTGGTTATAAAGTCAGGATAATAAATAACTGCCATCCCTGTTTTATCAAGATGTGTGATCATTTTTTAAAAATCCTAATCCTAAATACCCTCTCTCGTAGCACCTCTGTGCTGTCACGTTTCCTCCTCCGCTCTCCTTCCTCGATCTAAGGAATGCAGAGAGAGGGGCTAAGATACTAATCCGTCAGCCGGCCAGCAGAGGAAGGTCACGTGACTGCACATCTGTGTTGTAAGAGAAGGTATTTAGGATTAGAATTTAAAAAAAGTTGACACACAGTACTTTAAATCCTGAAATAACAGAGGGAACGGTAGTTATTTATAAATGGTATTTTCAAGCCACAGGGAAGAGCAGCAGGAGGGGAAAGGCGGGGAGGAGATTGGCTCTCACACAAAGGCTTCAGAATTGACAGGCAGGGAGGGAGGGGGAGAGGGAGAGACTCAGAGCAGAGAGCGGGATGATGGAGGTATGTAAACTGACCACAGTATCATGGATCAACAGCACACACAAGTAAAGGGGGGTGGGGTACAGGAACAGGCAGGATAAACCAAGTAATTTACAGCAAAGAAAGGGACAAATTACACGGCACAAACACTATGCTATAGATCATGCCTTAAAGTAACTGAAGCATTTCTTTTCCTTTTAGGGTTACAACTGTTTTACCATCATCTGTAAACAAATACTGTATGAAAATTGGTTTCAGCATAGGCAGCCAGGAAAGTATGTAGGTTTCCAGAGTGTATGTTTAGGTGCATTGAGGTATTTCAAAGAATTAATTAGGCCAAGTATAGTTTAAAAGAAGATAGATTTAGCAAGTATACTTATACAAACAATCAATAGGACAACAACAATTACTCTGAAAGATATGGTTAAACATCTGTAATATTCTGACTAACAGTAATTAACACAACTGAACAGCATTTTCTGCAGAAACATGGGTACCTCAAAGAAAGAACAACAGTTCCCAGCAGACACCAGATTAACCTGTAAGATGTTAGTCTCTTACCAGTCCCAGGGCACCCTCTTTTGGGTCATCAGGGTTTTTTCTTCTCTGAGTTCTTACCTGATTGTGGTCAGCTATGGAAGGAATCCATTCATTCAGCTGCAGCTCAGTCTCTTTCCCACATACCTGCTTTCTTCCAGAACTGTCCTCTCACATTGAACAGATTATGATGGCAGCAGTCTCTGATCAGCCCTCTCCTCCTGGGCAGCAAGGCATCAGATAGCTCCAGCAAACTCTGGCCACACACACCACTGTTGCCCCTTCACTGCAACCTTGTGATACTCTCTCTCAGCTGCTCAGTACAGGAAAATGGTTCCAACAGTACCTGATCCCCACAGTGGCTTCCTCCCTGTATTCTGCAGGCTGGTGGCACAACTCCCTTTCTCCAGCAGCCCAGTTCACTCTCCCCTTGCTCTGTTGCATCAGATGTTCACTGTTCTCCAGACCCAGTCAAGATGGTTGCCCCCTGCACTGGAGACACTCTATAGACAACATTACAAAGTGGTCTCCTTAAAGATGGTTGCTGCACTTCTGTATTAATGGGTATTCATTTTATCCCTGTCCACACTGCAGAAGGATAATACAGCAGCAACAAAGGAAGAGGTTCCACAGGAGTTATCAGCAACAGTCCAGGTTACACACAGATAAAGTAATTTGAAAAATTGTATGCATTTGTACGTGTGTAAACGCATATAAACACAATTGTTTTAGCCACAGATTTTACACAAGATCTTCTGCTAGCTCTTTCAGCAAGAATCTGCATTCCATTCATAACATACAAATATTCCAATGCAAATGATGCCTTACGTGATTATTTAGTGTGAACTCCTCATGTTTTTATTGAGATATGTGAAGATGGGTATGGCCATGGACCTATATAACATACTGTATATAGAGTGCCTTGAGAAAGTATTCATACCCCTTGAAATGTTCCACATTTTGTCTTGTTACAACCAAAAATGTAAATATATTTTATTGGGATTTTATGTGCTAGACCAACACAAAGTGGCACATAATTGTGAAGTGGAAGGAAAATGATAAATGGTTTTCAACATTTTTTACAAATAAATATGTGAAAAGTGTTGTGTGCATTTGTATTCAGCCCTCCTGAGTCAATACTTTGTAGAACCACCTTTCACTGCAATTACAGCTGCAAGTCTTTTTGGATATGTCTCTACCAGCTTTGCACATCTAGAGAGTGACATTTTTGCCCATTCTCCTTTGCAAAATAGCTCAAGCTCTGTCAGATTGGATGGAGAGCATCTGTGAACAGCAATTTTCAAGTCTTGCAACAGATTCTCAATTGGATTTAGGTCTGAATTTTGACTGGGCCACTCTAACACATAAATATGCTTTGATCTAAACCATTCCATTGTAGTTCTGGTTGTATTTTTAGGGTCGTTATCCTGCTAGAAGGTGAACCTCTACTCCAGTCTCAAGTCTTTTGCAGACTCTAACAGGTTTTCTTCTAAGATTGCCCTGTATTTGGCTCCATCCATCTTCCCATCAACTCTGACCAGCTTCCCTGTCCCTGTTGAAGAAAAGCATCCCCACAACAAGATGCTGCCACCACCATGTTTCATGATGGGAATGATGTGTTCAGGGCGATGTGCAGTGTTTATTTTCCACATGATTGCTGTGTCCCCACATGGCTTCTCGCAAACTGCAACTGACTGACTTCTTATGGCTTTCTTTCAACAATGGCTTTCTTCTTGCCACTCTTCTATAAAGGCTAGATTTGTGGAGTTCAGGATTAACAGGGCTAACAGTTGTCTTGTGGACATGTTCTCCCACCTGAGCTGTGGATCTCTACCGTGGTCGTCTTGGATGCTTCTCTTATTAATACTCTCCTTGCCTGGCCTGTCAGTTTAGGTGGGCGGCCTTGTCTTGGTAGGTTTGCAGCTGTGCCCAGGGCCGGTGCTAGCAAAAGGCAGGTTAGGCAGCTGCCTAGGGCACCAGGGTAGGAGGGGGGGGCGGAAAAATCCAGATTCCCAGAAACTCGCTGGGGATTCGGATTTTTAAAAGACCTGTCTGTCCCTCCAGCTAGCAAACGAAATCTTCCACCCTGCGCCCCATAGCAGAGAGGGCGCAGCATGGAACCTAAGTTTGCCTGTGGGGATCGGGATGCAGAGCTGGGGAAGAAATCCCAATGGCCGGTGAGCAGACGAGGGGCGGGGCTTGGCATGCACGGCTCTCCTGGAGGGGTGTTCCCTGTACTGTGGCCGGACACTGGGCTTCCTGCTTCTTTCTGCTCTCCTCTGTCTCTATCCTGTCCTCAGGCAAGGGGGGGAGGCGTTCTCTCCCCTGCACTGTATAGGCTATATTGTACATTACACAGCTCTGAGCACTGCACCTAATACGTTTTGCTGTATGTTACACAGCTCCAACCTCTGCACTGTATACACTGTGTTGTAACTTACACAGCCCTGACCTCTGCATTGTGTGTGGGGGGGTTATTGTACTTGGGGTTATGTTTCTGGGGGTTATCATTGCTGGCCCTGACACTTGCTGTGGTTTATCATTGCTGGCCCTGACAAATGCCGTGGTTTATCATTGCTGGCCCTGACAAATGCCGTGGTTTATCATTGCTGGCCCTGACACTTGCCGTGGGTTATCATTGCTGGTCCTGACACTTGCCATGGGTTATCATTGCTGACCTTGACACTTGCCAAGAGTTATCATTGCTGGCCCTGACACATGCTGGAGGTTATTATGGTTGGCCCTGACACGTGCAGGGTTTACACTCTACACAGTGTTCTATCTCATGCAGTCCTGGCATCTTCACTATGGGCTATGCTATAGGTTACAAAGTCCTGACCCCTGCACTGTAAGCTTTGATGTACTTTACACAGTCCTGACCTCTGGACTGTATCAGCTATGTTGTATCTTACACAGCCCTATTCACTGCATTCTGTGAACCATGTTGTACATTACACAGCTCTGATCTCTGCACTGTATAAACTATGTTGTACATTACACAGTTCTAACTTTTGCACTGTATGTGCTATGTTGTAAGTTACACAGTCTGAACCTCTACACTGTGTGTGTGTTGCGTGTGGGGGTTATTTTACTTGGGGTGTTTGCTTGCCCTGTCACTTGCTGGTGGTTATTGCTGGGGGTTATCATTGCTGGCCCTGCCACTTGCTGTGTGCTATCATTGTTGTCCCTGACAAATGCAAGAGATTCTCATGGTTGGCCTTGACACACATTGGGGTTATCATTGTTTGCCTTGACACATGATAAGGGTTACTTTTTTGCCTAAACCAGGAAAAAGTGTCTCTCTAAAAGCCTTAAACTGTGAAGCAAAATCCACTTTATTGTTCATGCTACCCACAAGCCCACAGAAGACAGCATGCTTCACATGGCATTTCCTTCTTAATCTCTTCAAGGCAGGTGGCCCATGTTCTACACTCCATTTTTCCTTTAATCCCTTCAATGTGTCACTTCAAATACTTTTAACATATTGACAACTATTGTTTATTTTTATGCGCACTGACACCAATTATAGAACTGATTTTTATATTTGCTGACCAGCAATGTAAGGGACGCAGTTACATAAATCGGACCACTTCACTCAGTATGTTTAAAAGTGCTTCAAAAGGGATAGAGTCTGTTTGTATTTTTTACACTGTATATGGTTTCTAAATAACATTGCATCTTTCATTTTCTGTCCACGGATTTCTCAATATGTTATGCCATTGAGATTCAGGGTACAGGAAATTATACCATGAGATTCAGGGTACAGGAAATTATCTCCCCCACTCAGACTGGTTTTACACTTATGCAGTGCCAGACAATGCATGTGATTCACACCACATTGCTGTGCACATCACATGCAATGTCTGTCTGTCTACAGTTTGTATGGCTGAAATTGCATCGCATTTGCACCAAAATGGTGCAGGACCCTTTCACAGCAGTTCACAGATGTCAGTGTGAACTACCTGTGAGTCAGATGCGATGCAGGAACCCGCACAGGAATCACACTGGTTCCCATATCGCACCAGTGTGAACCGAGACTTATACTCCAAGCATTAGCACAGCACAGACCCAAAAATATTGTTTGGAGCTGTCCCCAAGAATAATAAAAAAAAATCACAGTTTCTAACTTTTGAGGCTTAGAGCTTGCCCCTTAGCTTGTGGTCGTAAGTACTGGTCCACAAGCACCATTAGAGGTAAAGAAAAAGTGTATCCGTTCCAGAATGGTTAGGGTTGGTTTGAGCATGACAGGAGGTGGTGGGGAAGGGGGCTTACAGGCAAGGCTGCTTTTAGAAATCATGAGGCCTCAGACAGCTTACATGACAGTAGACAGAAAAGTCATGGACATGAGATGCTATGCTTCGCAGCTATGGCAAAAATTATATTCTCATGGAACAAAACCCATTTAAGTGATAAGTGAATGGTACTGCTCTACAAGCACCCTGCAAAGCACATGGTTGCTGTGCGCCAGTGTGGGGATAAAGCAGGCGATATGCCTCCTCACTGCCTGTCACATTTTTTACATTTTTTTAACTGCCCTGTTGGGGGTCCTTTGGTGAAATAGCAGGGGTCTAAATAGACCCCTGATGTCTCACATTTTAAACAGAGAAAGGGGCTGATGATATCAGTCCCTTTCTCTGCAGCTAAGCTTTACTGGGAGATGAGTCAGTGGGAGGGGAGAGGAGAGGAGGGAAGCACAAAGGGGCACATGTGGGGGCCCGGACAGCAGGGGGGTGGGTGCGCAGATACTAGAACCTATCCTCTGCAGTGCAGTCAGAGGGAGAAAGAAGAGTTCAAAAAAATTCTGGACAACTCTGAAAATATTTGCCTTTATTCAATAAGGTGTCATACAAAATACAGGTCACAGCAACAAGGAGTTCTTAGTCATAGCTAACAATCACAAAAATCAAAGTGAAATAAATAATAAAAGTTACAAACCATGTGACCACATAATCAGCAGATATCAATTAATCAATGAATATACCAATTAGGCATCATGGGTCACCTGTGGTCTCAACAAGTGCAGTGAGAAAAAACAAAAAAAAACAAAAAACAAAACAAAATCAGTGAATAAATGATTGAAATAAAAGTACAAATAAAGGATATCATGTGCAAAAGCAAAAGTGAGTGAATAAATTGTGTAAAAAAAATGTGTAAAACATCTGTGTGCAGATATATAAATATAAAAATATAAAAAAGTGAAAAAATATATATGTGTGTTGAGATATGCATGTGTGTAGCAATAAAATGAAGTAAAGTAAAACCATCGTGAAAACAGTGGTGAGTGTGTGTATGTGTATATCTAAGTAGTCCAGCAAATTAATGCTTTAAAATAAATAATGGAAAATTATTAAATGTGTATGTAAAATAAAGTGA
Source organism: Aquarana catesbeiana (assembly GCF_042186555.1). Classification (NCBI taxonomy): domain Eukaryota; kingdom Metazoa; phylum Chordata; class Amphibia; order Anura; family Ranidae; genus Aquarana; species Aquarana catesbeiana. The sequence continues at coordinate 152,122,923 of NC_133332.1, read as the reverse complement.
GAAAATAAAGTGAAGAAAGTACAATAAAAAGTGAAAGATGGAATCTGTACTGCAATAAATATTACAAATGTCAGACAGATCCATATCCGTGATGCGTTAATTAATGTATAGTTAGTATATAAAAAAAGAATATATGCAATCAACAAGAGGGGGGGGGGACCGTTATTTATTTATATTTATTTATTAAATGATACTCATGAAAATATGAAGATACTGGTGTCCCTCTATGTAGATTATGTACATTATGGATCTCTGTGCAGATCGTGTTGATTTTAGGTGTATTTGTATATGTTTATATGCTTATAGGTGTCCATAGTTGGAATTTGAATACATAACATGGAAGTGTCAAAATGTATTGTCTTTGCGTCCATATCCATGGATGCATTAATATTCCTTACTCACGACGTGCATTATCGGTTGATGTTTCAACAAGTGCGGTGTTTTGCTTGCTCATCAATACACTTTAATTTGTTCATTCATCGCATTTATGAACATTCACAATATACATCATCATAGTTACACTCTATATAGACTATTTTTGGCATCTAGTGTTTGCATCTCATCATTGGATATAGAAAGTGACATTCATGTTTAGCTATTTAGTGAACACGATTTAGTCTCCTTCTTTTTCCCTTCCTCCCTTTTTTCCCTTTCTCTCTTTCCTCTTTCCCCTTCCCTTCCCCCTCTTCCCCATTCCCTCTCCTGCCTTCTCCCCCCTTCCTTTTTACCCTTCCCTCTTCCCCTCTCCCCTCCCTCTTTTTAACTATACATTAATTAAATCATCACAGATATGGATCTGTCCAACATTTGTAATATTTATCGCAATACAGATTCCACCTTTCACTTTTTATTGTACTTTCTTCACTTTATTTTCTCACTTTACTTTACATACACATTTAATAATTTTCCATTATTTATTTCAAAGCATTAATTTGTTGGTCTACTTAGATATACACACACACACACTCACCACTGTTTTCACGATGTTTTTACTTCATTTTATTGCTACACACATGCATATCTCAACACACATATATATTTTTTCACTTTTTTATATGTTTATATTTATATATCTGCACGCAGATTTTTTACACAATTTTTTTTACACAATTTTTTCACACACTTTTGCTTTTGCACATGATATCCTTTATTTGTACTTTTATTTCAATCATTTATTCACTGATTTTGTTTTTTTTTTTTTTCTCACTACACTTGTTGAGACCACAGGTGACCCATGATGCCTAATTGGTATATTCATTGATTAATTGATATCTGCTGATTATGTGGTCACGTGGTTTGTAACTTTTATTATTTATTTCACTTTGATTTTTGTGATTGTTAGCTATGACTAAGCACTCCTTGTAGTGCGAAATGCGTAAGCTTGGTTCAACTTTGCTGTGACCTGTATTTTGGATGACACCTTATTGAATAAAGGCAAATATTTTCGGAGTGCTGCTGTCCAGAATTTCTTTGATGTCTAACTGCCATAGAATTGCCAGCACCTGGACTTCTTGACTGAAGGAGATGCCTTTTACCTTGATATGTCCCACCTGGAGTGGTGATACTCTCTCTTGAGAAGGAAGAGTTGAAGACATCAGCACTGCAGGGGGATCCACAAGACTCACAAGTTTCTGAACTGATGGGGCTCAGGCCCAGTGCAGGAGGGCTGGCTGTACTGCCTTATCAGCAGCCTGCTTGCAGTTACAGTGGTGAGACCAGGTAAGGTAAATGTAGCACTGTATGTTACAGTTATTTTTGAATTTATAATAAAAACAGCGATCTCAGGTGCATCCATCTGCAAATACATATAGGAGATGCATGCCCAGTCAAGATGCCTCTGTGTTGTGTAGTTCTATTCTAATATTATTTGTGTAGAGAAACTAGGACATACATATACATATAACAATGTATTTTGAGAGAAATCAGGTCTGGAACTAATCAGTTCCTTTGTATGGAAACATAAAACATAGGAAATTCAGGCTCACACAAGACAGCTGAAGATCATTGGGAGCATTGGAAGGAGCACATCATTCAAGGTCTCCAGATGTACAAAGAAGATGCGTCATCTTAGGATTAGTGTTATGAGATCATTAAGGGATGCTCTTAAGTACTTTCTCTCCACAAGGAAAAAGTCGGGCACAGCCATAGGCAAAGGGCAAAAGCATTCTACTTCACTGTGCCCTTAGTTGTCAGGTATCTTGAAATGTAAACATAGTCTACAAAGTTGGGTTTAATTCCGGGCAAAATAAATATCTCTAAAAACACTGTCCGCACTATAATATGGTGTTTATAACACATTCAAAATTTATGTTTGATAGCAGGGGTAGTGCAAAAGTTATAATAGGCAGAAGCCATCCTTGGGTCCCAGGTGAGCGTGCATTGCGTTGGTGAAAGGTAGTTGTGACCAAAAATGGGATGCCAAGGAAATAATCTCATTGCTACCAACTTGGACTTTAGACAACTTGATATCAAGGTCTTGTGATATACTGTGCTCACTACCAGGGCTCTGATAGGTGTGTATTAATCTCCTCAATGATTGCATTGTGTATAAAAATGTATGTATATGTATGTATGTAACCTTGTGGAATGTGATTTTGCCTTTACGTATACAAGGCAGAAAAGTTCATTAAAAGGCTGGAACTAAATAGCATTTAAACATACAGCTCTTCTCAAAAACAGAAGTAACATGTTACTACCAATTCCTTTACTATGAAAATAAACAGTACAATGAACTTTGCCTAGGTGTAGCCATTTTGAATATTCATCTGTAGTACAGCAAGAGCAACAGCTCAGACCCTGGGCAACTTTCTGCAAAATATGTCTGATATTTAAACAGAAGGCATCAAGATGCTAATCTTCCACTGACGTGTACATTATTATAGACTGACGTCAGTAGAACCAACTTGTGCATAATAATTTGGGCAGCAAATATATAACTTTGTCATCTTAGTGGGATAGACATGCTAATTATATCATCCATGGGCATACTTCGATGTTTCAAACTTATGCTACCTACCAGTAGGGATGAGCCGAACACCCACCGGTTCGGTTTGTGGCAGAACATGCGAACAGACCAAAAATTCATGCGAACACGCGAACCCCGTTAAAGTCTATAGGACTCGAACATGAAAAATAAAAAGTGCTAATTTTAAAGGCTAATATGCAAGTTATTGTCATAAAAAGTGTTTGGGGACCTGGGTCCTGCCTCAGGGGACATGAATCAATACAAAAAAAAGTTTTAAAAACGGCCGTTTTTTTGGGAGCAGTGATTTTGATAATGCTTAAAGTGAAACAATAAAAGTGAAATATTCCATTAAATTATTTCGTACCTGGGGGGTGTCTATAGTATGCCTGTAAAGTGGCGCATTTTTCCCGTGTTAAGAACAGTCCCTGCAAAAAATGACATTTCTAAAGGAAAAAAAGTAATTTAAAACTACTCGCGGCTATAATGAATTGTCTATGGGAGGAATCAAAAGTGCTAATTTTAAAGGCTTATATGCATGGTATTGTCATAAAAAGTGTTTGGGGACCTGGGTCCTGCCTCAGGGGGACATGAATCAATGCAAAAAAAAGTTTTAAAAACGGCCATTTTTTTGGGAGCAGTGATTTTAATAATGCCTAAAGTGAAACGATAAAAGTGAAATATTCCTTTAAATATCTGCCTGGGGGCGTGTCCAAGATGTCGGCATGAGCAGACATGCTTCCCGGAGCTCTGCTAGAGCCTTATCCTGCTATATTCTCCTGCCTGGACTGATCGACCCTGAGCTGGGTGTCCTGACCCTCTATGCCGTCCCGATCCTCCGCTGGACCAAAGGGCAGTAAGAAGCTCCGTTTTCCCCCGACTGTGCCTGTGCCTGATGGCCCTATATTGCACGGAGCGGGAGGTCCATGCGGCCATTCCAATATGGCCACTCAGACGGTGCCTGAGGAGACTACCTCTCCATCTCTCCCTGGCATACCTGAGGTGATGGCGGCGATATTGGCATGCCAGACAGCCCTAACTGGGAAAATGGAGGCTGTTCAGACCGAAGTCAGATTGATCAGATAATATTTGGATAAGATCCGTACTCGGATGGGGGTTGTTCAACAGCGGGTCGGCCACGTGGAGGATACTGCGGAGGAGCATTCGGTGGCGATTCAGACCTTGCAAAATAAATTTAAGGTCCTTGAAAATCACGCCAAAGATGTCGAAAACCGCAGCAGGCGAAACAATCTGCGGATAGTGGGCCTCGCGGAGGGAGCAGAGGGACAGAACCCGTCTATCTTTGTGGAGGACCTCCTGTGCTCCTTGCTTCCTGGGGCACAGCTGTCCCTGTACTTCACCATGGAGAGGGCGTACAGAGTCCTGCAGCAGTGGGGACCGGCTGGTTCCCCCCTCGCACACTGATCCTGCACCTGTTAAACTTCATGGACCGGGGTGAGCTTCTGCGGGCTGCACGAGAGGTGAGGTAGATCTCCTACTAAAATTCTAAGCTGCTCCTGTTCCCTGATTATACTGTAGAGACCCAGAAACAGCGAAGATCCTTCGATGGGTCAAGGCGGCCATGAGAGCGAAAGGGATTAAATACAGCATCCTTTTCCCGGCGAAGCTGAGAGTGGTCGATGGTGAGACGGTTCGGTTCTTCACTAATCCCAGGGATGCTACCTCATGGTTGGAGTCGCTGCCTTCCCTGAAATGAGTGGATCGTGATCTTTAAATGACTGTTTTATGGCGGCACCTGCCTGTTCCGTATGCTTGCATCTTGGGGACAGAGATTATGCTGTTTTAATGCTCTATGTTCCATGTTGGCCCTGGAGTGTGGGTGCTGCCTCCCTGACGCATGAGAGGCCCTGAGATACCAAGTTATACATGCTTACCTGCTACGGCGGCTCTGGCTACACTGCAGTGGTAGGTGACTGTTCTCATGTGTGTTTTTGAAGACATACCTCATTTTGACTATTATCCTGAACAGTTCCAGGTTACTATGCAACTAACTTTTCTAAGCTTTATGCCCCTGGCTAGCCCAGGTAATTTGAACTCATGTGCTAATATATGATTGTTTAACAACCAGTTCTCTAGCATCTCCTGTTGGGAAGTTATGTACCCTTTGTTAGCTAGGATTGTGGTCCCCCCTCTGTGCATTTGATGTGGAAGGGTGGCTGACTCTCCCTTGTTGACTGAGGTGCATCTCCCTGAGTAGGTTATTCTGAAGGTCTGGGGTTTGGGGATTTATGCAGGTTTCCAGTTTGGGGGATCTGCGGGGTGGGGGGGGGGGGGGTGGTCAGCTGTTGCTGGCCTTTGTTGGTTTTGGTTTGGTTTTATTGGTCACAATTTTTTTCTTATGTTACTCTCCAATGTTTTCAGGTATGGTAAAAGAATATGCATCACAGGAATGTCATCCCTCTATGTTACCACTTGCAGTGACAGTTGGCCTTTCGCTGGGTAGTTTTTTTGCCCCCAGTGATGGGGTACCACTGTGTTGATTCCTGGGACACCTGCCTTTCTCAGATCCCTTATGGCTAGTTTTTCAGTAATCTCCTGGAACGTCCAGGGACTAAATTCAGCGGTTAAATGTTCCCTGGTTTTCAATTATTTCAAAAAGTACGCTCCCCAAATTTGTGTCTTGCAAGAGACTCACCTTGTGGGTTCTCAGGTCCTTGGTCTCAGGAGAGCCTGGGTGAGTTCACATTATAATGCTACATATTCTAGCTATTCCCGGGGAGTGAGCATATTAGTTTACAGATCCCTCCCCTTTCAGCTCAAAAATATTAGGACTGACCCGGGCGGAAGATACATTATTATTCATGTCACAATAGCCAATGTTGAATATGTGCTCGTGGGACTATATCTCCCATCTTCGGCAGATATTTCCCTCTTGTTTGATATTATGTGAATTGTCATACAGTATGGAACGCAAAACGTCATGTTGTTAAAGGGATTTTAATTTGGCTCTGTGTCCGGCCCTGGACAGGCTCCATCAGTCGACCTGAAGATTACCTGATCTCATGCAGTGGGCTGATACTTTTGAGTTAACTGACGCCTGGCGTCATTATAATCCCTCTAAAGGAAGTACACTTGTCACTCAACCACTTTTCGGATCCTCTCCCGCATTGACCTGGGATTTGTTACACGGGCGGTGCTGCAGCGGGTATCGAAGGTGCACATCCTCCCTAGAGGCATCTCCAATCATGCCCCTCTTATGATTACTGTGTTATTGGGACCCCCTGCTTGGCAGAAGCTGTGGAGACTGTCCGGGCACTGGATAGCAGACCCTAAGGTTCAGGAAGATATGCCGCATTATGTCATTATTGAAAATGCTGACAGAACCATTGGTAGTTTGGGACGCCTTTAAGGGATGGCTGAGGGGGGAATATATTTCCTGCATTACTAACAGCCGGAAGCAGTCTGTGTGGTTGCTGGGGGAGCTGGAGGGTGAGTTCGGTGACAAGGAGGCTAGATATGTAGCTACTCCTATTCCCCTCAACTACGAGGCTTGGCAATATGCGCTTAGGGCGGTTGAACTTCATAGGATAGCTATGACCAAGAAATCAATGCTCAGTACGGCCCAACAAGTTTTTGAGTATGGAGATAAAAATGGCAATTTGTTATCATGGTTGTCTCAAGGGCAATTCACTATTACTCATATTGGGAGCATCCGGGATGAGGGAGAGGTCCCCCTTACGAGCCCTGATGAAATTCTTGCTAGATTTATGCACTATTATAGCTCCCTCTATTCCACTAGGGTGGATTATGAAATATCAGATCTCCAGGCCTATTTGGATGGGGTGGATTTTCCTACCCTGTCTCAGGATGCCAGTGAGAACCTAGAAGTGGATATTACCCTGGAGGAGGTCCAGATCGCTTTGGCCCAAATGCAACCTGGTAAAACCCCCCCATTTGGCCCAGATGGCGAATTCTACTCCATGTACCAAGAACTTCTTGCTCCTAGGCTCGCCATGCTGTTCGCTCAGTTCACCAAGATAGGGTCATTGCCAGAATCCATGTCTGAAGCTGTAATTGTGTTGGTGCCCAAGCTGGGTAAGGACCCTGAGGACTGTGCGTCATATTGACCGATTTCTTTAATTAATGTTGACGCAAAGCTGCTGGCCAAGATACTGGCCAACCGCCTGGCACAGGTCCTGGATGAGCTCATCCATGTGGATCAGATGGGGTTCATGCCCGGCAAGGGCACCGATATCAATTTAAGAAGGCTTCATCTCAACCTGTCCATTCCCCATGATAATGCTGGAACCAGAGTCATTGCCTCTTTGGATGCCGAAAAGGCATTTGACTCGGTTGAGTGGGGCTACCTTTGGGAGGTACTGGGTAGATTTGGTTTTGGCCCTCAATTTCTGCATTGGCTGCAATTACTCTACCAAAAGCCTTCAACTTGTATATGGACCAATGGTAGGATTTCTGAGTGGTTTCCGCTGCAGCGTGGCACGCGCCAAGGATGCCCCTGCTCCCCTTCCCTTTTTGCTCTGGTGCTGGAACCCCTGGCCATCCTACTTCGGGTGCCTCGGAGGGTGGAGGGGCTGCGGATCGGCCCCTTGGAGGAGAAAGTGTCATTATACACCGACGATGCCCTGTTGTATCTACATGATGCGGACTCCTCCCTGCGGGCTGCTCTGGAGCTCTTTGACGAGTTTGGCCGCTTCTCCGGGGATCGAATAAATTGGACGAAGTCTGTACTTTTTGCCCTAGACCCCATGTCACGGGCCGCTGCAGCCACCACCCAGCTGCAGTGGGTTACTGGTTTTAAATATCTGGGAGTCCAGGTGAGGCGCGACCCCTCTGAATTTTATGAGCTCAATCTGCGTCCCATGTTACTTCAGCCGACAGTTAGGTGTGCCTCCTGGGGGACTCTTCCACTTAATCTGTTAGGGCGTATTAACCTAATTAAAATGGTGTTTCTCCCCAAGTTTAATTATCTATTTAGAAATTCCCCAGTGTGGATTCCAAGCGCATTCTTTAAAGAACTAGATGTGAGATGCGGGGGATTGGCATTGCCCAATTTTCGGGTATACTACTGGGAGACCTTTTTGGTTTTGGTCCGTTGGTGGTTCGTTCGCTCCAGAGCCAATACTGCGGTGTGCCTTGAGGCGGCTCTTTTGGGTTCCCTCGGTGACCTGGGAAATCTAGTGTATAGGGGCTCTGGGGCTTACACAGATCTCCCTCCTCTGACTAGAATGATGCTCAGAGTGTGGGTGGTTGCTAGGAAAAGGTTTCATAAACCAAGCGTATGGTCGCCTTTTTTTCAACCTCCATGGGGTAATCCTAACCTCCCACACTTCCATACAATCCTGGACCCACAGGTCTGGGCAAAGTATGGGGTGAAGGCCCTTTGAGACATTATGCCGACAGGGACGTTAATGACATACAAAGACCTCTCAGCCAAATTTAATCTGCCCAGATGGATGTATTTTCATTATCACCAATTGCGTCATGCAGCAAGAACACAGTTTCCAGCCTATCATCCATTCCATGGACCTCATAAAGGAGCTTTTGGCTCAGGAATTGCTTTCCAAGCCTCTCTCCTCCCTCTATATGTCACTGCTCAGTTTGGACTCTCCCAGGCTGGAGAGGCTGTGGGAGGCGTGGAAGACTGATATCCCCACACTAGAAAGGGAGGAGCTTGGGGCTGGTTATCTCTTCTAGAGATAAAGTGATACAAACTAAGTTTCTTCATAGGGTGTACTATGCCCCACAGCAGCTGCACAGACTGTAACCCCTGAGGGACTCCCTCTGTAACATGTGTCGGCAAGATGTAGGGACGTATTATCATATGTTCTGGAGCTTTCCTGGAGTGGCTCGATTCTGGGCTGCAGTATTTGCAGCCATTAATGAACGCCTCGGGATGTCATTAGTTCAGTCCCTAGAGCTAGCACTGCTTGGAATACAGGAAGACGATCAGAGGCCACGATATACCAAACTCCTGATTGCTTTTCTACTTTACTATGCAAAAAAAACTATTCTACTTAAATGGAACTCTGCATCCCCCCCACCCCCCCACGATGACTCTTTGGGAGGATATCATTAACAATGCTTTACCGCTATATAAAATGACCCATCTGAACAGAAAGTGTCCCAAAAAGTTTGATGGTATCAGGTTATCTTGGACGGCATAAAGGTATTGAGTGCTACAGTTGAATACTATGGATAGACCTTTCCGTTCTTTCCCCCATGCTGCCCCCCCACCCCCTTTCTACTTCCCTTCCCTTGTCCAGTGCATTTTGCTGGAAGGTCATTTTGACTCAATTATACTCCATGATTAGGTCTATGTAACTTCTTTACTATATTATGTACTTTACAGTACCATCTGCTTTTCTGTCTTGTACCATGCTTATTTTTCTTTTATCAATAAAATGAGATTTTGACCGTGAAAAAAAAAATATCGTGCTTGGGGAGTGTCTATAGTATTCTTGTAAAGTGGAGCATTTTTACCGTGTTTAGAACAGTCCCTTCACAAAATGACATTTCTAAAGGAATAAAAGTCATTTAAAACTGCTTGCGGCTGTAATGTAATGTCCCCCCCCCCCAGCCCATTACCAGGCCCTTTGGGTCTGGTATGGATATTAAGGTGAACCCCGCACCCAAATAAAAAAAAAAAGGCGTGGGGCCCCCAGGCCCTATATACTCTGAACAGCAACAGTATACAGGCGGTCCCCGGGTTACAAACAAGATAGGGTCTGTAGGTTTGTTCTTAAGTTGAATCTGTTTGTAATTTGGAACAGGTACATTTTGAAAGTGTAGTTCCAGCCAAAAAATCTATTAGCTTTTTGGATAACATAGGGAAGGGTTATCATCACCTCTGTAACATTTGTTTTGCTGTCTGTGCCCCTGTTCAGAAGATTTCACCTCACTTTCTGTCCCAATGACAATTGGATTTTGAAAATTTTGGGTTATTAGGGAAACAAGGATTGGTGATAAATAGGGATGAGCTTCGAGTTCAAGTCGAACTCATGTTCGACTTGAACATCGGCTGTTCGCCAGTTCGCCGAACAGTGAACAATTTGGGGTGTTCGCGGCAAATTCGAATGCCGCGGAACACCCTTTAAAAGTCTATGGGAGAAATCAAAAGTGCTAATTTTAAAGGCTTATATGCATGGTATTGTCATAAAAAGTGTAATTTCGTACCTGGGGGGTGTCTATAGTATGCCTGTAAAGGGGCGCATGTTTCCCGTGTTTAGAACAGTCTGACAGCAAAATGACATTTCAAAGGAAAAAAAGTCATTTAAAACTACTCACGGCTATTAATGAATTGCCGGTCCGACAATACACATTGATAAAAACGGCATGGGAATTCCCCACAGGGGAACCCTGAACCAAAAAAAAAAATAAAAATGACGTGGGGGCCCCCCTAAATTCCATACCAGGCCCTTCAGGTCTGGTATGGATATTAAGGGGAACCCCGGCCAAAATTTAAAAAAAAAATGGCGTGGGGTCCCCCTCAAAATCTATAGCAGACCCTTCAAGTCTGGTATGGATTTTAAGGGGAACCCGCACCAAAATAAAAAAAAACGGCATGGGGTCCCCCCAAAAATCCATACCAGACCTGGCAGGCCGCAGGAAAAGAGGGGGGATGAGAGAGCGCCCCCACTCCTGAACCAGGCCACATGCCCTCAACATTGGGAGGGTGCTTTGGGGTAGCCCCCCAAAACACCTTGTCCCCATGTTGATGGGGACAAGGGCCTCATCCCCACAACCCTTGCCCGGTGGTTGTGGGGGTCTGCGGGCAGGGGGCTTATCGGAATCTGGAAGCCCCCTTTAACAAGGAGACCCCCAGATCCCGGCCCTCCCCCCTGTGTGAAATGGTAAATACCATTTCACAAAAAAACTGTCAAACATGTTAAAAATGACAAGAGACAGTTTTTGACAATTCCTTTATTTAAATGCTTCTTCTTTTTTCTATCTTCTATCTTTTTTCTTCTATCTTCTTTCTTCTATCTTCTATCTTCCTTCAGTTTCTTCCTCCATCTTCTTCTTCTTCTGGTTCTTCTGGTTCTTCCTCCGGTGTTCTCGTCCGGCATCTTCCTCCGCGGAGTCGGCGTCTTCTTCCCTTCTTCTCCTCGGGCCGCTCCACATCCATGATGGCATGGAGGGAGGCTCCCGCTGTGTGACGCTTCTCTCTTCATCTTCTTCTCTTCATCTTCTTCTCTTCATCTGCTTCTCTTCATCTTCTTCTCTTCATCATCTTTACTTCATCTTATTTTCGGGCCGCTCCGCATCCCTGATGGCATGGAGGGAGGCTCCCGCTGTGTGACCCTTCTCCTCTTCTGACGGTTCTTAAATAACCTGGGGCCACCCGGTGACCCCGCCCCCCTCGGACGCACAGGGGCTTGACGGGGACTTCCCTGTGGCATTCCCCGTGACATCAGAGGGGGCAGGATCACCCGTTACGTAACCCCGCCCCTTCTGACGTCACAGGGAATGCCATAGGGAAGTCCCCGTGCATCAGAGGGGGCGGGGTCACTGGGTGGCCCCGCCCCCATTATTTAAGAACCGTCAGAAGAGGAGAAGCATCACACAGCGGGAGCCTCCCTCCATGCCATCATGGATGCGGAGCGGCCCGAAAAGATAATGTAATGTACTGCAGATGGGCAGCCAATGTAGGCAAAGCAACATACCTGTACGTCGCTGCCTACTTCCAGGTTTAGGGTGCATGCATGCGTGCCCCCTCCCCCTCCTTGCCACATGCTGTGATTGCAACACAGAGCTTTGTACAGAGGGAAGGATCTTTCAGTTTCTTATGACTGCAAGGCATTCCTGTAAAAGCAGCACCCTAAACAATTTTTAAACATTGCTAGGCACATATTTAACCCCTTCATTGCCTTAGATGTTAACTCTTTCCCAGCCAGTGTCACTGGTACAGTGACAGTGTACAGTATTATCAACGATCACTGTATTATTGTCACTGGTGATGTCAGTGGCAGTTAGTCAGTTTCCCCCAGCATCAATTAGTGTCATATTGCCCACTGGACTATCGGAGTCCCATTATTAAGTTGTTGATCGCCGCCATTAGTAGTATAAAAAAACAAATCCAGTATATTGTATATTTCATAGTTTGTAGGCTCTATAACTTTCACGCAAAACCAATCAATATACACTTATTGTGATTTTTTTATCAAAAACATGTAGCAGAATATGTTTCGACCAAAATTTATGAAGAGATTTCTTTTTTTTTTTTTTCTATTTAATATGTTTTATAGCAGAAAGTAAAAAATAGCGTTTTTTTTCCCAAATTTTCAGTCTATTTTCATAGAAAACACAGTTGTGATCAAATAGCATCAAAAGAAAGCTCCATTTGTGTGAAAAAGATGATATCAATTTTGTTTGGGTACAGCGCTGCATAACTGCACCACTACCGGTTAAAGTAGTGCAGTGCTAAATAGCTAGAAATGGCCTGGTCATGAAGATGGTTAAATCTTCTGCTGGTTAATTCACAAAATAAATAAATAAATAAATAAATAAATAAATAAATAAATACACAAACACACACGCAAATAGAAAACATATATATATAGTTATTTATTTATTGAATATCTATGTTCTGTTGCTTTAAACCTTTTTTTTTTTGTTTGGTTATCACTCAAGAGCCAACCGCCCACTCTAAAAAAACGGTACCGAGGTGATGCCTGAAGCTGTAGGCATCAGCCCAGTATAACCCCTTCAAGCGATGAACACAAATTTGCGTACGGTCAGCGTGAATGGGTTAATCATGACTGCACCTTTAAAGGCTACCTTCATTAAGCCTTCTCCATTGACTTCATTGCATATTGCACATTTTTGTTGAAATTTCATGAAAATGAAAACTCTCAATTTTGTTTATACCTATTGCACTTTCTATGATTCTTTAACTGACAAAACTCAGAAAATTTACTGACAGAGCATATTTAAAAAAAAACTCAGATCAAAGAAACATATAGAATAAAAATCAATATTAAATCTAAAACAAATTTTAGATTTAAAATGAGACTCTGGTTATGCTGAAAAAGAATACTCTACATTTAAACAATTTAAATGGCAATGATTTTAGTATATTTTAATGTTAAATTTTGCATTTCTCTATTCAGAATTCTCTATGCAGAATTAAAATAAGTTAAAAGAAAAATGTGGTTTGCCTTACCTTTTCTTTCTTTAAACTTACTGTGAAAAGGGGATCTTACCTTTACCAACATCACTTAAGCGCTGTCAGTGATGTTAGAAGAAAGGATGGTCATATGTATATTTTGAAGGGTTTTAAAAACTACTTTAGAAAATGGAAAGTTTTATACTTGGGAATGCCTTTAACTTTACTCCCATCTCTACGCAGATGTCTGGAAAACCACTTAAGCAAATCACAGCAGTAAATTAAATTTTAGAGTGTGCACATTGTATATAGAATGCCCGCAATTTGTCATATTACAAATAAATGAGGTGACCGTTATTTTTTTGGCTTTTATGTGCATAGCACAGCAGAGCCTTCATATTACAGAAGGTATTCACATGTCTCATTCAGGGCCAGTACACACCAAGAATTGCACAGGAGCACGCTGTGCATTCCTGTGCAATTCACATGCGGTTCTGTGTGGTGCAATTAATATTGAAAGGGCTGAAATTGCACAGCACCAAAAGTAATGCATGTACTAATTTTGGAAACTTGCTGGAACCGGATTCCACATCCAAAATTACAATTCATAAATTATTATACTCACATAGCAAACACCATATAACCGTCCCTTTAAATAAACATGCCCCAGGCACACTGTGAATAAAAGCCTCAGCTGACGTTTATAAATTAATGGCAATATGCAGGACATTCTCCCCATCTCAGCCAGGAAATCATCATACTGTATGTTGCTCAACTGCACTCTCCAGGTAAACCCATGTTCACCCCATCTCCAACAGGGTGCTACCTTCTGGCATTCAATTCCAATCTTCATGTATAGTCACCCCCTTGGTTATCCACAGACCAGGAAGGTGGGTCTGAGTAGGTGATCGAGCGGTGGAGGAGTTAAAGGGAGTTGTTCTGGTACCAATCTTGGTCTGTGTGTAACTGAAGAACTAAGTGTAAAAAGTGTAGCGCTATTATACCATACATAAATATTGAGTTTAACCATGAAAGGTAATAAAGTGCTGAAAACTATCCCACTATACAAAAAACATATAAAGGTACTACTTTAAAAGGTCTTTACTTTAAAAGGTCTACTTTAGTGAAAAAATTGACTCATGCTAAATAAGTGACTCATGCTAAATAAACAACATGATATGTAAAAAATCTGTGAATGACCTACTATAAAATTATCGTGAATAAAGTCAATAAGAAGTGACTTAATATATAAATAAAGTGATCATACCACAATATATAACAATTATAATGTGAGTAAAGTGCCAATAGTGACAGAAATCAATGCTTAAACATAAATTATTATGTGAAAGACAAAGCTGGCTAGTATGTTTTTAAGTTGGCAAGTACGTATAAATCTAACAAGTCCAAGGATGATCCAAAACACACTTGGGCAGATATTTGCACGACGTTGATACTCCAAAGAAACTGTGCTAACAAATTGGCCACCACCAGTGAACAAAAGGAGGCTTACCAGATGTCGATGACCTGGAGAGGCTTACGCCCCCTAAGTCATACAGGCTTGTAAGTCAGCTGACTTGATGGATACACTGGGCTGAACTGGCACGACAGATCCTGGATCAAACCAACAACTTGGCACAGACGTTTTCAGACATCAACTTAAAGATAGTATTCCAATAGGAGCCAGAGGCTCGGTGTTCACAAACCATGCAGAGATAGATTAAAAATGTGCATATCGTGATACTGTTTAAAATGGGGTTTATTAAAAGAAAAAATGTAAACTCACATGTTAGAGGATCATCAAATAGGCTTCATATAAATAGAGGAAGAAGAGCGGTATATATAAGTGGGTCCATCTGACGCGTTTCAACTCAAAAGTCATCATCTGGGGTGCAGACCCCACAAACATTACTGCTTATAAATCCCTAATGACCCCACGGGGAAAATGCATAATACTGGAAGTAAATGTTAATTGCATCACTTCCGGTCGTGTTGATCAAAATTAGGTGTTTTTAAACCATATACACCTAATAGAAATGGTTATAAACAATAGATACATATATATGTGTGGTCATGATCCTCTAACATGTGAGTTTACATTTTTTCTTTTAATAAACACCATTTTAAACCATCTCTGCATGGTTTGTAAACACCGAGCCTCTGGCTCCTATTGGAATACTATCTTTAAGTTGATGTCTGAAAATGTCTGTGCCAAGTTGTTGGTTTGATCCAGGATCTGACGTGGCAGTTCAGCCCGCTGTATTCATCAAGCCAGCTGACTTACAAGCCAGTATGACTTGGGGGGCGTAAGCCTCTCCAGGTCATTGACATCTGGTAAGCCTCCTTTTGATCACTGGTGGTGACCCATTTGTTATCACAGTTTCTTTGGAGTATCAATGTTGTGCGAATATCTGCCCAAGTGTGTTTTGGATCATCCTTGGACTTGTTAAATTTATACGTACTTGCCAACTTAAAAACATACTTGTCAGCTTTATCTTTCACATAATAATTTATGTTTAAGCATTGATTTCTGTCACTATTGGCACTTTACTCACATTATAATTGTTATATATTGTGATATGATCACTTTATTTATATATTCAGTCACTTCTCATTGACTTTATTCACGATAATTTTATAGTAGGTCATTCACGGATTTTTAACATATCATGTTGTTTATTTAGCATGAGTCACTTATTTAGCATAAGTCATTTTTTTCACTAAGGTAGACCTTTTATGTACCTTTATATGTACCCTTTTGTATAGTGGGGTAGTTTTCAGCACGTTATTACCTTTCATGGTTAAACTTAATATTTATGTATGGTATAATAGCGCTACACTTTTACACTTACACAAACTGCTTTTAGTCTATAGCTGTGTTGGCTGCTATTTACATCTTTATTCTACACAGCGCTGTATTCCCTTTTTCCTGTAACTGAAGAACTGACTATACCTGGATAGTGGAGTAGAATGCCAGAAGGTAGCAGGCTGGTGAAGACAGAATGAACCTGGGTGTATCTGGAGAGTAGAGTTGAGCAACAAATGGTAATTTCTCAGTGGAGACGGGAAGAACCTGGATTTCCTACACGTTGCCATTACTAAGTCCGGTGAGCCTTTTATCCACTCAGAGTGCCTGGGACATGTTTATTTTAAGGGACGATTATATGGTTATTGCTATGTGAGTATAATAATTTATGAATTGTCATTTTGGCATTTTAAAATTCTACAACATGAGTTTGTTTATACTTCAATAGTGGTTCCCTCAATGTCCTGCCATATACAAACTATTGTGAAAAGTGTTTTATGACTCACTTGTTTATAAGGGGGTCATAATTATCTGGTAAGCCTTTTACCTTTACAGTACAGTTTGAAGACAGGAACACAGAAATAACTCTGCATGTCGTTTGGTTTCTTATCCATGCTTATTCTTTAAAATTACAACATCAAGTCTTTCCTCCTGGGGTATTTCAAACAAAAGAAATAGTTCCTGGCCATCTCGTCCATATTTTTGTAGCGTTCAGTTTTGTGTTGAAGGTTGTCTTTGGCTGGCATCAGCAATACACACTAGTGTACTAAGAATCCCACCTTTTAATCAGGCACCTGGAGCTCTAACAGGTAAAAAAAAAAAAATTGGAGCAAAGTTTTTTACTTGAGAAAGTGCAATAATCTGGGCACTGCATACACCTAATGGAGGACTAACCTTTGGGGTTGATTTACTAAAGGGAAAAAGACTCTGCAGTTTGCAAATTGCAGTTGCCCTCTGCAAGTGCAGTTGCTATAGAGCTTAAAGGGGTTGTAAAGCTTCACTTAAAAAAAAAAAAAATAACAAACATGTCATACTTACCTCCACTGTGCAGCTCGTTTTGCACACAGTGGCCCAGATCCACATCTTCTGGGGTCCTGGGGTCTTGGCTTCTCCCCACATCAGCTAACCCCCTCTGGGAAGCGCTCTCCCGGGTGGTTAGCTTGCGGGCGCGCTCCCGAGTCCAGGACTCGGCCCTGCCCCCCGGCCCTTGCATCATTGGAGTTGATTGACAGCAGTGCGAGCCAATGGCTGCGCTGCTATCAATCTATCCAATGAAGAGCCGAGAACAGCCGAGAAGACCGGGCTGACATCAAGCGCATTCTCAATGCAGGACTTTTGAGGGTTCAGGTAAGTAAACGGGGGGGCTGGGGGGCCTGCAATCGCCGAATGTTTTTTCACCTTAATGCATAGGAGGCATTAAGGTGAAAAAACATGAACCTTTACAACCCCTTTAAAAAATGAGCAGAAACTCTGCTGACTTCCATCATCCAATCATGTGCAAGCAAAAATGCTGTTTTTTTCTTTTCCTTACATGTGATTGGGTACTCTTTGCAAAGTGAAGCCTTACCTCATTTACTAAGCTCTGGAGCAAATGCACTGTGCAAATGCACACTCTATTTGCCTTTAGTAAATCAACCCCATAGAGTTTTCTAAAACAGTTTTTCACATTATATATAAAGATATAAAAAAAAGAAAACAGATTCCATATAATACTGAAGGTGAACATTTCTTTCATTATTGCTATGTTGTCCTTTTTTCATGTGCACTTAACACTGTAATAAATGTTTCTCCTTTTATCTGACTTTCTGTCTGATAATGAATTGAATGGCTGTTTCGTGCCCTTCATTCTGATCTCAGTGTTCAGCCTGGCAGAATGATGTACCACTTCCAACTGTTATCGCATCTTAACGGACTCTCCAATGTGTTTCTTGCTTCTCTTCACAGTGTCGTATTTGTAGATAGACGTATTCCATTCACTTATTGAAAACCATCTTCATCTACTACTGCATTAAAGTAAACCCTTCCATTCCCTAAACATATACATTTAGTGGTACCTACATGATCAGCTCCAATAGATTTTTTAAATGCACTACTTTATTCCCCAAAATGTGCAGCCTAAACACACTAAACCGTGTTGTTAGTAATGTGAATACTTTGACAATCTGTAAAAACTCAACAGCTAAAAGTACTATTCTACCTGTGGTGTTTTTTGCCTTCCCATACTTTCCCTTGCTTGTTTCCTAATGCAAACCTGTCACAACTCACACATTGATTAAAACTGATTTTTTTTTTTTCACTAGGGTTGGGTGGAGCCTGATGGGGAACTCGGAAACTAGTTCCCCATCATGTCTGCTTTACTTCTTATTGATAGCACATGGCAATATCAGTTTTCAAATCCACATGCTACAGTGTACTGTCAATGAACAGTAAAGCAGACCTGATAGGGAACTAGCATCTCAGTTCCCCATCAGGCTCGGCCAACCCAGTGACAAATAATTTTTCAAATATGGGCATTGTTATATTTGGACAATGACTTCATCAGTATCCCTGGCCTTTTTGTTTACCATAAGCTTTTGGCTGGGGAATCTCCCTCCAAATGCTACTGGGGATACAGTAGGGTGTGGAAAGGTGCCATGTTGGTGACAGATTCCCCCCCGAGTACTGGTGTACCTTTGTATGCCAGCTCAGATTTGGTCTTAATTGTTGCCAGTTTCCTAATCAGTGAACTGGCAGTAATTTTTTATGAATGTGTTGTTGCAATAGTGACAGGTTCTTAAAGTGGTGTATCAAAAGAACTACCTATATTTGCTGCACATGTCAGTAATATTTGTCTGAAATAATACTTGTCTGAATTTGGCACAGTTAGTTCCCAAGGGAACTGCCATCAGAAAATTGTTGTTATGACTATTTTGATTTCCCTTGAATGTACAATGAGAAAAATATGCAGTTACCTTCAGTGAAAACTGCATGCCAAAATAATAAGTAAATCCAGGGATACAGGCATATACATTTAACATGCAGAACTGTCTTTTTTCTTTTTTTGGTATTAGTTGTACTCCAAAAGATTGAGATTGTCACAACAGGGATTGGCAGGGTCCCGGGAAATACAGGTAAAAGGGAGGTCAGATAATGCGCTAGATATCACCATCCGTTGCATGTCCCTATCATCATTATCGGCATGTTGGTAAGTTATCGCAGGGACTCTAAAGTTTTCCAATCTGGACACAAGATACTGGCAGAAAAACAACATGTACACACTAAAATCCACACTGCCACCACCCACAAATTATGGGTTTTTGAGGAACTTTGTTTCTAACATCTTTAGTCATGGTACTGTGATCTCCCACAGACTGGCAGCCTAGCTTTCGCTGAACACACACTGCTCTCAATAGCAGTTACAGATTAGCTGAATTAGGCAATATAAATTAAAGAATTAGTACAAACACTGACAGTCCCTTTCCATCAGCCTAGAGGGACACTCACTGAAAAGCTAGTTGGCTAGACACACAAAGGCAGATATAAATCTGTCTTGTTCACTCTAATGGTTCCAAACCAACAAACAAGTGCAAAACCTCCTGAGCTTGAGAGTGGACCCCAGAGGTGGCAGTTGCCTAGATTCCCATTTATGGAAATGCCGTGCTTTGCTGCCCTCTCAAGACTGGGGAAGTCTGGATACATTGAAACCATAAAAGAAAACAGAGGGCACACCAGCCTAGTGCATCATCCTCAAACATGTATTTTATTGTTAAAAAAGTGGTAAGTAATATACTCACGAACCAACAGATGCATCAAAGCTTGTCATAATACAACAACATCTTTGAGTCCTCGATACATCACATCTCATCTCATAGCGGGACAATAAGAATCCAACGCGCGTTAAGAGGGCTTCCCTCTTCCTCAGAGCCAAAGGAACTGTGCCTTGCATCAGCACTTAAATAACCAAATGGTATGACTACTGTCAGGTGGGGGCACCTCCCCCCCACCCCATGGGTGGGAGTTAACCCCTTCATTTACAGACTAAGTATTGCACATCCAACATGATATGAGAGACATATGTCCATATCAACTTGCATACATTGCAAATCATATATTTCATATGTAGCACTACTGTCACATACCAGGTAGGAAGAGCCTGGTTTGCAAAGGAAGGCCTCTCTTACCAGAGTCGCACGAGTGCCGGTAGTCGTGCTAGCTGCTGGGCTTCCAGTTGAGTGGTATGCCAGATGACAGCGGATGTCCCAAGGACTGGAACAAGCTGGTACTTGGACGTAGTCAGCGGAAGAGGAGGTCCCAATGGCAGATGGACAGATGCTTGCCGCTAGATAGCTCCGTATGGACTGGAACATAAACAGAGTCAGACAAGCCAGGTCATACACAGTACAATCAGATAAGGTATTGAAGTGGAGACTGGAGAGTGGTCAAGGTACAAGCCAGGGTTGGTGCAGGTGGAGAGCAGAAGTAGTCAGAACAAGCCGGGTAGGAAACTGGAAGTAGATGCAAATAAACAGGAGACAGGACAATCACTGGAACTCTGTAGACAAGACAGCATCCTGGGACTGACCTAGTTTAAATAGCCCATTTGGCACCCTCATCTGTCATGGGATGGGATGCGCTGCACACAATAATATGCAAATACGCATATCTATTTGCATTCTGGCGCACATTGCACATGTGCAGATGCGCACGCATGTTAGCACACGCTAACGCACCTCTTCTAAGAGAAGTTCAGGGCTCCACTTGCATTAAAAAAATGCTAGCCTGCCTGGCTATCACACCTGGCTGCTTTCTGATCCAGTCCTGCCTGACTGGCACACACACATAGAGACCTCCCAGGGCAAGGTTAGATGAAGACTTTGCACTATGCGGTCTTTAAGAAAGACCTGCTGCAGATGGCAGTCTCTCCCCTTGTCTGTTCCTGCAACATGATGATCTACTCACTGTCTCGCCTTGCTTCTTCTTGCTGCCTCTCCGGCATGAATCCTTCCACTGCCTCCTGTGTTAGAAATTTTCCAGGCCAGCTTTTCTGTGCACAGAGGCAACCCCCCCAGTAAGGGGTCCCTTCAGAGCCACCATCAGCCTCTTCTTCCTCAGCACTGCTTCTCCATCTTCCACCCGACTCCCCTGCTGGAATGGCCCATGTCTATTTATAGAGGTTGTCTCAACCCCCTACCGCCCACCTCTGGGGATTGGCTGAGGCCGAATAAACATTTATGGCAGCTCCTCCTAACCCCTGCCCTCGTCCGGCAGGGGGGAGGGTGAAGAGGTGCACAAGACCTTAGCCACTTTCTGAAAACATGTCTTCCTGCATTGTGGCGACCAGGAAAGAACCTCAGCATGAAGCCAATCAAAAGAGGGGTTGTGCCTCTGTAACCAAGTAATTTACCCATGGGAAATGAGGTGAAGAAATTTCTTGGAATTGGACTCATGGTGAAGAGCCACTACGGCCATGGTCAACGGAGCAGTCTTATGGGTCACAGGCTGTAGAGGTCTCCCATCAATAGCCTTAATGGCAAGTGGAGTGGCACGAATCTGCAGCGGAATTGAGTGCTTAGACACAAAGGAGTTGATTTACTAAAGGCAAATAGACTGCAGTTTACAAGTGCAGTTGCTCCAGAGCTTAGTAAATGATCAAAAGCTCTGCTGACTTCAATCATACAATCATGTGCAAGCAAAAATCCTGCTTTTTTATTTTCCTTGCATGTGATTGGGTATTTGTTTTAAATTGAAGCTTTACCTCATTTACTAAGCTCTGGAGCAAATGCACATGCAGAGTGCACAGTCTGTTTGTCTTTAATAGGGATGAGCCAAATACCCCCCAGGTTAGGTTCACAGCAGAACATGCGAACAGGCAAAAAATTTGTTCAAACACGCAAATACCGTTAAAGTCTATGGGACAAAAACATGAAAAATCAAAAGTGTTCATTTTAAAGAATGCAAATCATTGTCTTAAAAAGTGTTTGGGGACCTGGGTCCTGCCCCAGGGGACATGTATCAATGCAAAAAAAAGTTTTAAAATCGGCCGTTTTTTCAGGAGTAGTGATTTTAATAATGCTTAAAGTGAAACAATAAAAGTGTAATATTCCTTTAAATTTCAATACCTGGGGGGTGTCTATAGCATTCCTGTAAAGTGGCGCATGTTTCCCGTGCGAGTCCGAGAACAAAATGAAATTTCTAAAGAAGCTGGAGGCGGAGTCTAGCGGTGTGGACATGCACAGTTAGAGCTCCGTTCCGTATGGGAGAAGAGCCGCTGTCAAGCTAAAACCCGCAAGTATTAGAAATAACCACGGGCTTCAGTATCTACACGGGAACTCAGAAATATTTTGGGGAAATATGGTTCTGGGAGGCGGCCGTTCTAAGTTAAAGAATCCCCTCACCTCACAGGGGAAAGCAGCTGTTAAAATGGCGCTGCCCCCCTCTTCATACACTGCCTCAGTGCGCTCTCACAGGCACAAAATGACACAGCCTGACAGTCACAAAATGACACAGCCTGACTCCCCAGCTGATTCAGAAAGTGAACTTTTCACCTCACAAGATACCTCACAGAATTTACAAATAGCTCCAGCTATACTTAAACAATTTGAACATATATTGCATAAAGCCCTAAAACAAACCTCTGAGCACATTACAACCAACCTTACTAGAGAAATAAGAGAATTAGGCAACCGCACAGCTGCACTAGAACTTAAAATGGATGATTTGGAAAATGCCACACAAGAACATAACACTGCTATGGAAAATCTCAGAGAGGAAAACCTAATGCTCCAAACTAAATTGGAAGACCAGGAGAATAGAGCCAGAAGGTCCAGTCTATGCATCAGGGGAATTCCTGAATCGATCATTGACCTACAATCCACCATAACGGCTCTATGTCATGAACTGCAACCAGATATCCCAATTGAAAAATTGGAGTTTGACAGAATACACCGAGCCCTTACAGCAAAAAAATTGGACGGTCCGCCACGTGATATAATAGTGAAGTTTCACTATTATCGCACAAAGGAACAGCTCTTATCATCAGCTAATGATAAAAAAGACCTAAATTTTCAAGGTAACAACTACCAACTATTCGCTGATTTATCCCAGGTCACTATATCAAAAAGCATCATTTATCAATGGGGCTTCCCATTCTCTGTACGCTTTGTTTACAATGGAACGAAATACATCTGTAGATCTAATGAAGAACTTCAACAAACGCTCATAGATTTGCACCTAATGGATTCCTCATCCTTATCATCCGCAGGCAACGCCTCTCAATCCACCTTGAGAAATGAAAACCATCCATCCCATAAGAGAGGTCGCTTTGCATCTCCCCCTCAGGAAAGAGATGATTCTATGGACTGAAGGAAGTAATTTAAGCAGAGCTTACTGTTCATTCTTCATCCTGATAATAGCTTTCATCGCAGATGCACCGTGCACTCTTGCCTTGAAACTAGTAATCTACTAATATAAAAACTCTATTTTATATTTCCTTTATTTAATTAGCGCATGATTTATAATTCTCATTCATCTTTTTAGTCACAGATGAAGATAACTATCTTTAAATGTCATATGGACATTCACTAACACCAGTGATGAGTGCACAAACAAATAGTGAAAAAAAATATATATACCAAAAATTAAAGGAAAAAATATATATAAATGTGATAAAAATTTTTTTTAATTGATAAAGTCCACTCAAATAGACAACATGAAAAGTCCACTATTATAGACAGTCCTCCGGGGGGTGACTTATAGTTCTTCTATGATCAGTGACATGCAATTCCAACACTGGAGGTGATAAGTGTAGGGGTGCAGTATGGAAAGTGCCTCCACCATGAGAAATGCTGCCGCTTACCAGCTCCCTAGATCTCTTTTTACGGAGACCCAACGTGCCTTAGGCTTCTAACCCAGCCTCGGGTATTATGGTGGCTGTCAGCGCTAAGAGGATTCCCCACGGTCTCAGTATGAGATGTCATCTCGTGTGGCAAACAATCGTTCATATGCCGTAAAAAAATATAAAGCTTCCATAGTGTATTACGTTTTTTAAAAGTTTATTAAATTAAAAATTATTGCACTTACAGTTATGCAGATGGTATTCAGCGATGGATAAAGGGAGCTGGTTTTGCATTGAATAGATACAAATTTACAGCAGCAATCCCCACACATTCATCGTGTGAATACATATTCCACACTAAAAAACTTTTCTTTTAAGAAGTTAATCACTATTTTTTGCACATATAACTATAGAGGAGTTTTGGCACATCATTAAATTAATTTTTATATTTGGTTCATTAATTATACCATGGACATATTTGATTATAGAGCATCTAAGACAGTCAATACGGAAGGAGTGTTTGAAACATATAATGAAAGTGATAGCGACTTGAGTGGACTTTTTGTTAGACTTAAAAATCTAACCATATCAGAAATTCATACCTGTGGGACATAGCGTTCCTGGACACTTATATTAAACTAAAGATGGTTCCCAGAAGTTTAAGATGGGAGGTGTGCCCACAAAAAGGAGAGGTGGAGTTGGAAGAATGGTTCCTGTATTTCAATGATGCCGGGGTTAATTTCCTACAATTTCTAGTATCCAGGAAACATGGCAAACTAGCTAGGCTAGATGTGGAGATCAAGTCACTTAAGGATAATATGTCCTCATATAAAGAAAGTGAGGAGTACAAAGAGAGAACCACTAACCTAATTAAAATTCTTGAGAAAGAAGAAAAGGAGCAGAAAATTAAAAAGAGGAAAAAAATATTTTATTAGCACAAACAGCTAAAGCACGCCATATTCCTTCTTGTTTCATTTCACTCGATATAAAAAAAGGCCTTTGATTCTGTATCATGGCCTTATCTACGCTACACATTACAAAAATGGGGTTTTGGACCCCACTTTTTGACATGGATTGAAGCACTTTACAACAAACCCAAAGCATATATCAAATATGCGGGTTACAAATCTAATTCTTTTAATATAGAGATGGGAACATGCCAAGGATGTCCACTTTCCCCTCTCTTATTTGCCCTCCTAATAGAACCTTTAGCTCAACAAATTCGATCAGACCCGACTATCACTGGTATAAAAACCGCTGGATACCAACACAAATTATGTTTATTTGCAGATGACATTTTACTATTTCTGTCATCTCCACAAATTTCTGGACCCAATCTCCTGCCCATTCTTAATAATTTTGCGATGATTTCAGGTCTCTCAATAAATTCTAAAAAATCCATAGCCCTGGATATATCTCTCTCCAAAGTGGAATTGGACTTGGTAAAACATGCACTTCCATTTAATTGGGCTGAAAGGTCAATTCCCTATCTGGGAATTTACTTAACAGCCTCTCACCATGACCTCTTCTCAGCAAACTACCCCCCAATCCTGAAACAGATTACAAAACTCCTACAGCAATGGACACATCTTCCATTATCATGGATAGGCAAAATTAACGCAGTAAGAATGACAATTCTGCCAAAACTGCTTTACTTATTTAGAGTTTTGCCAATCTCAATCCCTCCTCACTATTTAAGAATAATACAAAAAAGATCAACAACTTTTATCTGGGGCTCCATCACACCCCTACTGCAACTCACTCCTCATTGGCTTACCTTTAAATAGCCTATCCCCCCTTCAGTCCATCATGAATGCTGCTGCCAGACTCATCCACCTTACAAACCACTCAGTGTCTGCTAACCCTCTCTGCCAATCTCTCCATTGGCTACCACTCGCCCAACTAATTAAATTCAAAATACTAACAATAAGTTACAAAGCCATCCACAACTCTGCCCCCAGCTACATCACTAACCTAGTCTCAAAATACCAACCTAATCGCCATCTCCGTTCCTCCCAAGACCTCCTGCTCTCTAGCTCCCTCATCACCTCCTCCCATATCCGCCTCCAGGACTTCTCCCGAGCCTCGCCTATCCTCTGGAATTCCCTACCCCAATCTGTCAGACTGTCTCCAAATTTATCCACTTTTATGCGATCCCTGAAAACTTTCCTCTTCAGAGAAGCCTATCCTGCCTCCATCTAACAACTGCACTATTTTCTCCATTAGCTCACCCCCCACAGCTATTTCCCCTTTGTATAACTTGACCCTCCCTCCTAGATTGTAAGCTCTAACGAGCAGGGCCCTCTGATTCCTCCTGTATTGAATTGCATTGTACTTGTACTGTCTGCCCTAATGTTGTAAAGCGCTGCGTAAACTGTCGGCGCTATATAAATCCTGTATAATAATAATAATAACCCTGCATATCTTTACACACATTACACCTACCAAAACTCAAGGGAGGCCTTGGCTTTCCGAACTTTGCAAACTATTACAGAGCAGCACACATTGCCAGCCTCTCTAAATACCATGCAACACAAGAAATACCCTTATGGGTAATAATAGAAGCTTCAGAATGCGACCACTCTCTCTATTTCAAATCTATTATGGCTCCACTCCACAGATCGGAAGAATCTACGTAATCCTATCACCAAATACTTTCTATCCTTATGGGATAAGCTCAAATTTAAACACCAATTACAATCTCCTCATAACCCTCTTTTATCCTTCCTCAAAAACCCTGCTTTTTATTCAGCATGGGTCTCCCCTAAATCATTTAAAGCCTGGACCTCTTTAGACATTACTCGGCTAAATAAACTGATTTCTTCCACATCCTTCCTCACCTTTCCTACCCTCTGCGATACCTATAAGCTACCACACTCCGAACTATTTAGATACCTTCAAATTAAAAATTTCTATTCACCTTTGGTAAGCACAAATACCTCCATGTCCCAAATCACTAATTTTGAATCAGTATGCCTAAAAGACCCCCACTCAAGAGGTATGATTTCTTCCATATATTCACAAATTTCAACAAATCCTGGCCTCGAAAAACCACCTTATGCCCGGAAATGGGAGGAGGACTTGGAAAAATCGTTGGATATGGCTATACAAATAAAGTGAAAAAGTCACGCTAATCAATGAAATTTGCAAAAAATTGAAAAGCAAATATATCTAATGTGAATAACACACAACCCGTGTCATGAACACATATTAATACATATGGCGTCTGCCAATAACAATAAGTATAAGTATATCTAGCAGCCCATCCCGTGATTAAACATCAAATGTGCAGGTGAAAAAATAAGTAAAAAATGAAGTAATAATAAAAATTCAAAGTTCATAAGAATCAGTCCAAAAAAAACACAATAGGTTTAAGTGAACATCAGAAGTTCAAACATTAAGGGTGAGTCCACAGTGATGAATGGTGAAAATTCACGTCAAGGTGACTAGTGAAATATAAGAATCTCCTCCTCCACCAAAAAGTACTGCGGCTTACCAGAAGGTATTGGTCCCTTGTTACAGGGGACCACATCAGGCGAATGGCTACAGCCCCAGCCCAGGATATTACTGGCAAGCCCTGATCTCCGCGGTGTTAGCAAAGGTGGTCAGCAGATAGGATCGACAGATACCGATGTTATACCAAAAAAAATATAAGAGAAACTCCACATAGTGTAACCTGTTATATTTATTAAAAGTAAAAAACAGGTGGCAACTTACATAAAAGTAGAGTAAAAGCGCATGAAAACAGACAAGCCGGCCGGCTTACACAAAGCCTGTATTCTTCCGGGACTCGACGGTGACGTCAGGGTGTAGCTCCTCCTCCCTACGTCGTTTAGTCACAAGCGGAAGTTGTCACGGGATACGGGCGGCGTCCTGACGCACCACTCTTATAGCAATGTTATCAACCATAATAACTAGTAGCCTAGCAACCCCGCCCCTCTCTGAGTCACAGGATATGAATCACAGGGCGCCATCCTCCTCAAGAGAAAAGACTATGGGCAAACTTAACAATTTGAATGGAGCCTTGAGTGATAAATCCCCCATGGACATAAATCTGACTCTTAAATGATAAGCCAACCAGATATATAGTAAACATCAAACTACATGGCGAACCAGATAAAAATCATTGGAAATAACTGTATAGCATGAACAATGTTCAGATACATGAAATCAAATTTACCTGGTATTATCATGCCCCAACTGATAGATTGAACGTTGGAGACTATAACCACCAGACCAGACCAGACCAAAACGGGCCACATCCAAGTGGTAACTCTGGGCACAGGTATAGTGGCTAGCACTTTAAATCAGGTTGAAAAAGTGGATCGCAAAGATCTACTCGTTACACGAGCTGAGGGTTTAGTTGATACTTCCTATTGTTGTCCTTTCATCACCAATTTTTCCTGTCAATACGCTAGAGTGAAACATATCATTAACAGGCATTGGCATATCCTTAAGAATGATAGAGTCTTGAGGCCTATCCTTCCGGATAGGCCGCAGGTTGTTTTTAGAGGTGTACTATCCCTCAGGGACAAACTGGCACCTAACATTCTGTATCCCCCGATTCCGAGATTGGGTTTCTTTTCGGAATTAACAGGGTACTATCAATGCAGGAAATATCGGGTCTGCTCAATTAATGGATGTAGGACTAGAAGAACTGTCAGTTTTACTTCTACTTGCACCTCTAGATCATTCACTATAGAGCCTTTTATCACTTGTGCCACTTCTGGGGTCGTCTACATGCTGCAGTGCCCTTGTGGCCTGCAGTATGAGGTCAGGACCAAGAGACCCTTGCAAGTAAGGCTAAATGAGCATATTAACAATATATGTAGAGGGTTCATGAAACACTCTGTCTCCAAACACTATTTGACCCCCCATAAGAGAGACCCCACTGGTACTATCTTTATGGGGATTGACAAATTCAGACCTCATTGGAGAGGTAATGGGTTAGTCAGAAGCATCTCGAGATTGGAAATGGCCTGGGTCCATAAGATGAAATGTTATACCCCCTTCGGTCTTAACATTGACATTGATGTTAACTCTTTCATCGACAATTCATAGATCTGGGTTGATGGGGTATTTTTTGCTTTCTGGGGTGCTAGTTGACCCTTGAGGCAGGCACCTTTATGCTAGTTTATTATTTAGGCACTCCATATTCTTTTTGCAATTTATATTTCTCTCAATTTATTTTCTTTGTTATGTTTCTATTTCATTTTTTTATTTTATGATTTTATAAATGGTAACAGTGAATTATATGTCCATGTGATAGTATGTGTATTTTTTCATACTTATTTTTTCATACATGGTATATATTTAAATTTATACTGTGAGGGGTCTATGGAGATTAGCAGGGCGCTTTCCTAGCAATAGAAAAGATACACTAGGTTTTCATTTCTGCCACTTTATAATCCTGATACTTTTTGTTTATATTTTATTCATCCATTTATTTTGTGGGTCTCTCGGTATACCTGTGCCCAGAGTTACCACTTGGATGTGGCCCGTTTTGGTCTGGATTGGTCTGGTGGTTATAGCCTCCAACATTCAATCTATCAGTTGGGGCATGCTAACACCAGGTAAATTTGATTTCATGTTTCTGAACATTGTTCATGCTATACATTGTTATTTCCAATGATTTTTACCTGGTTCGCCATGTAGTTTGACGTTTACTATATATCTGGTTGGCTTATCATTTAAGAGTCAGATTTATGTCCATGGGGGATTTATAACTCATGGCTCCATTCAAATTGTTAAGTTTGCCCATAGTCTTTTCCCTTGAGGAGGATGGCACCCTGTGATTCATATCCTTGTGACTCAGAGCGGGGAGGGGTTGCTAGGCTGCTAGTTATTATGGTTGATAACATTGCTATAAGAGCAGTGCATCAGGATGCCGCCCGTATCCCGTGACCACGTCCGCTTGTGACGAAACGACGTAGGGAGGAGGAGCTATGCCCTGACATCACCGTCGTGTCCCAGAAGCATACGGGCTTCATGTAAGTTGGCCGGCTTGTCTGTTTTCATGCGCTTTTACTCTGCTTTTACGTAAGTTGCCACCTGTTTTTTACTTTTAATAAATATAACAGGTTACACTATGTGGAGTTTCTCTTATATTTTTTTGGTATAACATCGGTATCTGTCGATCCTATCTGCTGACCACCTTTGCTGACACCGCGGAGATCAGGGCTTGCCAGTGATATCCCGGGCTGGGGTTGCAGCCATTCGCCTGGTGTGGTCCCCTGTAACAAGGGACCAATACCTTCTGGTAAGCGGCAGTACTTTTTGGTGGAGGAGGAGATTCCTATATTTCACTGTTTTTTTTGGACTGATTCTTATGAACTTTGGATTTTTATTATTACTTAATTTTTGACTTATTTTTTCACCTGCACATTTGATGTTTAATCATGGGATGGGCTGCTAGATATACTTATACTTATTGTTATTGGCAGACGCCATATATATTAATATGTGTTCATGACACGGGTTGTGTGTTATTCACATTAGATATATTTGCTTTTCAATTTTTTGCAAATTTCATTGATTAGCGCGACTTTTTCACTTTATTTGTATATTCGTTTGGTGTAGTATAACACTTTAGTTGCAGCTTTTTCGTTTTGGTTTTTTATATAGCGCAGTATTTTTTTATATCCAGTTGGATATGGCTGATTGGTCTAAAATCTGGACTGCAACTAAATCTTCTTCACCAAACATTCTGGCGGTAAAAACTAACTACAAGGTTCTAACTCATTGGTACCTTGTAGCCTCCAGGTTGGCCAAATTTGCGCCAACCCAAGCAGCTCAATGCTTTCGGGGCTGTTCAGATCCAGGCACTCATATGCATATATGGTGGTCCTGTCCGACGGTACAAACGTTTTGGGGAAAAATATTTGAAATTGCCTCCAGAATGTTTGAACTAAAATTGCAACCAGATCCTGTCATAGCCTTACTCAACTTAAAACCAGATTGTCTCACACATAATCAATTTAAACTCTTTACTCAACTCCTCACTGCTGCAAAACAGACGATTGCAAAGGCATGGAGGTCTGCCAATTTGGAAATACCCGAGACCAAACACAGATTAAACACTTTCATGTCACATGCCAAAATGCTGGCAATAGAAAGAGACCAAATTCCTATATTTGAAAAAACTTGGAACCCTTGGATTAAGTATCATTTATCACCAATATTTGATAATTCAATTCTTAAACCGTGGTAGCTAAGGAAACTCTTCACCCCATTATTATAATAATATAGCGTTCTTAATATCAACAAAATCATGCCATGTTACCTGGATCAATCCTGTGGACTCCTTCTCTTCTATTTCTATCTTTCCTACTATTCTTTCCTTTACTCTTTCTTACATCTTAAACTCATTTTTACTATATTTTACGTTTGTAATGATTTAATAAAACAATATCTCCAAAGCTCTGGTCCAACAAATAAGACAATTTATTTTAACATAAAATCTCCTTCATTCCCTTGGTCAGACAGTAATCAAATGTTAAATGGAAGATATTGTATTGATTACCTGGTTGTAATGAATTAATAAGCCAATGAGTTGTACCATTTATCATTTCTGTCATATTATATTATTAGTACTTATTTTACCTAATTGTATTAAACTTTTATGCTCAACTAATAAAAACTCTTTTGACAAGAACATTTCTAAAGGAAAAAAAGTCATTTAAAAGTATTCGCAGCTATAATGAATTGTCAGTCCCAGCAATATACATAAAAGTTCATTTATAAAAACGGCATGGGATTCCCCCACAGGGGAACCCCGAACCAAAATTTTTTAAAAAATGCATGGGGGTCCCCCTAAATTCCATAGAAGGGCCTGGTATGGATATTAAGGGGAACCCCACGCCGAAATTTTAAAAAAAAATGGCGTGGGGGTCCCCCTCAAAATCCATGTGCCAAAATTTTAAAAAATGGTGTGGGTTCCCCCCAAAAATCCATACCAGAGCCTTATCCGAGCACGCAACGTGGCAGGCCACAGGAAAAGAGGGAGGGACGAGAGAGCGCCCCCCCTCCTGAACCATACCAGGCCACATGCCCTCAACATTGGGAGGGTGCTTTGGTGTAGCCCCCCCCCAAAGCACCTTGTCCCCATGTTGATGGGGAGAAAGACCTCATCCCCACAACCCTTGCCGGTGGTTGTGGGGGTCTGTGGGCGGGGGGCTTATTGGAATCTGGAAGCCCCCTTTAACAAGGGGACCCCCAGATCCCGCCCCCCCGTGTTAAATAGTAACGGGGTACCATTTCACAAAAAATGAGTGAAAATGGTAAAAAAAAAAGACAATAACGCCTTGGGACAAGTTCTTTTTAAAAAATTTTTTTTAAAAACTGTCCCACGAAGTCTTCTTCTCCCGCTCCGACCGACCGAAAAAAAAAAAAAAAAAAAGCACAATCTCTCTCTCCTCCTAAAAGCCCTCTCCTCTGCAGAGAGATGTGTGAAGCCCAACTACATTTAGGGCTTCACTGGCAGGCTCGGTACCAGGAGGCATGGGAGGTGAGGGAGGCAAGGGTGGGACTGCAAAGCTTGGAGCCAAATGTACAGAAGGTTCCACAGCACTCCTTAACCAATTTCCAACCAGTTGCCGCAGTTATCCCGCGGCAGGTTTGCTCCCCTGGGCGAACCGTTGTAACTATATGTCGGCTCGCTTTCAGACCACTAGGGGGGCGCGCACATGCCCATGGCGCGCCGACTGAGCCGATCCACATCCCCGGAGTTCGCGATGACTACCGGGCACCCGCTATCGCTCCACGCAGAGACAGAACGGAGATATGTCAATGTAAACAGGCAGATCTCTGTGCTGTCAGGGGCGAGGAGTCTGATCTGTTGTTCATACTAAGTATGAAAAACGATCAGTCTCCTCACCCAGGCAGTCACATCCCCTCACAGTTAGAATCACTCCCTAGGACACACAGTTAACCCCTTAAACACCCCCTACCGTTAACCCCTTCCCTGCCAGTATCATTTATACAGTAATCACTGCATTTTTATAGCACTGATTGCTGTATAAATGTCAATGGTGCCAAAAAAAGTCAAAAGTGTCTGATCTGTCCCCCACAGTCGCAGTCCCGATAAAAATCTCAGATCACCGCCATTTCTAGTAAACAAAAAAAATAATTGTAAAAATGCCATAAATATAACCCCTATTTTGTAGATGCTATAACTTTTGCGCAAACCAAATTAATATACCCTTTATTTACCAAAAATATGTAGAAGTATACATAGTGGCCTAAACTGAGGAAGATTTTTTTTTTAAATTGGGGGATATTTATTATAGCAAAAAGTAAAAAATATTGTTTTTTTTTCAGAATTGTCGCTCTTTTTATGTGAATAGCGCAAAAAAAATTGCAGAGGTGATCAATTACCACCAAAAGAAAGCTCTATTTGTGGGGAAAAAAGGACATTAATTTTGTTTTTGTACAAAGTTGCACACCCGAGCAATTGTCAAGTAAAGAGCGGTGCCGAATCGCAAAAAATGACTTGGTCATTAAGGGGGAAAATCTTCTGGGGCTGAAGTGGTTAAAGAAAGGTCTCTCAGAGTCTGGAGTCTATGAGAATGGCAAACGTGATCAACTTCTCCAGCTCAGTGGGTATGTTTCGGGCTGCTATCTCATCTTTGATCTCATCCCAGAGACCTTGAGAAAAAGCAGGCACGAGGGCTCATTGTTCCAAGCAATCTCTGCTTCCAGAGTACAGAATTCAATGGCGTAATCGGCAACAGTTCTCGTACACTGTTTGATGGACATGAGGCTTTTGGCAGCAGAAGTGGAGCAAGCAGGAACCTCAAATACCCTTTTAAAGGAAGCCACAAACTCTGGGTAACTCAGGACGACAGGGTTTGCATCTCCTATAGAGGGTTTGCCCAGGCCAAGGCTTTCTCAGAGAGAAAAGAAATCATGAAGCCTTCTTTGCTTCTATCCGTAGGAAACGCCTGGGGCAGCCTGGTATATTCCAACCTGGTTGAGAAACCCTCTGCATTGAACTGGATTGCCCCCAAATCGGTGGGGAAAAGGAGCGGAACCAGACATACCTCTTATAGAGGGAATATTCAAGGCGGGTGCCTGCACAGAGACTGTAGTAGCAGCAGGGATGGCCTGCAACACAGGTTGTACCAGAATAGCCTCGGTGGGAGGATCCAGGTGAGCAGTGCGAATCAGGAGCGTCGGTAACGCTATGTTAAACTGATCCATACAGTGATCCTGCTCATCCAATCTGGAAAAAATATTACAAATAAGTGGATTGCCTGCATCTTCTGAATTTATGGCCTTCTCCTACTGTCAGGAACCATGAATTAGACAGAGACAGAAGTGCAGTAAAAATCACACTATTTAATAAAATGGTTAAATGGTATAAACAGAGCAAACGTAGTCAAAACATAGCCAGGGTTCGGTAACCAGAGCGGGTAGTCGGAACAAGCCAGTGAAACAGGAATCCAAAGATTAGCGTAGTAGAGGCAGTAAACAGGATCAGGAACCAGAAGGGAAGTCAGCCAGGCAAAAGTCTTTAACAGGAAAACACAGCAGAGAGTATTCAGATATGTTGACCAGGCGAAGGCACAGAAGATCAGATCCAGGCAGTTTAAATAGCCAGCAGTGCTAGCTGATGAGCAGGAAATGAAGACCAGGTGATTCACTGTGGAAAGAACAGTACTGGCAATTAACTGACCCAGCCCTGACTCCCATGCACTAGGACATACTTACCAACTGTCTCGAATTTCCTGGGACATTCCCGGGATTTAGACTCTTTTCCCGATTTTATTGTTTCCCGGAAATTGTCCAGAGAAATCAGTTTTTTCACTGCCGCTAGAGGTCTCCATCGGCCACCATTTTTAAGAAGACCAGGAGCACGGCTGGGTGGCTACAATAGAAATGGAGCTGCTTACATCTGATGTAAGGAGGGGCACCGCTGGGGACATCTGATGTAAGGGGAGCTCCATTGGGGACATCTGATGTAAGGAGGGGCACATCTGGGCACATCTGATGTAAGGGGACTCCACTGGGGACACCTGATGTAAGGAGGGGCACCACTGGGGACAGCTGATGTAAGGGAGGGATCCACTGGGGACATCTGATGTAAGGGGGGCTCCACTGGGGACACCTGATGTAAGGAGGGGCACCACTGATGACATCTGATGTAAGGGGGGCTCCACTGAGGAGACATGATGTACTACTGGCTACAGGCTACTTAAACTCAGTCAGTTTCCAGACTCAGTGCTGTCTACTCTACAGCGATCCCTGTGTATCCTGCAATTACCTACCTGACTTCATGACCCGGCTTGCTTCCTGACGTTCCTGTTTCCTGCCTGCATCCGACCCCGGCTTGTCCTCTACTCTGCATCTGCCTGCTCCTTCTGCCACTTCGCTGCCAGTCTGCTGACGACCCAGCCTGTAATCTGATTCCACTTCAGCTTCAGCCTCTGTGCCTGACGTGCCCGTTTGTGTATGACCCGGCCTGCCTGTACCTGCCTTCTCTTCAGCCTCGAGGGTGCCACCATCCCTTCTGCTGCACCCGCACTTCTGCCTGTGGGGACCGGTTGTCTATTCACTCCAGCTACCTGCCTACCATTGCTCTGGGATTCCTACGGACACCTCTACAGCCCGGCCGAGTGCTCCGATCCAGCTCCAGGTTCAGCGATCCCGCCAGGTACTCGTGCGACTCTGCATCTCAGTGCTTCCTGTCAGCTCTATCAGGGGCTCCAAGTCAGAGTTGTAAGAGAGGCTGTCCTCTGCATATCAGGCTCCATCACCAGGTATGTGACAATAGCAGACAGCCATGTCTGAGCCTGTGCAAGGACCCTCTCCTATGGAGGAACTCTGCCAACACCTAGCCGGATTAACACAAGCTGTAAAGGACTTACAACAGGGTTATACCCAGCTGGAAGGCCAAATACAGACCTTGTCTGCCTCTGCTCCTGCTCAAGCACCTTCCACTTCTGGGATGCCAGCAGCTCCCGCAGTCGTTATGCTACCACCTGAACCCAGAGTCCCAACTCCTGAAAAGTTCCACGGAGAACGCAACGAGTTCAGAGCCTTCCGCAATGCATGCAAACTCTATTTTTCACTACAACCACGAACCTTCTCCCTGGAAGCCACCAAGGTCGGGTTTGTCATTTCCTTGCTTCAGGGGGAACCACAGGCCTGGGCTCACTGACTCCTTGAACAAAAGGCCACATCTCTGACGGACTTAGCCTCCTTTTTTTGGAGCCATGGCTCAGTTATATGAAGACCCCCAGCAAGCCGCTACTGCGGAAGCCGCCCTTCACACGCTTCAGCAGGGTCACAGGGCTGTGGAGGACTATGTTTCAGAATTCAGGCGCTGGAGTTCCGACACCAGCTGGAACGATGCTGCCCTGCATTACCAGTTCCGCATGGGCCTTTCTGATAATCTGAAGGAAGAGCTAGCACGAACAGGTGTCCCCTCCACCTTAGAGACACTTATAAATTTGTCAATCCAGATTGACCGTCACTTAAGGGAACGTAGGTCGGAACGAGCCACCGACCAGTCCCGTCCAGTATGGATGATTCCACGAGTGTCTGGTTCTTTCAGTCCCGCTTCACCTGCTCCTGCCACATCCGCTTCAGACGCATCTGAACCCATGAAGCTTGGTCTCCTCCGTCTTTCTCTGACTACAGAAGAACGCCAGCGCAGACGCCAGCTAAATCTTTGCCTGTACTGTGGAGGATCAGGACATAATGTGAGGTTTTGCCCGGTCAAGATCCGCAAGTGCCTCTCAGTTACATCCGCTTCTCCTCCATTTCTACCCAATCACTCTGCTCATCTTGCTCTTCCCATTTTGTTAAAGCTCCCAGGAGGAACTATCCAGACCCCCACTATAATTGACTCTGGAGCTTGCCAACTGTTTCATAGATTTAGCTTTTGCTGCCAAACATCACATTCCTCTACTACCCAAGGCTCAGAGACTTTCTGTACATCTGGCAGACGGATCCACCATTAAATCTGGATTGGTTACTCACGAAACCATCCCGTTATCTACCACCATTGCCGAGAACCATCAAGAGCTTCTACGCCTAGATGCAATCGCTTCCCCTCTGTTCCCAATCATTCTGGGTATGCCTTGGTTAAAAGCTCATAACCCTCACATTAACTGGGTTACAGAAGAAATCAAGTTTCTTTCCCCCTATTGCCTTCAGCATTGTTGGCAAGAGAATCATCAGGATCAATCTCCCCCGCTGTGCATCAATTTGGAGTCCGAAGCCCACCAAGTCATTCCAGTAGCATATCACGACTTTCTGGATGTTTTCAGCAAAAAAGGGGCAGAAACACTTCCTCCTCATAGGGCTTATGACTGTCCAATTGAGCTCCTTCCTGGGGTTGAAGTTCCTTTTGGCAGGATCTTTCCTCTATCTGAATCTGAACTTGTTGCTTTGAAAGACTACATTGATGACAACCTTAAAAAGGGGTTTATTCGCCCCTCCACATCTCCTGCCGGTGCGGGGATCTTCTTTGTAAAAAAAAAAGGACCACTCATTACAGCCCTGTGTGGACTACCGTGAACTTAATAAGGTCACTGTAAAAAAACGTTATCCTCTTCCACTTGTGCCTGAATTACTCCAGCAACTCGGTACGGCCACCATTTTCACAAAATTGGATCTTCGGGGTGCTTATAATCTGGTTCGCATACGAGAGGGGGATGAATGGAAGACAGCGTTCCGCACACGGTTTGGGCATTTTGAATACCTTGTGATGCCCTTTGGACTTTGCAATGCCCCAGCTACCTTTCAGCACTTCATCAACGACGTCTGCCGGGGTTTCCTGGATCTATTTGTTGTTGTTTATCTTGATGATATACTAATCTTCTCTCCCTCTCTAGATCACCACCGTAGTCACGTCAAGAATGTATTGAGTCGCCTTCGACAACACGGACTTTATGCAAAACCAGAGAAGTGTGTATTTGAATGCCAAAGCATCCAATTCTTGGGTCTAATCATTTCCACCAAAGGCATCCAGATGGATCCCCAGAAGGTTACAGCCATCCTGGATTGGCCTGCTCCCAGTGATAAGAAGGGTGTCCAACGTTTCGTGGGGTTTGCAAATTTTTATCGAAAATTCATCAGAAATTTTTCTGCAATCATATCCCCCATTACAAGTTTAACCAAACAAGGTACAAGATTCTCTTGGTCTCTGGAAGCTCAGAAAGCTTTTGACACCCTAAAAAGACTTTTCACATCGGCATCTGTCCTGAAACACCCTGACCCAGCCTTGCCCTACGACTTGGAAGTAGATGCCTCAGAAACAGCAGTCGGAGCAATATTGTCTCAGAGGCGGGGAGCTAAGGCTCTACTGCATCCAGTTGCTTTTTTTCCCGCAAGCTGTCAAATGCCAAAAGGAACTATGACGTCGGGGACCATGAACTTTTGGCCATCAAAGCCGCCCTGGAGGAATGGAGGTACCTTCTAGAGGGGGCCGCACACCCAATCTTGATCTATACCGACCATAAGAACCTCGAGTATTTAAGAACAGCAAAAAGATTGAAACCCTGACAAGCCAGGTGGGCACTATTCTTTTCTAGATTCACTTTTCACTTAACGTTCAGGCCCGGATCCAAGAGTGCAAAACCCGATGCGTTATCACGCATGTTCAGCAAACCTGAAGAAATCTCATCTCCAGATACCATTCTATCCCCTGGGAAGTTCCTGTTACTTCAAGGAGAGTTAATAAAACAAATTAAACAAACTCTAGTAAGGAACCCTTCACCAGCTGGGGTCTCTCTACTGGCAAAGGGTGAGCTACTTTGGCATGAAGACAAGGTCTTTGTGCCGGAAGACCTCCGAATGGCCATCCTGGTGCGATGCCATGATCATGTGCTGGCAGGTCATTTTGGCATTGGCAAGACAACTGAATTAGTACAACGGACATTTTGGTGGCCTGGGGTGGAAAAAGATTGTAGGAAATATGTGGAATCTTGCACCACTTGCATCCCCAATAAAACCAGCAGATCCAGAGCCTGGGGTCTGCTAAAACCCTTACCTGTCCCCAGTAGACCTTGGAAGATGATCTCAATAGATTTTATTGTAGAACTTCCCCCATCTGAGGGCCACAACACCATTTTTGTAGTTGTCGATAGACTATCTAAGATGGCATACTTCCTGCCCATGAAGGGCACACCATCTGCTCGAGAAACAGCTCAAACCTTTGTCAAGGTCAAAGTCAAAGCTTCACGGGATTCCGGCCAAATTGTGTCCGACCGTGGGATGCAGTTTACGTCCAGATTCTGGAGAGCCTTATGTGATTCACTCGGTTTTTGAACTTTCATTTTCTTCTGCATATTATTATTATTATTATTATACAGGATTTATATAGTGCCAACAGTTTACGCAGCGCTTTATTTTATTTATTTTATTTATTTCAGGTACTTATATAGCGCCGTCAATTTACGCAGCACTTTACATATATATATTATACATTCACATCAGTCCCTATACCCTCAAGGAGCTTACAATCTAAGGTCCCTAACTCACATTCATACCTATACTAGGGCCGATTTAGACAGGATCCAATTAACCTACCAGCATGTCTTTGGAGTGTGGGAGGAAACCGGAGTACCCGGAGGAAACCCACGCAGACACAGGGAGAACATGCAAACTCCAGGCAGGTAGTGTCGTGGTCGGGATTCGAACCAGCGACCCTTCTTACTGCTAGGCGAGAGTGCTACCCACTGCGCCACTGTGCTTTACAACATTAGGGCAGACAGTACAAGTACAATACAATTCAATACAGGAGGAATCAGAGGGCCCTGCTCGTTAGAGCTTACAATCTAGGAGGGAGGGTCAAGTTATACAAAAGGGTAATAGCTGTGGGGGATGAGCTAGTGGAGAAAATAGTGCAGTTGTTAGATGGAGGCAGGATATTCTTCTCTGAAGAGGAAAGTTTTCAGGGATCGCCTAAAGGTGGATAAATTTGGAGACAGTCTGACAGATTGGGGTAGGGAATTCCAGAGGATGGGCGAGGCTCGGGAAAAGTCCTGAAGGCGGATATGGGAGGAGGTGATGAGGGAGCTAGAGAGCAGGAGATCTTGGGAGGAACGGAGATGGCGTTTAAGTTGGTATTTTGAGACTAGGTTAGTGATGTAGCTGGGGGCAGAGTTGTGGATGGCTTTGTAACTTATTGTTAGTATTTTGAATTTAATTAGTTGGGCGAGTGGTAGTCAATGGAGGGATTGGCAGAGAGGGGTAGCAGACACTGACCGGTTTGTAAGGTGGATGAGTCTGGCAGCAGCATTCATGATGGACTGAAGGGGGGATAGTCTATTTAAAGGTAAGCCAATGAGGAGTAAGTTGCAGTAGTCAAGGCGAGAGATAACCAGGGAGTGAATCAGGAGCTTTGTGGTTTCACTGGTTAGAAAGGGACGTAGTTTAGAGATGTTGCGGAGGTTGAGGCGGCAAGCTTTGGAAAGTGATTGGATGTGGGGCTGAAAGGAGAGTTCAAAATCTAGGATAACACCTAGCACCCTGACATGTGGGGATGGGTGGATGGTTTTGCCATTGCTCTTCACAGAGAAGTCAGGGGAAGAGGCACGTGGGGGAGGAAATATTATAAGCACGGTTTTGGACAAGTTGAGTTTGAGAAAGTGGTGTGACCTCCATACAGATATGTCGGTTAGTAAGTTAGTGATGCGTGAGGAGACTGATGGAGTGAGTTGAGGGGTGGAGAGATAGATTTGTGTGTCATCAGCATATAAATGATATTGAAAGCCGTGAGAGGCTGTCAGCTGACCCAGGGAAGAGGTGTAGATTGAAAATAAAAGAGGTCCAAGAACAGAACCTTGGGGGACCCCGACAGAGAAGGGAAGAGGAGTGGAGGAAGTAGAATTGTAAGTGACACTGAAGGTGCGTTGGGATAGGTAGGATGAGAGCCACTGAAGAGCACAGTCACGGAGACCGAGGGAGTAAAGTTTTTCGAGGAGGAGGGGGTGGTCAACCGTGTCAAAGGCAGCTGAAAGATCCTGAAGTAGGAGTACAGAATAGTGTCCGTTGGTTTTTGCAGTTAGTAGGTCATTTGTGAGTTTTAAAAGAGCAGTTTCTGTGGAGTGTTGAGGGCGAAATCCAAATTGAAGGGGATCAAGATGGTTGTTTTTAATGAGGTGGTCACTCAGTTGGTTGTAAACCAGGCGTTCAGAGTTTAGAGGAAAAGGGGAGCAAGGAGATAGGGCGTAGGTTGTTAAGATTGGTAGGGTCCAAGGACGGCTTTTTGAGTATGGGAGTGACCAGTGCATGTTTTAGAGCATCGGGGAAGACGCCAGAGGTGAGGGAGAGATTGAAGATGTGGGTTAGAGAGTGTAGGATGGGGTCAGAGGGTGATCGTAGCATTTGAGAGGGAATAGGGTTCAGGGGACAGGTGGTTAGGTGGGTGATAGAAAGGAGTTTAGCAACTTCGTCTGGAGTAGCAGATTTGAATAGGGGGAGTGTCAGTTGTATCTGTTGACATGGGGTCTTAGCTGGGGGAGATACCTGTAGAGATTTTATCACGGATTGTATCAATCTTGTTTTTGAAGTGATTAGTGATTTCCTGGGCAGTGAGTAAGTCAGTGGGGGGAGGCGGTGGAGGACAAAGTAGAGAGTTGAAGGTAGAAAAGAGTTTACGGGGATTGGATGAGAAGGTGTTAATAAGAGATGTAAAATAGGTTTGCTTGGCAGTGTGGAGGAAAGAATAGTATTTTTGGAGGGCAGATTTGTATTGGTTGAAGTCTTTGAGAGACTTAGTCTTGTGCCACAGACGCTCAAGAGCACGACTATGTTTTTTAAGAATTTTAGTGTCATCTGTTTGCCAGGGTTCTAGGGGTCGAGGCCTGGTTCTGCGTGTAGTGAGGGGAGCGAGCTTGTACAGGGTGGAGGACAGAGATTTATTGTAGATGGACATGGCTTGGTTGGGGCAGGACAGGGGAGAGATTTTGTCATAGAGGTGGTCGGTAGCAGAATAGAGGAGAGAGGAGTTGAAGTTGCGAAGGTTTCTACGGGTGATGGTTAGGCGATTGGAGGGAAAGGTGGTTGAAGACAGGGGGAGAGAGAAACTAATAAGGTGGTGGTCGGAGAGAGGAAAAGGATTGTTTGAGAAATTGCATGGAGTGCATAGGTAAGAGAATACAAGGTCAAGGGTGTTGCCATCAGAGTGAGTAGAAGCCTGTACCCATTGCTTCAGGTCAAATGAAATGGTTAGACTAAGAAGTTTAGAAGTAGCAGGAGTGTTTGTATTATCAGGGATGTTGAAATCACCGAGAAGGATTGTGGGAATATCCGAAGAGAGAAAGTAGGGTAGCCAGGCAGAAAACTCATCAAGGAAAGTCGATAATGGTCCAAGGGGCCGGTATATCACAGCAATTCTTAGGGAAGTAGGAGAGAATAGACGTATACAGTGGGCTTCGAATGATGAGAGTGAAAAAGAGGGAGGAGGGTGAATAACCTGGAAGGTGCTCTGGGGGGATAGGAGGAATCCCACTCCACCTCCCTTGCATCCATTAGGCCTGGGGGAGTGAGTCCAGTGAAGGCCACCCTGGGAGAGGGAAGCAGGAGAAGGGGTGTCATATTCGTGGAGCCAGGTTTCTGTGAGAGCAAGTAGATTAGAGGAATTAGTGACAAAGAGGTCATGAACAGCAGTGAGTTTGTTGCAGACAGAGCGGGCGTTCCAGAGGGCGCAGGAGAGAGGGAGGCTGGTGTTGGCAAGAAGAGGAATGGAGACTAAATTGTGTAGATTGCGACTACTGCCAGAGGGTGTAGGGTGATGGGTGTGTTGGGCACAGTTAAATAAAGGGGGCCCAGGGTTTGGGGAAATATCTCCAGCGATTAGGAGAAGCAGAAGAGTGAGGGAGGTAATATGAGAATATGATTTGTATGAGGGGACATGCTTCAGTATCCTGGGGGGTATGTTAGCAAGTGGGCTTAGAGTTAGAAGGAGGTGATGAGTGCAGTAATAGGGGGAGGGGAGAAGTGAGGGTGATATGTACAGATTGTGGGGTGGAGCAGAGGGATGTAGAAAAGAGAGTTTTAGGAGAGAGGCAGTAAATGTGAAAAGGAGGAGAGGTAAAGAGTGCATGTTTGAGATAGGAAGATGATAAAATTAGGAAATGGGGTCACCTGTAGTCTTTTATAGTTAGCTTTGTGCAAATCGCTGAAGTGCAAGAGCAGAAGTGCCACTTATTTAAAGAACCCCACTTCTTTGGAAGAACCTCCTGTATGTGCAGCCCCCTGTATGTGTTCCCCCATAAGGAAGGCCTTGTTTTTATACTGTGTGTTGGGTGTGGGTTGAATCTGGCAATTAATCAATTAGGAGGGCATATTAGCAACACAGCTAGCAGGGCATAACTTTCACACCACAATCGAACTGCAAGGGGACTAAAAGGCCAAAATTGTAAAGATAAGGCAACCCATAATTTAGGCAAGACTTAATGGCTAAATAAACATTGAAATAATGTGAGCATGGCTACAGATGGAGTTGAAACAGTGGTGACAAACAGATTTACCAAATAAGCATTTGTGCAGTTAGGAAATATTCAGTTTTAAGGTATGTGGAGGTATAAACGCAGGTTTACCAAATAAGCATTTGTACAGTCAGACAATATTCAGTTTTAAGGTATGTGGAGGTATAAACACAGGTTTACCAAATAAGCATTTGTGCAGTCAGGCAATATTCAGTTTTAAGGTATGTGGAGGTATAAACGCAGGTTTACCAAATAAGCATTTGTGCAGTCAGGCAATATTCAGTTTTAAGGTATGTGGAGGTATAAACGCAGGTTTACCAAATAAGCATTTGTGCAGTCAGGCAATATTCAGTTTTAAGGTATGTGGAGGTATAAACGCGGGTTTACCTGTGAAGAGAGAAGAAGATGTTCAGATAGATGGTACAAGAGCAGAAGTGCCACTTATTTAAAGAACCCCACTTCTTTGGAAGAACCCCCTGTATGTGCAGCCCCCTGTATGTGTATATCACCCACAAACTAATGGGCAGACAGAGAGGACTAAACAAACCCTCGAACAGTACCTGAGATGTTTCTCCTCATTTTCTCAAGACGATTGGGCTTCTCTGCTTCCCCTGGCCGAGTTTTCTTATAACAATTCAGTACACTCTGCTACAAAGCAATCTCCATTTTTTGCAAACTACGGTTTCCACCCTTCTTTTTTGTCTAATATAATTCCAGATTCCCCTGTACCAGCTGTATACCAACTATAAATTTCTTCAACGCCAATAACAAACTGCTACAGGAAACAATGGCCAAGACACAGGCATACAATAAGGAAGTTTTTGACAGGAAAAGAAGGGGAGAATTGATCTTGAACCCTGGTGACCAAGTGTGGCTAGCAACTACTAATTTGAAACTGGCCTGTCCCTCGAAGAAACTGGGCCCTAAATTTATAGGACCATTTCCGGTGAAGAGATGGATCAATGAGGTTGCATATGAATTAGAGTTGCCTGAGTCATTTAGAATCCACCCTGTGTTCCACATAACCTTGTTGAAACCTACCATTCCTGACCCCTTCCCAGGACGAAGTTCCGGCCCACCTGAACCTGTAATTATTGACGGGGAGGAAGAGTTTGAGGTGGAAACAATCTTAGACTGCAGGAAGAGAAGAAATCAGATCCAGTTCCTGATAAAATGGAAAGGGTATGGGCCAGAGGACAACTCCTGGGAACCTGAAGGTAATATCCATGCCCAAAATTGGTTCAAGCTTTTAATAACTC
Source organism: Aquarana catesbeiana (assembly GCF_042186555.1). Lineage (NCBI taxonomy): Eukaryota > Metazoa > Chordata > Amphibia > Anura > Ranidae > Aquarana > Aquarana catesbeiana. The sequence continues at coordinate 152,078,557 of NC_133332.1, read as the reverse complement.
CCATCCTGACAAATGGGCCAAGTTGGGCATCCGGAGGCTGCCCTTTGGGGGGGGCAGTGTCAGGAAGGGCATGCCAGCACCCAAGATGGCTGCCGAAGAAGCCGACCTGTTACCTCTGCCTGTCAGGAAGGGCATGCCAGCACCCAAGACGGCTGCCGAAGAAGATGATCTGTTACCTCTGCCCCTGTCAGAATGCCATTGGTGCACACACACCCTGTGACAGCTTTTGACACCCAAACAGGCTACTTAAACTCAGTCAGTTTCCAGACTCAGTGCTGTCTGCTCTACAGCATTCCCTGTGTGTCCTGCAATTACCTACCTGACTTCCGTTCCTGTTGTGACCCGGCTTGCTTCCTGACGTTCCTGTTTCCTGCCTGCATCCGACCCCGGCTTGTCCTCTACTCTGCATCTGCCTGCTCCTTCTGCCACTTCGCTGCCAGTCTGCTGACGACCCAGCCTGTAATCTGATTCCGCTTCCGCTTCAGCCTCTGTGCCTGACGTGCCAGTTTGTGTATGACATGGCCTGCCAGTACCTGCCTTCTCTTCAGCCTCGAGGGTGCCACCATCCCTTCTGCTGCACCCACAGTTCTGCCTGTGGGGACCGGTTGTCTATTGTGCACACACACCCTGTGACAGCTTTTGACACCCAAACAGGCTACTTAAACTCAGTCAGTTTCCAGACTCAGTGCTGTCTGCTCTACAGCATTCCCTGTGTGTCCTGCAATTACCTACCTGACTTCCGTTCCTGTTGTGACCCGGCTTGCTTCCTGACGTTCCTGTTTCCTGCCTGCATCCGACCCCGGCTTGTCCTCTACTCTGCATCTGCCTGCTCCTTCTGCCACTTCGCTGCCAGTCTGCTGACGACCCAGCCTGTAATCTGATTCCGCTTCCGCTTCAGCCTCTGTGCCTGACGTGCCAGTTTGTGTATGACATGGCCTGCCAGTACCTGCCTTCTCTTCAGCCTCGAGGGTGCCACCATCCCTTCTGCTGCACCCACAGTTCTGCCTGTGGGGACCGGTTGTCTATTCACTCCAGCTACCTGCCTACCACTGCTCTGGGATTCCTACAGACACCTCTACAGCCCAGCCGAGTGCTCCGATCCAGCACCAGGTTCAGTTATCCCGCCAGGCACTCGTGCGACTCTGCATCTCGGTGCTTCCCGTCAGCTCTATCAGGGGCTCCAAGTCAGAGTTGTAAGAGAGGCCGTCCTCTGCATATCAGGCTCCATCACCAGGTACGTGACAGGGGGGCACCGCTGGGGACATCTGATGTAAGGAGGGGCACCGCTGGGGACACCTGATGTAAGGAGGGGCACCGCTGGGGACACCTGATGTAAGGAGGGGCACCTCTGGGGACACCTGATGTAAGGAGGGGCACCGCTGGACACACCTGATATAAGAACAGACTCTGCTGGGGGCACCTGATGCAAGGACGGTCTCTGCTGGGGGCACCTGATGGCATCTGGTGGCAGGCGACGTGGCAGATCCAGGGGTCCCACTGATTCTGGATTATGGTGAGTTGAATGATTTAATTCTATATTACAATGTAATAATAGAAATAATGCGCTTCAATCATCCTGACACCACAACAACCATGGTGCTTGGATGATTGAAGCGCTAATACCAGGTATTTGGAGTATCTTTATCTGCTGATTTGTTAAACTCTGGAATACACATTTCTATTGTGGTGTAGGATCTGGGCTTGCTGTCCCTCCATCCCTCTTTCCTTCCTTCTCTCTCCTTCCCTCCTTCTATCCTTCTTTCTCTCTCCCTCCCTCCCTCTTTTCCCCATCTATCATTCATCTCAGACTCTAACCACACCCCCATTTAAACCATGCCCATATAAGCAACGCCCACTATTTGACATAAACCACACCCATTTTTCGGTGCGTCGCACTGGGTGCGCCGCTTTTTTCTTACTATCTCACGCCTATAAACGCATGCCCCACCTCCTGATTATAATAAGACTCCGTCAGCCGAAAAAGTGTCCCTATGAATTTTTTTACAATGTTGGCAACTATGCTAGGGCAAACATTTATATGAATTGTGAGCTGCTGAAAATTGTCACATGGTATGTTGGTGCTGTTTGAATCAGTAATACCTTTCAGGTAAAGTTGCAAGTGTATATTTAAAGTGCAGTTGTAGCCATTTCTAAAACAGGCAACTGTAACAGGACTGGGAGCCAAGCAAGCATGCTATATGCAAATGTGTTGACAACGAACATGCTGATAGCAAGTGAGAGCAGAGAAAGCAGAGTGAGCATAGGGGTGACATCATTGGTCTGTTGCTCTTGTTTTACTGTCTAATCATCAGACTGGGGATGGAGAAAGGACACCACTGAGTTCTTAACTATACGTGTTGACATCTATCTGGCTTTGTTGCGTAAAGGGCCTGCATTCATTCCAGAAATGAATGGTCAAATATATATTTTTTTGGCAGGTCAAACAGCTCCCTTATGTGTTTTTCACATCTGTGTGCCTGATGTTAATTGTTACAACACCCAAATTAAGCTTTTTCTTACTTTATTGAGGAACATTGACAAATCTGATTCTATTTATCTATGGTTTTATATATTTTTTGGATGTAGCAATATATATTAATGCATACACTTGGTGAACAAATTTAGCTTAAATTAGTGTTTGTTGTTTTGATTTTTCCTTTTCATTAGATCTTTAGTGGATAATGCTTATGTTACATGACCTCATGTTCATTACCCACTGGCCACTTTGCTATAAATCATTGAAATTATGGGATGTGAACGTAGATGAATGACCACAAAACATGGCTTTTTACACTGCTGCTCTATTAACATTACAATTTACCAGGAGAGTGCCTGACAACCGGTGATATGTGGCTGTGATCAAAGCTAAGAACTGTTTCATATGTTTTTACAGCAGACTTAATCCGCTCTTTCATTGTCAATAAATCTTTATACGAAACCCAATACGTCCAGGGTATTGGTAGCAGTACCTTGCAGAGATTAATGTGCAGAGAGCTGAAAATAGCTTCATTTACCAAAAGATAAGTGCAGGAATCTTAAGGGTATACTCTGTTATGTATTGCACGTTACGGGGGGTGGCTGTGCTAATAGTTATTACTGTCACTGGGCTCAGAGCACTGTATTATAGGGACTTTTGATTCAATACTAAAGAGATTCATGCTTAGCTTATGAATCATCTTGACGCAGATGTGAGGGTCATAATTGGTGACTATGCCAAGAAGCAGTGATTTCCCACCTACTTATGACATACTTATTTATAATGGTAGTGCATTTTTTGCCTCTAACTCACTGCTGCTCAGGATCACTAGGGGCTGATTGCTTGCATTGTATTTTACATCTTGCTTGGTTTTTATAATACCAGTAAACTACGTTTTCAAATTGAGACAGGTCACAGAGTTAAAGTGGTTGTAAGGGTTATTTGTTTTTTCTAAAATAATAAACATGGTACACTTACTTTGTCAGTGGCCCTGAACCTCCTTTTCTGGGGTCCCCTGTGGGCATTCTGGCCCCCTCCTCTTCTGTGTCTGCCCCCATAGCAAGCCTGTAATATCAAGCCAGGCTGGTGCATCCATGGACACACCCCTACCCCCACCCCCCAGCCTCTGCTTACAGGACTTGATTGACAGCAGCAGGATCCAATGTGGATCCCGCTGTTGCCTCTCTCACCTTTGAATGCAGGGAGAGAGTTGCTACAGATGGCCAGTGCCACATAGTTGGATCAAGTGAGGACTCAAGTAAGTATTTAGGGGGATGAGAGGGAATTATTGTTACTGGAATTTTTTACTTTAATGCAGGGAATGCATTAAGGTAAAAATGTATTGCCTTTAGAACTTCTTTAACAATTAAAGTGTGTTGGTGAATGCAGACTGAGAATACAATGAAAAATATGCTTATAGCGGAATTAAACTCTCTCAATCTGCATTAGCTATTTTTTATCCTCATGCTTCTGGCACTGGTTAATAGATAGGAAGATAAGTTATATGTTTGTCTTTTAAACCTTTTTTAAACCTTTTTTTTTACATTTCTTCAGTTGCTTCGTGGTTTTTGGCCTAGGCCAGAATTATGTTATACATCCTAGGAGTCTTCATGGGCATTTTTTTTCCTTCATATGGAGGAAGAAAGAGGGACGTTCTCAGCTAAGCACACCATTCTGCCTGCATGCCTGAATTGTTAGGAATAATAGTGTTGTTACAGCATATATCAATGTATGTCCAATGTCATTTCATTTTAGGACAAGTCCACTATGTGTGTGTAACATAATTCCCATCTGCTTACACCCCCAAAACAGGTTGAAGAGGCACCAAAAACAAAACAAAACAAAAAATTGTGAGTCTGGTGGGTACCAGATACCGGTGGGAGAGGACTGTGTATTTAGCTTTAATAAGCATATTGAGCACTCCCTTGGGTATGCTTGCAGTCCAAGTAGTCCAATCTACCTCAATAATCTCTGAGCTCAAATCTTTCTTGCATGCCAGCTAGTGGAGTCATTTGTTTGAAATGGAGCAGAGCATTTTTGAGACAATGTTATACAGTAAGGGTTGAAATTCAATCTTATATTACATTATGTGTGAGAAATGTCTCCAAAAAACACTCCAGCACTAGATCTAGGGATTTTCTCTTTCACAGTGCTTCAATGTGCAATGCCTCTTTGGGGTGCAGCCCTCCTCAGACTGGGGAATCTTCAATGAACTGCAAAAAACACACAGGAGGGTGCAAACACCTTGTGTATTACCATAAACAAGTTTATTACATCTGCCAAGACAAGCAGATAAAACAGTATGCATGAAACTCAAAAACTTTAGCCGAACGTTATGTGCCTGTCATAAGACCAAACCCGATTGGATGGCTGACGTGTTTCGGGGGACAAACCCCCTTCCTCAGAGCTAATCCAACCTAATGTTCAGTGACCATTTAAGTAGTCATGTACATGGGGTCCTCCTCCAAAAAAAAGGGGGGAGCAGGGAGTGGGAAGGGGCAGGCTGAAATGTGGGTCAATTAATTAGTCTGTGTAACCCAGCAACCACAAGATACCATAAGTACAATATCCGTATGGAACAAAAAAGAAGGTGCACATGGATGTCTCCAGTAGCACATATCTGTGTTTTTATAAATGGGTATCCATTTGTATATATACATACACATCTCTCTCTCATTTTATATATTATACCCCACTGTATCTAGATTAATTATACATTTGTAAAATGAAAAAATGCAAGTCCATGACCACCAAAATATGTCACTGCTCCTGTCAGCCTTGTTCCATATGGATATTGTACTTATGGTATCTTGTGGTTGTTGGGTTACACAGACAAATTAATTGACCCCACCTCTCAGCCTGCCCATTCCCCTCCCTACCTCCCCATTTTTTGGAGGAGGGACCTATGTACATGACCACTTTAATGGTCACTGAGCATTAGGTTGGATTAGCTCTGAGGAAGGGGGTTTGTCCCCTGAAACACGTCAGCCATCCAACTGGGTTTGGTCCCATGACAGACACATTATATTAAGCTGAAGCTTTTGAGTTTTATGCATTCTGTTTTATCTGCTTGTAAGTATCCATTTGTCTTGGTAGATGTAACAAACTTGTCTATGGTAATGCATAAGGTGTTTGTCCCTCCTGTGTGTTTTTTGCATGTGTGAGAAATATTCATGGTCATGGAAAATGCTGTTCAATATGTCTCACATTGCTATAGACTTTGACAAGATAGTAAAAAAATGCTTGCAATTTGCACAACAGATGTTGATTCAGCTTTATGCTGGTTGCTTGAACTCATGTCATGATGTCATATCTATGATCTTATTATGTAATATCTTGCCTATTTCATAAATAAAAAAATACCTAAAAAAAGGAAATGGTAGAGAACAACTGGTAAAGCACCAGTATGCCACCTCTTTGTCTTATCTCCCACAAGCATCTATTTTTGAATACTGTTCTAGTGGTGATATCATCTATCTCTTTTCAGGTGGTGTTTTAAAAATGTGTAATTTGATGCACCTGGAAGATTTCAGAAGAGGCAAGTTGAGCTTTTGGAGAAAGTAGACCGAAGCCAGAATGTCTTTATGATCCAGGTTATGTTCTGTTTGGTGTAAACCTTTGTTTATCCACCATCTAAACTGTTGGGGTTGAAGTCTAGGTGGGAAAGTTGGGTTGTTGAATGGTGGTGCCAATTGGGTATGTGCAGATTTTAGAGTGGATATTTTGCAAAAGACATCTTGTGGATGAGGTAAGCGAGAAAGTGTAGAGCACAGGATAGCTCTTCTCAGTGTTATGCCCCGTACACACGGTCGAATTTTCCGATGGAAAATGTCCGATCGGAGCATGTTGTCGGAAATTCCGACCGTGTGTGGGCTCCATCGGACATTTTCCATCGGATTTTCCGACACACAAAGTTGGACAGCAGGAGATAAAATTTTCCGACAACAAAATCCTATCGCGTCAATTCCGACCGTGTGTGGCCTGTTCCGACGCACAAAGTGCCACGCATGCTCAGAAGAAATTCAGAGACGGGACAGCTCATTCTGGTAAACTTAGCGTTCACAATGGATACAGCACTTTCGTCACGCTGCAATGTTCAAAATGGTTTAATACAGCGCACTCTCTTCTTCTTTATAATGTGACAAGAATTAAGTAGTTTTGCTGCTCATATTCACACACACTTCTCACAAACTTCTTTTGTTACTATTTATCGGGATTCCCTCAATATATTTTGATTTCTCACATCTGACAACATATTTTTGTATATTTTTTATATATTTTTGGGCTTTAATGTAGATTCTTTTTTTGTGTTTCTATTTTATTTTTTTTATTTTTGCGATTTTGATTTGTACTCCCGAAAATGTTTGAGTGTGTTTTTTGTGACAAGTTCCCACAACACCATTGATATGTTGTTCTATTTAATCTGTAGGAGATTGTTTGGTGTTGTTGTCTCTTGTTAATTTCACATTTTATGTTAGAAATGTACCTGAATCCTCACCAACAAACTGTCCTTTTTGGATGAAAACACACACAGGAGAGTAGAATTTCCCCAAAAAATTTATTAAGGGCTCACAACTATAAACAAAGAGGGAGGCAACGCTGGAGAAACTGCAGAAGTGGGTGAAGCCTTGTACCCCCAGGGCAGACATCAATTATTTAAAAGCCAAATTGGTGGCCTGAGGAGTCCTTATCTAAGAGAGGGCAGTGTGGTCCAGAAGTCCCAGAGATCCGGAAAGCATCAGATGACATCTGTGTCCCCAGGCTGTGGTCATACGAGAGACTGCATCTTCTGTCAGACCAGACTGAACCCAGGGTCATCACTCTCTGGTCTTCTTTCCATGCCTCCTTCCACGTGGTGGCTCTGGTGGTGGAGTTGTGGCAGCAGGAGGAGGAGGAGGATCGTCCATCTCAATGACATCCGTCTTGGGTGTTAGTTCCCCACTCACCCCCTTACGTAGGACTTTATAAATAAGGTCCTCAGAGAGCCTGCGTTGGCCCTCCTGCATGCCCTGCAATTTGGTGGCAGCCATGCAGGCAAAGGCCTCTTCAGGAGTTGGTAAGGCTCTGAGGGATGCAGAAGCCTCCTGGATCAGCCTGAATGCTGAATCCTGCACGGGACTTGGAGTCGTCTTCCTGGCTCGTTTATGTGGCAGGCGGAGGGGAGGGACCTGAGACTCAGTCAGGCTGCGACTTGTCCCAGGCTTCTCCTGGCTGCCACTTAGCCCCGCCTCCTCCTGGCTGCCACTAATCCCCGCCTGCTCCTGACTGCCACATTCCACAACCTCCTCCTGGCTGAGGTCTTCCTGTGTATGAAAAAGGGACATAGTTTTTGTATTTTTTCAATCAATCACACACAATTTTCACCTCCTGACTGCTGCAAATTGAATGTTAACAAATATAACAGACTATCATTCTGAGCCCAGCATTTTTCATTCTTGTCCCAATTTTGGGTGCCCACTACTGTCTATTGATATGTAAAACACTTTTTTCAATCAGCAATTAGTGATCAATAATAAAATCTAGTAAACATCATTTATTTATTGACTAGAAATTTGTAGAAGAATGCTATACCTGACTCCAGCTGGGTTCTTCCATTTCTTCCTGGCTGGAAGGCCCAGGTTGGACATCGGAAGCCTCAGCTGGGGTGGAAGGAAGCGTGGAAGGAAGAGTGGAGAGGGATTCCCTGACTTCAGTGTGGTCTGACAGAAATCGCAATCTCTCATAGTACCACAGCCTGGGGACATAAATGTCATCTGCTGCAGCTCCGGATCTCTGGGAATCCGTGACCTTCTTGCGCTCCCTTAGATAAGTGCTCCTCAGGCCACCAATTTTAGCTTTTAAATAAGGGATGGTTGCTGTGGGGACCACCGGCTTCACCAACTCCAGCAGTTTCTCCAGCGCTGCCTGCCTCTTCTGTTTGTGATTATAGTGGAGGTGTCTCACTTGCCACAGACAGGGCAGCTCCCTGTACTTGTCTATGAACAGGGGCAGGAAATTGTGGTCGTTGAACCCATCCATTTTCTCGGCAAGACACAACACAAGACAAACCCTAATGTAAGGCCAAACTCCCCTAATCTTGTTACAATATAGGCTTCCATTTCGAAGCAGTATAGGCCCAAGTTTAGCTCTTACCTTCGTTATCACGATCGGCGTCTCCGATGCTCCTTCCTCCGCTCACAGATCGTACGTAAGACGCACGTGTGTTACGCTTTATACACACTGCGCATGCGTATAACTCCGCCCGCCCCTGACGTTCTTTCTAGTCTATTCCCCGCCCCTTTTCGTTCGGCGCAGTGGGGGAAGAGCACATGGCGGATAGACAGCAGGTACGTGCTAATTGTAGCAACGAGGAGGAGGAGGAAAGGCCGGAGCCTGAAACGTCCCGATCCAGAAGGAGATTTAAGGACTCAAATATGTCCTTTGGGGAGATGTTGGAGATGGTGGACATCCTGAAGAAGGCCGACTATGATGGAAAGTATGGGCCTTACCCCAACCCCAATGTCCGAAAGGCCAAGATCATGGCGAAAGTGGTCAGGAGTCTGCACCGGAAATTCGGGGTATGACGATCGAAAGATCAGCTCAGGAAACGGTGATCGGACCTGAAATTATGAGAACATGAGCAGTACAGAAAGATCCGGAGAGTGCTGCAAAAAAGTAAGTAGTTGTGCTGTGTTCCTATTCTTTATGTTTATTACATTCGTGCTGCTCCATGTGCTTTTAGGAACTGTTGTACAGTTTAAAATGGCAACTTTCATGTTCATGGGCACATTATTCGTTCGGATCAAACATTTTTCGTTCCAAATATAAAATACCATTGTTTAGCCCATATGCATTTGGCCACCATTTTGACGCCCTATACTTGTCTTCAAAGAATTGGGTTGTGTAGATGGCTTTGTTACTAGAATGAAATGCAAACTAGATTCTGTGTAAGGAGAGGACACTGAGCAGCTGTTTTCACATCTGGACACTGGAGCACTAGTGTGGGACACAAAAACGCCATTTTTATTAGGGGGGGCCACACAGGTGCTCCAGTGTATACTATAGGGGGGGCTACATCTGTGAAGCTTGTACTAAACAGGTAAAGTATTGCAGGTTGACAAAGGGCATTCAACAAATTACAACTTGGAACTCTGCTAAAATTGACAATTGTACCCCACTTCCAAGCAATGTTTCCTATTTATAGTTCTGACATTAAATATCTGTGTGCTAATTATACCATTTTGTTTCACATAGGGGAGAAAAGACTCGGAGGACATCCCTCATCTGAGGAGACCAGAGACCCCCCCCCTCTGGAAGAAGGGGAAATCCCCCCAACACAAGCTGAGCAGGAGGAAGAAGACGTGGTGGAACTAGTCACCACAACAGGTGAGTGTCTGCAACCACAGGCTCAGATAAGAGATGGATGGCTGGCATTTTTTTAAAATCAAATTTATTTTGGGGTTCCTCTCTTTTTAGGTGATCGTGAGGTTGTGGATGAAGATCCTTTCACATCCGAAAGTGCCCAGATCCTGATCGGAGAGATCATGGGGTATAATTTACAATTGGAAATCATCAAGCAAAACATCAATGATAAAATAAAGGTACAGGGTATACGTGCCTTCATCTGGGGGATCCCCCAGATCAGAGGATCATCCCCCAGATGAAGGCACGTATACCCTGTGCCGAAGACGCGTAGGGGAGGGGCAGGACGGAGCTTTCTACACACACACAGACAGGCAGAGGATTGTACACCGCACCGCACACCACAGGATTCATCTGTATTGCATACTTTGGATAGGATGGTGCACTGACGCACCCAAGCATTGTGAGTACCCTCCTGGAGGGATTGTTTTTATGGCTTTTCAAATAAATTCCTGGCGGTATTATGCTATGAGTCTCCTTTCTTTTATATATGTCACCATTTGAGCGTGGTACAGATCATCACCAGCAGACCCTGTATGAGCCCTGGAGTGGCTCTAATGCGTGTTTTGACACTGTTTAGCCACTGTGTCACACGCTCTAAGGTGAGCGCATTATCCATTGGGGGTCACTGGAGAGCACTGCAGCATGCCATAACGTGCTCTTAAGAAGAGCATGAGGAATATTTAGGATTTTTTCATAAATACAAGCATGAGGAATGCATGCTATTTGTTTGGACACTATTGTGCACTTTGATTTATATACTCTTGTGAATGGTTTGGACTGGGATATATTCATTTGTATGAATTGGTTTTGGACACTTTATTTATCAAGTAGCACTTATATATTTTTGTTAATTATTTAAAGGATTTTTTTCTTTTCTTTCTCACTTTTTTTTTTTGCATGTTGCTTGTTACCATTTATTCATATATTCAATTGTGGATTTTAGTCACTTTCTTCACAGGCGTTTGACACTGTTTGTAATTTTCAATATTGTATAGATTTATTATATTCTTTGTTCACGTATTTATAGCCTTTAGCGCATGCACATATATTTATTTTATTTTGGCATATACACGGTATGGAACGTGGTTAGTGTGTGCAGCTGAATTAGGTTCATTTATTCACATTGGAGGCATTAACCCATTTGTGGCTCACAAGATTTTAGCACTATTTTTAAAACATCAATGATGTTATTCCAAAATATAAAAACATCATTGATGTTTTGGGGCGAGTTTAAAACCCCTCCAAATCACTTTCTTCTTTTGTGTGCTACAATGTGCTAAATGTTTTTGTGATTTTTCCCAAAGCCAAATTTGGAGGATGCACACAGTGTGCCAACATGTGCTATCTGCCATCACGGGAGATCAATGGACGCATTTTGGGGGTGCAACCCCTTCCTCAATAATAACGTAGCGGTGAGGAAGGGCTTGCTCCCCCAAAACACATCCCTTGATCCCCCGTGATGGCAGGTAGCACATGTTGACATTGGGAAATTTGTGTGCATCTTCCAAATTTGGCTTTTCCAGGGGTGATTTCCCCCCATCTGAACGCAATATCAAACACAGTTTCTAAATACTCATGTCTGATATTGCCTTCAAGTTCTACCAAATGTGAACTTTGTAAGGTCAAGATTTGTGTCTTTCTTGTTGGTTTTACACAGGTCTGTTTTCTATAAAATGGACATTTTGATTTTGGATAATGCCACCACAAAAATTGGTATACAACAAACATGTTGGTTTGTGTGAAAAACCTTTGGTAAATGCACATGTGATTGTGCAGGTATTAAAAAGATTGTTAATCAAGAATGTGTGGATTATTGTCTCAACGCTACAACACTTTTGGGGTGATGTAATTGTTGTTTGATGAGAAAATGGGGGTTATTTCCTAAGGGCAAATCCACTTTGCACTACAAGTGCAGTTTCAGTGCGGTTGCAAGTGCACTTGTAGTGAAATGTGTTTTTGCATTTAGTAAATAACAGCCAACAGTGCTTTGTATAAGGTTACACAATCACGCCATTTTCTGCACTCCAAACATTTCTGTCAGGGTCAGCTAAAACAAACACAAGCAGTAAATGTCCACAAAGATTTATTTATTTTTTTTTATTATAAAAAGGCTTCACAGATTGTGTGGCATATTGATGGCCCCCCTACCCGCAAAGAACTCCTGGTATCGTAACCGGACATCACGGGCACTCAGGGAGGGCAAGCCAGGACGACCGCTTTCAAGCGCCGTCAGTGTGGTTTGATGTATCATTCCGGCCTCAGGCCCAACTGAGCCAGCATAGTTGGCTGAATGTTTCCTTAAAAAGTTATGGAGAACACAGCACGCAAGTATTATATGGTTCAGTTTATACTCCATCATATGGATGGGTGTCAGAAATAGGCGGAACCGGCTAGCCAGGATTCCAAATGTGTTCTCCACCACTCTTCGGGCTCTGGCCAGCCGGTAATTAAAAGCCCTCTGTTACAGGGTGAGGGTCCTCATTGGGAATGGCCGCATCAGGTGGTCCCCCAGCGCAAACGCTTCATCAGCAACGAACACGAATGGGAGTCCTTCCACATTGTCCTCTGGAGCTGGCAAGTCCAAGCTGCCATTCTGGAGACGCCTGTAAAACTCCGTCTGGGCGATGACTCCACCATCGGACATCCGGCCATTCTTCCCCACGTCCACATACAAGAAGTCGTAATTAGCCGACACCACCGCCAACATCACTATACTATTGAACCCCTTGTAATTATAATAGTACGACCCCGAGTTGGGTGGTGGGACGATGTGGACGTGTTTCCCAGCAATTGCCCCTCCGCAGTTAGGAAAGTCCCACCACTCGGCAAAGTGGGAGGCCACAGTCTGCCATTCCTGTGGCGTGGAAGGAAACTGTTGAGGAAAAAACAATAAACATTACTATTTTTTCACAGAAACATGGCAAGCAGATTATACACAAACATTATGGGCCAACCTCCAGATAGCATTTAGTAAGGGGAATTTAACAAGGCCAAAGTATAAGGTACACCTATCATATTCCCCCTCCCCCCCTCTCATGGGCCATTTCTAACATTATAGGGGTGTGTGTAAATCTTGGACAGGTAACCCTCTTCACTTTCCTTGAGAGATGAATGCCTAAATAATGGGGATTACTTGGAACAGCCCCTCCTTAGTTACACTATTGGCAGACCACTGGACAGGTAAGAAGTGTCTGAATACAAAGATATAAATACACACTGTACACATTTGAGGACATTTGGACATTCTGCTATTACCTATCAAGATAATAATAGGATACAAAAACTTTAAACAGTACCATTGGAAAGTATACAGGCAGGCCCTTGCACTACATGCTTTGGGGAATTCATCCATAAATCTGAGCACAAAAGAGATGGGTATAGTGTGTATGGGTTTGGCAAAGTCAGCAGATAGATGATTGAGGATAGATAGAGAATTGGGATCAGCTGACTTAGCAGTTGGGGGAGAGAGGGTTACTAAAAATTATTTGGGGACACCACAAAAAAAAGCCTCTGGCACTCTGCCTGAATTTAAAGAAAAAATAACATTTCCAAACATTTTAGGGGGTGTTTGGGGTAAAGCACTACTATGGAGCTGATAAAATACATTGTTAAGTGACTACATGAGGTGAATATAGGGCCAGGAGACACCATGCTGGGGAGGTTATTGAAGGGCAAATATGTATGAAGGACCTAAAATAATAATTACATAAAAATCCAGCATGCATGAGAACAAAGGGGACATTCACAGCATATTACAATCATGGTAATTAGGGAATGAGGAAAGAAATACAAGATATTATCAAACATTCAATACAATAAAATGTGATATTAAAGGATAAAAATCTTACCTTCATATACTCCTTCTGCAGGACCTGGATGATGGCAGAACAGGTCTCTGGGATGATGATACCCAGAGCCTGGGGGGAGATGCCTGTCGAGAACTTCAAGTCCTGCAGGCTTCTCCCTGTGGCCAAATACCGCAAGGTAGCGACCAACCTCTGCTCCGGAGTGATGGCTTGCCTCATGCAGGTATCCTGCCTGCTGATATAGGGGGTCAGCGAAGCCAACAAACGATGAAACACGGGGTCCGTCATCCGGAGAAAGTTCCTGAAATCATCAGGATTATTCTCACGGATCTCACGGAGCAAAGGCATATGAGAGAACTGGTCACGCTGAAGCAACCAATTCTTGGTCCATGAACTCCTCCCCACCCTGTTCATGGACTGGACTTGTGTCAAGTTCAGGACTCCAACACCAAGCCCCCGCACAGCAGGAACTCTACGAGGAGTACGCATACGAAACATGGCTAGAAAACGGTCGGCTGCTCAGAACGAAGTAACAGAACTCACTGAAGAACAGCAAGGCCTGTGAAGAGCGACCTGAAAAACAGTAACGAACGAACAAGAATACAATGACTACCTAAAGTCACGCGGAACTTGCTGCACGCACTGAAGAGCAGATACAAACCCACAAGCACAAACTGAACGTCAGAAAACGATCTGAAAGCCACGAGTCTGAAAAAGCGCGAATCGTCTCTCACCAAACTTTTACTAACACGAGATTAGCAAAAGGAGCCCAAAGGGTGCCGCGCTTGGTTCTGAACCGGTCTTTTCTAGTCTCGTCGTACGTGGTGTACGTGACCGCGTGGTTGGTGATCGGAAATTCCGACAACTTTGTGCGACCGTGTGTAGGCAAAACAAGTTTGAGCCAACATCCGTCAGAAAAAATCCTAGGATTTTGTTGTCGGAATGTCCGAACAAAGTCCGACCGTGTGTACGCCCTATTAGTGTTAATCCCATCAGAAGTTCATGTGGAATGAGGAATCCTTGCCTGAGAGTCAATGGTGACCCAGTCACCCAGAGTTTGAGACATTAGAATAGGATTGTTAGAGTTGCATCAGTTGGGCTTTCCTATAGTAATTTAGGACCCCCAATCAACCTTATGATTTAAGGGTATATAAGGGATGATTTACTAAGGGCAAATAGTTTGTTCACTTTGGAAGGGAAATTTCCCTTTTTAAGGGTATTTGCCCCAGAGTCTAATGAATGAGGTGAAGTTCTGCTGACTTCCATCATCCAACCATGTACATGCAAAAATGCTGTTTTATTAAAATTTTTCCTGCACAAGTTTGGGTTTTCTTTGCAAAGCAAAAACTTCAACACATTCACTAAGCTCTAGGGATAATTCCCTTGCAAAGTGAACATCATATTTGCCTTTAGTAAATCAACCCAATAGGGTCTTGTGTGAGAACCTACATCCCTTAAAGCACCAGATAAACTTTATGAGGCAAGACAGGAATTTATTTCAGATCTGAGGAAGGGGCGGTAATGGGAAGATTTTTGAAGTCAAATTTTTGGAAACACAGACTTCTGCCCATCCAGAAAAGTGAGTAGGTGGACCAGAGGGCCATCTTTTCTATCAAATTTGCAAAGGTAGGTGTATAACTCAAAGAACAATAATATGAGAGGTAAGCTTTAGTATGACATGAAATTAGTATGCCAAGCAAAAATCAAGTGGGCTTTCAGATTGGCAATAGTACAGGCCAAGCAAAAGAAAAGTGGTCCTTAAGATTAGCAATGATACAGATTAAAATTTTAGTAGCATGGTGATGGGGGCTGAGGTGAATAGCACTAAGTCATTTATGCCGAGTACCTTCACTAATAAACAATGTCTGAAATCAGGATTCATGTAAATAGCTTTAGATACCAATTCTAGCTGTAATGAATAGAAAGGGTGAAAAAGGGCAGCTCTATCTTGTGCCTGTGTGGATGTTAATATTGTCAGATTTATATCCCTGTGATATTCTCAGATAGGGTGGAGTAGAGAGAGTGTAGCAGAGTGATAAATGCAGGCTACCCCAAAGCTACCCTCCCCATGTTGAGGGCATGTGGCCTGGTATGGTTCAGGAGAGGGGGTGCTCTCTTGTCCCCCCTCTTTTCCTGTGGCCTGCCAGGTTGCATGCTCAGATAAGGGTCTGGTATGGATTTTGGGGGGGACCCTACGCCATTTTTTAAAAAAATTTGGTGCAGGGTTCCCCTTAAAATCATACCAGAAAGGGTCTGGTATGGATTTTGGGGGTACCCCTATGCCATTTTTTTAAAATTGGGCGCAGGGTTCCCCTTAATTTCCATATCAGACCCGAAGGGCCTGGTAAGGATTTTAGGGGGACCCCCACGCAATTTCTTTTTTTAAATTTTGGTTTGGGGTTCCCCTTAATATTCATACCAGACCCAAAGGGCCTAGTAATGGACTGGGGGGATCCCATGCTCTTTTTTTCAATGAGATTTATCTATATTGCCGAGACCCGACAATTCATTACAGCCGTGATCAGTTTTAAATGACAATTTTTTCTTTAGAAATGTAATTTTGCTGTGGTACTGTTCTTAACAAGGGAAAAATGCGCCACTTTACAGGAATACTATAGACACCCCCCAGGCACGATATTTAAAGGAATATTTCATGTTTATTGTTTCACTTTAAGCATTAAAAAAATCACTGCTCCTGAAAAAAACGTCAGTTTTTTTTTTTTTTAAATTTCATTCATACATGTCTCCTGGGGCAGGACCCGGGTCCCCAAACACTTTTTATGACAAAAACTTGCATATAAGCCTTTAAAATTAACACTTTTGATTTTTAATGTTAGTGCCCCATAGACTTTAACGGTGTTCCGCCGGATTTCGAATTTGCCCCGAACACCACATATTGTTCGGTATTCGCAGAACATCCGAACAACCAAAGTTCAGCCCGAACTTATGCTCGGGCCGAACCGTTCGCCCATCCCTACTCATTATGAGAGAGGTATCTGCAAAAATTTGCATGACATGACCTCTGAGTCGTATTTCAGTGGATCCTTTTGCTTTTTGCATCACTTGCTCTTTAACATTATAAAAGTGAGGTTTAATGATAATGTCTCTTAGGTTGTCATCCTGGCAAGGGGTGGTCAGGACCCCATGTGCATGGTCGAACCTGTGAGTGGAAATATCTGTTATGAGATTCTGTAACAGTTCTTTTCTGCTTTTTCCAATTGGTGATAGATTCCAGGAGTCTGCATATTCAAAAGTGTTAGTGCAAGATTAATTTTCCAGGTTATTGATTTTAGCAAGAGCTTTATCTTCTTGTTTGTGGAGAACTTGAATGCAGTCAGTATTTTGGTTCATTCCAGTAATTATTGCTGTCTATGGTCTCCATGTGTGAGTATAGCTCTTTAAATTTGCATATCAACTAAGTAGTGATTTTCTTGCTTGCTTTCTATAGGCTCTGTTCTACGAGTTTGGAAAATTTTGAGACAATTATCGGGCTGCCCAGGATACTCTAATTGTGGTCACATTAGGGGAGTGTGCAGGGATGTACTTCATACCCCCTTATAGCTTTATACATGGAGTAAGGGGTGGATTGAGGAGAGTCTCTAAAGGGGGATACTCCATCTGAGGGTGCAGGAAATGAAGTGGGCTCACCTGTGTGGAGATTTGTGAAAGGCTTCTCTGATTGTGGTGGCAAGGTTGTGGATGCTTTGTTGTAGCCTGCCTTGGCTAGAGATAGATCGCTGGGAGGCTGATGATTATACTGTTTTTGCTTACCTATTGCCATTAAATAGAAGTGCGGTGGTATGTAAGCTGAAACAGCAGGGTCCCAAAGTTGGTTGGTTGCTTTATTGACTGTAATCAGCTAGGAAGTGGCCCTCACATTTCTTAAAGTGGTTCTAAAGGCAGGTTCTAATACTTACCTGAGCCCCATCTGGATCCAGTGATGTTGCACAAGAGACTCAGCTGACTGGGACTCTCCCTTTTGTTTGTCTGAGACACACAGTGGGTGCCATTGGCTCCCGCTGCTGTCAATCAAAGTCAGTGGGCCAATGAGAGAGAGGGGGTGGAACTGAGCCGTGGCTTCAAGTCTGAATGGACACACAGAGCAGCAGCTCGTCTCAGGTGCCCCCATAGCAAGCTACTTGCTGTGGGGGAGCTTAGAAGGAGGGAGGGGCCAGGAGCCCCATTGAGGAACCCGAGAAGAGGAGGATCAGGGCTTATTTGTGCAAAACCACTGCAGATAAATATGACATGTTTGTTATTTTAAAAAAAAATAGACTTTAGTATCACGTTAAGGCTCTTTGTTGGTCAGTAATCCTCCCATTCATTTAAGAAAGCAGTAGGTAGGAGATAGAGCTGTGTCATGTTCCTTGATGGTGAGCCTGAGATGATGTCATTATGTGGCTGAAGGTAACAGAAGATGCGGGTCACCAATGAGAAGACAGAATACAGGAACAAGTTGGGGTCAGTAACAGCCAGGAGAGATGGTAACAATACATCAGGCAAAGATGGAGTCAGGGACAAAGACGGAGTCAGGGTCAGTAACATGCCGGCAGCAAGGTACTAGAGTGGCAAGCAGAAGTCATGGTCAATTAATAGGACAGGATTAATACAGGAGCAGGTCAGCAGACAGAAGAGAACCACAGAAGAGTAGACGAACAAACTGTGTCAGTAGTAAAGATTAGGATCAGATGTAGAATCACAAGGAACAAAGTATAGCTGAAGATCTCTCAGAGCAGGTGTCTTGCAGATCTCAGCTTTAAATTAGGCTGCTTGGTGCCATTATTCGCGATGAGAGTGCACGTGCATGCCGTGCGTAAACTTATTTTTTAAACAACCTTGGTGCAAGAAAATCCAACACTTACCTGCAGTTCTGCCCAGTATAGACATTCTCCTCCGCAGTGATGATATTTTCCAGTGCAGGAAACCCATAATGAGAAAAACATGGAGGTTCACATCAAGTTTACCCTCTTTCTTTAATACTTTGAGTTCCTGAGCTGGAAAAAAAAAGCCAAAAGGACTACTAATTTTTCTGGTCTGCATACTTGAGGCTAGTTTGTCAGCATATCAGCCAGCCAATGAGCATTTCAGAAAATCAATGGCAGATCCCATATTATTCTAATGATACATTTACTTTTTTATGTGAGTATTTCCACACATTTGTGTTTAGACAAAATATACAGAAATTGCAGATCAGAGTCAACAGCAGTTTCGTCCACTGACCCTCCAGTTCAAAATCCCATATATTTATGATGTTAAGTTTTTTTTTTTATTGTGCATGCTGAGCTGCATGACGGGGTCTATTATGCCTTTTGAACTCCTCACTAGCTGCTTGCAGGATACAAACTATTGTCCTAGCATGAAAAAGCAAGGGCTCCTGGAGCTTATAGGAGAAGAACCTTAAAATTATGGCCAGCTATGGTATGTAATTGTGTTGACTCTTTCAGCATCACATCCAGTAGTGCTGAGGCTCGAAAGTCTTACTGCGCTTGTGACCTTCACATTTTTATTTCTAGCCAGTGACAAAGCTTAGGACGGAATTGTGGGATTAATGGGAAGAAGAGTTGAGTACTGTCTGTGATACTTATTTTATTTGTACTAATATCAAAATTTTCAGGACAAGCTTTTGGGGTGTGCCCCCTTCTTCAAGGTCCAAGCAGTGCTAATACACAACGTTTAGCAGAATGTTAAGTAAAAAAATTTCTGAGGGAAAAAAGAGAAAAACACAAACAAATGTACACTGCAATGGTAATTAAACTTGGCTAGTTAGTGGGATAAAGCAGGGAGAGAGCTATAGACTGAAAAGGTGGGGGTGGTTGTAAAATGGTTGGATAATTATTTAGAAAACTGAGGTCCACATTTAGCCCATTTTTCTTTTGTCTCAAATAGAATTATCATTCTTAGTTCAAAGGTTTTTTCTTTCCTGAGTAGTTCAGAAGTTCCCTTTAAGAACTAAAACATTCATGTCTGCCATAGTGGGTTCTGGTTGTGAGAAATGATGTTCCACAGGTGTGTAGAAATCATCTTCCTTATCTTCCTTAATGGTGTGTCTGTGTAAATTCATTAACGTTTTCTGCTTATTAGTTAATGTCTGAGGTTGGGTGGTTGCCTTAAAGCCAATATTGAGGGTTGTTGGAATATTTCTTTCAGCATTTCATTCTCTGTTATGATGGGTTGCAAGTCTTTGATCATCTTTCTTATCCCTTTTATTAGTGGTCAAGTCCTTGGACATTTATTTAGTTATGGGCTTCCAGCCTTGGTTGATCATGGGATAACTAGCTCTGTGTCACAAACATGCTTAGATACTGTTGCAAACCCTGAGATTTTGCCTGACAAAACACAAAAATGTAGAAGCAAATGTGTTTTTTTATCTCTGGATCTGTTTTAAAAATATGATTTATTCCAGAAATGTTTCTTTCTTGTAAAGTACTGCATGTAATAAGGATAAATGTATGCTACTCTTTTCATTTCCATCTGTATTCTATAGACTGCTTCTGGTTTATAGATGGTTTACATTTCAATCAGTAAAATGGGTTACACCTTATTGTCTTTGCTTATTTAAATGTCTACATAACCATCTGTTCTCAAGAGTTGTAGATATAACAGCTGCTGATCTGTCTCACCTCCAAAATGATTACACTTGCAGTAGTGCTGAAAGATTTAGTCCTTCAGATGTGATGCAGATAAAATATGCTTTGTACATGCAAATTATTACAAAGCTTTGTACCGGCACAGTGGGTCGCCTGACCTGGGTTGAGCGATATTTTTGCAGATGTTAAGGTATGGCTATCAAGTGGTTTCTGCAACTTGCATAATGTGAGTAAAGACCTTTTACTCTACAGTAAAACTTGCTAATGATTTAGATAAAAGCAACCCAGCTACAATTGCCAACAGAATAAAATATTGTTGCAGCCACTTTTCAAAAAAAGAAGCCCAGAGGCTTTATACTCCAATGGAAAACACAATGAACAGAAAATTAAATATGTTTTATGCCATCTTTTTTATTGTCTTTATTGATACAAACAGAGCCTCAGCTGCACTGTCTTTTATAATTTGGTTAAAGTGTCAGAAATATTATTAAAGATCATAAAAAAATGTGTAATTCTATACAGGCAGCAATAAAAGCTTTTTATTTGTGTCCTTCATGTCAGTTATTTTATGTATCTTTTTTGGTATAAGGTTACATTTTTGTGTTCTTTTTTAGTTCCCTAAAATGCTGCCCCACCAAACATATTAGAGTATAGGTGAACTCTACTTGCTATAGCTCTTAATCACTGTAGCTCTCTGCTTTGCTCCCTCCTGCTTTGGAGTGACATTCTTCCTGTGAACTCTCTATAATTTAAAGTGTAGCTCCAGCATCCCCCTCCAAAAATTAAAAGTCAGCAGCTACAAATACAGTAGCTGCTGACTCTTAATATTAGGACACTTACCTGTCCTGGAATCCAGCAATGCTGGCACCCCAGTCCATTTTCCGATTGGCTCTCAGGTGCTGCCACCACCATTTGTGGTATAAGAAACCGGCAGTGAAGCCTTTCAGCTTCACAGCCAGTTCCCTGCTGCACATGCGTAAAAAACGCTTTCTAACTGGCCCAGTGGTGGAGGAAGGTGGAGGGGGGCCGAACTTCCAGGGGACCTCATTGCATCTTGCCACAGGCAGTTTCTCCTGGAAGTGGGGACGGGTACCTGTCAAAAACAGGTACCCATTTCCCCCTTCCCCTGAAAGATGCCAAATGTGGCGCCAGAGGGGGAGAGGAAGCAAACAAGCAGAGCTTCCCCTTTTGGGTGGAGCTCCGCTTTAAAATGTATAAAAATAACTCAAGGATAGTGGTCTACACTTGTGCGGGTCTGGAACTTGTGCATAATCACATGTGTTCCTGACCCACTGGCAAAATGCTCTGCTCTTTTGCAGACTCAAGGGGGGGGCTTTAATTCCTAAAGAGGAACTAAAGAAACTAAGGGGATCAAGACTCCCCTTTTCAATGGTCCCTTGCTAGTGCCTGCAACCTCTCCTGTGTGATGGTTGTCAGTCATCTTAATTACCTCAGGAGCTAGGCATTCTGGAACCCAGGGATCAAGCCGGCTGTTGTAAGTTGAGCTGCGCATGGGTAGCTCAGTTTACATTCTGGGGTTTGCTGTGAGAAGGCAGGTAGGTGTACTTTATTGTAGAAGAGACATTGCATGTCTTTTCTGCAATAAAAAAACCTGCCTGCTCACAATATGTAACAGTGAAACTTTACTTCCACTTTATTGGCTCCCCCACACATCGGAAACCACAGTTAATTTTTGTATGCGCAAAACTGCATGGGGCGGCAGTAACATGTGGCCACATTTATAAAATGTGAATGGACTGCTGTGCCCATGCAAACACGACATGCAGGACCATCATAAGTGTGAACCTAGACTTACACAGTATTAAAGTGACACTAAAGGTTCATTTTTTTATTTTTTTAAAATAACAGACATATCATACTTACCTCCACTGTGTAGCTTGTTTTGCACAGAGTGGCCCCGAACCTGGTCTTCTGGGGTCCCTCAGCGGCTCTCTTGGCTCCTCCCCGCATCAGATAACCCCCTGGGAGAAGCAATCTCCTGGGGGGTTACCTTGCAGGCACACTCCCGGGTTCAGCATTCAGTGTCCATATACGCCGAATGCAGTACTAGGCCCCGCCCCCAGAGGCCGTGTCATTGGATTTGATTGACAGCAGCGGGAGCCAATGGCTGCGCTGCTATCAATCTATCCAATCAACAGTTGAGAACCCCCTAGGAGAGAGACGGCGCATCCCAGTGGGACAAGTTCGAGGGTTCATGTAAGTAAAACGGGTGGGGTGCTGGGGGCCAGTCACTGACAGAGGATACATTAAGGTGAAAAAACACGAACCTTTACAACCCCTTTAATGTCTTCATCTTCACGCCACAGTGTTCGGGCCTGCTGACCACCAACTCAGACAAAAATGCAAAAATGCTGTATCTTGGGAGGAGGTCACGTGGTTCTTTATGCTTAAAAGTTCTGGTTATTTAAAAAATGTTACAACGAAGCAATGGGGAAATACCTCAAAGATGAGTATCAGTGAGCTGGGGGTTGTTTGTACAAGAGATCCTTTCATTTTGCCCTGTGTGTCCCTTATTTGTCAGAAACCAATCAGAAATTATGTATGTTGTCAAAACTACAAAGATTACCAACTCCTGGTAGGTTAAATGTTGCTATTGTATCTAAAAACATGGTAATATGTATCTGTTCCTATGAACAAGTTGTCAAGGGTTGCATAATGCTATTTATAGAAAGCAATGAGTAAACTGTTAACAAAGTTTCAGCCTGATTTTATAAGATTTTCTCAATGCAGGTATCCCAAAATGTCAGCAGTTTACACCAAAACAATCATGATGTTTTTAGTTCTAGATGTTTGGCAGATTCTCCTAAGCTGCCTTGCATGACTTCTCATGCTGCACTGTGGTTTTCTGCCATTCCCCACAGCTAGGCACCAGAGGTTGTATCATCAGCTACAACAAATGCATTAAACAAACACAGTGATAACTCACTAGAGATTGCCATAGCCCACAGTGCTGATCCAACCAATCATTACAGTTACAGCACAACTGCTAAACTTCACTGTTCATTGCATCTTTTGTCAGTTATTCTCTTTTCTTGTTCAGTGCATGATCTGCTGACAGTATGTACTTCAAGCTGAATAATCCTACTCACCACTTCTGTTGTGAACGATTGTTAGCAGTGCTGTAGTTATGTATAGAGGATAGCGAGCATTATGGAGGGTCAAGGTCTGTTACTGAGGGCTACATGTACTCGGGGTGAGAGTGTACTGAGGGTTAGGGTAAAGGCTCATGCAGACAGTATTCTTGCCAAATGCAGCCTTTTGTATTCAAATGCAGTGTTGCTCAAACACATAGATTTATGCAAAATGCAACTGTTGATAAAAAATTTGAATTGCTTTGCCTGCAATACAAATATGACCCGCTGTGTCCATAAAACCTCAACACAATGCAAAGTAGTGCAGCCTCTACACTATACTATTCAATGGCTGTCTGCTGACCTGTGCTTGATACACTGTATGCATTTCAAAAGCATTTAGGTTGGGTTCACACTGTGCGCGGACGCGGCTCACAGCAGGGATCTGGTGCATCCCTGTTCACCATTTCAGGAGCGAATCAGGTCCGAATTTTTTCCTAAATTTGGACCTGAAACAGAGCCAAAGATGCACAGGACCTCTGTGCAATGCGCTCCGCTGCCGCCCCATAGATGTGTGAACCGGCTCCATTGAGAGCCGTTCACACTCTCTTGTCACGTGAATTAGATGCGGGGAAACTCGCATCCAGTTCACATCAGTGTGAACCCAGCCATAAAGTGATTGTAAACAATCACCTTGTAAAGCAACCCATTCAGTTTAAAATAGAAATGAAATGCATAACATTTTTGATTAGATTTAGAACAAATTATAAATGCCTTTTACCTTTTTTTTGAGTTTGTTCTCAACTGCATAAGAGCTGGTGGGAGTAGAAGCAGCAGCACACTGAGCTTCCCAGTGCATGCCATGACAAGTATGATCATTGGAGGAGAGCACACTGAGTTCCCAGCATAGCTAGAGAACTGACCATGGTGTGATCTCCTGCTTAGTGTGGTCAGTTTTTAATAGGAAAGCAAGGGGACTAGCAGAAGCACCAGGGATTTTACATAAAGGAAGCAATACAAAGAGAACAAGAAACTTTCTTACACAAGTACATGGTACAGCAGCCATATATCAGGAATATGAAGTGTTGGGGTAACAAATGGTTTAAGACTCGTGTACTAAAGTATTCACCTTACAAAGATTGTTTCTATTATAATTAATTAGTACATGTTAAAATACATACTTTTTTTCTAAAGTTTTAACCAAAAATGTCTGCGTATTTTAGTTGCATTTTAGTTTACTATTAGGAACATACCTCAGCATTTCTAACACAGCAATAAAATTATTTTCCACACTTATTTTTTAACCAGTTCCCACCCAGACCAATATAATCTCTGTGTGTGTATATATATATATATATATATATATTATATTTTAGCAGAGACCCTAAAGAATAAAATGGTGGGTGTTGCAATTTTTTATGCCACACTATTTTTGCACAGCGGTTTTTCAAACACAGTTTATTTTTAAATACACTTTAATGATATATATACTATAATACCCATTTTTTTTGTTAAAATATAAAAGATAATGTTATGCAGAGTAAATAGATACCTAACAAGTCGCGCTTTAAAATTGCATAGGCCGGTGGAATGGCACCAAACTACAGTACCTAAAAATTCCTATTAGCGATGCTTTAAAAGACTTTACAGGTTACCAGCGTAAAGTTACACAAGAGGTCTGGAGCTATTATTGCCACCGCTCTAACGTTCACAGCGATACCTCACATGTGTGTTGCGATTACCATTTACATTTGCATGCGAGGCTTACATATGCATTCACGTTTACATGTAAGCATGGGGGAAAGGGCATTTTTAATTTTTTTAAATTATTCTTATTATTATTCGCTACTGGTCACATTGCTCCTGGGCTCTGCGATCAGACAGCAGAGCCCAGGAAAGGTGGGAGGGGGGCACCCTTCTGCCGCCCACAGAAGTGATCAAGTGGCTATTCAACCACTCAAATCCCTTCTGGTAAAGAGGGAATCACCGACTGAAAATATTCACACTGGGATGTTGCCTGCAGGTGTAGGCATCTTCCCAGTATAACTGTTTCAACCCGGAGACGTCATATGACGTCATAAGGATGGGAAGTGGTTAACTTTAAGTCCCGATTCACACTATTGTGGTGTGGGAAACAGCATGTTATTCAGACAGGAATCGCACCACATTCCTGTTCTAATCACATGCAATTCTTTGCAGTGCAATTTGAGCTATTCATTTTGTATGGCTGAAATTGCACCGCAAACCAAACAGCACCCACACGAAAGGTGTAGGCACCTTTTTTTCTGGAATCTGATCGCATGGGTGTTTACAACCATGCTATCCTATTCAGCTAATCTCACTGCATTTTGCAATCTGTTTGGGGTGTCATCAACTTGACATAGACACCCGCAGCAATTTTCATTAACGGAGTGCTATTGTGATGCATGCAGTAAATGCACAGGATTCGCTGCAAATCCCGCACTGCATCTGTGTGAACCAGCACTAAAGCGGTATTAAAGTGGAAGTAAACCCTCACATATACCCACTGAAGTGGACAGCCTCCCTACATAAGTTTTACTTGTATATCTTCTGTCTTCATCTGTATATATCCTTTAGAAAGTGCTTTTCTTGTTAGAGTTTTTCTCTTCCTGGTTAGCACTGGGAGTGGATTATTGGCATACAGCCCATACAGTTGATTGGAGGAAAGGAATGTGTAGAGCTCTGCTCTTAGATGGCAAGCTGACTGCTAATCTATTTATAGCAACCTCCCCCGACACATACTTCTATCTCCCGTCTCAGAGAACATGTGAGAAGTTATCAGGCTGATAACAGAGCTATGGAGCAAGAGACAGCTATGGGACTCAGTGCTTTGAAGAGAGATAAGAGAATAGTAAAGATATATGTGCCCAGCTCAAATTTCATGATTGGGTTTACATCCACTTTAATCCCAAAAACAAAAATTGCAGATTACCAATTCTTAGTTATGGTGGCTGCATTTTTGGGGTTTTTTCATTTCTTTTCAGCTGGAAAACCAGCCAGTAAGTCTGCTATTTTTCAATTTCCTTTATAGTCCAATCTATCCAGACAAAGTAGCAGCTAGAGGGTTGAAACAAACAATTTATCACTGATAGGTGTGCTTACAATGGTCAACTTTTATTTATTTGTGTAAAACTTTTATCCAAATGGCAAAGAACTGTTTGCTGTAACTTCTTGCAGTGTGTTAACTGGAGTTCACCTTAAATTTGTTCGTCGAGCCCATCTACTGTAAATCTGCTAGACTAAGACTACCTTTTCCCCAGACTGACAATGCTGCTGTCCAAAGATGTCTGCTCTACTACTTCATCCAGAATGCATACACCCTAGGACAGGAAGTGTGTTTCTTGCCAGAACACCATGTGAATTGAAGGAAAAAAAGCCTAAGAAAATGAATGCAGCCCCCACATCTAAGGCTTGGTAAGCTGCAACGCATTACATTCATGTTTTGGGTGTAATATCGCTTTAAGGTCACAGCGATAGAAATAAAAAAAGCATTAAGTGTAAAAAAAACTTTTTGCAGAAGCCTGTTACTTATGTTTTCATTACTAATTTGCAAACTTTTTAACTTCCAAGTGAATATGGAAATAAGTAGTACCACTTTTTTATTTATTGTTTGACCAATCATAAAAAAGACAACAACATCATGGTGTTCCATCTTCTTATGCTGCGTACACACAAGCGGACTTTACGGCAGACTTTGCCCGGCGGACTGGATTTCGTCGGACAATTCGATCGTGTGTGGGCTCCAGCGGACTTTGTTTGCTCAAAAGTTGGACGGACTTATGCCGCGTACACACGGTCGGACTTTCCGGCATACTTAGTCCGGCGGACCAGAGTGTGCCGGACAATCCGCCCGTGTGTAGGCGCCGGCGGACTTTTCCGGCGGACTTTTTCCCAAAAGCCCGCCGGACCTAGATTTGAAGAAAGTTTTAAATCTTTCCGCCGGACTCAGTTTCGGGCGGAAAGTCCGCTCGTGTGTGTGCTGGTCCGACGGAAAGCCCGCTCGTGTGTATGCTGGTCCGACGGACCAGATACGACACGAGGGCAGGGTATTGCATCTCGCGCTCGCTGCAATAGGAAAAACACATTTTCCTATTGCGGCGAGCGCGGGGCATACCAGGCCCTTAGGTCTGGTATGGATTATAAAGGGAACCCCCTACGCCGAAAAAACGGCGTGGGGTCCCCCCTAAAATCCATACCAGACCCCGATCCGAGCACGCAGCCTGGCCGGTCAGGAAAGGGGGTGGGGACGAGCGAGCGCCCCCCCCCCCTCCTGAACCGTACCAGGCCGCATGCCCTCAACATGGGGGGTGGGTGCTTTGGGGGAGGGGGGCACCCTGCGGGGCCCCCCACCCCAAAGCACCTTGTCCCCATGTTGATGAAGACAAGGGCCTCTTCCCGACAACCCTGGCCGTTGGTTGTCGGGGTCTGCGGGCGGGGGCTTATCGGAATCTGGGAGCCCCTTTAATAAGGGGGCCCCCAGATCCCGGCCCCCCACCCTATGTGAATGAGTATGGGGTAAATGGTACCCCTACCCATTCACCTAGGGAAAAAGTGTAAGTAATAAAACACACTACACAGGTTTTTAAAATAGTTTATTAAACAGCTCCGGGGGGGGATCTTCCTCCGGCTTCGGGGGTCCCTCCGCTTCATCTTCTCCCGGCGTCCGGTTGGTTCTTCTCCCGGTGTTCCAGTTCTTCGGCCGGCTCCTCTGCTGTCTTCAGGTAGCTCTCTTGCCAGCAGAGGTCCGGACTCCTGGGCTTCTGGGCTTCTTCTCTTCTCTTCTCTTCTCTTCTCTTCTCTTCTCTTCTCTTCTCTTCTCTTCTCTTCTCTTCTCTTCTCTTCTCTTCTCCAGATGTTGACACGACGCTCTCTCCGGCTGGACTGCTCTCCGAGGGCTGCGTTGTGACTTATATAGGCGGAGACCCCGCCCCCTTTTGATGTCACAGTCCCTGGGCATGCTGGGACTGTGACGTTTTAGGGGGCGTGGTCACTGGGTGATGTTGACCACGCCCCCTAAAACGTCACAGTCCCAGCATGCCCAGGGACTGTGACATCAAAAGGGGGCGGGGTCTCCGCCTATATAAGTCACAACGCAGCCCTCGGAGAGCAGTCCAGCCGGAGAGAGCGTCGTGTCAACATCTGGAGAAGAGAAGAGAAGAGAAGAAGCCCAGAAGCCCAGAAGCCCAGGAGTCCGGACCTCTGCTGGCAAGAGAGCTACCTGAAGACAGCAGAGGAGCCGGCCGAAGAACTGGAACACCGGGAGAAGAACCAACCGGACGCCGGGAGAAGATGAAGCGGAGGGACCCCCGAAGCCGGAGGAAGATCCCCCCCCGGAGCTGTTTAATAAACTATTTTAAAAACCTGTGTAGTGTGTTTTATTACTTACACTTTTTCCCTAGATGAATGGGTAGGGGTACCATGTACCCCATACTCATTCACATAGGGTGGGGGGCCGGGATCTGGGGGCCCCCTTATTAAAGGGGCTCCCAGATTCCGATAAGCCCCCGCCCGCAGACCCCGACAACCAACGGCCAGGGTTGTCGGGAAGAGGCCCTTGTCCTCATCAACATGGGGACAAGGTGCTTTGGGGTGGGGGGCCCCGCAGGGCGCCCCCCTCCCCCAAAGCACCCACCCCCCATGTTGAGGGCATGCGGCCTGGTACGGTTCAGGAGGGGGGGCGCTCGCTCGTCCCCACCCCCTTTCCTGACTGGCCAGGCTGCGTGCTCGGATCGGGGTCTGGTATGGATTTTAGGGGGGACCCCACGCCGTTTTTTCGGTGTAGGGGGTTCCCTTTATAATCCATACCAGACCTAAGGGCCTGGTATGCCCCGCGACGGGGCTCGCAAGGTGTCAATCTCGCCGATAAAAGCGGCAAGATTGACTTCCTTTTCTAGTCCCGTCACACCTGAGTCACGTTCAAAATGAACGGACTTGTCCGTGTGTGGGCAAGTCCGTTCATTCTGAAAGTCCGCCGTAACTCCGGCGAAAGTCCGTCGGAAAGACGGGCGGACTTAGCCCGCCGGAAAGTCCGGTCGTGTGTGGGCAAGTCCGTCCGTTTTAAAGTCCGGCGCACCTGGCGGACAAAGTCCGTCGGAAAGTGTGCCGGACCAAGTAGGATAGAAAGTCCGACCGTGTGTACGCGGCATTAGATTTGAAACATGTTTTAAATCTATCCGACGGACTCTTCTTTCTAGTGGACAAACCGGTCGTCTGTGTTCTAGTCCGACGAACTCAAACTGACGCATGCTCTGAAGCAATTACAAGATGGAAGCGCTCGGTCTGGTAAAACTAGCCTTCGTCTTGAAGCTAGCACATTTCTCTTCTGAGATCTTTTAGTACAGCGCTTTTTGTAGGATTGATAATGCGAGAGGAATGAAGTTGTTTTTCTGCTTTATATTCACACAGAGTTCTCACAAACTACTTTCTTCATGATTTATCCTCATGCCATGACTAATATAATATTTGTAAAAAGCCAGATCTCCATAAAAAAAAAAATTGTAATTAGATTTTGGACTCATCTTTATTTTTTTATTGATTTCAACACTTATCTATTTTACAATGTGTGCTAAATTATACCAACATTTTTTTTTTTTGTGTGGATTTTCAAGTTACCACAATAACCTTACATAGTAGGTGAGGTTGAGCTCGCCGCTCTTACAGTAAAGAACCCTCTACGTAGTTTAAGGTTAAACCTCTTTTCTTCTAATTGTAATGAGTGGCCACGAGTCTTATTAAACTCTCTTCTGCGAAAAAGTTTTATCCCTATTGTGGGGTCACCAGTACAGTATTTGTAAATTGAAATCATATCCCCTCTCAAGCGTTTCTTCTCCAGAGAGAATAAGTTCAGTGCTCGCAACCTTTCCTCATAACTAAGATCCTCCAGATCCTTAATTAGCTTTGTTGCCCTTCTTTGTACTCGCTCCATTTCCAGTACATCCCTCCTGAGGACTGGTGCCCAGAACTGGACAGCATATCCAGGTGCGGCCGGACCAGAGTCCTGTAGAGCGGGGGAATTATCGTTTTATCCCTGGAGTTGATCCCCCTTTTAATGCATGCCAATATTCTGTTTGCTTTATTAGCAGCAGCTTGGCATTGCATGCCATTGCTGAGCCTATCATCTACTAGGACCCCCAGGTCTTTTTCCATCCTAGATTCCCCCAGAGGTTCTCCCCCCAGTGTATAGATTGCATTCATATTTTTGCCACCTAAATGCATTAGTTTACATTTTTCTACATTGAACCTCATTTGCCATGTAGTCGCCCACCTTAATATTTTGTGTTGTTTTAATGAACCTTAATGAGGTTGTTGTCCCTTGTTCATTAGACATAGGGGGGGTGTATTTTACAAAGGCAAATTCATTTTTCACTACAAGTGCTAATTCTACTTGGAATTGCACAGAAAGAGCATTTTGAAGTGCCTTCGCTGTGGATCGGAGGGGCACATGCAAGGAAGCCCAAAAAACAAAAAAAACAAACTTTTTATTGCACATGATTTTATGATAAAATCAGCAGAGCTTCCCCTAATTTCAGCTCTTCCCTTCAGATTTACAGCGACTGCACTTCCAACAAGTGCACTTGCTGTGCAATTTCTAAAGTGAACTTTTCACTAGTACTTTTCACTTGATATTCAAAATGATTTAGCCTTTTGTCAAAAACACACATAGGGGTTGATTTACTAAAGGGAAAAAGACTGTGCACTTTGCAAAGTGCAGTTGCCCTCTGCAAGAGCAGTTGCTCCAGAGCTTAGTAAATGAGCAGAAGCTCTGCTGACTTCCATCATCCAATCATGTGCAAGCAAAAATGCTGTTTTTATAATTTTCCTTGCACAGGATTGGGTACTCTTTGCAAAGTCAAGCCTTTTAACTAATTTCTGAAGCTCTGGAGCAATTGCACTTGCAGAGGGCAACTGCCCTCTGCAAAGTGCACAGTCTATTTGCTTTTCTTAAATCAACCCCATAGTCTTTTTGACCTGTACCTGCCTACTCCCAAACAAAATGGCGTTTTTGAATCAAAACACATAGGCAATAATGTATAAGGTAACCAAAAAATACATTTATTTTTGTGAAAAAAAATTAGGAAGGCAACACTGGAGACACTTTTAGAATCTGGGAAGCCTTTCGTCCCCCAGGACACACATCAAGTTTTAGGACAAGAATATTGATATCTTGCGACTAGGGAGCACAGGGAGCACAGTCAGACCAGACAGAAGCCAGGCAATCACTTTTGAGTCTTCCATGGAGCCTTCCCTGCACGCTTCTCTGCAGCCTTCCCTCCACGCTTCTCTGCAGCCTTCCTCGGAGGTTGTGCCTCTGGTGGTGTACTTGGGGCAGGAGGAGGAGGAGTGGCGGCTTCATCTGCCAGATATGTGGTAGCAGTAAGCTCCCCTCTCAAGCCCTTCTCAAATGCCTTAAAAATTAGACCCTCACAGAGGAGGCGTTGGCCCTTTTCCAACTCCAGCAATCTGCTGGCTATATAGGTGCCATACGCCTCCTCTGCATTGGGTGGTTTGCTCAGGATCTGGCTTGCTTCCCGTATGAGGGCTAGGGATTCCTGCTCGGTTTGTGTCATTCTCCTGGGCCTTTGGTGGAGAATGTGGAGGGGAGGCACCTAACATTCCGTGCGGCTTCGACTTGGCCCAGCCACAGCCTCCTCCTCTCTCCCACTGGGCAAGGCCTCCTCCTCTCTCCCACTGGGCAAGGCCTCCTCCTGGCTGAGGTCATCCTGTGTCAAAAAAAGGGACATAGTTGTAATTTTGTGTTATGCAATCACACACAATTTTCAGCTCATGACTTTCAAATATAATTTACACAAAATAGTAAAGGCTATCTATTTGACACCACCATTATTTCAGCTGATCAACAATATCTGAAGTACATAGGCGTGCACACAGGGTGTGCCAGGTGTACCTGGGCACACCCTAATTGCCTTGTGTGCTGCATATTCCCTCCTGTTTTGACCACTGATATTTCATCCCCCCCAAAAAAAGTTACACAAGCCCAAAAATTTGGGGAAAAGAAAATTAACTAAATTACACTGTCCACTGCCCTACTGACACCATTAGTACATATACACATGCATATGTATTTAAGCTTTGGGGTGCACACCCTAATGCAAGAGGCTGCGCACACCTATGCAGAAGTATATTTTTGGCCACTACTGTCTAGTGATATGTCTCCATATTAATATTTGTGCTGAAGTCATTTTTTAGGAAGCACTTAAAAAATTAACACGTTAACATCATTAATAACATTTACACAATCACAAATTACACAAAAAATGATACCTGGCTGAAGCTGGGCGCATCAACTTCATCAATGATGAAAAGGCCCAGTTCATCCTGGGACTCCTCAGCTGGGGTGGAAGTGGATGGAAGGCTGGAGGGAAGAGTGGAGGGAAGGCTGGAGGGAAGGGTGGGGGGAAGGGTCGAAAGTGATTGCCTGGCTTCGGTCTGGTCATCCAGGAATCGCAGTTTGTGGTAGTACTGCTGCTGCACCGGATCTGAGCGACTCCTGGATTTTATTGTGTTCCCACTTATACATGTTTCGCAAGATACCAATTTTCTTGTCCACAAACTTGAGGTCTGCCTGGGGGACTCGAGTTTCACAAACTCTAAAAGTGTGCCCAGTGTTGCCTTCCTTACATCCCTATTATAATATAGTGGGTGTTTGACCTCCCACAGGTTTTTCTTTTCCTGAGCTCAATAAATTGTGACAAAAATTCTTCCTCTTTAAAGGGATTCATTGTTTCTGAAAGACAAGACACAAGATCTAAACTAATGTCAGTCACAAATCACAGGATTATTTTGGTTTGTAATCTAGGGGACACATACATACACACACACACACACACACACACACACACACACACACACACCAAACACACACACCCCCACTTTAATCTTACCTTCGTTTCTGACGCTCGCTACTTCTGCACGGACATACGTAGGCCATCGTAATAGCTTTATATACACTGCGCATGTGTCATGCTCCGCCTGCATCACCCGCCCCTGACGTTCTTTAGTACAATTTGTCCCCGCCCCTTCACTCTTCGTTGCGCAGTTGGAGTAGATAGCTAAAATGCCGGAGAGAATTAGTGGAAGTAGCGCGGAGGAAAGCCCGGAGCTCCAACCATCCACATCCCGGAGGAGATATAAGGCCACCAACATGGCTTTTGAAGAGATGGTGGAGATGGTGTCCATATTGAGAAGGGAGGACTACGATGGCAAAAAAGGACCGTACACATGACCGAATATGCGTAAGGACAAAATAATGTCCTCAATTGTCACCGCTCTAGAAGCTAAATTTGGCACAAAACGGTCAAAAGAACAATTGAGGAAGCGGTGGTCTGACATCAAAAGTCGGGAGCCAGAACAATATTGGCGAATAAAGAAGCTGCTTAAAAAAGTAAGTACTTGTTGTGTTTTCCTATTGAGATACTTAACTTGCATGCTGATCCATATTTTTTTACTTTATACAGCATCGTTCGTAAAGACCGTTCTTTGTAAAATACATATGATACTTTAGAAAATGACGTTATTTTTTCGCAAAATACGATGGTACAGGATTGTACATACATTTATGTCTTGATAATTTGTCAAATTCCCACAATTTGTCGATGTGGTGTAGATGTGTTGGAAAATATAATGCTTCTTCAAAAATGATTCAGTGTAATGTAGGGACAGGACACAGCAGCTGTTTACACATCTGGACTCGCGAGCACTATAGTGTACTATGTGACCATAAATACATTTTAGAGGGGTAATACACATAGGAGATCATTGAGGTGTCTGCATCTGTGAAACTTGCCAGAAAATGTGCATTGTTTATAATTGTTGTTCAGAGGGAATGTTCATCCTGTCTTCTAAATTTTTGATGACCAAAAAAGGCAATTGGCCACAACTCCTAACCAACGTTTAAGATTATTTACTAGAATTTAAAATATCACTGTGTTTTAACTATACCTTTTGTTCTCTTCTCATAGGGGAGAAAAGACTCAGACAACAGTCCAAGGATCCCAGGACCCCCCCAAGTCACCAGCCTGAGGCAGAAGATACCCCAAGCCCCAGCCCAAGACCACGCCCACCCGACGACCTGGAGCAAGGAGAGGTGGAGGAAGTGTGCGAGGTTTCAAGCCCACCAAGTGAGTGACTGACACCCCAGCTTAAGGTAATGTATTTTGGTGTGCATATTGTAATCCTTGTTTTTATTCACTCATTTTAGGTGAATTTTCTGGTTGTAGAAGGCCAAGCGGCAAAGCCATTCACCACAGACAGTGCCCAAAGACTGATTGGCCAGATAATGCTGTGGAATGGCCAAATAGATAAAATGCGTGACCAAATTCACAGCATGCAACTTCGCCTGGACTCCATGCAACAGGAAATGAAGAACATGATTGATGTGTTGGGCAGAATATAATAACGTTTGGCCTAAAAACATCAATCATGTTCTTCATTTCCTTGTGAAGTTTGTTTTTTCTACTAAATGTTTTTAGAATTTTTTGGTGATACCCAAATTTTCATTATGATGCACACAGTGTGTCATCATGTGCTATCTTCCATCATGGGTTATCAATGTACTTGTTTTGTGTTTGCAACCCCTTCATCCTAAAAATTATTTTGTGGTGATAGGAACAAAAAAAGGGATTGCACACACAAAACACGTACATTGCTCACCCATGATGGGAGATAGCACATGTTGACTTGACCCTTTTGTAATTCTCAATTTTGAGCATATTAAAAAGGAACGATTTCCAAGGGTGACATCACATGCACCGTTCTTTAAATATTGAACTTTGTAAGTTCTTTAATGTTTGGTTATGTTTATAAAAACACTGTTGTGAATGTAAATATTTTTATCAAGGTCTATTTTTGAAAAAATATGCCTTTAATAACGTAAAAAAAAAGATATATTTTTACACCAATAAAAATCATTAAAAAAAATAAAAACAAAAAAAAAAAATTAAAAAATGCACCTTTCAATGTGCACAAAGTAAAAAGTTTTTACTAATACAATGTGTGTGGCTGATTATTTCAGACAAATATTTTTTAATTTTTTTTGGGGCCTGATTAAATAAAGGTAAATGCACTTGCCACTACTACAAGTGCACTAGGAGACAGACATAACTAAATGCAAACAAGAATAAAAACAAGATATTTTTGATCAATTCTTCTTATTTATTTTTTTGGTAAAATTAAAGCTGTTGCTGAATAGTAATGGCCCCCCGACCATTAAAATAATTAACATAACGCTCACGCACTTGACATGCGGTTCGGGGGGCCAAGCCAATACGGCCAATTTCTAGGCCTGTCATTGTGGTATCCTGTTCCAGTCCGGCCTCAGGCCCAACAGAAGATATATATGTTGCTGAATGTCTCCTTAAAAAGTTATGTAGGATGCAGCAAGCAAGTATGACGTAATTTAGTTTATAGTCCGCCAGATTAATTGCAGAAAGGAATAAACAGAACCGGCTGGCCAGAATCCCAAAGGCATTCTCCACAACTCTTCTTGCTCTGGCCAGCCGGTAATTAAATACCCTCCTCTCAGGGGTGAGTGTCCTTTGGGGGAACGGCCTCATCAAGTGCTCACCGAGAGCAAACGCTTCATCAGCGATAAATACTGAGGAGAGTCCATCAACATTCTGGTCATCAGGTGGCAATCCCAGGCCACCAGTCTGGAGACGCTGGCACAGCTCGGTCTGTGCAAAGATTCCTCCATCAGACATCCGGCCGTTCTTCCCCACATCCACAAACAGAAAGTCCAAATGTGCCGAGACCATCGCCATCAAAAGTACACTATGGAACCCCTTGTAGTTATAGAAATAAGACCCCGAATGTGGTGGTGGCACAATCCGGACATGCTTCCCGTCAATCGCCCCGACACAGTTGGGAAAGTCCCAACGGTCAGCGAACTGCCATTCCTGTGTACTTGAAGAAAACTGTGGAGTGAAAAAAAAAATTAAGATAAGGACTTTGAAACCTAACTTGTATATCAGATTACACAAAAACATTAGTGAACAACAGCAGGCAAACATTATTAATATGTGTGTTTGTAATTGAAATGTTAAAAAACATAAGGCCCACTTATAAGATTAATCACCCCCTCTGATGGCCCATTGATCCATTTGAATGTGGGGGGGAGGTGTTCTAATTAGGGCCCAAAACACACCTGACTGTTTTAAACATTTGTGGGGTGGGGGAGGGGTTCTAATTAGGGCCCAAAACACACCTGACTGTTTTAAACATTTGTGGGGTGGGGGAGGGGTTCTAATTAGGGCCCAAAACACACCTGGCTGTTTTAAACATTTGTGGGGTGGGGGAGGGGTTCTAATTAGGGCACAAAACACACTTGACTGTTTTTAGACATTTGTGGGGTGGGGGAGGGGTTCTAATTAGGGCCCAAAACACACCTGACTGTTTTAAACATTTGTGGGGTGGGGGAGGGTCAAACAAGACAATGGAGCAGACAATAGACATTGTTCAAGGGACTATAGGCTAGAGATATAAATGGACCCAGGATTGCATGGTGGGGAGGTTATTGAAGGTAAATATGCAAGTAGGGCAATAAATGATTAATGTCCAAAAACAGGCATGCATGAAGATAAAGGGGACATTCACAGCATATTGAAAGCATGGCAATTAGGTAAGGAAGACATTTATACAATACATTAAAAAACATTTAATACATATCATGTAATGTTAAAGGATAAAACTTACCTTCATATAGTCCTTCTGCAGGACCTGAATGATGGCAGAACAAGTCTCTGGGATTATTATCCCCAGAGCCTGGGGGGAGATGCCTGTCAAGAACTTCAAGTCCTGAAGACTTCTCCCAGTCGCCAAGTAACGTAACGTGGCAACTAGCCTCGGCTCCGCACTGATGGCTTGCCTCATGCAGATATCCTGCCTGCTGATATAGGGGGTCAGCATAGCCAGCAGACGCTCAAAGACGGGGTCCGTCATCCGGAGATAATTCCTGAAATCCTCAGGATTATTCTCACGGAGCTCAAGGAGCAAAGGCATATGGGAGAATTGGTCATGCTGGCGCAACCAATTCTTCATCCATGAACTCCTCCTCGCCCTGTTCATGGACTGGACTCGGGTCAAAGTATTAACCCCAACACCAAGTCCCCACGCAGCACGAACTCGAGAACGAGTACGTCCACGCGACATGGCTTCAAAACGGTCGGCTGGTCAAACAAACAAACTTATAACAAATGCACTGAAGAACAGCAAGGCCTATGAAGAACGACCTGAAAATCAGGAACGAGCGGACCAGAATGGCCTGCAAGGCTGGTTACGAACTCACCAACACGCACTGAAAAGCAGATACAAACCTCACAAGCACAAACTGAACCGCAGAAAACGATCGAAATAAGCTAAAAAAATGAATAAAAACCAAGCGCTGATGTGGATAGATATGTGTGATATAAATAAATTGTGCTTAAAAATATATATACCAATATAGTTAGTGCTATGATAAAATCAGTAAATTAAAGCTGCTATCAATATAGGGTGATTAGATAACCAAACAAATAGTACTAAGCATAAAATTGATGCACTTTAAATAAATAGTGCACAATATGCTGCTGCGACTAAGCTTAAATCCAGGAATAAAAAATGCATACATGTGAATAAAATAGATAAATAATTATGGTGCTAATGCATGTGTTAAAATTGCCAAAATAAATCTTCAAATTGGTGATGTGACGGTGAATATAAATAAAATAATAATGACACTCTGAGTACAATGTCCAGGCAGAGATAAATAGTGGGGGAAAGTAAAAATAATTAAACAGTTCCTTCCCTTAATCCAGATTGATTGACTCACTGGGTTAGATCGTTTGTATCAGGATATTTAGTTTTTCTTGCTTCCCACTTTAGCCATAATACTGCTGGTGATTCGGCTCTCAGGATAAAGGTTTTATGCAAAGCAAGCAAAGAAAAAATAGATCATTGTGCAGTGAACTTACTAGATAGTACATAAGCAAAACAGGGACAAGAGATACACTCACAAACTCCCGGTCTATTAGAAGCATTCAAATATTCAGATTGCAGTCAGCCACTGTGGACGAGGTTTCCCATAGAGAAACAGCTGCTGTTAACATTCAGGTGTATTGCAGCACTGAACGTCCTAAGCTCCTCCCACGCGTTGCATCACTGACACGTGACTTTTTCAAGGATCTGCATATTTGAATGCTATCTAGTAAGTTCACTGCACAATGATCTATTTTTTCTTTGCTTGCTTTGCATAAAACCTTTATCCTGAGAGCCGAATCACCAGCAGTATTATGGCTAAAGTGGGAAGCAAGAAAAACTAAATATCCTGATACAAATGATCTAACCCAGTGAGTCAATCAATCTGGATTAAGGGAAGGAACTGTTTAATTATTTTTACTTTCCCCCACTATTTATCTCTGCCTGGACATTGTACTCAGAGTGTCATTATTATTTTATTTATATTCACCGTCACATCACCAATTTGAAGATTTATTTTGGCAATTTTAACACATGTATTAGCACCATAATTATTTATCTATTTTATTCACATGTATGCATTTTTTATTCCTGGATTTAAGCTTAGTCGCAGCAGCATATTCTGCACTATTCATTTAAAGCGCATCAATTTTATACTTAGATCGAAATAAGCTGAAGTGTGAAAAGCGCGAATCGTCTCTAACCAAACTTCTACTAACACGAGATAAACACGAGATTAGCAGAAGGAGCCCAAAGGGTGCCGTAGTGGGGCTTGAACTTCCTTTTTATAGTCCCGTCGTACGTGCTATACGTCACCGCGTTCCAAACCAGCGGACTTTTGCAGTGATCGTGTGTGGCCAAGTCCGTCCGTTTTTAAGTCCGGCGCAAGGAGCCGACAAAGTCCGGCGAAAAGTCCGCCGAGCAAAGTCTGCCGTAAAGTCCGCTCGTGTGTACGCGGCATTAGGCTACCAGCCCAACAAGCCTGGTGTACTGGATTGTAACCTCATAGCGTGAGGGTCAGTGAACATGTGGACTTCCCTCCATGTGGATATCAGGCTATAAGCCCATTTTAATTAGGGAAGTGGTTTAGAAAGTTTCTAAAAAAGGAGTTCCTTAGCAAAGCACTGGTGTTTTGGTAGTTGGGGTACTGAGAGTGTTGCCATTGAGTAGGGGATTATTGACAAACAACTTGGCCCTATAAAACTGCTGAATTTTATCCCCTTATTCTCTTACTTCTTCACTCCAGCCAGCACATAACATTAACCATAAATACATAGATGTGCACCAGTATGGAATTATATAAGATTTATATACTGTAATAACATATTCATAATAGTACATACACACATCCAATGTACAAACAGGTAATATCAGCAAGATACCTCCAGATGAATGTTGCAGCAAAGTCCAGTTGCAGAGGCCCCTGAGGATGATCACTGTGTATGCAGGGTCCGTCTTGGTGTCAAAGACCTGAAATTCTGAAGACAGAATCAATGGTGATGGGAGGAGTCTTCAAATTTTGTCCAGGCAGCCTGGAATGCAGCTTCTCACTTGCAGAAACTGTGGTATGACTCTGGAACTCTGAATCAGTCTACCTACTCTGCTCTTTAGGTCCTAGCAGCTTCTAATGAACCATGCAACCTGTAACTACCTATAGGCTGTTGGATGCCCATTCTAACTTTAGCCTATGCTGCTTACTGAGCCCTGAGCTAACACTAGCTATAGAATCCCAGACCTGAAGGAATAGGATTAGGTAGAATAACAGGAGCAGCATATAATAACTAT
Organism: Aquarana catesbeiana; assembly: GCF_042186555.1. Taxonomy (NCBI): domain Eukaryota; kingdom Metazoa; phylum Chordata; class Amphibia; order Anura; family Ranidae; genus Aquarana; species Aquarana catesbeiana. The sequence continues at coordinate 152,038,416 of NC_133332.1, read as the reverse complement.
TGCAATAAACAGATTCACCTACTATGGTACATCAAAATGACCACTACACACGCACACTGTGTCACAGACTGAACTATCTTGTATGGTACATACATGTGAGATAACCAAAAGGGGACAAATATATTTCTGTCACCAGTCTTTAAATGTATACACATATACACCCAGAAGCTATGGGCAACAATAGTAAACTATTAAACATAGAAACACTTGACTAATAATCCCTGCTTCTGGTCTGGATTAGCAGTAGCTGTCCCTAGTAGGACATGTGTTCCCAGACTATTCCTTATTAATTCTTCCCTCTGGGGTTTCAAACTCAGCCACCCAAAGACAGGAAGTGCTTGTACATACATAACTCTGTGATATTAAGCAGCAAAGTTATTTACAAATACAGACAGTAGATGACAGAATATCTATAGTGTTTAATATGAAGAAGCATAGAAACCCAGTAGATGACAGTAGGCATTTATTTCCAGAAGAAGAGTGTTGGTGAGTAAGACAGTGAGCACTGTATGTTGAAGAGGAATGCAGAGGGTATGGCAACAGCCAATATACAGTATGCAGAAGAACAGAGCAGAGGCTATGACAGCAAGCAGAATGAGCAGAAGATGACTGAGGCTATGACACTGGCCAGAATGTGCAGGAGAGGACTAAAGGGAGCATGACAATGTATGAAAATGTACTTTAATATGAAGTAAAAAGCAAATAAATGACAGTAAGCATTACGTCCAGCAGAAGATTGTTGGAGGGTAGGATAGTGAGCAGCAAGGGTGGCCCGTCCATTGTGGGTGGATGGACGCTGCCCCCCCATCCATGCGCCCGTCCTCTTTCCTGGTACCAGGCGCATTATTTCCTATGGCAGGGGTGTGTTTTTTGAAGCACTGTTTAGAGCCAGGGGCTCTAATAGGCTTTAAAATAGGGTGGGCCCAGGCCGCAGAGCATTGCGTCCTGAGCCTACCCAGGTGTGTTGCAACAGCAAATGAATATTTGCTGTTGAAACACTGATCCTCCTCTCGGCCAATCAGGAAGCGGGTCTGATACCCATCACTCGATTGGCTGAAAGGACAGACGATCCTATTGGACGCCTAGGAGAAGAAGGGAGGAGCCACACAGAGGACACAGGAGCTTCCTGCCCTCATAGAAGCCTGATGTCGCTGGAGCCTGCAACTCGCCGAAGCCCGTCGCTGCCTGCCGGAGCCCTCAACCCTCCGAAGCCGGCCAAAGCCTGCCGCTGGAGCCCGCAACCCCCTGCTGCCCGCTGAAGCCCACTGCATCCTGCAGGAGCCTGTAGCCTGCCTGCCAGAGGCCTGCTGGGGTAAGTGCGGGGGGGTGCTGAGATGCCACCGACCAATGGGGGGGTTGTTTGCCCCCCCCAAAAAAAAAACACCAGCCGCCACTGATGATCAGTGTATGTTGAAGAGGATTGCAGTGGGTATAACAGTAGGCAAAATGTGCAGAAGAGGATTAGGCAGGGTATGGCAGTCAGTGTGTTCAGGGGAAAAGTTTGTGAAGGTACAACACTGGGTAGTATTTGCAGAGGAAGGGTAGTATAAACTAATAGAATTAAAATAGTATTTTTGCAGGACAGCTTTACTGAACAGTAATGTTTGCCTCTTTTTCATTTACTGGATCCAGCAGATAAGGTGGTCATTTTTGTGAAAAGTTCCTGTAATTTTTACTATTTTTATTTTGATATTTCATGTCTTGCTGGTACAAATTTTTAGTATTACATTTATATTATTTATCATTTGTAATTTTACTATTTGCTAGTATAAAGCAACTAAGTGTGTGAAGTCAATAAAACTCCATGACAACATGTCCATGGCATGTGGTGACATGGTTTTCTTAATAAAAGCTAAACAAATCACATTAAAACTAGTTTTGGCATGTTGGCTGTTTTGGCCATTTATAGATAATATTTTTATAGAGTATATTTCCTTTGTGCCTGGTATTGTCAGCGCCTACAATCACAAAATCCTTTCTTGTTTATTGCTGTGAAATTTGTTATTGTAACACTTGTTTGTAGATAAATAGTTTTTAAACCAGATTTAGGCAACCTGTGACTCTGCATCTGTTATCAAACGTCATCTCCCAGAATGCTCTGCTAGCCTCTTATTTAACTAACAGCTCAGAGTCAGAAACTGTTCCCCTCTGTGAGGCAGCATGATATCACATTGCATCAGTTGAGATCAGAGACCAGAAACATGAAAATGTAGACTATTCCAAACAGAAAGTACTTGGCACTAATCACAATTATGTCATAAATAAAAGAAAACATGCCAAGATGCAAAGGGAATATCAGCTTTCATATCATAGCGGTTTATGTAATTTTTACAGATCGGATTGTCTTTATTAGACACTTAGAGATCCTACTGATTTTCAGTTCCTAGGGAAATTGACTTGCAAATACTTTGAACATCAAACTATTCTTCCTGAACTATAGTGATTTGACCGGACTACGTTTGTGTGAGTATTTACATGTGTTGCTATGTGCTTCCTGAATCACCCTTTCTACCTCATTGCTAGCAATGTGAGAGTTTCCATGAATTTATTCCATTCTTGTCCATTTTTGTTCATGAAAAAACATTACAAATCATTTTATCCAACCCATGGATGAAATGGAAAATACATGTCAAATGGAGTTTTGATTTCTCTAAACTAACAAACTATGTCCTGATTAGTGAGGGGTTTTTGATAATTAATTTTGTGTATCATCAAAACTGACTTGTTGGCAACATACAGTACAAAACAAAAAACAGTGACAAAAAAGTGGTGCAACAGAGTTAGTACTAAATATAAATAACAAAGAAGTTTTATTAAAATGAAGCATCTTTATTACAAAAAACTACTAAAACATATACACATTGATAAATAAGCGCTGCGTAAACTGTCGGCGCTATATAAATCCTGTATAATAATAATAATAATAATAAATTCTCACAATATACATATTGCCTGTAAAACGTTTATCACACCACCAAATAACACCAAATCAGTCCTGAATAATCATAGGGATGCCTGGTGTGGCGACTCTCAATATCCCATCAGGCTTGGTGTAGATTGATGTGGCGTGATAAAGCTCTACATGTTACTTGCATAAGTGCTTCCTCTGGAGCTAGGCAATTAGTCTAGATGAATAAAAACATAAAATAAGTCTAATACCCCGTACACACAGTCGGATTTTCCAATGGAAAATGTCCGATCAGAGCGTGTTGTCGGAAATTCCGACCGTGTGTGGGCTCCATCGGACATTTTCCATCGGATTTTCCGACACACAAAGTTGGAGAGCAGGAGATAACATTTTCAGAACAACAAAATCCGTTGTCGGAAATTCCGATCGTGTGTACACAAATCCGACGGACAAAGTGCCACGCATGCTCAGAATAAATAAAGAGATGAAAGCTATTGGCCACTGCCCCGTTTATAGTCCCGACGTACGTGTTTTACGTCACCGCGTTCAGAACGATCGGATTTTCCGACAACTTTGTGTGACCGTGTGTATGCAAGACAAGTTTGAGCCAACATCCGTCGGAAAAAATCCATGGATTTTGTTGTCGGAATGTCCGAACAAAGTCCGACCGTGTGTACGCCCTATTACAGTGCAATTAAAGAAAGACAAGTACATACTATATACTTATAAACACTAGATGTCCTTCCTCCGGATAGGGAGAGACAACCCTTAGTGTGGCCAGAGCAAATTGTGGCTACGGGGACATACACTTATTTGCTCACAGCTACGGTGTTACATTATGCATATTTGTTATCACATATCAGTGGTGGTGGATTATGTTTGCATGTGTCCCCATGTGGCCACAATTTGCTCTGGCCACACAAAGGGTTATCTCCTGCTCTACTACCAGCATTTATAAGTACAGTCAGGTCCATAAATATTGGGACATCAACACAATTCTAATCTTTTTGGCTCTATACACCACCACAATGGATTTGAAATGAAATGAACAAGATGTGCTTTAACTGCAGATTTTCAGCTTTAATTTGAGGGTATTTACATCCAAATCAGGTGAACGGTGTAGGAATTACAACAGTTTGTATATGTGCCTCCCACTTTTAAAGGGGCCAAAAGTTATGGGACAATTGGCTGCTCAGCTGTTCCATGGCCAGGTGTGTGTTATTCCCTCATTATCCCATTTATAGGGAGCAGATAAAAGGTCCAGAGTTCATTTCAAGTGTGCTATTTGCATTTGGAATCTGTTGCTGTCAACTCTCAATATGAGATCCAAAGAGCTGTCACTATCAGTGAAGCAAGCCATCATTAGGCTGAAAAAACAAAACAAACCCATCAGAGAGATAGCAAAAACATTAGGTGTGGCCAAATCAACTGTTTGGAACATCCTTAAAAAGAAAGAACGCACCGGTGAGCTCAGCAACACCAAAAGACCTGGAAGACCACAGAAAACAACTGTGGTGGATGACCGAAGAATTCTTTCCCTGGTGAAGAAAACATCCTTCACAACAGTTGGCCAGATCAAGAACACTCTCCAGGAGGTAGGTGTATGTGTGTCAAAGTCAAAAATCAAGAGAAGATTTCACCAGAGTGAATGCAGAGGGTTCACCACAAGATGTAAACCATTGGTGAGCCTCAAAAACAGGAAGGCCAGATTAGAGTTTGCCAAACAACATCTAAAAAAGCCTTCACAGTTCTGGAACAAAATCCTATGGACAGATGAAACCAAAATCAACTTGTACCAGAGTGATGGGAAGAGAAGAGTATGGAGAAGGAAAGGAACTGCTCATGATCCAAAGCATACACCTCATCAGTGAAGCATGGTGGTGGTAGTCTCATGGCGTGGGCATGTATGGCTGCCAATGGAACTGGTTCTTGTATTTATTGATGATGTGACTGCAGCAGCAGGATGAATTCTGAAGTGTTTTTGGCAATATTATCTGCTCATTTTCAGCAAAATGCTTCAGAACTCATTGGACGGTGCTTCAAAGTGCAGATGGACAATGACCCGAAGCATACTGCGAAAGCAACCAAAGAGTTTTTCAACGGAAAGAAGTGGAATGTTATGCAATGGCCAAGTTAATCACCCGACCTGAATCCGATTGAGCATGCATTTCACTTGCTGAAGAAAAAACTGAAGGGAAATTGCCCCAAGAACAAGCAGGAACTGAAGACAGTTGCAGTAGAGGCCTGGCAGAGCATCACCAGGGATGAAACCCAGCGTCTGGTGTTGTCTATGCATTCTGGACTTCAGGCTGTAATTGACTGCAAAGGATTTGCAACCAAGTATTTAAAAGTGAAAGTTTGATGGATGATTGTTATCTGTCCCATTACTTTTGGTCCCTTAAAAAGTGTTAGGCACATATACAAACTGTTGTAATTCCTACACCGTTCACCTGATTTGGATGTAAATACCCTCAAATTAAAGCTACGAGTCTGCAGTTAAAGCACATCTTGTTTGTTTTATTTCAAATCCATTGTGGTGGTGTATAGAGCCAAAAAGATTAGAATTGTGTCGATGTCCCAACATTTATGGACCTGACTGTGTATAGTATGTACTTGTCTTTCTTTAATTGCAATGTAAGGCCTATTTTATGTGTAGCACCCTAGCCTTAAACAGGCTGCTAATAAATCTAGTTGTCCTAGGTGGAAACTAGCCTAGATAACTGGTAGGTTGATCCACTGATTCCTGTCCTAAGTCTTAGTTTGGTGTAGTCTCTCTCTTCTGCCAATAGGTGGCACTGTTGCATTTTGGTATTAGAATGATGGATTACCATAAATTCAGGTAGTGGGTAACTAGGTTGTCCCAGCCAATCAGCAGGAGTTTCTTTAACCACTGTGCACGTTGGGATAGGCTATTTATTTGGGAGGAGTCAGGTGATCGGGGTTCCTCCCGCTCGAGGCTGTGGCCTGGGTGGGTGTGTGTTGAGAAGCTCCTGGTTGCTAGGCCTGAAGCCTGAGGCCTATCCAGGAGGCATGCTGGCTGTTAGGTCCACTTAAGGACTATCCAACAGTTCAGGGTCCCGCAAAGGAGGAGCAGCCAAGGTTAAGCCCGAAGCCTGGGGCAGAACTGAATGTGTTAGAGGCTCTGCCTGAAGGGAGCCTGCTTGTTATCAGAGGTAAAGTAGAAGCAGTTGCCACAAAGGGACGACCACTCCTGTTAGTGGAGGTAAGTTTGGAAGGGATGAAGTTCTGAAGGAGTACCAGAGCAGACGCTTTACTAGCCGGGGACAGTGCAGTGGTGGGAAAGCTTCAGTGGAGACTCATCTGGGAAGGCAGCGGGTAGCTGTGAGTAAAGCTTGAAGGAGTACGGCAGGTAGCTGTAAGTAAAGCTTGAAGATAAAGTATAGCGGTTAGCTGTGGGTGAAGCTCAGGAATCCAGCAGGTGGCTGAGAGTCTAAGATGTCTAGTGAAAGATGGTGAACTGAGCTTAATGATCTACAGTGGGATACTGTGAGTTAAGCTGCAAGATCTACAGTGGGATACTGTGAGAGAATGTGTTACTATAGGAGACAGTGGTTGCTACAAGATACAGATTGTTGCATTCAGCTTAAAGGCCCCCGTTTTGTATTGCTGTCTGCCTAGTTGTATTTTTGTCTGCCGAGTTTGCCTTAATTGCTATTGCATTTGCCTAAAGGTGTACTGTGCCCTAAACCCTCTCTCCCCAGCATTCCTGTTAAGAGAAATAAAACTCTTTGTTCATTTTTACAAAATGTGACTGGTGCCCAATCTGTTTACCTTGCACCACACCCACTATGCCTAGTAACCTGCACCCTGAGGAGGAATGTCAGTTCACCCTGGCTCTGGGAGTTGCCATCAGGCCCTTGGAAGTCGGGGAAACTGCTACATATGGTTTTATTCATCTAGACTAATTGCCTAGCTTCTAAGGAAGCGCATATGCACGTAACATGTAGAGGTGCATCACGCCACATCTATCTACACCAAGCCTGATGGGATATTGGTAATCGCCACACCAGGCATTCCTACAAATATTCAGGATTGATATGGTGTTATTTAGTAGTGTGATAAACGTTTTACAGGCAATATGTATATTGCGAGATTTTATTAATGTGTATATGTTTAGTCGTTTTTTGTAATAAAGATGTTTCATTTTTAATACAACTTCTTTGTGTATCTCAGTGCCTATAAAGTCCATGTGTTATTCTATTTAGTAATTTAATTAAGAGAGGATGTGGCACATAATTTTTTAAATATGTACCTACAGTACCACCCTGTAGTGATACAAATATATTCTATTTACTAACAGAGTTAGTAGCCACTCATGAATATTTGGCTCTGACTGTCATTATAGAATGCTTTTTCTACCTAATTGCTCCAGCAAAAGCGTTATAAGTAATGTTTGTGCATCAGCTAGAAAAGGAACACATTTCCATAGAATAAATATGAGATTGGGCTGCAATGACTGGGAATAATGATGTGAATTAAAGGAATAAAAACTATTTTACTGGTGATGCTTTTTTGTTTTTGATTAAATAACTTCAAGTTTAAAACTCTAGTGCTCATAACCTAGAACCCAATTACCACCAATATCACTTGCAATAATAAACATTATATCAGCACTTAGCCTATTGTATTAGTTGTTTCTAACTATGCAGTAATCATTTGCCCAAACTTAAAAAAATAGTGCCATGCAACCCAGTTGGGGTATGAAGGAGCAATATAAGTTAAAACCCAACTGAACCTTGGTTTACATCCTCTAGATACATTCTACATTCTACATCAACACAGTGTGCAAAATCTTATCCCTTGTACACACGGTCGGACATTGATCGAACATTCCGACAACAAAATCCATGGATTTTTTCCAACGGATGTTGGCTCAAACTTGTCTTGCATACACGCGGTCGCACCAAGTTGTCGGAATTTACGAACGCCAAGAACGCGGTGACGTACACCATGTACAACGAGACTATAAAAGGGCGGTTCAGTACCAAGCGCGGCACCCTTTGGGCTCTTTTGCTAATCTCGTGTTAGTAAAAGTTTGGTGAGAGACGTTTCGCGCTTTTTCAGACTTGTGGTTTTCAGATCATATTTCTGCTGTTCAGTTTGTGCTTCTGGGTTTGTATCTGCTCTTCAGTGCGTGCAGCGAGTACCATTGACTTGTCATTGTGTTCTTGTCCGTTCGTTACTGAATTTCAGGTCACTCTTCACAGTCCTTGCTGTTCTTCAGTGGGTTCTGTTACTTCGTTCTGAGCGGCCAACTGTTTTCTAGCCATGTTGCGTGTACATACTCATTGTAGAGTTCGTGCTGTGCGGGGGCTTGGTGTTGGGGTCCTTACTTTGACACAAGCCCAGTCCATGAACAGTCCGAGGAGGAGTTCATGGTCCAAGAATTTGTTGCTCCAGCGTGACCAATTCTGTCACATGCCTTTGCTCCGTGAGATCTGTGAGAATAATCCTGACAATTTCAGGATCTCTCTCCGGATGACAGACCCCGTTTTTCACCGTTTGTTGGCTTTGCTGACCCCTTATATTAGCAGGCAGGATACCTGCATGAGGCAAGCCATCACTTCAGAGCAGAGGCTAGTCGCCACCCTGCAGTACTTGGCGACGTGGAGAAGCCTGCAGGACCTCAAGTTCTCGACAGGCATCTCCCCCCAGGCTCTGGGGATCATTATCCCAGAGACCTGTTCTGCCATCATCCAGGTCCTACAGAAGGAGTATATTAAGGTAAGATTTATCCCTTAACATCACATGTTATTGTATTTAATGTTTGTTAATATATTGTATTTCTTTCCTCAAACCCTAATTACCATGATTGTAATATGCTGTGAATGTCCCCTTTGTCCACATGCATGCTGTATTTTTTTTTTATTTTTTTTGTCCTTCATACATATTTGCCTTCACTTACCTCCCCAGCATGCTCTCCTGGCCCTATATCCACCTCGTCTACTTAATTAACAATGTATTTTGTCAGCTCCATAGTAGTACTTTACCCTAAACACCCCCTAAAATGTGTTAAAATGTGATTTGTGCTTGAAATTCAGGCAGAGTGCCAGAGGTTTTTTTTTGGGGTCCCAAAATCATTTGGAACCCTCCCTCCCCCCAACTGCTAACTCAGCTGATACCAATCCTCTATTTATCCTCAATCATCTATCTGCTCACTTTGCCAAACCCATACACACTATACCCACCTCTTTTGTGGTCATATTTATGGATGAATTCCCCAAAGCATGTAGTGCAAGGGCCTGAATACTTTCAAATGGTAATGTTCAGAGTTTTTGTATCCTATTATTTTCTTGATAGGTAATAGCAGAATGTGAAAATTTGCTAAAATGTGTACAGTGTGTATTTATATCTTTGTATTATGACACTTCTTACTTGTCCAGTGGGCTGCCAATAGTGTAAGTAAGGAGGGGCTGGCCAAAGTCATCCACATTATTTGGGCATATATCTCTCAGTGGAGAGGGTTACCTGTCCAAAACATCTCCCCCCCTAAAATTTATAAAATGGCCCATGAGAGGGGGGAGGAATCTGATAGGTGGACCTTATACCTTTGTCTTTAAATACTCCCTAAAATAAATATTATACTAATGTTGGCCAAGAATGTTTGTGTCTAATCTGCTTTCCATGTTTATGTGCAAAATTAATAACTTATCTTTCTTGTTTGACTTGGGGTCATACTATTAGAACTACAAGGGGTTCAACAGTATTGTGATGTTGGCGGTGGTGTCGGCTACTTACGAGTTCCTGTATGTGGACGTGGGGAAGAATGGTTGGATGTCTGATGGTGGAGTCATCGCCCGCACGGAGTTCTACAGGCGTCTCGAGAATGGCAGCTTGGGCTTGCCACCTCCAGAAGACAATGCGGAAGGACTCCCATTCGTCTTTGTTGCAGATGAAGCGTTTGCGCTGGGGGACCATCTTATGCGGCCATTCCCTATGAGGACCCTCACCCCAGACCAGAGGGTTTTTAATTACTGGCTGGCCAGAGCCAGAAGAGTGGTGGAGAACACATTTGGAATAATGGCCAGCCGGTTCTGCCTATTTCTTACACCGATACACATGGCGGAATATAAACTCAATCACATCATCCTGGCTTGCTGTGTTCTCCATAACTTTTTAAGGAGAAATTCTGTAAACTATGCTAGCTCAGTTGGGCCTGAATCTGGAATTAATATAAATGAACCAACCCTGATGGCGCTTGAAGCTGGCCGTCCTGGCTTGCCCCCCCAGAGTGCCAGCGAGGTCCGTCTAAAATACATGGAATACTTTGCGGGTAGGGGGGCCATCAATATGCCAGACAATGTCTGAGACATTTTTTAAATAAAAATATATTTTAAACTGAACAAATATTTGCTTAGCTTTACTGCTTGGCTTTCTTTTAGCTGACCCTGACTGAAATTTGTGGAGTCCTGAAAATGGCGTGATTGTGTAAAATTAGAAAGCACTGTTGGGTGTTATTTACTAAAGGCAAATCCACTTTGCACTACAAGTGCACTTGAGACTGCACTGAAACTGCACTTGTAGTGCAAAGTGGAGTTGCCTTTAGTAAATAACCCCCATTGTCACTGAAAACACCAACTTTACAACAAAAATATGCTTTTGAGCATTGAAAGAAGAAGCCATACATTGTTGATTCTCAATATTTTTAATCAAAGCACAATCACATGTGCATTTATAAAAGATTTTTAAAACAAACCAACATGTTTGTTCTGTAACAATTTTTTAAGTCATATTAAAAGTAGAAATTGCCTTTTAAGGTAAAACAGGCATGTTAAAAACCAACAAGAAATACACAACTCTGGAACTTACAAAGTTCAACTTTTGTAGAAATTGAAGGCAATATCAGACATGAGTTTTTATAAACTGTGTTTGGTATTGCGTTCAGCAGATGGGGTGAAGTCACCCCTGGAAAAGCCAAATTTTGAAGATGCACACAAATTGCTGAATGTCAATATGTGCTAGATGCCATCATGGGGGATCAATGGACGTGTTTTGTGGGTGCAACCCCTTCCTCTCAGCTACTTTATTATTGAAGAAGGGGTTGCACCCACAAAACGCGTACATTGATCTCCCGTGATGGCAGATAGCACATGTTGACACACTGTGTGCATCTTCAAAATTTGGCTTTTCTATAATATGTCACAAAATTTTCAAAAAATTGTCAAAAAAAACAAAGCAGACACAAGTTAGGGATTTCGAGGGGTTTTAAATTCTCCCTAAAACATCAATGATGTTCTTCATTTTGTTTTGAACATCACTGATGTTTTGCTTGATGTTTTCCAAGTCCCTATTACACCCCATGATCTCCCCGATCAGGATCTAGGCACTTTCACTGGTGACATGACCTTCATCCACAACATCACGATCACCTAAACATATATATAACAAAAAAAACCACCATGTATTATAAATATGCAGGCATCCATTTCTTACCCGAGGCTGTGGTCACAGACACTTACCTGTTGTGGTGACAATTTCCACAACGTCTCCCTCCTCCTCCTCCTGTTGTGTTTGTGGGATTTCCCCTTCTTCCTGAGGTGGGGGGTCTGTTGTCTCCTCTGATGAGTGGTGTCCTCCGAGTCTTTTCTCCCCTATGTAAACAAAAAAAAGGTATACTTAGCACACAGATATTTGATGGCAGAAATAGGAATATGAAACATTGCTTGGAAGTGGGGTACAATTGTCTCTTTTGACAGAGTTGTAAGATGAAGAAATATTTTTTTCCTTTGTCAAGCTTGAATACTTACCTGTTTTGTACAAGCTTCACAGATGGGGACATCCCTATAGTATACACTGGAGCACCTGTGTGGGCCCCCTAATAAAAAGGGTGTTCTGGTGTCCCACACTAGTGCTCCAGCGTCCAGATGTGTAAACAGCTACTGAGTGCCCTCTCCTTATACAGAATGTATTTTGCATTTCATTCTAGTTACAAACCCATCTAGACAACAAACTTATTTTAAGAGAAGTAGGACAGAAAAAAATGCATTGAAATGCATCTGAACAAAACATGGTGTTTTATTGGCCGAACAAACAATGTTTCCTATGAAGGAATAATGTGTCCATGAACATGAAAGTTGTCATTTTAAACTGTACAGAACAGTAAAGAAAAGCACATGGAGTAGCAGGAACGTAATAAAAAGAAAGAATAGGAACACAGGACAACTACTTACTTTTTTGCAGCACTCTCCTGATCCTTCTATACTGATTGTGGTCCCTGATTTTGATGTCCGACCACTGCTTCCTCAGTTGATCCTTGGATCGTCGTACCCCAAAATTCTTCTGCAGACTCTTCACAACTTTTGCCATGATCTTGGCCTTTCTGACATTGGGGTTGGTAAGGTCCATACTTCCCATCATAGTCGGCCCTCTTCAGTATGTCGACCATCTCCACCACCTCAACAAAGGACATATTTGATGCCTTAAATCGTCTCCTCCAGGATCGTGACATTTCTGGCTCTGGGTTTTCCTCCTCCTCGTTGCTGTAATTAGCACGCACCTGATCTGTCTCTGCCATGCGCTCTTCCCCACTGCGCCGAACGAGAAGGGGCGGGGAATAGACGAGAAAGAATGTCAGGAGTTTCACGCATGCGCAGTGTATATAAAGCGTAACACGCATGCGTAGTACGTACGATCTGTGAGTGGAGGAAGGAGTATAGTAAGCGCCCATCGTGATAACGAAGGTAACATTTAAACTTGGGCCTATACTGCTTAGAGATTGAGGCCTATATTGGGACAAGATTAGGAGACTTTAGCCTGACATTAGGGTTTGTCTTGTGTATTGAAAAACCTCTATTGATGTGCAGAAACCCAAAAAAGTCCCCGTTAATCAATGTAGGTGGCGCTAATGATAGTGATGGCACCGCCTGGTGTTCAAAATGTTATACTCTTTGTGCTATAATGCTCTAGTGATATTAAGTGATGATAAAATCAATATAACATACACAGAGCAATCTATACCAAAAATAAATAAAAATTGAAACTATACTGTGTGATATAGCGTGATATACACAAAACAATCTGTACCACCAATACTATCAAAAAGTGAAAGCATATAAAAAGACTATAGATATTTCATCCATGAAGAGTCCATAGAAGGAGCACCGTGAGAAAGTGTGCAATTTTCTGAAAAATGTCCACCAGTTCACTCAGTGTCAGTGATTTCTCTCCCTTTGAAGTCAACACTCACCGACTCAATATGCCTCACACTCTCGTGTTTTGGCAATCAAGCATAATCATCTAGATGGTCAGATGAAGGTGACAGCTCAAAACTTCAATCATTACACTCACATAAAACCTCTTGAGAAAAAGCCAAAGGCCAAAGCCACACTGCACTTCAAACATCAATCCTCATCTGTGAAACGCCCAGCACCACTGTAAATGAAGGTCACGGCGGACCCAAGGTAAGCGCTGACAGGTTCTCACCCACGCTCGCTGCAACTCCTCGGATCAATTCCGAATCTCCCGCTGATACACGGAGATGAAAGGCAACGTTCCGTCCATCACTCTCTGCTAATGTCTAATGCCGTACAGCCACGACATGTTTCGTCATACCTGACTTAATCATGGGATTGGCTGTACGGTACGGCACCTCCTCCTCTTATACCCCTCTCTCCTAATCAAGCTAAAGGTTGCAATATACTTCCGCATTCACCAGGTGTCCCCGCGGTCCTCAATCCAGCAGCACTGGGTCGAACACAGCCTCCAGGTGGTGCTTACATCTGAAACATCCTGAAGTATGACAGAGTACTTAACATGAATGGAGTACATTCAAATCAGCGAATGAGATCATAAGATACATGAGATAATCCTGTGTTATTATGTGATTGTGCAACTAGCATATACACACTACTTTATCCATAAAAAACATAAAGTGCTTGTGAACGTATACTCAGAGATATTGTATTTTTATACTTTTATATTCCAAAATAACAAACAGTTCACAATTGGGTCAAATCATTCCCATCTTCCCTCCACAGTGCCACTAAAAAAATTTGCTTTAAATGAATATTCATCCCAAATGATCATTACATATGCGTCTATCAAGTCTTATTAAAATTCCAAACCAGTGCTCATTCATATGGAGGCCCTCTAGTGGTGAGGGTTAATAATGCACCCTTTTAAACCTTAAATTAATTCAGCACGGAGATAATCTGCACATTTACCACCCCCCTGTTGTGCATAAACCTACCCATCCTTATACCTCGGCCATATCAGTGCAAGAATTATCGGAAGTGTAGTACAACATTTTCCATTTACATAATATAAGCACAAAATAACCCCTTTAGACCAGTGACTATAAAAAATTAAAAATTAAAGTTAAAAATCATTAATGAAGCAGTTCAGGTCTACCTCAATATTGAGGCCTCTGGGAGTAAGACATTTCAGGCGAAATATCCATAGGGTCTCCCTCTGTGAGAGATCCCTCACCCTGTTTGACCCTCTCCATGATGGATGTACACAGTCTATCCCACAATATTGTACTAAGGACGGATCTTGATTATGTTTCTCTTTAAAGTGTAGCGATACACTGTGGTATTTGAAGCCATTTTTAATATTCGTGAGGTGTTCAGATATTCGAATTCTAAGTAGTCTTTTCGTCCGTCCTACATACAATAAACCGCATGGGCACCATAATAGGTAAACGACATGCAAATAATTGCATGAGATGTACTCCTTTATTTCAAAGGTTTCCTGATCTGAAGTCAGGGAATCCCTCTCAACTCTTCCTTCCACTCTTCCTTCCACCCTATCTTCCACCCCAGCTGAGGCTTCCGATGTCCAACTTGGGACTTCCAGCCAGGAAGAAGTGGAGGAGCCCAGCTTGAGCCAGGTATAGTATTGTTCTACAGATTTCTGGTCAATAAATGAATGATGTTTACTAGATGTTATTATTGATCACTAATTAAAGGCGTTTACATATCAATAGACAGTAGTGGGCAAAAACGATTGGGACAAGAATGAAAAATGCTGGGCTCAGAATGATAGTCTTTTATATTTCTTAACATTCAATTTGCAACAGTCATGAGATGTAAATTGTATGTGTTGGATGAAGAAAAAAACTAAAACTATGTCCCTTTTTCATACACAGGAAGACCTCAGCCAGGAAGAGGCTGTGGAATGTGGCAGCCAGGAGGAGGCAGGGGTTAGTGGCAGCCAGGAGGTGGCGGGGGTAAGTGGCAGCCAGGAGGTGGCAGGGCTCAGTAGGAGCCTCACAGAATCACAGGTTCCTCCCCTCCGCCTTCCAAACAAAAGACCCAGGAAGGGGAGTAACATGGAGGATTCAGCACTCAGGCTTTACTCAGGAGTCTTCTGCATCCCTCAGAGCCACCCCCACTCATGAAGAGGCCTTTGCCTGCATGGCTGCCACCAAACTGCAGGACATGCAGGAGGGCCAACGCCTCATGTGTGAGGACATCCTTTATGAAACATTAACTAAGGGGGTGAGGGGGGAAATCACACCCAATACCCACCTGTGTGAGTTGAATCCTCCTCCTCCTCCTCCTGCCACACCTCCACCACCACAGACACAGCGTGGAAGGAAGAGTGGAAAGAAGACAAGAAAGTGATGGCCTGGGTTTAGTCTGGTCTGAAAAAAGATGCGGGCTCTTGTATGACCACAGCCTGGGGACATGTATGTCATCTGCTGCTGTTCTTGATCTCTTGGACTTCTGGACCAGATTGTACTCCCTTATATATGGACTCCTCAGGCCACCAATTTTGCTGAAAAATAATTGATGTGTGCCCTGGGGGCCAAAGGCTTTGCCAATTTCTGCTGTCTCTCCAACGTTGCCTCCCTCTTTCTTTGGTTAGGACCCCTTAATACATTTTTGGTTTGTTTAATTATACTCGCCTATGTGTGTTTTCCTTCAAAAAGGACAGTTTGTTTGTGAGGAAGCAGGTACATTTCACATTAAAAGGACTCTTAATCACAGTGTGAAGTAGTGGTCCCTTTGCAGAGGTCCAACATAGCCTCTACTAAGTCAGAGCTAAAGCTCTCCAATCACCAGAAAGCATGATATTGCAGAGCTATAGGTCTGACTCAGCAGGGGGAATGTCGGACCTCTTCAGAGAGGCCACCCCTTCCACACAAAGAGCAACGGACATTTAATTGGGTATTAAGGGTTTCTTCACAATTGTTCTTGCACATTTTTTTTTCACAAGTAAATAATGTTTTCACAGCTTGCAACACCTTTAGATGTCAAATAGAAGACAAAAAAGTGAGTACCTGTCTATACTAAAAAAATACAAGCAGACAATTTACTGGCTGGGTACAGCTGAAATACAAATATTGTATTAGTTACTTTTCATTTAAACAGTAAAGCCTTAATAAAACAGAAGGTGTATCCAGAACTGCTGGTTTACAGCATAGATACAGTTTATTATTGACCCCCACATTGTAAACTTCATAAAGCTGTTTCATGCTTGATGCCCATCATCAGTGTCATGCATAAAAACAATGGCTTTGATAAAGTAGCACTGGACAGCAATGAGAAAGCATAGCCATACAAATTATGGTACACTGCTCTGATGGCCAACAATCATAAATGCATGCACAAGTATTAAACAGAACGCCGTTTTCAAATGGCATTCCAGAAATGTATTTCCACCTACCTGTTTCTTTTTCATTGTATGTGGTGGTAAGCTGGTTTAAAAGATTCTCTTCAAACTAGTTTAGTGTGGGGCTTTTTGACTGCTTTTAGCCTACCTCACCATAACTTGGTTATACTTTCTTATTATTTATTTTTTGCTTACATAAATGTCAGTCATTACTAAAGTCAAGAATATTAACACTCTTAATCTGCAATCAAACCACAAAAACTACAAAAAAAAGTAGTTTTTAGTTTAAAATGTGTATCAGGAATCCTCCTTTTTAGCTATAAGATATGTGACAAATAACCATTACATATACGATAGCTGTTTCTGGACTCAACTAGAACTCTTGAAACAATCTAAGGCAGAATTAAAGCAGCTACAGGGTACTACAATTCCTTCCAGGTATTGGTTAACCAAGGGCTTTTATTGACTGGCATTTTTTGTAAATGCTGGGTTTGCTATTCAAATGCAAATGTTGCACTTAAATGGCAAATGCAGCTTTTCACAGGAAAAGGCTGCATTTGACCTGCTTTAATTGCAGTTCAAACGCACCTCAATAGGACATGCTGCATCTTGAGAAAATCAGTGCAACGCAAAGCAGGTCACAGCCTCTGAACCATGTGTACTGCTCAATTAAATACCTGCTTTTTAGTTAATCTTCACATAACTAAGTGTTTAAAGTAAACACAGCTACGATTTATGGAGTGAAGATTCTTAACCGCTTTAGTAAATCAATCCCATTGCTTGCACCTTCAGGATGCTGCAGTAATATTGCTATTAAATGGAGAAGTGTCTGCAAGGAAGAATCTTATCATAGCCAGTATAACACTTGCCTAGATCTTACATGAGGTCTTCAATGATTGTCTTCCATATTTATGTAAAGTTGAGCATGGGTGTCATAAAAGTACTAGAGCACAGGTAACTTTAAATCTACCCACATCAGATTTAAAGGCTGTACAGGACATAGCCAGACAGTGCTGTGTTGTGTGTCAAAGCTATGTGAATCTCAGAACCAGCTGGATAGAAATACAGCCTCTATATATGTGTGTAGGTGTTTTGCGGTTTTCCTAAAGCTCAGCTATAACACTGGCCCTTTAACAACACCAAAGATAAATATGAAGAACTTAAAAAGGTCCTGTTACCAAAATGCCCATAATACCTGTGAAAACAGAAAAAAATAGTTTTTTAAAATGCCTTCTTGCAGTGATTTTCCCTTTTCATATATTATTTTTAAACACTTACAATGTGCCTTTGAGCTTGCTAGAAAATTTAGTACAGCTGCCTCCCTCCTTGCACCTCCTAGCCCTCTCCTGATATGTGAGTGTCAAATACTGTAACTCTCTGTGCTGGTCCAGCTCCTTCACACCTACCTCCACCTCCCTACATAACCTTTTAATTAGCAGCTGGGGGAGTAGAGAAGAGTAAATACTATAAAGCGTCACTTCAAAATCAGCTTTGATTCTGATGAATCTGCTATAGTGGCATCCTAAAGGGTAGTGCCCAGCAGAATTTTTGGGACTTTTGTTAAATGTTCATATCATCCTAGGAAACAATACATGGTCAGCCTCTTGGGAGGTTCAGCATGTTGTGGCCTCAGTAAAAATTCAGAATCCAGTTGCAGAGAACAGAACTTGTATTAATGTAAAAGTTCAGCAGATACATTAAGTCCGGCAGAATGGGACAGAGCAGGTCTCAACGGTGTTTGTCTTGAGGGGTACAATGTGGCCTGATCAGTCCATACTCAAATGGGAAGGTGTCCAGGAAGGATGGCATGTCCTTGTCCTTTCCTTACTCGTCTGGAACCTTTCCCTGATGCTAGAGAGAGAGAGGGGACGAGAGAGAGAGAGGGGACGAGAGAGAGAGAGGGAACGAGAGAGAGAGGACGAGAGAGAGAGAGAGAGAGAGGACGAGAGAGAGAGGGGGGGCGAGAGAGAGAGAGAGGGGGGGGCGAGAGAGAGAGAGGGGACGAGAGAGAGAGAGGGGACGAGAGAGAGAGAGAGAGAGGGGACGAGAGAGAGAGAGAGAGGTGAGAAAAAGGGGAATAGAGAGAGGGTGAAAGAGAGAGAGGGTGGTAGGGGGTGAAGGGGGTGAGTGAGAGAACAGGGTGAAAGAGAGGGGATGAGAGAGAGAGGGGGGTGGGAGTGAGGGGGTGAGTCTGTGGGGGGCACAGCATAGTACATCACATGGTTGGCACAACACATTACATGGTGGGTACATGGATACAGCACATTTAATGGCGGGCACAGCACATTACGCGGTTGGTACTGCCCAATACAGCACATTATATGGTGGGCGCAGCACATGACATGGTTGGTACTGCACAACACAACACATTGTATGGTGGGCACAGCACATGCACACAGTGGGCACAGGACCTTATATGGTGGGCACAGCACATGACATGGCAGGCACAGCTGAGCACATTACATGGTGGGCACTGGACATTACAAGTGGGTACTGCACAGAACATTATATGGTGGGCACAACACATTATATAGTGGGTACTGCACATAGCATGGTGGGCACTGCACAGCACATGACAAGGTGGGCACTGCATGACACAGCACAGCACATTACATTGTGAGCACAGCACATTAAATGGTGGACACCACACATGACATGATGAGCCCTGCACACCACATTCCATTGTGGGTACTGCACAGCACATGCCATGGTGGACAATGTACAGCACATTACATGGTAAGCACTGCATATTACATGGTAGGCACTGCATGGTGCAGCACATGACATGGTGGGCACAACACATGACATGGTGGGCACTGCACAGCAATTTACATGATGGGCACTGCACATGACATGGTGGGCACTGCATGACACAGCACATTACATGGTGGGTACAGCGCATTACATGGTGGGCACTGCATGGCACAGCACATGACGTGGTGGGCACAGCGCATTACATGGTGGGCACTGAATGGCACATAACATTACATGGTGGGCACAACACATTACATGGTGGGCACTGCATGGCATAGCACGTTTCATGGTGGGAAATGCAACTGCACATTACATGTTAGGAACTGCACATGACATGGTGGGCACTTTTGAACAGCACAGCACATTACACAGTGGGCATAACACACTGCATGCTGGGCACAACACAAGGCAGGGTGGGCACAGCATAGCACATGACATGGTGGGAAGTGCACATGACATGGTGGGCGCTGTACATTACACGGTAGGCACTGCACATTACATGGTGGGATCACTGTATGGCACAGCACATGACATGGTGGACACTGCAAATTACATAGCGGGCATTGCAAGGCACAGCCATTACATGGTGGGCATTGCACATGACATGTTTGGCACTGGATGGCACATCACATGACATGGTGGGCACTGCACATTACATGGTGGGCAATGCAAGGCACAGCACATGACATGGTGGGCACTGCACATTACATGGTGGGCTCTGCACATTACATGGTGGGCACTGCACATTACATGGTGGGCAATGCAAGGCACAGCACATGACATGGTGGGCACTGCACATTACATGGTGGGCACTGCACATTACATGGTGGGCACTGCAAGGCACAGCATGACATAGTGGGCACTGCACATCACATGAAGGGCAATGCAATGCACAGCACATGACATGGTCAGCACAGCGCATTACATGGTGGGCACTGCAATGTACAGCAAATGACATACTGGACACAGCACATTACATGGGGGGCACTGCAAGGCACATGACATGACATGGTGGGCACAGCACATTACATGGGGGGGCACTGCAAGGCACATGACATGACATGGTGGGCACAGCACATTACATGGGGGGCACTGCAAGGCACATGACATGACATGGTGGGCACAGCACATTACATGGGGGGCACTGCAAGGCACATGACATGACATGGTGGGCACAGCACATTACATGGGGGGCACTGCAAGGCACATGACATGACATGGTGGGCACAGCACATTACATGGGGGGCACTGCAAGGCACATGACATGACATGGTGGGCACAGCACATTACATGGGGGGCACTGCAAGGCACATGACATGACATGGTGGGCACAGCACATTACATGGGGGGCACTGCAAGGCACATGACATGACATGGTGGGCACAGCACATTACATGGAGGGCACTGCAAGGCACATGACATGACATGGTGGGCACAGCACATTACATGGGGGGCACTGCAAGGCACATGACATGACATGGTGGGCACAGCACATTACATGGAGGGCACTGCAAGGCACATGACATGACATGGTGGGCACAGCACATTACATGGGGGGCACTGCAAGGCACATGACATGACATGGTGGGCACAGCACATTACATGGAGGGCACTGCAAGGCACATGACATGGTGGGCACAGCACATTACATGGAGGGCACTGCAAGGCACATGACATGGTGGGCACAGTACATTACATGGAGGGCACTGCAAGGCACATGACATGACATGGTGGGCACAGCACATTACATGGGGGGCACTGCAAGGCACATGACATGGTGGGCACAGCACATTACATGGAGGGCACTGCAAGGCACATGACATGGTGGGCACTGGGCACAAGAGAGCACATTACATGGGGGGAAGCAGCAGTCTGTCCCCTAGCACAATAATTACACAACATCTCCCTAACAAATGTACTGACCTTATCATAACAGTATGTAAGATGTCCTTCCTCCCGGGCTCCTGCTGGATAGGACATCAGCGCCCCTCCCCCAGACATGGAGGATCTGTGTGAGTGTTCAGATCCTGTGATAGGAGTCAGGCATCGGCAGAGACAGGACTCGGCTGCACTGACTTGTCTCCTCCATGTGGGCACAGAGGGCTCCTCTTCCTTCAGGAAGGCACACAGGAATTGACAAGCCACTGCCATGGGCCTATATTGAGGGAGGGGCCTGGAGCTGCAGCTCCACCAGCCCCTATGTTAATCCGGCCCTGCTTATAGCTATTTTGTCATTAGGACTGAATGTTGGATAATGTTACATTTGCCCGATAAAAGGCAACAAGGAAACTATTAAAAACTATTAAACACACATTACAAACATTACAGGTTTTATTCATTATGCTTGCATGAATAGTGAGACACTCACAAAGCAAATTTATTTATAAATAGACCCCTAAAATATCTATGTAGATTTTAAGGAGTAAACACTAAAGCCCCGTACACATGGGCAGAATGTCGGGAGACATTTGCCAGTTAAAAAAAAAATAGGCCGACATTCTGCCCGTGTGTATGTCAGTCTGTTCGATGGAAAACCAGCAGCCGAATGACTCCCGATCAGTACTGTCAGCCAATGGCAGAAAGCGCTGATCGGAGTGTTCTGGTGGGGTACCGTCCCTGTGTCAGAACACAACAGCTCAGCGAGGGAGATCGCTGGACTAACCTCGCATGGTTAGTACAGTGCCTCTGCCTGGTGCTGACAGTTTTTTTTCATGCAACCCGCTGGGTTGCACAAACAAAAACTGTTATGCCCTGTACAGATGATCGGATTTTCCGACAACAAAATGTTGGATGTGAGCTTGTTGGCGTAAAGTCCGACCGTGTGTATGCTCCATCGAACATTTGTTGGTGGACTTTCCGCCAACAAATGTTGGCTAGCAGGTTCTCAAATTTTCCACCAACAAATTTTTGTTGCTGGACTTTCCGATCGTGTGTACACAAGTCCGTCGCACAAAAGTCCACGTATGCTCGGAATCAAGTATGAGCCGGAAGCGCTCGGTCTTGTAAAACTAGCGTTCGTAATGGAGATATCACGTATGTCTTGTACGTCACTATGTTCGTAATTGTTGGCCAACATTTGTGTGACCGTGTGTATGCAAGACAAGTTGGAGCCAACAACCTTCGAACAAAAATCCACAGTTTTGTTGTCGGAAAGTCCGATCGTGTGTACGGGGCATTAGTGTGTACCCGGCTTAAGGCAGATCTCCTGAACTTAGAAGTGAGCTGCAATAACACTGTTAACTCATTGTAATCTGTAGCTGACTTCATTACACTGATGACCCTTGAACATTTCAGACACACTCTCCATTAAAGGACACCACTTCCATGGTTTTTATGGGATACAGGAAACTCTCTCTCTCCTTTCTCCAACTACTGGGCTTGCCCTCTGTCTCCTGAGTAAGGATGGGCTCAGGCGTGTTCACAACTCCACGTGCTCGCACCCGCCAGGAAGCTGACACTCTGCAGACCTATTTACAGGTAATGAGACATTTTCCGATCTGTGCAGCCACAGATCGGGAAATGTCTCACTACCTGTGATTAGCGCTTCAGAGTGTCAGATTCCTGGCGAGCGTGGGCATGTGGAGTTGCGAACACGTCTGAGCCCATCCTTACTCCTGAGGTACCGCATACATCTCTCCCGTGACTCCAGGTTGGGTCTCTAGGCACTCTGTGCCACAGGTCCAGTCCCAAGAGTGGGAAACTGGCTGCTAGTGGAGGTGCTAAGCACTTAACCCTCTCCACTACCAGACTGACTGCTACATTTGCCATGTCACCCATCTCCTAGGTGATTGGCTGCCTCGCATGTGACGCATATACTCTAGTCTTTAGCAAGGACACATTATTTTCCTATGGCTAGCACTCTGTGTGTTAGATCCATGTACTGTATCTTCCACTAACGTATTCCCATTGTTGTGCTGCAAGCCCTGTCTTTTTGATACACTTTGCATGCACCCCTTTAAGAGACTTCACCAGGCAAAGAAAGCACACAAAGATCCTTTACTGAGATAGCTGTTGATAACAGTACAGTTCTAAAAAGACATTCTCAACACAGTTCCCATGCAAAGCTCTTCTAGTGCCCCACAAATGTGCATAACTGATGCTAAAAAAACTCCATAAAGCAATCCCTTTTACGGCAAGAGTCCCTTTACGCAATATTTTACAGGAGGCTAAGTCTCTTAGAGTCCATGATTGGCAGTAATCCACAAAGGCATACTGAAATGTATAGTTATTCCTGCGCTACCATGTAAACGAAGGGCAATGAACGTTGAACTGCTGCAAGCACCGAATATAGGTCAAACTCAGCCCATACAGCAATAGAAATAAGGTATGTAAAAATTGGTGCTGCGCTGTTCTTTATAAAAAACAAACAAACAAAAAAAAACTATGCTGCTGAAGGTAGTAGTACAAAGGTAAATGAACATGTAAAATGATATAAATATATAAAAAAACAGAAACAATATAAGAGTACAATCAATATAGAGCACTTCTATACCCAATAGGTGCAGTGTGATATTCCACAATAATCGGTGGTAAAAGCAAAGTGCAAAGTGCAAGAAAATCATTCAATAAAGACTTAAGGCCAGATGTGATAAGTATCTTACTGGAAACACTAAAATCAATATACAGTCACTAAAAACCTCAATGGATCGTGCAAATAGGCAAAAACATTGTGCAAAAAACAGCAATTAATAAATTAAATGTGCAACGTGCAATCAATATGTGTAAAGATTGCAAATGCAGTGTATAATAAACATATAACCAAAATAAGTCCACTGTAGAACTTGTGGAAATTCAAACAAAGGCAAACGTGTGCAAAATATGTAATGGGACTGGGAATGTAGTCCAATCCGATTGAATCCTCTTTTTGTGGCTAATCAGAAAATGTGCAAAAAAGTGCAATAAGATGCTGAGAGCATGGGGGTGATCTCCTCTTCGTGACAGGACACACAGTGGTGTGAAGTGGCCTCTTACCTTGCGGTAAAGAAGTAACCACATAAAGTTGCTGGTAATGGCTGCTTCTCCCTTGTACTCCTAACTGCCTCTCACTTATATTCCTGGGCTGGATGGAGCTGTTAGTGGGTCTTTGTCTCTCAGTGGAGCAGGAGGGGGATTAAAGGAAAGAAGGGGCCAAATAGTGTAGTATTTCAATCAGAGGTTGGTTTTTATCAAAACAATGGTGAGGGTACTCACTTCACTTACAAGAAAAAAACACACAGAAAACTTATCTCCTACGAGCGGCAAGCTCGTTTGCATATATTAGTCTTGGATGCCTATCCTGTCCCTACGCGTGACGTCACAGTCACATGACTTCATCAGTCACATGACCGTGACTAAGAAGTGCTCTATATTGATTGTACTTATTCTTATATTGTTTCTGTTTTTTTTTATCGTTATATCATTTTACGTGTTCATTTACCTTTGTACTACTACCTCTAGCAGCATAGTTTTTTCTTTTTTTAAAGAACAGCACAGCACCGATTTTATATACCTTAATCCACAAAGGCAGTAAGTCCATGATCCACAGCTACAAGTCCATAGGGGTCGCCAGGTCTAAGACCCTCACCAGGAACCCCGATTGGGCTCCCATTACCCCCCTTCCACAAAGAAGGTGATCACTCCAACAGAGTAACCGGCTATATTTTGCCAAAATTTTCTCTCCAAGGGCCTGTAGGGGGTGGTAACCTCACCAAAAATGGAAATACATTAACCCTTACAGCCTGGTCATCTCCAGCTCACAGATCAACTTGAGGACACAGTTCAACACCAAGACATTGTAACATTTTGCACCTGACTGCCTCAATTAACTTGAGGGCACAAGCACAGACAGGAAAAACAAAACTTCACACAGGGAGACAAATTAACCGTCTTGTAAGTACCTGCCTACAAAATAATAAGTAGGTTTTAGCATATGAAATCCACAGACAAACCATTGTCAATACAGTAACCACTCATTAAGAGGTCCCAGAATAACACTTATATAAATAATTAAGAGAGGAAGAAGGAGACCAATATAGCAAAGCCAATTTAACAAAAGTTGAAGACAAAAGTTATTAAAATTACTAATATAGCTTAAGGGATCGACTGCTCAATCTCTCCCAGGCTGCAACACTTCTCACCACTAGCTCTGTGTGAGCAAGTGCCTGCAAACAATGTGTGATGGTGTCACAGTGCTGTACCCTCACCCAACTAGTTTCATCACAGATAGATCACAGGTCATCAAAGGTAGCAGTACTCCTGAGAAAGTCCATTTGTGACAAAACTAGTTGAGCTAGGTGGAGGATGGTTTGCATCCTTGGTGTCTCTCCCATTCACATTATTAGCCTTGTTTTGTTAGAAACAGCCACATTGGAGAATGTTTTTATACTATATTTGTGGGACAAGTACTGGACAATACACCTGAGAATGATTAACAATTAGATGATACAGCTACAAGTATAAGCATGTTTGATGTAACCCTCTTTTGGGGGGGTAATGAGAAAAGGCCCTCCGCAAACAGGATATTGCGCTAAAACTGTAGGTAATAAAAGAACCAGAACCTTTGCTAAGTGGAAGAGTGGGTTTGATAATAAAGTTTCATATGTGATGTGCAGCGCTAACCACATGAGCAAATAAAAAAAAAAAAGAAGAACTGTTACAATATATATGAAGTGCATTAGAAAGTTGTGCGTTACACACGGCAACTACTATACATAACAATTAATTGTGCACAATATGACCTTGTTAATAAATGCAAACCATATGAAATAGTTACTGGTGTGCATAAATCACATAATACATCCATGAACAAAAATTCTTATGCATGCAAACATAATATATATATTATATATAAGCACTGTAATAATAACCACCACTCAATAAATCACAGTCCATTTAAGTAAACAAAAAGTTAACATATTAAATATTATTGGACTTAATTTATTGTTTATTATTTATTGAGGAGTGGCTTTTTTTATATACACTTTATAAATAGTCTCACATTTCTTAAATTTTTTTATTTGCTTATGTGGTTTAATATGGGTGATAGATGTGTTTTTGCAGTGAGTTAGGAAGTTTTGGGTGTGGTAGCCCACTTTTATTAAAAGTAACAAATGCAGCACTGGTAGATTTGCAATCTACCGCATGTAAGGTAAATTTTGTAAATTGTGCGTTAGGAAGGTTAAAGTTTGCCTCTGTTCCAGCTTGGCTGACGTTGTGTGTGTTTCCGTGCTGACCGGTGAGTGTCGCTAATGCCACTGGTCAGGGTTGGAAAGGCAACGTGTTGAAGCGAATGGATGCTCCTCTGTCCCGGAGGCACACTCGGTGGAGGTGGTCCTCCGAGTTGCATTCTGGGCGAGGGCATTTATGGGACAGACGCCATATTTTGGGGTTCGTTTTACAGCCACCTGCTGGCCCTCCTGGCCGACAGGTATGCGTTAAGGAGCTGCCTCGTGGTCCTCCATTCGGGAGGCCCACGATACAGCGGCGCAGGGGTGAGTCCAGAGGCTTGTCTGGAGCCTACCGCCGCGGCCGAGGAATGGTCCTGAGCTGTCGGTCCTGTGTGACGAAGCTGGACAGCCGAGGAGATCCCAAGGGAGGACCCATCTTGGAGAGATCACGTGGCGTGCTAGTCTATAGAGGGGCCTGGTGACTCGGTTGGAGGACGTATCCAAAAGTAACTATACAGCATAGTGTTGCCGGCTCAGCTTAAAGATTCAAGCACTGTGACTGAATTTCACTATAGAAAAACCTATACATCTTGTGGCAGAGGATTGTACGGATTTTGTTCCCAAACAAGTCTGTGGCAGAGACTTTGATTCGTGCTGCGTGCTGGCTGCTAGACCGGTGAGAGAGGCCTATCCAGACGAGCAAGGAGTGTGTCCCACGAGGGGAGCGCATTTCAAATAGTATTTGAATTCTACCAGGACATTTTGTCAAGAGAACCCTTCCAGAGAATATTTGAGTTTCTTCTGCAAGTTTCCTTTCTACCTCTTTCCTGCTACTTCCTAAGTCGTTTGTTTAATAAAGCATTGAAAACGTACTCCAGTGTTGGTGCGTGTGTTGTCCAGGCGTAAACTCAATGGAACCCTAGACCCGGTGTCGGTGAAACAGAGGGAAGCAGAGTGAAGGTAACAAGCCCGCTTAAACCAGCAGCTCCACCGAGAGTTAGTGCTACACAAAATTAAAGTTCATACATGCATAGATTGCCCACACAGGGGTTCTTCTCCTGCAGAAATACAATAAATAAAAAATGCCAAACCTCCTGGCTCTCAAGGCTCACTCAGCCTCGGTCACAGTATTATGTTGCGCAGGCCCACTCCTGGCCTCTAGGAAGGGGTTCTCCTGACCCTCCCGGCTTTATCACTTTTCTGAGACTCACGGTTTTCCACTGACCAGGCTGTAGCAACTGCTCCAACCCCAACTCCTACTTCACCTCCTCTGAGCTATGCTCAAATCTGCCTTATAACGAGTGTGTGCACCTGGACACACACACAACCTGCAGAATGTCTGAAAAACCTGGACATAAGACTGGAGACTCCATCCCACCCAATGCTCTTTGGAGTCTTCAAGTTTTCAGCCCCGATCCACACTTACCAAATCCAGAGAAAACTTAAAACATTGTTTTCTCTCCTCAAACACGTCCGCTGGAGCTTCTCAGACTAACGCTTTGAAAGTTCTATGTTCATTTTAAACCAATTTTCCAGAGACAGGGACTCTCGCTATCACAGTGGTTAGCGCTGTACATGACATACACATATACTGTAGATCAGTATCGGATCTGGTATCCAGATATGGTGCTAGAAGCTTTCCTTAACTTTTGTTTTCTATTAATTTCATGACCCCAGCATGGATTTTTGTAAGAATATTGCTTGATGATAAAGTTTGCAGCGCCTCCACCTAGCACAGAGCCTCTGTAAACATAGGGGATTCCCTTTCTGTGAAATGAATCAGTATTCTAAATAAAGTAATTGGGAGAAGAGAAACTTTTTCATCCAGCATATAAGAATAACCATAAGTATATAAATAAGTAGATAGATGCACACCAGTATAAAAATAATGCAAACTAAATTTAAGAAGAGATTAAAACCAGTACACATATCCAAAGTACAAACAGGTATTACCAGCAAAGGGTTGATAGGAGTCCTAGTGGAATTGTGTATATATACCCGGGTATATACAGTTAATGGTGATACCTCCAAATTAATGTTGCAGCAAAGTCCAGTTGCAGGGTCCCTGAGTCTAAGGGCACCTGTCGTTTTGTCAGAAAGCCGAAGACAAGATCAGAGGTCACGGAGGAAGGGATCTTCCAACTGTTGTTCAACCAGACTGGAATAGAACTTCTTACCGGCAGGAACTGTGGTGTAACAATATTAGTCTCTGCTTCTGATCTGGAAGAAAATTCAGCAGTAGTAGCAGCCCCTGTGTGCATATGGCCATGTGGCTCAGTTCTCTGTCTTTCTCCTCACTTCCTCCTTCTGGAGTTTTCAAAGCCCTTCCTTAAAACAGGAAGTGCTAATACATACAGTAATTATACATAACCCTGTGATAATAGTAGCTAACAATAGTGTGCAGCGGATCACTATGCTTGTTTGCTATTAATGCAAGATTTTATGCTTTTTTCTGTACATAAGTCGTTTCTGCACCCTCTTGTAGAAGAACAATTGTCACAGCACAAGTAGAGGAGTGTAAGCCCTTTACAGCAGAAATACAGCGATTAATGCATCAACACTGTAATAGACCTATGCTAAGGGGGCATTTTGGTGCCTTTTTGATCCACGCTGTGGTGGTAATTATTGTACACAGGCCCATTGGTTTTAAAGCCTGAAATTATACATATATATATATATATATATATATATATATATATATATACACACACACACACGGTATCTCACAAAAGTGAGTACACCCCTCACATTTTTGTAAATATTTTATTATATCGTTTCATGTGACAACACTGAAGAAATGACACTTTGCTACAATGTAAACTAGTGAGTGTACAGCTTGTATAACAGTGTACATTTTCTGTCCCCTCAAAATAACCCAACACACAGTGATTATTGTCTACACCGCTGGCAACAAAAGTGAGTACACTCCTAAGTTAAAATGTCCAAATTGGGCCCAATTATCAATTTTCCCTCCCTGGTGTCATGTGACTCATTAGTGTTACCAGGTCTCAGGTGTTAATGGGGAGCAGGTGTGTTAAATTTGGCGTTATTGCTCTCACTCTCTCATACCGGTCACTGGAAGTTCAACATGGCACCTCATAGCAAAAAACTCTCTAAGGATCTGAAAAAAAGAATTGTTGCTCTACATAAAGATGGCATAGGCTATAAGAAGTTTGCCAAGTCCCTGAAACTGAGCTGCAGCACAGTGGCCAAGACCTTAACAGGACAAGTTCCACTCAGAACAGGCCTCACCATGGTTGACCAAAGAAGTTTAGTGCATGTGTCTTTGGCAAATATGAGTGCTGCCAGCATTGCTGCAGAGGTTGAAGGGGTGGGGGGGTCAACCTGTCAGTTCTCAGACCATATGCTGCACACTGCATCAAATTGGTCTGCATGGCTGTCACAAGGAAGCCTCTTCTAAAGATGATGCACACGAAAGCCCACAAACAGTTTGCTGAAGACACGCAGACTAAGGACATGGGTTACTGGAACCATGTCCTGTGATCTGATGAGACCAAGATAAACTTATTTGGTTCAGATGGTGTCAAGCGTGTGTGGTGGCAACCAGGTGAGGAGTACAAAGACAAGTGTGTAGTGCCTACAGTCAAGTATGGTGGTGGGAGTGTCATGGTCTGGGGCTGCATGAGTGCTGCCGGCACTGGGGAGCTACAGTTCATTGAGGGAACCACAAATGCCAACATGTACTGTGCCATACTGAAGTGGTACACTCACTACTTTACATTGTGTCATTTCTTCAGTGTTGTCACATGAAAATATATGATAAAATATTTACAAAAATGTGAGGGGTATACTCACTTTTGTGAGATACTGTTTATATATATGAAAGGGGCATGCGCGCAGCTGCCTGAGATGGACATGTCTGCCTAAGCGCTCCGCTCCGACCGGGACATAACAGCCCATTACTTCAAGTCTCGCTCACAAACCAACATCTACTGGTCTCCGCATTAGGGGTATCCCTGAGGTAATTGAAGATCTTCAATCAACGGTCACTGCATTATTCCAGGAATTAGCCCTTCTCTCCCCATTGAACACCTGGAAATGGAAGAATACATAGATCTCTGACACCATGTAAAGAAGACGGCCCTCCACGAGATATCATTATTAAATTCCACTTTTTCCGAGCAAAAGAAAAATTATTGGAAGCTGCCTGCGACAAAGATTCCTTCATACTCCAAGGTCATTGATATCAAATATACCAAGATCTTTCTCAACAAACACTTATAAAGAGGAAGGCGATGAAACCTCATTTACAAGTACTTCAACATCATTGCATCCCATATCATTGGAGTTTTCCCTTCGCCATTCATTTTACATACAAAGGAACCACCTATACCTGTAAAACAGCTGACGACCTACTAGTCACAATTCTTGAACTTCGCCTGTCAACACCAGAAACACGTGCAGAAAGTTCCAAGCGTTGTGCGAATTCTGGTTCCCCTCAACAACAAAAAAACATTCCTGAACAACTATCGTCATCTAGCATCCATAAGAGAAGTCGCTTTGCTTCACCGACTCCAGAAATGGAACCAATGAACTGATGTATATATATGTATATATTTCCTATATTGGGTGATAATTTTTCTGATTCTTATTAACTATATGTATAAGTATACATGACAACTTGCAAAATTACATCCTCCACACAAACAGATCCAAACTAAATATTAATCCTGGTTACTGATCTGTTTGTCTGGGTATATCTCAAATGCATTTAAGACAAACATAAACTTTGTCTATAATAAGACCCTTTTAACGGAACATATCACTTTAAACTTCCTTAAACTCTACAATTTATAAATTATTCACCCTTATTTAGGAAGAATATAATATTCATGTAAATTAGTTCTTTAGTTCCTTTTCTAGGTTCCTTTACCTGCCTACAAATCCATATTGGGAGTCATGGTATCCTCATATAGGTAATATGAAGCCCATTCTTTCTCCTTATATTACTTTAAAGAATGCATTTGTTTCTAGGATCCAATTCTAAAACAGTGTTTTCATTCTACTTAAACACTGATACAAATACTGTTCTAGAATAAACAACTTAGTTTACTTAACCATAACAAATGGATCAAAGCTTGTTACCTCAAATATTTACTATACTTGAGACTTGATTGTTTTTTTTTATATTTGTTTTCAAGTTACATATTTGATGGTTGTTGTAGTCCTGGAGACAGCCACTGTACCTCCAATACAACCTCGAGTGCCCAATGGTTTAGTTTGGACACTCTTTGGACAAATTGTACCCATAGGTTGGTGTTCTTTCACTACCTTGTGGATATTAGCTCCATTTAGGAGCCACCTTCTCTTTTGTTGTAATAGAAGCTTCTTATGATACTAACTGTATACAGTATATATATATGCTGCGTAAACTGTTGGCGCTATATAAATCCTGTATAATAATAATAATAATATATATATATATATATATATACACACACACAATATACTGACTAACCCCATCATCAACCCCCACTTTTCCCTACTCTCTCCCTAACCATTGTCACCCCAATCCTTCCAGAGTTTTTTGCACAAAATATCTCAAATAACACTCCCCCCCCTTTTTTTTTTCCAATTCCAATAATGGCACCTCTAAACAAAATTAAAGTACAAGGCCTCAATTCACCCCCGAAACGTACCAAAACTTTTTGATCCTTTTCAAAACTAAATGCACATGTGGTATGCTTACAAGGGACACATTTTTCGATTCAATCCTTTCCAAAATTCTTTAGTTGTAAATATCCCCAAGTTTACATCTCATCAGCTGACACCAAAGAAAGAGGTGTACTGATTGCCTTTTATTATACAACACCATTCACACTCCACATGGAACTAAAAGACCCTGAAGGTCAATATATACTCTTATCTGGTCTTCTACAAGATACTGAAATCACAATAGTTTCTTTCTATGCTCCAAACAAAAATCCACTGTTATTTCTATCCCATCTATTTTCTGTGGTAGAAAAACATACCCGTGGCACCCTTATATTAGATAGAGACTCAAATCAAATGATATATCCTTTTTTAGACAAATCCTCAACACCTATCCCAAACCAACGTCACTCCTATCAACAACTTCTTAACCAATATTCTCTTCTTGATACCTGGAGAGAACAAAACCCAGCTAGAAGACAATACACCCATCACCCCCATCCTCATAAACAGTTTTCACGCATAGATCACCTCTTAATCAAAGTCAATCTCTCTGTATATATCCTAAACTCAAACATTATACCATGTACGTGGTTTGATCATAACATAGTGATGACATCCCTTTTCACGCTAATCCCAAGACCAAATCAGAGAACTTGGCACATTAATGATGGAGTATTAGCAAATTCTACATATAAGCAAACAATAGAGAAAGCTATTAAAGATTACATAGTGAATAACAATATTGATGATACAAACCGTCTGACTCATTGGGAAGCACTAAAACCATGTATCAGAGGGGTTTGTATAAGTCAAGCCTCTCATTTCCATAAACAAAAGTGACTGATTCATAAAAAACTAGAAGCTGCATTCAACGAAGGTTCGGAGAATTTCCAAACCACTCCCTCCCCATCAACAAGAAAACTATATGATTAAACACATCTGGAACTTGAACTTTTCTTGATGGAGTCGGCAGGAGGGATTCTCCGAAAATCTAAGCATAATTTCTATATGGAGGCCAATAAACCTGACACTTTTTTAGCCCTTGCATTATGGAAAAAACCTATAACCCGAAACCCATTAGACTAAAATTAACCAAAAATAATTATACCAGCAATCCACGAAAAAAACCTTACAAGAATTTGAAAGAAAATTGTCCAAACTCTGTAAAGACCCGCATAAATTCGATCAATCACGATTAACTACCCTCCTATTCTCAATACATCTACCTTCCCTTTCTAATACTCAACAAGAAGCCCTAGACAAGCCAATAACTGAATTTGAAATACAAATAGCAATAAAATCACTAAAACCGCGTAAATGCCCAGGAGTAAATGGTTTTTCAGCCACATATTATAAGAGGTTTGCAACATTACTATCCCCTCTCATGGATGAAGCATTCGACTCCCTCCTCACAGGCCATTCCTTCTGTCCAGAATCTCTTGTTGCCTCCATTTCCATGATCCCAAAACTGAATGTAGATGATACCTCTTGGTCTAATTATAGGTCAATATCAATACTCAACATTGATATAAAATTATTGGCTAAAGTCCTCTCTAACAGACTCAATCCCATTATAGGTACTCTAATACATCGAGACCAAACAGGATTTATCCCCTCCAGACAGGTAGGAGACAACATACGTTGTGCTTTACTGTTAGCTCACACAACACATACCCGAAATATCCCAACAGGTTTTCTTTCACTCGACATAAGAAAAGCTTTTGATTCACTTTCCTGGCCTTACTTAAATTCAATACTTCAGCGATGGGAATTTGGCACACATTTCCTGAGGTGGATTTCTACCCTGTATCAGAATCCAAAAGCTTTTATATCCTACTCGGGATTTTGTTCTGATTCCTTTACCATCAAGAGAGGTACACGTCAGGGTTGTCCCCTATCCCCACTCCTCTTCGCTTTAGCAATAGAACCCCTGGTCCAACTAATCCGTTCCAATAAAAACATCAGAGGTATTGAACTAGGTGGACACCATCATAAAATTTGCCTATTCGCAGATGACGTCCTAATTTTTCTTACTGAACCCTTGTTATCTACACCGGTCCTTCTTAACATCCTTACTGAATTTGGACAATTATCTGGCCTCATGATTAATACCCATAAATCCAAAGCTTTAAATATATCATTATCACATGAACTCCAATCGCAATTACACAACTCCCTCCCATTTACCTGGTCCACAGCACATATCACATATTTAGGTATTAATCTGACAGCCAAACTACAAGATCTCTATATGTCTAACAATCCTCCATTATTGGCACAACTTACTAAATTGCTTTCAACTTGGTCATCACTACCACTAGCATGGATGGGCCGCATAACAGTTATTAAAATGTCTATTCTTCCTAAAATCCTTTATTTATATAGAGTACTTCCTATACCAGTTCCATCTCATTTTCTATGCATTGTCCAACGTAAAACTATTCAAAACATTTGTGACAAACTTAGACCTCAATTACCCAAACATACTCTATATTCCCCCAAAATTTGAGGAGATTTGGGAGTACCTGATTTTACAAAATACTATTAGGCAGCCCATTTAGCTCAATTGACCAAATATGATGCCACCAAGGAAATACTGCTATGGGTTGCATTTGAGTCAGTAGATTGTGACCCTTTGTCTACTGCCAATCTTTTGTGGCTTGCTCTTAACCACTTGCTTACCGGGCACTTAAACCCCCCTCCTATCCAGACCAATTTTCAGCTTTCGGCGCTGACGCACTTTGAATGACAATTGCGCGGTCACACAACACTGTACCCAAATGAAATTTTTATCATTTTTTCACCACAAATAGAGCTTTCTTTTGGTGGTATTTGATCACCTCTGTGGTTTTTACTTTTTATTAAAAAAATTTAAAAAACTGAATTTTTTTTAAAAAAAAAGTTTATTTTTTTATATTTTGTTTTAAAAAATTTTAAACGGGTAATTTTTCTCCTTCATTGATGTACGCTGATGAGGCGGCAGTGATGGGCACTGATAGGCGGCAGTGATGGGCACTGATGGGTGGCAGTGATGGGCACTGATGGGTGGCAGTGATGGGCAGCACTGGCAGGTGGCACTGATTGGCACTACAGGTGGGCATTGATAGGTGGTACTTGTGGGCACTGATAGGTGGTACTTGTGGGCACTGTTAGGTGGCACTTGTGGGCACTGTTAGGTGGCACTGTGGGCACTGTTAGGTGGCACTGTGGGCACTATTAGGTGGCACTGTGGGCACTATTAGGTGGCACTTTTATTGGGCACTGATGAGGCAGATGTGCCTCTTCCACTTGGGGACCGATGTCCCTCACATCCGATCCGCTGATCGGCTTTTTTTTCTACTCGCGCTGTCAGCGTGAGTAAAAAAAAAAAACGATTACCGATCTTTTGTTTACATCATGTGATCAGCTGTCATTGGCTGACAGCTGATCACATGGTAAGGGGCCGGGACCGGCCCCTTACACAGATCGGTGATCAGCCGAGTCTCAGTGACTCGGTGATCACAACGCGCCCGGCGCGCGCCCTGCAGGGCGCGCGCAGGGAGCGTGCACAGGGGAGGACGTCATATGACGTCCTCCCGGGAATGTAGGTCCGCGCTGTAGCCGTCATTCGGCTATAGCGCGGATGCCAAGCGGTTAAACAACAGAAAACTATTACTAATCCCTACACTAAACATAGCCTTTCCATTTGGGATAGACTGAAAACTTGTTTTGGATTACAATCGCAACAAAATCCTCTTCTTTCCTTCCTCCACAATCCTTCCTTCCACCCGGCCTGATCATCCCCAACATCTTTTTCGGCATGGTCTTAAATTGGTCTAATACGAACACACCAATTCTTTCAATCCTCCAACATGATAACTTTCCCGACATTATGCAAACAATATAATCTACCACAATCAGAAACCTTCAGGTATCTCCAAATTAAAAACTTTTCAACTCAAGACAAACCCTTAGATACCACACCTCTTACATTCTCTATTTTTGAACAGAGTTGCAAATCAGATCCACACAGACGTGGACTTATTTCTGATTTATACGCCCAATTACTCTCACATGCAACTCCCTCTCCCCCATCTTATACTTAAAATGGGAGACAGATCTTCACCTCCAAACAGGTGACTTAAATTGGACTCAGATCTGGCAAGCTACAAAATCGGCCATACCAAATATAGTAGCCTTAGAAACAAATTATAAAGTACTTACCAGATGGTATTTAGTTCCAGCCAGAATAGCCAAATTTAGCCAACAATACCCTTCCAACTGCTTTCGAGGTTGTACCACATTGGGCACCCACATACATATTTGGTGGGAATGTCCTATTGCCTACTCATTTTGGACAAACATATTTAAAATCCTCTCTACAATGTTTGAGACAAAACTATCTCCTGATCCTACTGTAGCATTACTGAATAATAAACCTCAAAATTTAACTCTCCGACAATTCAAGCTGTTACTCTTTATAACAACAGCAGCTAAGCAAACCATTGCAAAAGCATGGAAACACTACTCCCTTTGCATACTATCTGTTAAACAAAGAGTAACACAAGCTATGATCCATGCAAAGACTGAAGCAATCAACTTGGATACAGTAACCAAATTTGAACACTTATGGAAACCATGGCCCAAACATTACCTTCCATCTGATATTGATAATACCTTATTATAATCTGAAACGACCTGGATATCTGCTTTACTTCTCAGCTTTAATATTCTCTGAATATTTATTCAAATAATCCTCTCTGGAATACCCATTTCCCCCTATCTTTCCCTTATGCTAAACTTTCCCTTACCCAAATTCATGTACCACTCATTCTATTAGAAATAAGAATACTTGGGATGATTGATGTCTGTACATTCTTCTTACCAGGTACTGCCAAGCCATAGAGTAGGATCTTGGCCCTGGTTTAAATGACCTATTCATCAGCCAACCCATATAATTCCGAGTTAACATCGCATTACTGATTTCACTCAGGAACTAATGCTTTAACTCTTTCTATGTATATATCTATACTAGATTATTGAGATTATATTACTACCTCTATCTTAAAATTTTTTAGATATGAATGTCAACATAACATTACTTATCTTAAGAAGCATTATTTGTTATAACGATTTGTTATAACGATAGTCAGTATATACCAATAGATAACTTTACCTTGTTAATCTATACACATTTATGAAGCTTTGTTATATGTTATAGGTTTTTTGACTCCCTATTATATAAGAATTCCTATGAATCAATTAATTTGTGACTTGTAAAACACAATAAAATATTTAAACACGAGATACTGTATATATATATATATATATATATATATATATATATATATATATATATATATACACGAGGCTGGTACAAGAGGTGGGCGGGCAGGGCTTCTGCCCTGGGCGCAGTGTGGGGGGGTGCTAGGTTGTGAGAAGAAAAATCTGTCCACAAAATCTAGCTGTGACAATTGTATGTCCCTGTTGCCTGCCTAAATCAATGGTTATGTGCCCCTGCTTACCGCTCTGCGGCCGCAAATACACCCCTTTCCAGGCTCTCTTCTTGAGTTCCTGTGAGCCCCCCCCCCAGATTGGAGCTGGTATAGTCCCAACGATGGTACTACATGTGGGCGTTGATCTTTGGTTCCTGCCCAGCATACAGCAGAGACCCCCCCCAGAGCAGGGTGGAGATATGTAAATCACAGATGGCAGGCTGGATCTTCTACTGTGAGTCCTGACTGCTCTGCATTCCACACTGTGACATAAACGTGCCCTGCACTTTTCAGTGCAGATTTATTGAAAGTGAAAGTAAAATTCTTGAACAGGTTAGGAATTAGTGTGACATTTCAGGTGCTACATAGATGTAATCCACATACACATTATATCTTCTAAAAAGAATGATTTTTAATAAGATATAATTTTGTGTGGATTACATCTATGTAGCACCTGAAATGTCACACTAATTCTTAATCTATTCAAGAATATAAGCATACACAGCAAAGGATGGGGTGGCTTATCCCAGCCTAACTCCAAGAAAGTCCACTCTTACAGTGTGGGGGAGGGGGGAGAAAGGGGGTATAGTCTTTTTTTACCTACCTGATTCTATGCTTCAGCCAGCTCTAGTGCTCTCCTCCTCCTCCCTAGACATCATCACATCTACAGGAAGATTAACCCTGTATGATCCAAAGTGGAGGCTGGAGTGTGACCACTGTCACTGCAGGGGACCTGTAACAGCACTGCAGGGAGCAGCAAAGGACAAGGTAAAACTGGGTACACAGATCAGAATTCATCTGGTTCAGTGGGGGGGGGGGGGGGGTTGAATTTAGATCAGTGTGTAACCCTCTCTGTTAGGTAGAAACCAATTGTTATAACCGCTTCTGCTGGAAATCCTTGTTCAATTCAGCTGTTTGCAGCCAAATGGCTGCAGTGCTGATCAGTGTACAGGCATACCCCACTTATATGTACATAATGGGGTTTATTTACTAAAGCTGAAAAGTGCAAAATCAGGCTCACTTCTGCAGAGAAACTAATGAGCTTCTACCCTCAGCTTGTTCAATTAAGCTTTGGTAATAAAACCTGGAGGCTCATTGGTTTCTATGCAGAAGTGAGCCTGATTTTGCACTTTCCAGCTTTAGTAAATAAACCCCATTGTGTACTTAAAAGTGGGGTATGCCTGTATTCTGATAGGGAAGAGTCCCTGCTGTCAGAATACAATGTCCCAGTAAGGGGGAATTCCCACATCCACCCCACTTGTGTGGATGGAGGAATCTGTTGGCCATGTGCTCTTGATCCAGCAATGTGCACAAGAGCACTTGCTCTCTAGTGGACTGTTTGTTTATAGTGCACTTTATAGTACTTTGCACGGTGTGTTTGATCTGCAGCACTGGGAGTTTGCTACTTACTCCAACACCAAATTGTATGCAAATGAACCATAAGAATTTGACTAGTTATTTAAATATTGTTTGGGAGTTATTCACATTATATGTTATAGTATTTAATTTTTTTATTTACAGCACCAGGAGTGTGGTCTTAACTCCCTCACAAATTGTTTTTGCAGCACAGGGATTTTGGTCCCACATACATGTGATATGTAATTGAATATTTATGGGTTGTTCACATTATATGTTTTGGTATTCTACTTACAGCACCGGGAGTCTGGGATTCACCCCCTCACAATTTTGTTTGCAGCACTGGTATTTTGGTTCCATATTCATGTGATATATATAATTCACTTGATCATATCTGATAATGACACATACACTAAATTTGATATAATTTATAGGGGTACTGCTATGCACTAGGGTGTATATACTCCTGGTCTCTGTACTCTGCAGTTTACCACTCTTGACTCCTGAACATTGAATATTACTGTACATACACCTTACCTCTGCACTCTGTATGTTTTTCTCTCCTGACTTCTGCACACTGTACATTATCTTTGCTCCTGATCCTTGTACTTTGTAATTTATCCAATCCTGACCTCTGCACTCTATATGATCAGGTTATAATAATCAGGCATGTGTAAGATAATTGGTAATGGGGGGGGCAGCTTGGCATGTTCGCCCTGGGCGCTGTTTGACCTTGTCCCGGCACTGTGTGTTTTAATTGTTATGTAATAAATGGAAAATGTTTTTACAAATTTATGGATATCATTTTTGATAGATAATGGTATTGCAATAATCCCTCATTTTGTACAAACAACAAAAAAATAGGACTAGGAATAGTAATGTGAAATATTAAACTCTGAGAGGAGAGGAACTTCAATTCAAGCAGTGTCATTGTAGAAACAAAAGAAGTCTAAAACACTCTACTCCCACATTTCTCTGGGTTACACGGGTATGAAAGGAGAACACCACACAGGAGTGGAAGAGTTAAGAATTATCTTGGGCATACTAGGTTTTTATGTTTATGTACTGTATATATTTTGATGGTGATTCTGTACTGCTTCCAGCCTCTTAAAACTTTTACCTAGGTCTGTAAGATTTGGCATCTTTAAAAGCACATATTTTAGGCGTACCTCTACAGTCAGATGTTTCTATCCAATTTTGCACCAAGGAAAAACTATTTTAGAGTTTAAAATACCCATTATATGGC
The DNA here is from genome assembly GCF_042186555.1 of Aquarana catesbeiana. Lineage (NCBI taxonomy): Eukaryota > Metazoa > Chordata > Amphibia > Anura > Ranidae > Aquarana > Aquarana catesbeiana. Next base: position 151,998,279 of record NC_133332.1, on the reverse strand, counting down.
CAGGAACACCCATATATGCTTTGATAATCATTCTGCAGACCATTGCTTTAAACTACATAAAGCACAGAGCTAGTAGAACATTTAAATAAGATGATATTAGCTCTTGTGAAGTCCAAAGCAAACTGTAGTTTATTCAAAGCTTTTATGATGTCTTCTGTTTTCACCCTATCCACTTGAGAGGATATAGCTATGTCTTGGTTATTCACCTAAACTGATGTGATGAAGGACCAGGTGTATGATTACCAGCCCTATGCCCCGTACACACGGTCGGACTTTGTTCGGACATTCCGACAACAAAATCCTAGGATTTTTTCCGACGGATGTTGGCTCGAACTTGTTTTGCCTACACACGGTCGCACAAAGTTGTCGGAATTTCCGATCGCCAAGAACGCGGTGACGTACACCACGTACGACGAGACTAGAAAAGGCCGGTTCAGAACCAAGCGCGGCACCCTTTGGGCTCCTTTTGCTAATCTCGTGTTAGTAAAAGTTTGGTGAGAGACGATTCGCGCTTTTTCAGACTCGTGGCTTTCAGATCGTTTTCTGAAGTTCAGTTTGTGCTTGTGGGTTTGTATCTGCTCTTCAGTGCGTGCAGTCAGTTCGTATCGGAGTTTTCTGTGTGATCTTGCCTGCTCGTTGCTGTTTTTCAGGTCGCTCTTCACAGGCCTTGCTGTTCTTCAGTGCGTTCTGTTACTTCGTTCTGAGCAGCCGACCGTTTTCTAGCCATGTTTCGTATGCGTACTCCTCGTAGAGTTCGTGCTGTGCGGGGGCTTGGTGTTGGGGTCCTGACCTTGACACAAGTCCAGTCCATGAACAGGGTGGGGAGGAGTTCATGGACCAAGAGTTGGTTGCTTCAGCGTGACCAGTTCTGTCACATGCCTTTGCTCCGTGAGATCCGTGAGAATAATCCTGATGATTTCAGGAACTTTCTCAGGATGAAGGACCCCGTGTTTCACCGTTTGTTGGCTTCGCTGACCCCCTATATTAGCAGGCAGGATACCTGCATGAGGCAAGCCATCACTCCGGAGCAGAGGTTGGTCGCTACCTTGCGGTATTTGGCCACAGGGAGAAGCCTGCAGGACTTGAAGTTCTCGACAGGCATCTCCCCCCAGGCTCTGGGGATCATTATCCCAGAGACCTGTTCTGCCATCATCCAGGTCCTGCAGAAGGAGTATATGAAGGTAAGATTTTTATCCTTTTATATCACATTTTATTGTATTGAATGTTTGATAATATATTGTATTTCTTTCCTCATTCCCTAATTACCATGATTGTAATATGCTGTGAATGTCCCCTTTGTCCTCATGCATGCTGGATTTTTATATAATTATTATTTTAGGTCCTTCATACATATTTGCCCTTCAATAACCTCCCCAGCATTGTGTCTCCTGGCCTATATTCACCTCATGTAGTCACTTAACAATGTATTTTATCTGCTCCATAGTAGTGCTTTATACCCAAACACCCCCTAAAATGTTTGGAAATGTTATTTTTGATTTAAATTCAGGCAGAGGGCCAGAGGCTTTTTTTTGTGGTGTCCCCAAATTTTTTGTAACCCTCCCTCCCCCAACTGCTAAGTCAGCTGATCCCAATTCTCTATCCTCAATCATCTATCTGCTGACTTTGCCAAACCCATACACACTATACCCACCTCTTTAGTGCTCAGATTTATGGATGAATTCCCCAAAGCATGTAGTGCAAGGGCCTGCCTGTATACTTTCCAATGGTACTGTTTAAAGTTTTTGTATCCTATTATGATCTTGATAGGTAATAGCAGAATGTCCAAATGTGCTCAAATGTGTACAGTGTGTATTTATATCTTTGTATTATGACACTTCTTACCTGTCCAGTGGGCCAGTGGCTGCCAATAGTGTAACTAAGGAGGGGCTGTTCCAAGTAATACCCTGTATTTAGGCATTCATCTCTCAATGAAGTGAAGAGGGTTACCTGTCCAAGAGTTCCCCCCCCCTATAATGTTAGAAATGGCCCATGAGAGGGGGGGGGGAATATGATAGGTGTACCTTATACGTTTTTGTTGTAAAATTCCCCTTAATAAATGCTATCTGGAGGTTGACCCATAATGTTTGTGTCTAATCTGCTTGCCATGTTTCTGTGAAAAAATAGTAATGTTTATTGTTTTTTCCTCAACAGTTTCCTTCCACGCCACAGGAATGGCAGACTGTGGCCTCCCACTTTGCCCAGCAGTGGGACTTTCCTAACTGCGGAGGGGCAATTGATGGGAAACACGTCCACATCGTCCCACCACCCAACTCGGGGTCGTACTATTATAATTACAAGGGGTTTAATAGTATAGTGATGTTGGCGGTGGTGTCGGCTAATTACGACTTCTTGTATGTGGACGTGGGGAAGAATGGCCGGATGTCCGATGGTGGAGTGATCGCCCTGACGGAGTTCTACAGGCGTCTCCAGAATGGCAGCTTGGACTTGCCACCCCCAGAGGACAATGTTGAAGGTCTCCCATTTGTGTTCGTTGCTGATGAAGCGTTTGCGCTGGGGGACCACCTGATGCGGCCATTCCCGATGAGGACCCTCACCCCGGAACAGAGGGTTTTTAATTACCGGCTGGCCAGAGCCCGAAGAGTGGTGGAGAACACATTTGGAATCCTGGCCAGCCGGTTCCGACTATTTCTGACACCCATCCATATGGCGGAGTATAAACTGAACCATATTATACTGGCGTGCTGTGTTCTCCATAATTTTTTAAGAAAACATTCAGCCAACTATGCTGGCTCAGTTGGGCCTGAGGCCGGAATACCAAATACATCAACAATGACGGCGCTTGAAAGCGGCCGTCCTGGCTTGCCCTCCCTGAGTGCCCGTGATGTCCGGTTACGATACCTGGAGTTCTTTGCGGGTAGGGGGGCTATCAATATGCCAGACAATCTGTGACACCTTTTTCAAATAAAAAACAACCAAAAGCAATTCTTGGTGGACATTTACTGCTTGTGTTTGTTTGAGCTGACCCTGACAGAAATATGTTGAGTGCAGAAAATGTCGTGATTGGGTAACCTTATAAAGAATAGTGTTGGCTGGTACTTCCTAAATGCAAAAACACATTTCACTACAAGTGCACTTGCAACTGCACTGAACCTGCACTTGTAGTGCAAAGTGTATTTGCCCTTAGGAAATAACCCCCATTTTTGCATAAAACAGCTATTACATCACCCCAAAAGTGTTGTAGTGTTGAGACAATAATCCACACATTCTTGAGTAAGGCACTTTTTTATACCTGCACAATCACATGTGCATTTCCCAAAGGTTTTTAAAACAAAACAACATGTTTGTTGTATAACAATTTTGGGGGGGGGGGCATTATCAAAAATCGAAATATCCATTTCAGATAAAACAGGCCTGTGTAAAACCAACAAGAAAGCCAAAAAACTTGAACTTACAAAGTTCACATTAGGTCAAACCTGAAGGCTATATCAGACATGAGTATTTAGGAACTGGGTTTGATATAGCGTTCAGATGGGGGGAAATCACCCCTGGAAAAGCCAAATTTGGAAGATGCACACCAATTTACGAATGTCAACATGTGCTATCTGCCATCAGGGGGGATCAAGGGACGTGTTTTGGGGGAGCAAGCCCTTCCTCAACGCTACTTTATAATTGAGTAAGGGGTTGCACCCCCAAAACGCGTCCATTGATCTCCCGTGATGGCAGATAGCACATGTTGGCACACTGTGTGCATCCTCCAAATTTGGCTTTTCTAAACATTGTAAACATTTTAGTAAGATAAAACAGGTGATTTTGTGGGGTTTAAATTCGCCCCAAAACATCAATGATGTTATTATTTTTTTTAATAACATCACTGATTTGTTGCTGGATGTTTTGCAATTGGAGATTACACCCCATGATCTCCCCGATCAGTATCTGGGCACTTTCAGATGTAAAGCGTTCTGGATCCCGATCACCTAAAAAGAGATAAAGAACAAAAAAAACAGGTCTCAAAAATCTGCCAACATCCATCTCTTTTACCTGAGCCTGTGGTTGCAGACACTCACCTGTTGTGGTGCCAATCTCCACCACATCTTCTTCTTCCTCCTGCTCAGCTTCTTGGGTTGGTATTTCCCCTTCTTCCAGAGGGGGGGGGGGCTCTGGTCTCCTGGGATGAGGGGTGTCCTCCGAGTCTTTTCTCCCCTATGTAAAACAAAAATGGTATAATTAGCACACAGATATTTGATGACAGAACTAGAAATAGGAAACATTGCTTGAAAGTGGGGTACAATTGTCTATTTTAGCCGAGTTCCAAGATGTATATTTTTTATTGCCCTTTGTCAAGCTGCAATACTTTACCTGTTTGGTACAAGCTTCACAGATGTAGCCCCCCCTATAGTATACACTGGAGCACCTGTGTGCCCCCCCTAATAAAAATGGTGTTCTTGTGTCCCACACTAGTGCTCCAGTGTCCAGATGTGAAAACAGCTGCTCAGTGTCCTCTCCTTACACACAATCTAGTTGGCATTTCATTCTAGTAACAAACCCATCTACACAAACAAATATTTGGCATCCAAGTAGGCCCAAAAAAAATGTGGGAAAATGCATATGGCCTAAACAATGGTGTTCTAGAGGCCGAAAGAAAAATGTTTGATACGAACTGTCACAGACCTAGCCAGAACAGAGGCTGTTGGAGAGGACTGTATACAAGCCTGTTGCCCACCGATTATGGGCCCTAGCATTTGGGGGAATGGTGCTCTCTGTGAGCTGTATGCCTGGGGACCCTGGGGTTGGTGTTACTTTGGATTCAGCTCCATGTCCCCCCAAAACACACAGACTCTGGAACCCGTTATATGCCATATTAGAATGATAAGACTGAATTATACTGTTGGGACACATCCTGTGAGGAGATGCTAATGTCATCATCTCCACTCACCTGTCTGATGTCAGCTATAATGGGTTTAATGTAAATAAGTATTCAACTCATTGTTGTTTGTTCTAATTAACCCTGTGTTGATGTTTATGGTAATGTATTGTTAATTGTAATTAGCTCCAGCTATTGTGTTTATATTCCTGTGTGAAGCTCGGTGACCACAAGTCTGGGCGAAAGGTCATGTCTCAGTCACCTAGGCTGTATAAAGGATGAGATAATTAGCTCATGTTAATTAGGTTAGCTTTGAGTCAGCCTGGTGTATAAATGTGTGTGATATCTCAAATAAAAGACAGTTCTGATGTACTCCAAGACTGGTGTTGTCTAGTTCTTGGGGTTCCTATAGCCAGATCCATTGGACTCGTGTTCCAGAACTTAGGAAGCAGTATATGACGGAAGCACTCAAGCGGAGTGTGGGGCGTTCCGTGACATTGGTGGCAAGCAGTGGGAAAGCTTCCTGAAGTCTGGGACATCCAAACCTCCAACTGGATCCAAGATCAGCATAGCAGACTTCAGTCACCCCAGCGGAGATATGGACCTGGCATCAGAATTCCCGGGGCTGCTGCGGATCATCCTTTCAACGTACACCAGGACTGTGTCTGAGGATGAATACCTGGAGCTCAGGCAGCTGATTCGGGTGGAGCTCTGGATTGCAGCCCTCCGTCTCGCTGGTATAAAACAGGGCAAGTGCTTTCCAACCCAAGAGCAATGGGCCAGTGACCAACAGGCATTGCGGATGGCATTCCTGGGAGAGCAGCCCCAGGAGCAATGGGTGACTGAGTTGGACAGGTTGGTCCAGCAGGAGATAGAGCTGGACAATCATTATCGGGCTCTGCAATGGCATGCAGAGGAGGGATATTTAGGGGAGACAACAGAATGCTCTCCGGAGGGATATGACTTTGGCGGCCCTGGATTGCTGTGAGAGAACCTTACAGATCTTTTTATGTTTGGCGATGAAGGGGAACCTGACCTTGAGGACCTGAGAGACTATAGAGAGTCTATGCTCGGTCTTGCAGGGGTCTCAGAGCTCAAACCTGATCTGGACCATTTGCTAAGGAAGGAACAGCATCTGGAAAGGGCATACAGGAAACTGCTAGAACAAGTTCAGCAGCATGTCAGAGAATCGGCAGTGGAAAATCCGGAGATTGCCGTCCCCAAACCTGAAGTGCTGACAACAGGGCAGAGCTCTGCTAACCTCTGCCCAGAAATGATAGCATCTTCTGGGTTCCATGGACAGGAGATGGTGAACCTCTATCCCCAGACATCAGTTGCAGAGACATGGGATTTGATAGACTTTTCTGCTGAGGAAAAACAACCTGATGAGCCTCCAGCAGAAGAGCTGCTATCAGGGCCAAAGTTCACTGTGTTCTGCCCAGCACCAACAGTGGCTTCGGCCTTCTTGAGAGAAGAGGTAGTCGGCCTTTCTCCCACAACACTGACAGGGACATGTGATTTTCTGCCAGCAGCATCTATGGAGTTAAAACAAACTTCTCCAGCTGAAGATCTGGTAACTGAACAGAGGGTCCAAGACCTCTGTCCCACACTTTTACCAATTCCAGAGACTGGGGATTTAATAAACGTTTCTGTAGAGGAGGAACCACCTGGAAAACCCCCAGCAGAAGTGCTGGCAACCGGACAGAGGGTCCAAGACCTCTGCCCCACACCTGCAGCAATTGTGGAGGCTCAGGGTGAGAAGATGGCAATCACTTCCCAGCAGCAGATACAGGGGGAGAAGGGAGAGGAGGTGTGTGTTGTCCCTCCCCAACAGTTGGCCAGGGTGGAGGAAGTGGGCTTTCTTCCCCAGCAAAGATCCGTGTACCTGGGAGACAGTACCTTCGACATGTCATCCCAGCAGCCAGATGAGGGAATGGAAAAGGAAGCAGCCAGCTCACCTCCCCAATGGCAGCTACACAGTTTGGGAGTGGAGGAAGCCAGCCTCCTGCCCCAACAGTTAGCCAGAGCAGAGGATGCGGAGTCCCCAGCAGAAGTGCTGGCAACAGGGCAGAGTGCTACCAACCTCTGCCCAGCACCGGCAACAACTACAGAGTTCCAGGGAGGCGGGGCAGTCGGCCTCCCTCTCCAACAGTTAGCCGGAACAGATGGTGTGGGGTTTCCAGCAGAAGGGCTGGCAACAGGGCCGAGGACTGCTGGACTCTGCCCTCAACTAACAGAGGATGGATTTCCTGTGAAGGTGGATGGGACTTCAGTCTCCACCTGTATACCCCAGGGATGCTGGGCAGTGGGCCCAGATCCCCAACAGCATGACAGAGTGAGCCCAGACACCCTGTCCTCTCTCCAGCGGCAGAAAGGATTCCAGGGAGAAAGGCCAGTCCAGGCCTCTCCCCAGCGGTAGATATGTTCTCTGAGAGAGGCAGAGGTTGGCTGGGTGAGTAATGCTTTGTTTGGAACAATTTATTTGGGGTACTGTGTGGGTACAGGCAGTAGAGGACTGGAACTATGGACTAACTTCGGAGTCAACCCGTCTGGGGTCTCCTCCTGTGTTAGTCTCCTGCCGAAAGGGGAGAAATGTCACAGACCTAGCCAGAACAGAGGCTGTTGGAGAGGACTGTATGCAAGCCTGTTGCCCACCGATTATGGGCCCTAGCATTTGGGGGAATGGTGCTCTCTGTGAGCTGTATGCCTGGGGACCCTGGGGTTGGTGTTACTTTGGATTCAGCTCCATGTCCCCCCAAAACACACAGACTCTGGAACCCGTTATATGCCATATTAGAATGATAAGACTGAATTATACTGTTGGGACACATCCTGTGAGGAGATGCTAATGTCATCATCTCCACTCACCTGTCTGATGTCAGCTATAATGGGTTTAATGTAAATAAGTTTAGTCTAGGTTCTAAAGGTATTCAACTCATTGTTGTTTGTTCTAATTAACCCTGTGTTGATGTTTATGGTAATGTATTGTTAATTGTAATTAGCTCCAGCTATTGTGTTTATATTCCTGTGTGAAGCTCGGTGACCACAAGTCTGGGCGAAAGGTCATGTCTCAGTCACCTAGGCTGTATAAAGGATGAGATAATTAGCTCATGTTAATTAGGTTAGCTTTGAGTCAGCCTGGTGTATTAATGTGTGTGATATCTCAAATAAAAGACAGTTCTGATGTACTCCAAGACTGGTGTTGTCTAGTTCTTGGGGTTCCTATAGCCAGATCCATTGGACTCGTGTTCCAGAACTTAGGAAGCGGTATATGACGGAAGCACTCAAGCGGAGTGTGGGGCGTTCCGTGACACGAACGAATAATGGGCCCATGAACATTAAAGTTGACCTTTTTAAACGTTACAATTACTAAAAGCATATGGAGCAGAACGAACGGAATAAAGACAGAAAGAATATGAACACAGCACAACTACTTACTTTTTTGCAGCACTCTCCGGATCTTTCGGTACTGCTCTGGCTCTCTCAACTTCAGGTCCGACCACCGCTTCCTGAGCTGATCTTTAGATCTTCGTACCCCGAAATTCCTCTCCAGACTCCGGACCACTTTACCAATGATTTTGGCCTTTCTGATGTTGGGGTTGGGGTAAGGCCCATATTTTCCGTCATAGTCGGACTTCTTCATGATGTCTACCATCTCCAACATCTCCCCAAACGACATATTTGTGGCCTTAAAATGTCTCCTTCTGGATCGGGACGTGCCTGGATCCGGGCTTTCCTCCTCCTCCTCCTCGTTGTTAGAATTATCACGCACCTGTTGTAACTCCGCCATCATGCTCTTCCCCCACTGCGCCGAACGAAAAGGGGCGGGGAATAGACTAGAAAGAACGTCAGGGGCGGGCGGAGTTACACGCATGCGCAGTGTGTATAAAGCGTAACACGCGTGCGTATTACGTACGATCTGTGAGCGGAGGAAGGAGCATTGGACGCGCCGATCGTAAGAACGAAGGTAAGAGACAAACTTGGGCCTATACTGCTTCTAGATTGAGGCCTATATTGTAACAAGATTAGGAGAGTTTGGTCTGACATTAGGCTTTGTCTTGTGTTGTGTCTTGCAGTGAACATGGATATCTTAATGAGAGATACTGACTTCATGTCACTATTCATTGATATGCTAAGGGAGCTGCCCTGTCTGTGGGAGATTACCCACCCCCATTTCAAGAACCAAGCAAAGAGGAAGGCAGCACTGGAGCAATTGTGTGAAATTGTGAAGCAGGTGATCCCCACGGCAGACATCACTTATTTAAAGATTTTCATTGGTGGCCTGAGGAGCACATATCTAAGGGAGCGCAAGAAAGTCCTGGATTCACAGAGATCCGGAGCAGCAGATGACATCTATGTCCCCAGGATGTTGTACTATGACAGGCTGCACTTTCTGGCAGGCCAGAATGAACCCAGGCCATCCCTCTCCAGTCTTCCTTCCACGCTTCCTTCCCCCCCGGCTGAGGCTTCTGACGCCCAACCTGGGCCTTCCAGGCCATATGTGGAGGAGCCCAGATTGAGCCAGGTATAGCATTCCTCTAAATATTTCTGCTTGTCCAATCAATGATGTTACCTAGATGTTAGTTGGGAGTACTAATTTAGGATTGTGATTGATGATGCAAAAACTAAAACCATGTCCCTTTTTCATACACAGGGAAGTCTCAGCCAGGAGGTGGCCGGGCCGAGCCGGCTGGCTGATATCAAGGTCCCTCCACCCCCCCTGAAAACAGAAAGTGGCAGTAGGACGAGTGCCCTAGAGGAGGCGGCTATCAGATTCTTTTGGAGGGCTACAGAGGTCCTGGGAGCACCCCACACTAGGCAGGAGAACATTGCTGCATTCATTGCCTATAAAATGCAGAGGATGGAGGAGGGCCAAAAAGCCATGTGTCAGGCCCTCATATCAGAGGCTCTGGAGAAAGGTGTGAGGGGCCAAATTACACCTCACACACAGCGTTGGGATGGTCCTCCTCCTCCTCCTGCAGGTCCTCCTCCTCCTCCTCCCTCTCCTCCAGGTCCTCCCAGTCCTCCTCCAGGTCCTCCCAGTCCTCCTCCTCCTCCTCCTCCAGGTCCTACTCCTCCTCCTGCCACATCTCCAACTGCACAGCCACAGCCCGGAAGGAAGTGTGAAAGGAAGACCAGAGAGTGATTGCCCTGGATCCAGTCTGGTCGGCCAAAAGATGCAGCCTCTTGTGGTACCACAGCCTGCGGACACAGATGTCATCTGCTGCTATCCGAGTCTCTGTGAATCCCGGACTAGACTGCCCTCCCTTAGATATGGACTCCTCAGGCCACCAATTTTGATGTTTAAGAATTGATGTCTGCCATGGGGGTCCCAGGCTTCACTAATTTCTGCTGTTGATCCAGTGTTGCCTTCCTCTTTGTTTGGTTCTGATCCCTTAATAAAGGATTTTTGTTTAGAATTATACTCTCCTATGTGTTTTACTTCAAAAATGACAGTTGGTTTGTAAGGATTCAGGTACATTTCAAATATACAATGTGAAATGAACAAGGGTCACCAACAACAAACAATCTCCTTGAGATTAAATAATAAAAGATATCAATGGTGTTGGGGTAACTTGACACACAAAACACACACAAAAATATTCTGGAGTAAAATAAAAAATAACATTGAACAAAGATCAGCCTTGGAAAAAATCCAAACATTAAAGAAAAAAAAGGCTTAAAATCAAAAAAAAAAAAACATAAAAAATATAAAACTGTCAGATGTGACAACTAATAACAATATATTCAGGGAATCCCACTAAAAAAACACAAATAAAACTTTGTGAGAAGTGTGTGTGAATATGAGCAGCAAAACTACTTAATTCTTGTCACATTATAAAGAAGAAGAGAGTGCGCTGTATTAAACCATTTTTTACATTGCAGCGTGACGAAAGTGCTGTATCCATTGCGAACGCTAAGTTTACCAGAACGAGCTGTCCCGTGTCGGAATTTCTTCTGAGCATGCGTGGCACTTTGTGCGTCGGAACAGGCCACACACGGTCGGAATTGACGCGATCGGATTTTGTTGTCGGAAAATTTTATCTCCTGCTGTCCAACTTTGTGTGTCGGAAAATCCGATGGAAAATGTCCGATGGCGCCCACACACGGTTGGAATTTCCGACAACACGCTCCGATCGGACATTGTCCATCGGAAAATCCGACCGTGTGTACGGGGCATTAGACTTTTCTGTTAATCAGATTTGCATGCATAATCCTACATACTTCAAAAAGTATTCATGATATAAGCTCTCTGCTTTTAGCATCCCTATCTTAACCTCCCTGGCGGTATGTCAGATTTGTGCTTCTCAAAGCGGTAGATTGTTTTGCATAGAAATTTGGCGTTTTATATTATAGGTCTGTAATTCTTAAGAATAACTCACTTAAATCTGTACAAACAAGAGTCTAGTAGACATCCCGGATATGTTAAAGTTTGAAACATGATATCATAAATTATAATATAATAAATAACTATAAATAGTTATCAAAAATAATAATATAATAATAATAAAATGTGTTCAATAATGTAATCAAATAAAAAAACACTGAAATTTGCTGAGTCGCAGAATTGTCGCTGTCATCACTTTCAGTGTCTGATGACAAATTTCCCCACAAATCACCATCACTCAATTCTGCAAGTGATTCTTATTTACTATAGCTGTTTTCCAGCTGGTCAAAAACCGCTTTTGATGTAAAGGGAGGCTCTTTGGATGTCATGGACATTCTCAAGTTTCCAGGCAAAAAGAATAGTATATATGATATAAAATTGCAGGCAGGGCACTGGACAAAGCACTAGGGACAAAAGGGAGGTGAAATGATTTGATACAGTAATGTAATCTTACAGATTACAGTGTACTGTATGTGTTACATATTTTTGCACTTTTTGAATTTGCTGCTGGGCTCCGCCCCCACGCGTTGCAATGCTCACAGGGAACGAAGCCTGGCACACAGTACATCGAGCAGAGGACACAGCCCAGGGACACAGCAGGAGGACATCGCAGGATCCTGGCGACAAGGTGAGTAGCTTTGCCTGGATCCTGCGATGCAATCCTAAATATGGCTTGGGGTTACCTCTTTTGGTAGTGAAAATTCACCCAGAGTCACACTCAGAAATACCACTAGGAAGGTTAAGTAATGTTTGCAAAGCAAGATTTACAGATGGCTTCCCTAGGAAGCACTCTTTCATTGCAGGCCTTTCATTGATCTTTATTAGCTGTCTTGCATTCTCTTATGGAGAAAAAAGAACTCTCTCTCTCTCTCTCTCTCTGCATTAATTAGAATACCAGGTGATGGATAGAAGATACCTGCAATGAGATTCTCTAGATTTAGATCTTTTAGAGTGTGAAGTCTTGTTTGAACGATGATACAGAAGTGTTTGCTCTTGGCATGACTCAAATATAAAAGAGTAGCAATCAGATCAAGCAGGGGAAGTATGTCAAAATAAAACAAATATGTATGTATGACCATTATTACTGAAAAACAATTTTGACTTATCAGTTACATACATTGCTTAGGTTTATCAAACTTCTTTGTCAAGTACTACCTGATACAATTTGAGTTGAAACTCACACATAGATTCCAATCACTTTCTGATTGAGGCATCCACTTCATAGGTCCTAAGTAGGATGGCCTTCCTGCTATAGGAACATGATTCATCTCAGGGTTGGAAACAGATACAGAACAGCTGTGGGACAATCAACTGAGCAGGAAAATACATTTCTGTGTGTGTTCTGCACATTAACAGTGTATACAACACCCCATCTTAGTTAGGCTGTCAATACATTATAAAATATTATTGCACAATTTTCCTTTGGATATACTAAAACCTAAAGCATTTTCAATTTGTATTTAATCAAGCATCCCCTTGAACTTCATATCTGAAGGTACATCTAAAGGAAAATGAATAAGAAAATTGTATAATGTATGGGCAGTCTAAGTCATGTTTTGCCCAGTTTTACAAAGTCATAGTTGCATGCATACCAAACTAGAAAGGTTAAACTTTATTAACACTAAACTACAAATAAAATTGGGTAGCAATTACATATGTCCAATCAATTGTTTTTACTAAATAAAAAGTGGATTTACATGTTAACAAAAAATCTTTACCTAAAACACTTGGTTGGGTCTTTAACCACCTCCTGCCCGCAGTAAAGTAAATGACGGCAGGCAGGATCCCCTCTCGTCCTGGGACGATGTCATATGATGTCGCCCCAGTGTCACCGCTCTCGTGTGTCCACACAGGGGTGCACAGCGAGGCAATCGTGGGCGTGCTGTGTCCCAGGGACCCCGATCTCGGTAAAGGACCGATAATGCGGCTCTTTACCCATGTGATCGGCTGTGTCCAATCACAGCCGATCACATGTAAACAGAGAAGTGCCGGTAATCGGCTCTCCTCACCTCACACTGACAGAGTGTGAGGAGAGCTGATCAGCGACATCTCTTCACAGGATAGGCTGTACAGATAATCAGGACACTGATCATCAGTGCCCTGATGATCAGTGCAGTCCCAACAGTTCCCAGAAGTGGTGCAAGTCACTGATCATCTGTAAAGCCAATCTGTGCCCATCAGGGATGCCAATCTGTGCCCATCGGGGATGCCAATCTGTGCCCATCAGTGATTCCAGTCCGTGCTGCCTTTAAGTGCCCATCAGTGCCTGCTCATCAGTGCTGCCTTTCAGTGCCCATCAGTGCCTGCTCATCAGTGCTGCCCATCAGTGCCCATCAGTGCTGCATATACATGCCACCTATCATAGGCCATAAGTGCTGCCTATCAGTGCCACCTATCCGTGTCCATCATTACCACATGACAGTGCTGATCAGTGCCACATATCAGTGCCCATCAGTGTGGCATATTAGTGCCTCCTCATCAGTGCCCTTCAGTGCTGTCTCATCAGTGCCCATAAGGGCTGTCTCATCAATGGCCATCAGTGCAGCCTATCAGTGCCCATCAGGGCAGCCCCATCACTTCAGTGAAGGAGAAAGATCACTTATTTATATAATTTTCTGACAGAAACTAAGAAAAACTTTTTTTTTCATAATTTTCGGTCTTTTTTAAATTTTTTTTTGCAAAAATATAAAACCCAGCCCTGAGTAAATATCACCAAAAGAAAGCTCTATTTGTGTGAAAAAAAATACAAAAATGTAATTTGGGTACAGTGTTGCATAACCACACAATTGTCATTCAAAGTGTGACAGTGCTGAAAACTGATAATTGGCCTGGGCAGAAAGGAGGTAAAAGTAACCAGTATTGAAGCGGTGTAAAAAAAGGTATCGACCGCATAGTGGGAAAGCTTATTAGCTGTTGCCAAGAAAGAAAACGGAACAACTATGAATGAAAAACAGATTAGTAAGTAATTGGAACAAATGCAGAACCGTGGTGATATAAACATCAACCAGACAGTGAAATGCAAGGAACCACAACCCCACAGGCAGGCCTATTTAAAACATAGATAGAGATCTACAAATGTCTGCTCATGCCATGGAGCAAGAAGCAAAATCAGAAGCAGCAATTGTGCATTCATGTTGGATGCTAAGACTTGTACATTTCCCGAAAAGTCAGGAATAGAAGAGCACAACATGCAGACAGTAGCGAGAAAGAAAAGAGGACATTTAAAGACAGATATTATTTAAGATTGTGAGCAAGTACCCAAGGCCATTCGAGCAAGCACAGCCATAAACACTATTTGGAAGGGTCAACAAAGACTACAGACTAGGGGGGACGACTTGAGGATATTGGTCTAGTAAGACTAACAAGTAACAGATAAACAGATACATTTAATACCAAAACACAGATCACCCTATTCGATGGAATTACATAGATAATGGAATTCGACTGTGCACTTTTTGGTAGCTGCTTGACAGAAAATATTCGCTGGAATGAAAGGTTTCACTGCATAAAAATATTTACTAAAGACAAATAGTCTATTACTGTATAGTCTATTCCCTTTTGAAGTATTGCTGATTTCCATCAATTATGTGCAAGAATACATTTTTTTTTCTTTGAGCGATGTTCTCTTTGTGTTCACTGAATGTTATTGAATTTTGAATCTGGAATTCGAAGGATATTGATATCAATGGGAACTAAATGTTCATTTTTTTAGTAATAGTTATTTTCTAAGCTAAAAGACAAGGGATTGACAAGGAAAGGGCTTGGCGGGACAGACACTGACCTAAAGGACATGTGCCAAAGAAAAAATAATGTTAAAAGTTATCGTTCATCAGGAGCGGTTCAAAGTCTATTAAACCCTCAATGTCTCCATAAAGAGTGCCTGTCACCTGCCCAGTGCTATCACATGGGGGTTTGTTATTCTTTTGTAATAGCAATAAAAATACATTAAAAAGTTAAAACAATAATAATAAATTGTATATATAAAAAAAAGAAACATTTAAACTTAACCCCCATTGCCCTGCACACACCTGCAAATGCAAACGAGTATGTAAACCGTAATTGCTCCACACATATGAGGTGTTGCTGTGAACGTTGAAGTGAGTATAATAATTCTAGCTCCAGAGCTCACAGTTAACTTTAAACTAATGATCTGTAAAGGTCTTTAAAGTGTCAAAAATAAATAAAAGCTGATCATTGCAAGCACCCCTGTCAGTGATAAATGGTTTGTCTCATCCCTGTAAACTGATACATCTGTAAGAGAGCTTGTTTTTAAAAAAAAACAGCAGACTTGCTGGGCAGATCACAAGATGAAAATAGAAAAAAGAAAGCTTAAAAATCAACTAAATAAACCAATGCAGACATCATGTCTAAGAATTAGTAAGCTATATCCCCATCATTGGAGGCTGTTAAGAAGGAATCCTGTATACTGGGAGTAGAGGTGGAAAAGGAAAGAGGAAGAGTGTGGCCTTTTTTCTGTTTAATTCTTATCTGTACCCAATGAGCTGCAGGGTGAGAGGCCGTATGTTTCTTCATACACGTAGTACTCAAATGGCCGATGGAATTGCCAATGGAATTGCCACACTTGAGACTACAAATAACATCTGTGTTGTCTGTTTAACACATGTTAAAAAAAAACACACATGTGATCTCTGTGGAGAAGACAAGGGGACACCAGTGTCCTACACACTTGGAGCTCTGCCATCTGGTGGAACAGGGCAGCTTCTTCTTCCTTTTCTATGTGAGCTGCCTATGGTGACATCCTACCTTACTGGGGTTGTGCCTCTTCCTCACTTTCTTCTTCTGTTCTTCTGCTCTATCAGGCATGGAAGTAGAGTATGTGTGTAGAGACCATATTATCATCCCCTCTCTCCTGATTGCTAAAGCCAAGTTGATAGTATGGTGCGGCTGCAGGAAAATTACTGCCAGTTGATTCTCTCTGCCTGGTGTCCCTTCCCTATAGGCTCTTATTACTCTCCTGCTCTACCTTGGAGCCCAGTAATTACTGTGTATCACCTTGAAGCAAGTAGCTCCCGCTGTGCTCAAATAATACAGAAAACTCATATGTGACAATTGGGCAACAGCAGTAGCAGTTGTGAATAAGGAGGCTAAATAGGGTGCTTTGGCAGCTGAGGTGGAATGTGAGCTAGTCTGCATCTGGGTGACAGAGAAGGAGGGCCACCTCCTCAGCATGATTTGGCTGTATAGCATGTCCAGCACCATAAAAAAATGGCAAAAGTACTCTGTCTGTAGATGATTCACAATCTCCATGGCCACAACTTTGAGACTGCTCGTCCCTCATAGCTGCACAGAAACATACGCCTCTTCCTGTAGGCCTGCCAGACATGATGATGATAATGTGGGACTTATTCCCTACTTTTATTTGCACCTATTAGAGGAACTGTATCAGGGCAGGTGGTGCTTGAGTGTACTTTAAACTGTGGTGCTTGAGTGCATTGTAAATGGTCGTGCTTGGGAGCACTATAAACTGTGGAGCTCTGGTGGACTAAACAACATCTCAATAATCTGCGGTGCTACACTGCAAACAAAAAGCACCTGTTGTGGTGACTCCAACAGATTCAAGCTTCTGTTTGTTGTTGCTTCCAGGCACATAAAAAATAAATAACTACATAAGTAAATAAATAGACCCTAACAAAATAAAACACAAATAAAATAAAGTTGAAATGCAAAGAACATAAAAAAAATTGCAAGAAAATTATATAGAGCACTACCTAAAGGGAGGGAGTGTACCTTCCCCTTAATAAACCTTGTGATCAGTGTATCAAAGCATAAAACAATTCCTAGTTATTGACAATAAACAAATGAATAATACATGAATATTCAAACACAATCTCCATATAAAAAGTCAGTGATCTTAGATCTTCATGATTGTAAACCAAATGAATCCATCATGCAAAAAAAGTGCCAAGGTGCTGTAGATTCAAATAAAGTGCAAGTTGTGTTCCCCTTCAGTGTTCCCATTCACTCGCCAGCTGTTATTGACTCCCAGTGATAGGAGTAATGTGCGCTTAATAAATATCCTGGGTATTCTGGTCTTTGTTGTCCTCCTCACTGGTTCTGCTCCTCTGTGTTTAGGGCAGTAAGGTACTCATGTACATGTGTAGAGAAGCTGGCGAGAGAAATCCACATAGTGTAATTCCATTTATTGATAAAATGAATTGAGTTAAAAAGTATCCACTCACATTTACATAGAATTGTACAAGCATAGACAAACAAAACAAAACTGGAAGTCCCCCGGAAGATCCTAGTAAAAAAAAAAAAAAAAATCAAAAAACAAAAATAAATAAAATAAAACTAACTACTTTTAGCCCGGTTTCACACATGTGCGGTGCGAATTGAAGCTCAGGTTTCACTGGGAAGATAAAAATCTGTTGTTCAAAGGCTTCTCTGCATTCTAGCTGCAGATCAGTGAGCAGGGAGAGGGGGAGGTGTAGTGAGGAGAAGGAGAAAATCCTTGTTGAGAACGCAATGCATCTGCGAATCAGATGCGTTCCCATAGGAGGTAATGGGCTTGTAATTCGCACCGCAATGCCCAAAAAACGCACATGTTTTTTGTGCAATGTGCAGTGCGAATGCAACGCACATATGTGAACCAGATACATTCAAATGAATGCATTTTAAAATATCCTGCAAATTGGATGCGGTGTAAGCCGCATCTAATTCGCATAGGTGTGAACCCGGGCTTAAAGAACAGCAAAAAGAAACACCCCAATTAGTGGGCTGGACAGCAGCAACACATAATATAGAACCTGCTGCTGTCACACACACACACAAAAGTTGTCCTAAAAAGGAATGCTGGGTCTTTGCAAATCACAGTGAATGGGGGTCAGGTGCAAGACTTTAGCCAATGATAGCTTTGATAATGCATTACAGGATGTTCTGCAGAGCAATTCCTGCTGTGAACATCCCAAAAGTGTGTGATTCTTATGCCGCGTACACACGAGCGGACTTTACGGCAGACTTTGCCCGGCGGACTGGATTTCATCAGACAATTAGATCGTGTGTGGGCTCCAGTGGACTTTGTTTTCTCAAAAGTTGGACGGACTTAGATTTGAAACATGTTTTAAATTAATTCCTCGAAATCGAGTCCGGTCGAAAAGTCCGCTTGTCTGTATGCTAGTTCGACGGACAAAAAGCCACGCTAGGGCAGCTATTGGCTACTGGCTATGAACTTCCTTGTTTTAGTCCGGTCGTACATCATCACGTACGAATTCGACAGACTTTGGTGGACTGTGTGTAGGCAAGTCCGTTCATTCAGAAAGTCCGTCGTAAAGTACGTCGAAAAGTCCGCCGGGCAAAGTCTGCCGTAAAGTCCGACCGTGTGTACGCGGCATTAGTTTTTGGACCAAATAGTCAGCTCATCCCTACTGGCAAGCAACGTTTTGCTTTTGAGTAAGTGGTATGGATTTGGGTCATAGACAGCATATTCAAATGCTCTTTAGTCCAAAACAATAAAATATCTGCAGACAAGCTTGTCTGCAAAAATTGACAAATTGGGCTACTGTATATATATTTTATATTAACCTGTTTGGTTTCTAAATCTGTTTCAATAGGCATACAAAGTAAGTTTTAGCATGATTTGCGTGTTCTGTATTAAGCAGATTGTTGTATATTGTTTAGGACAATATACAGTAAAACCTTGGATTGCGAGCATAATTCGTTCCAGAAATGTGCTTGTAATCCAAAGCACTTGTATATCAAATCAAATTCCCCCATAAAAAATAATGGAAGCCTTAAATGATTTGTTCCACAACCATTTATTCATAGGTCCTTCAGTTTATAGTCAATATAAAAAGATTATAGCATTGTGATAAGGTTGTGTAACCATAAAATGTCCATCCACAAATGGAAGCCTCCACAAGGGGATTAGAAGCAAAATCCAGCAGGAGCCACAGAGTATAAAAGAGAAGAGAGGCGCCTCTAAGTGTACCAATATGTTGCTAAATGCTGTACCTTCATTAAATGTAACCTTATTGCAGCACTCTTCTCTTTTATACCCAGTTGTGACAGGACGCTACTTGTATATCAAGTAAAAATGTATTAAAAAATGTTTCTTGTCTTGCAAAATGCTCTCAAACCAAATTACTCTCAAACCAAGGTTTTACTGTATATACAATGGGGGTTATTTACGAAAGGCAAATCCACTTTGCACTACAAGTGCAAACTACAAGTGCAAAGTGCACTTGAAATTGCACTTAAATTGCATTTGGAAGTGCAGTCGCTGTAGATCGGAGGGGGACATGCAAGGAAAATAAAAAAACAGCATTTTAGCTTGCACATAAATGGATAATAAAATGGGCAGAGCTTCCCCTTATTTCAGATCTATCCCTCAGATTTACAGCGACTGCACTTCCATGTGAACTTTCAGTGCAATTTCAAGTGCAATTTCAAGTGCACTTTGCACTTGTAGTTTTCACTTGTGGTGCAAAGTGGATTTGCCTTTAGTAAATAATAGGGATGAGCCGAACACCCCCCTGTTCGGTTCGCACCAGAACATGCGAACAGGCAAAAAATTTGTTCGAACACGTGAACACCGTTAAAGTCTATGGGACTCGAACATGAAAAATAAAAAGTGCTAATTTTAAAGGCTTATATGCAAGTTATTGTCAAAAAAAGTGTTTGGGGACCCGGGTCCTGCCTCAGGGGACATGAATCAATGAAAAAAAAAGTTTTAAAATGGTCGTTTATTTGGGAGCAGTGATTTTAATAATGCTTAAAGTGAAACAATAAAAGTGTAATATTCCTTTAAATTTCATACCTGGGGGGTGGTCTATAGTATGCCTGTAAAGGGGCGCATGTTTCCCGTGTTTAGAACAGTCTGACAGCAAAATGACATTTCAAAGGAAAAAAAGTCATTTAAAACTACCCGCGGCTATTAATGAATTGTCGGTCCGACAATACACATAAAAGTTCATTGACAAAAACAGCATGGGAATTCCCCACAGGGGAACCCCGAACCAAAATTTCAAAAAACATGGCGTGGGGGGTCCTCCTAAATTCCATACCAGGCCAAAATGTAAAAAAAAAAATGGCGTGGGGATCCCCCTCAAAATCTATACCAAACCCTTCAGGTCTGGTATGGATTTTAAGGTGAACCCCGCGCCAAAATTTTTTAAAAAATGGCGTGGGGTCCCCCCAAAATTCCATACCAGACCCTTATCCGAGCACGCAACCTGGCAGGCCGTAGGAAAAGAGGGGGGGCGAGAGAGCGGCCCCCCTCCTGAACCATACCAGGCCACATGCCCTCAACATTGGGAGGGTGCTTTGGGGTAGCCCCCCCAAAGCACCTTGTCCCCATGTTGATGGGGACAAGGGCCTTATCCCCACAACCCTTGCCCGGTGGTTGTGGGGGTCTGCAGGCGGGGGGCATATCGGAATCTGGAAGCCCCCTTTAACAAGGGGACCCCCAGATCCGCCCCCCCCATGAAATGGTAAGGGGATACAAAAGTACCCCTACCATTTCACTAAAAAACTGTCAAAAATGTTAAAAATGACAAGAGACAGTTTTTGACAATTCCTTTATTTAAAGTCTTCTTTTTTCCATCTTCTTTCTTCTATCTTCTTTCTTCTATCTTCTATCTTCCTTTGGTTTCTTCCTCCATCTTCTTCTTCTGGTTCTTCCTCTCCGTTCTTGTCCCGCATCTTCCTCCACGGCGTCTTCTTCCCTTCTTCTTCTCAGGCCATGATGGGAGGTTCCCGCTGTGTGACGCTTCTCGTCTTCTGACGGTTCTTAAATAACGGAGGGCGGGGCCACCCGGTGACCCCCCTCTGATGCACGGGGACTTGACGGGGACTTCCCAGTGGCATTCCCCGTGATGTCAGAGGGGGGCGGGGTCACCCGTTACATACTATAGACACCCCCCAGGTATGAAATTTAAAGGAATATTACTCCTTTATTGTTTCACTTTAAGCATTATTAAAATCACTGCTTCCGAAAAAACGGCTGTTTTTAAAACTTTTTTTTGCATTGATCAATGTCCCCTGAGGCAGGACCCAGGTCCCCAAACACTTTTTATGATAATAGCATGCATATAAGCCTTTAAAATTAGCACTTTTGATTTCTCCCTTAGACTTTTAAAGGGCTTTCCAATTTGCCGCAAATAACCCCAAATTGTTCGCTGTTCGGCGAACTGGCGAACAGCCGATGTTCGAGTCGAACATGAGTTCGACTCGAACTTGAAGCTCATCCCTAGTAAATAACCCCCCCCCCCATGTAGGTCACAATTAAAATGGCTAAATATAAGGTTTTAATGCATAGATGTTTACTTTTTACTGTTTATCATGCCAATGTTTTGTAGTTTTTACCCACCATTTAGGAGGCTAAAGATGGAGAAGAGACATAGGATGTTGAATTGCAGAAAAAAAGAAGATGAATTATGCCACCTGTGTCTGGCTGTACAGAATGGGAAATTCATGTATATAACAAGAAAGGTAAAACAGTTGGCAAAATCTACGTTAACTGTGTATTTAGCTGTTTGGAGTTTTGCTCTAAGTTCACTTTCATATATGCAGATGATGAAAACTTTACCACATGTTCTCTATGCCAGGGGTATTGAATTAAAAATCATTGAGATCCGGTCAGTAACATTTTCTTCCAGAAGAGGTCCAAATCTCATGTCGGCACCTGTGGAGCATTTTTGTGTGCATCAAACCGTATACTGCTGCAGCACCATGTGGCTTGGTGCTGCGCGATTTTGAAAAAAAAAAAGGGTCAGGGACTTCTTTCTTCATTTTTCTCTTGTGGGTTGTGTAGCCAATTAAAATCAGTGGGCTCACCTACCTATGACATGTACACCAAATGCACATGCACAGATCTGAACCCGTTCTTATATCAGTCCCCACTGCACATGCTGACCTACCTATGACATGTACACCAAATGCACATGCACAGATCTGAACCTATTTTTACATCAGTCCCCACTGCACATTATCCCCTCCACATCAAGATCCCCCCACAGTATTGTCCTCTGCCCCTATTTACATGATCCCCTCACATTACTGTCCTCAGCCCCCCCACATTACAGTCCTCAGCCACCCTACATTAAAATTCTCAGCCCCTCACATTACTGTCCCTATTGCCCCCCACATCCCCACATTACTGTTCTTAGCCCCCCCCACATCACAGTCCTCAACCCCCCCACATTAGTCCTCAGCCACCCCCACTTTAATGTCTTCAGCCCCCCACATTACAGTCCTCAGATCCCCCATATCAAAATCCTTAGCCACCCCACCTCAATGTCCTCAGCCCCCAGCCCCCCCACTTTAATGCTTTCCAGACCCTCACCATCACAGCCCCCACTTTAATGTCCCCAGACCCCCCCACCCCATGTCACAGTTTTCAGCCTCTCCCCACTTTTATATCCTCAAACCCCCCCCATATCACTGTCTTCAGCCCCCCACATCACAGTTCTCAGCCCCCCTACTTTAATGTCCTCAGCCCCCCAATATCACAGTCCTCAGCCCCCCATTTTAATGTCTTCAGACCCCCCACATTACAGTCCTCAGCTCCCCCCACTTTAATGTCCTCAGCCCTCCCCACATTAATGTCCTCAGGCCCTCATATTGCAGTCCTCATCCACCTCACTATAATGTCCTTAGCCCCACCCCACATCACAGTCCTCAGACCCCCACTTTAATGTCCTCAGCCCCCCTCCCACATTACAATCCTCAGCTCCCACTTTATTGTCCTCAGCTTTCCCTACATTAATGTCCTGAACTCTCCCCCCACATCATCCTCATCACCCCAGTTTAATATCCTCAGACCCCACATCACAGTCCTCAGCCCCCCCCCACTATAATGTCCTCAGACCCCCCATACCACAGTCTTCAATCACCCCATTTTAATGTCCTCATCCCCCACACCACAGTCCTCAGCCCCCCCCACTTTAATGTCCTCAGCCCCCCCATATTACAGTCCTCAGTCCCCTCCCCACATTAATGGTACATGCAGAGGAGTGGACAGCAATGGCAGGGTATTCCAGAACAGCAGGTACGTATTCACTTTTTTTATTTTAACCAGTTCCCACCTGGCCTGTAGCAGATTGACGACAGGGCGGGATGCTCCTCCTTCTGGGTAGATATTATATGATGTTCTCCCAGTCATACCACTCGTGTTCACCTCAGGGGGAGTTCGGTGCTGCGATCGGTGGTGAGCCATGTCCCTCGGACACAGCGCATCACTGATCAGTGTAAAGAGCCAATGACATTGGTTCTTTACTACGTGATCAGCTTTGTCCAATCACAGCTGATCCCATGTAAACAAATGCCGGTTTTCATCATTTCCTTTCCTCAGCGCTGTCACTGTGCGAGGAAAGGAAAGCTGATAACCAGCTTTGCTGTGACAGCACTCATTCACACTGATAATTAGGGCACCGATTATCAGTGCCCTGATTATCAGTGCAGCCCCATTAGTGCCAATCAGTGTCCATCAGTGCAGCATATCAGTGCAGCATATCAGTGCTCATCAGTCCTGCCTTATCAGTGCAGCCTCATCAGTGCCTCTTCATTGGTGCCCATCAGTGCCACCTCATTAGTGGCTATCAGTGCAGCCTTGTCACTGCAGCCCCATCAGTGCCCATAAGTTTCCATCAGTGTAGCCTCATCAGTGCCCATCAGTAAAGCCTCATCAGTACCCAACAGTGCAGCCCCACCAGTGCCCATCAAAGCAGCCCCATCAGTGCAGTCTCATCAGCACACATCGGTGCCCATCAGTGCAGCCTCACCAGAGCCCATCAGTGCAGCCTCATCAGTGCCCATAAGTGCAGCCTCATCAGCACACATCATTGAAGAAGAAAGATTACTTATTTGCAAAATAACATATATATATATATATATATATATATATATATATATATATATATATATATATATATATAATAAAGAAAAGTTTTTTTTTTTCAAACTTTTTTGTCTTTTTTCGTTTGTTTAGCAAAAAAATAAAAAACCCAGTGGTGATTAAATACCACTAAAGGAAAGCACTACCTGTCTCAAAAAAAAGAGACCAATTTCATATGAGTATAGTGTTACATGACTGCGCATTTGTCATTCAAAGTGCGACAGCACTGAAAAATGAAAATTGGCCTGGGCAGAAAAGGGGTAAAAGTGCCCAGTAGGCAAGTGGTTAACTAAAAAAAAAGGATTTACAATCTCTTTAAATTCATTTTGTGTAGCTGATAATATAATAAAAATAACCATCTCGCTGTTTATTATGATCAACGCTACTACATTTTCCTTTTCTCTAGGCTGTAAATTTTACATTCTTTTATTAGGCAGGACTAACATTGGCACTGCAAAGGTAAACCTAGAAAGACATGAGAATAGCTTGAGTAGACTGCTTAGATTTGACTCTGTCCACAGCATACATTGGCCTTAAAAGAAATAGTGTTGTTAACAAACAAATTGCTGTTTTTACAATTTGTCAATTTAATGAACAAGTGTCCCAGTCTAAATGACCCCTTTGTGAATTTTCTAGTCACTCACTATTAGCTGTGCTATGTGCCAGTACTCTATATTTAACATTGCTTAATGAAAATCAAGACTCTATCGGCGGCCGCTCTTGTCATTGGCATCCTTGTTTTTTAGCTATGATGTATGAGGAGCAAACAGAACAATTCCCATACAGACAGCAGCACGCAGAGTGCAATTTATCTATGTTTGCACCATGCTGAAACTAATCTGAAGTGTCAACTTTGTGCTAGTCTACCCTTGCACAGCACATTAGGCATCTATATATCACACAAGGCAAATGCGGAGATGCTAGGGGAGTTACACTGAAAACCAAATTTATTAATTTATTTTTTGGATGTTGTTTTCAAAGGCACGGTTGAAATGGAAATAGCCATGGGTTACATCTAAAAAGTTTTGGTGAAATGTGAAGCCATCCATGAAGAAGACAACAAAAAGTTTATTTATAAAGATCAACCAGATATTACTCCAAAGGAATAATCAGATAGGCCTTGCTATTAGCTTCAGGGCTATGGTGCAAAGACCGAATGGGGCCTAATCACAGCATATGCTAAAGATGTCAAAAAGCTAGTAACCCTTTATTAAAACACAGTTTAGTTACTTTCTTTGTGCCCAAAGTAAACATGTAATTCCTTTTGTTTTGTTTCTGGAAATCCAAAAAAGAAAAAAAGTTCAGCATTTAGCAATAATATCCAGATTCTTCGAAAGAAAAAAAAAAAAAAAACATACTGCAGAATCTATAACCTCAAATCTCCAGATATTGCTCTGGTATCTAGGAGCATGTCACCTGTAGTTTATCATCCTGCATTTTTTGCAGAAATTGCATATCTTCCCTTCAACTCTTTCTATGACCACACTTAGGAATGGTGCCAAAAATATATCTTTACTCCAAAGCAATTGCCATGACTATTCTTCCCTTTTCTTCTTCTATTCTTGGGTACTTATGAAAAGCTTTTTTCATTCATTAACTTTTCCACTTTTTCTGTCACCACCTTCTGCCTTTTCCTCTACATTTTATAAAATGATCATTCCTTGTTTTTTAGGCAACATCTTTGATTTTCTCTATAATTGATTGTTGACTGTAACCAATGTTTTGTTTCCATTACTGGTCATTTTCTTAAATTGTACAACACCAGATATATTTGTCCATTATGACAAATGAATATAGAATCTACAAAAAAATATACTTCAAGATAAATCAATACATAAGGAAAAGTTTTCCTACATAACTGTAATGAAAAAATGTAATTTCTTCCTTCCCTCAACCATTTATTCAATTTATACTATGTGCTACCCTTTCTGCCAATAACAGTAACTGAAAAAAATATTTATAAAAATGCTACTACTACTACCAGAACTACTACCAGTACTACTACTGCTAATAATAATAATTTAACTGCTTTAAACCAGCAGAACAGTTGTCACAATTGCTTCTATTTGCTCCTATTTTTGTTAGGCTGCACCTCATTTACACCCTTGGTATACTTGAGATTACACCTTGAATGTGTTTCTGACTTTTATATCTTATTTTATGAGCTTGTAGCCTCCAACCTGAGCTTGTTATTCCAGATTGCTGTACCTGAATCAGACTTTTAGCCAGGAAGATTTATTACCCAGATAGCTCCTCTGCAAACAAAAACAGATGAAAATCTGATAAACACAGATTTTGATGTATTTGCTGCATTTCTTAACTCCGGGTTGACACCAGAGTACTTAAAACAAAATAGGTGCAAAGTACTGTGATATACTGATATTTTGTCACTTACATTGTTATATATTGCTACTAAATAGATTTCTTTGTAAATAAACTGGGTTATAGCATTTTCAATATCAAAGCTAATTATGCTTAATTATCTTACAAAATTCAGAAGGTACGGGAAGAGGATTATTTAATTTAATTTACCCACTTGCCTACTGGGCATTTAAACCCCCTCCTGCCCAGACCAATTTTCAGTTTTCAGTGCTCTCACACTTTGAATGACAATTACTCAGTCATGCAACGCTGTAAAAAAAAAAAAATTTTTGTCCTTTTTTTTCATACAAATAGAGTTGATCACCTCTGGGTTTTTTATTTTTTGCGCTATAAATGAAAAAAAAATGAAAAAAGGCTTTTTTCTTCGTTTCTGTGATACAGTTTAGCAAATTAGTCATTTTTCTTCATACATTTTGGCCACAATGTATACTGCTACATATTGTAGTGCTGGTAGACTTTTAATCTACCGCTTATATGTAAATTTAGTGGGTCATCTGTTCTGTACATAGTTCAGATATAGTCTATGGCTTAATTACCGTATTTATCGGCGTATAACACGCACTTTTTTCCCCTTAAAATCAGGGGAAAATCGCGGGTGCGTGTTATACGCCGATCCCCTGCGATCCTGACCTGTCAGAATTAAAAAATCGCTGACCGCGATTTGAAAATGGCGCCGCCGGCGCCGAAATACACAGTGCCGGTCCTCGGCTCTTCTCGGCGGCTTTCGGTTTCACTCGAGCGCCGCCCGAACCTAGCCGAGTATACTCGGCTAGTTTCAGATAGCTCCGCTCACCGTCCGAGTGGAACCGAAAATAAACGAGAGCCGCCGTGAAGAGCCGAGGACCGGCTCTGTGTATTTCGGCGCCGGCGGCGCCATTTTCAAATCGCGGTCGGCGATTTTGAAGCTCACAGGCTTCAGCAAGGCTGGACTGGGGCAAGGCTGGACTGGACACTGGGGAAGGCTGCACTGACATGGCTGCACTGACATGGCTGCACTGACATGGCTGCACTAGCAAGGCTGCACTGACATGGCTGCACTGACATGGCTGCACTAGCAAGGCTGCACTGACATGGTTGCACTAGCAAGGCTGCACTGACATGGCTGCACTGACATGGCTGCACTGGCAAGGCTGCACTGGCAAGGCTGCACTGACATGGCTGCACTGGCAAGGCTGCACTGACAAGGCTGCACTGACAAGGCTGCACTGGGCAAGGCTGGACTGGGGCAAGGCTGCACTGAGAAGGCTGCAATGATGGGCATTTAAATGTAAGTTTTTTTCCCTTCAACTTCCCTCCTAAAAGTTTTTTTCCTTAAAATTCCCTCCTAAATTGAGGTGCGTGTTATACGCCGGTGCGTGTTATACGCCGATAAATACGGTAGCTTCTGTTCCAGCCTTGGTTGTGTTGCGTGCAGTTCCACTCCGTCGCCTGTAGATGTCGGTGTCACTACAGACCGGAGCTGGAAAGCAACAGACTGATGTGTATTGAGTGCTCTTCTTTCTCAGAAGTAACTCGGCAGAGGTTGTCCCCTGCGGTGCATTCTGGGAAGGAGTATTTAAGGGACAGACGCCATATTTCTTGGTCTCTTTCTTTCCACCTGCTGGGCCTCCTGGCCGACAGGTATGTGCTAGGAGTCCTACCTCGTGGTCCTCCGGGCTGGAGGACTGCATTGCTGCAGCGTGTAGGTGGGCCCAGAAGTCTGTCTGGGGCCTACTACAACTGCTGCGGAGATGGTCCTGTGCTGTCTGTCCTATGGGAAGAAGCTGGACAATTGAGAAGAATCTAGGGGAGGACCCGTCATGGAAGGATCATGTGGAGTGCTGGTATGGAGAGGGGCCTGGTGACTCAATTGGAGGACGGATCTTAAGTTAACCTACCACATAGTACTGCTGGGTCGGCTTAAAGGTTCTGGTACTGTGTTGCTGTTCATTGAAAACTACTACATCCTACATCCTGTGGCAGAGGATCGTACAGTTTGTTCTACCCTAGTCTGTGGCAGAGACTTTCTGCTCGTGCTGTGCTCCGGCTGCTAGGTCAGTGAGAGAGGCCTATCCAGGCAGGTAACGATTTAATCCTGAACTGAAGATATATTCATCCATAAGATTTCAATTCCTTAGTGCTACACCAAGAAAAGGTATTTGAACTTCCCTGCAACTCTTCTTCTACCTCTTTCCTGCTACTTCTTCCAGTTATCTCCCATTAAAGCATTGGAAAAGTACTAAAGTGACTGGAGCCTACATTGTCAGATAATAAGCTCAACGTGGACTCTAAGTCTGGTATTGGTGAACCTACAGGTAAAAGGGTGACGGAAACAGCCCGCTCTAAATCAGCAGCTCCACCGTGAGTTATTGCTACATATCTTTGGTAAAAATAACTGAAATTAGTGGATATTATTTGGTCTGTGTGAAATTTAGAGAGTCTGTAAGCTATTGTGCAAATCATAAAAAATTGATCACATCTGATGTACTGGCAAATCTCATTTCTTGAGACCCTAACAAGCCAGGAAAGTACAAATGCCCCCAAAATAACCCCTTTTTGAAAAGTAGACATGCCAAGGTATTTAGAAAGAGGCATGGTGAGTTTTTTGAAATTGTAATTTTTTTCCCACAATTCTTTGCAAAACTAAGATTTTTTTTTTCACAAAATTGTCATTGTAATAGGTTATTTCTCTCACATGGCATGACACCCCAAAATACATTTTGTCGGATTTTATCGGGAAAGTGGCGTTCGGAGAGTCTACTAAGAACATCGGATTGAATGTTTTCTGGTGGGCCGTTTGGAAGTATAAAGGCAGTGATAATTTCCTCCTGGTAGCCAAGGAAGGTTTGGGGGCTTTTGATGGAGTACTGGTAAATTAGAGGAGTTGTATATGGCCAAATGAAAAAAGTAAATTTATACTTTTTTATACCAATGGTATGTTCATCTTGTGGCAAGGTAGGGTTTAAGCATTTGCTCTCTGAATTCGACTCCCCCCATGAACAAATTGTATTCGTGGACACATGTTGGGTTTTGGATGGGGCCATTTCTTCTGCGGATTTCCACGTAGGTGTTATTGTGGATCAAATACAGTATGCAGACATCCCTTCTGTCCCTCCACTTCACTGCCAGAATTTCCTTATTTCGCAGACTTACCATCTCCCATCTTCTTAACTTCATATTGATGAGCCTTTGAGGAAAGCCCTTCCCGTTCTTTCCCACAGTGCCACATGCTGTCATCTTCCTCCGGTAAAGGTTGTGGAACAGGGGCAGACTTATGTAGAAGTTGTCTACATACTGGTGGTAGCCTTTCTCCGGTAGTGGATATATGAGGTCCCAAACATCTTTTCCGCTTGATCCTAAGTAGTCTGGGCAATTAGGGGGATGTAGCTGGGTGTCCTTCCCTTTGTACACTATGAAGGCATATGTGTACTCTGTGGCTCGGTCACATAATTTGTATGCTTTCACCCTATAGCCGGCCCTTTTGCTGGCAATAAATTGCTTGATTCTCAGCCTGCTGCTAAATTTGACAAGTGACTCATCCACACATATGTGTTGGTCCGGGGTAAACAACTGGGGGAATTTTTCAGAAAAATAGTTTAGAAGTGGCAAAATTTTGTAAAGCTTGTCATAATTTGGGTCATTTCAGGGAGGGCACTGGCTATTGTCATTGAAATGTAAGAACCTCATAATCATAAGATATCTGGTTCTGGGCATTACCGTGGAGAAGACTGGAATGTGGTGGATGGGGTGGGTTTACCAATAGGAATGTAATTCATTTTTTTGGGTGAGTCCCATACAGAATAAGGGGCCCAAAAAAATCCTAAACTACTCCACTGTTAGGTCTCTCCCCTCATAGGAACGGGCATAATAGGAGGTTGGGTTACTCAAAATAGATTGTTGTGCATACAGGTTGCACTGGGCCACAACGGATGATAGCATGTCCTCTGTAAAAATTAAATGAAAGAAATCTATTGGGGAAACATTTTTTGTGTCCACCTGGACTCCAGGCTGGAATGGTTCCTAACCCTTTGGGGCTGAGGTGACACCCCACTGGTACTTGGCCTTTCTTGCCGAGGTACTGCAGTGCTGGTGGATGGCACTGCGGTGCTGGTGGATGGCACTGCCTCCTCACCAGAACACTTTTGTTTTGTGGGCAGATTATCTTCGTAATCTGAGTCTGTCAGTGTTCCACTGCTTAGGACTGGCTCGTAATTTACATCAGACTCAGAATCCGAATTTGAAGAGGAATCTGAAGTAGAGAGCTCCCCGTTGCTCTCGTCAGCCGCACTAAGAATTTGGTACGCCTCCTCAGCAGAAAAGGATTTTTTGGACATTATTATGGTTGGTGGTGATGAGACACAGGTATGTGCTGATAAGCCTGCACTGATGGGCACTGATGAGCCTGCACAGATGTGTGCTGATAAGCCTGCACTGATGGGCACTGATGAGGTGGCACTGATGAGCCTGCACAGATGTGTGCTAAGCCTGCACTGATGGGCACTTATGAGGAGGCACTGATGAGCCTGCACAGATGTGTCCTGATAAGCCTGAACTGATGGGCACTGATGAGGCGGCACTGATGAGTCTGCACAGATGTGTGCTAATAAGTCTGCACTGGTGGGCACTGATAAGGCAGAACATATGTGTGCTAATAAGCCTGCACTGATGGGCACTGATGAGGCGGCACTAATGAGCACTGATTGATGGCATAGATGTGCACTGATGAGGCGGCACAGATGTGCACTGATTGATGGCACAGATGTGCACTGATGAGGTGGCACAGATGGGCACTGATTGATGGCACAGATGTGCATTGATGAGGCAGCACAGATGGGCACTGATTGATGGCACAGATGTGCACTGATGAGGTGGCACAGATGGGCGCTGATTGATGGCACAGATGTGCACTGTTGAGGCAGAACAGATGTGCATTGATTGATAGCACATATGTGCACTGATGAGGCGGCACAGATGTGCACTGATGAGGCGGCACAGATGGGCACTGATTGATGGCACAGATGTGCACTGATGAGGAAGCACAGATGTGCACTGATTGATGCCAGAGATGTGCGCTGATGAGGCGGCACAGATGGGCACTTATGACACAGATATGCACTGATGAGGTGGCATAGGTGGGCGCTGATGACACAGATGACTGATTGATGGCACAGATGTGCATTGATGAGGCGGCACTGATGAGCACTGATTGATGGCATAGATGTGCACTGATGAGGCGGCACAGATGTGCACTGATTGATGGCACTGATGAGGTGGCACAGATGGGCACTGATTGATGGCACAGATGTGCATTGATGAGGCAGCACAGATGGGCACTGATTGATGGCACAGATGTGCACTGATGAGGTGGCACAGATGGGCAGTGATTGATGGCACAGATGTGCACTGTTGAGGCAGAACAGATGTGCATTGATTGAAAGCACATATGTGCACTGATGAGGCGGCACAGATGTGCACTGATGAGGCGGTACAGATGGGCACTGATTGAAGGCACAGATGTGCACTGATGAGGAAGCACAGATGTGCACTGATTGATGCCAGAGATGTGCGCTGATGAGGCGGCACAGATGGGCACTGATGACACAGATATGCACTGATGAGGCGGCACAGGTGGGCGCTGATGACACAGATGACTGATTGATGGCACAGATGTGCACTGATGGGCACTGATGACTGATGGCACAGAAGGGCACCATGACACTGACCCTAATGGGCACTCTGACACTGATTGGCACTGTGACTCTGATTGGCACTGATTGACACTGATTGGTACTGTTTGGTCACTGGTTTGGGCACTGTATGTGATGCTGTATAGAAGAAATCTCTCACGTTGCAGCACAGAAGATCTCCCTCCTCACACATAGTCTCTATGTGAGGAGGGAGAGCTGTCAATGAGAGACGATCTTATATGTTTACAAAGGACACAGCCATCACAAATTTTCCCTGATGCATGCTCCCGAGGGCGCGCAGGGAGCATGCAAAGGGGAGGACGTCATATGACAGCCTCCCAGCAATTAAAGCCCGCACTGTAGCTGTCATTCGGCTACAGAGTGGGTGCAAAGTGGTTAAAGGATAAGTTCACCATTGTAAAGGGTTAAAGTCCTGCTGCCTGTGACAATGGATGCAGCAGCAGGACACGGGAGCGTGCCCGCACGAGTGCCCCGAGGGAGAGCATCTCTCCAACAGGGCACTTGAGAAGAGGAGGAGCTAGGAGAGCCACTGAGGGACCTCAAAAGAGGAGGATCGGGGCCACTCTGTGCAAAACCAACTGCACAGAGGAAGTAAGTATGACATGTTTGTTTTTTTTAAACAAACCTTTACATAGACTTTAAAGGCTAAGTTCACTTTCTTTTTTTTTTCTAAATCCCAGCTCCCCTAGTACCAATATAGCATTAATGTACTTTTTTTGCAAAAATAAAACAGTTTTCCATTTGTTCTACATACTCATACCTCACTTTCTTCATGGCTGTTTAAAAACCCTACTCCATTACTTCTGCCTTACTTCTTGAACAGACTTTAGGTCATGATGACACAGAAAGGAGTTGATAAGCTGACAGTAGATGATGCAGGGTGTGTGTACTAATGAGACCAGCTGGTCAACTCCTTTCTGTGTCATGACCCAAAGTCTGTTTAGTATGTAAGGCAGAAGTAATGGAGCAGAGTTTTTAAAGACCGTGAACTGAGTGAGGTAAGCAAATGTAGAATAAATGGAAAGCCTTTTTCTTCTGCAAAAGAAGTACATTAATGCTATATTGGTACATGGGGGGGGGGGGGTTAGAAAAAAAAGAGAGCAAAGGTGAACTTAGCCTTTAAAGTGAAACTTTAGTCAGAAAATTAAGTCCTGCTAGATCACTTAAGGTTGGCCCCTTTTTCAGGTATAGCTATATAAAAACAAGTATCTATATTGTTTAAAATACAGTAACACTGTGTCACCTTGCTCTGCACATGCTCAGTTGCTCTCCATTTTTGGCATTGTGCAGAAAATCAGAACCACTAGAGGCCGTTGTGCTAACAGCCTAAAGATCTACTGCTACTCAGGAGCTCTGGGCTTCAGCATAATGACAGTCTCCAGCAAGAAGAAGCAGGAGCAATACTGGAGGCAATTTATCATACACACTCATTTTGGTAGCATAATTATTAATGTGGAATGTATGTTCCTTTCTAAAGAACATTATTTTTTATCAAGTTGTTATAAGTAAAGTTCCTCTGTAAGGATGCCTGTACAAAGAGATGTTAAACATTATACTATAATTAGGCACTGCTTCCTATATTTCCCTTTACTTTTGGAAAAAGTGTTGTTTTGTTTCATTTGTGACAATAGCATTTATCGGATCATCATTGTTTGTTAGGGTTTCACTATACTGTCCTATGTAACTGTATTACAATAAGTTATACAGTTCATCTTTGCATGTAGCTGTACCACACAATGGCCATGACATGATATTTCCGTGGTGCTTTCATGCCAAGTTTTTACTTTCCCTCAACATAAAAAAAGCTAGTCTTATGCATGCCTCACATAAGTTTTTCTCTCCCTCTACAGTGCTATATGCTGAGCCGCAGGTCATGAAAAGCATTGATTTGCTTCATACATTGATGGTCCCATTTTAGCAAACCTCATTCTGTATATTGATCAAACAGTATAGAGAATTTCATGTAACACAGAGTGAGAAAATTAAGTCACTTGGAGAGGGGGCGCTGGAATGCTTGCATGTAAAACAAACACTTAATTTGATATCCTGTTATAGTATAACAGTTGTAATAGTGAAACGTTTATTTGTTAAGAATAGGATTGATTCAATCTTACATCTAGAATCCCAACTAGTGTATAGTAAATATGGTTGTAAGATATCTCTAAAATTACTTTATTTTATTAACTTATTTATTTATCTTTTTTATCATACTGCAAAGATCTTCTGACGACTGATATGTATCCATGTATTGTATCATTTTATTTCTTCTTCTGTGTAAACTCAATAAATATATTTAACAAGAATAGGATTGATTCAATTGTAATAAATAGAACACTTATACAATATGCATGAGGGATGAATATACAGTATATACAGTATATATGAACTGTATAAATACAGTTGTGCTTATAAGTTTACATACCCTGGCAAAATGTATGATTTCTTGGCCATTTTTTTAGAGAATGTGAATGATAACACAAAAACATTATTTCACTCATGGTTAGTGTTTGGCTGAAGCCATTTATTATCAATCAACTGTGTTTACTGTTTTTAAATCATAATGGCAACAGAAACTACCCACATGACCCTGATCAAAAGTTTACATATCCTGGTGATTTTGGCTGATAACATGCATCTGTGGTCTGTTTGCTTGTAATTAGTGTGTGCGTATAAAAGGTCAATGAGTTTCTGGACTCCTGACATTCCCTTGCATCTTTCATCCAGTGCTGCACTGACGTTTCTGGATTCTGAGTCATGGGGAAAGCAAAAGAATTGTCAAAGGATCTGCGAGAAAAGGTAGTCGAATATAAAACAGGAAAGGGATATAAAAAGTTATCCAAGGAATTGAGAATGCCAAGCTGCAGTGTTCAAACTTTAATCAAGAAGTTGAAACTGAGGGGTTCTGTTGAAACCAAACCACGGTCAGGTACACCAACTAAAATTTCAGCCACAACTGCCAGGAAAATTGTTTGGGATGCAAAGAAAAACTCACAAATAACTTCATGTGAAATACAGGACTCTCCGAAAACATGTAGCTGTTTCAAGATGCACAATAAGGTGGCACTTGAAGAAAGATGGGCTGCGTGGTCAAGTCACCAGAAGAAAGCCATTACTACGCAAATGCCATAAAGTATGCAGCTTACAATACGCCAAACAGCAGAGAGACAAGCCACAAACCTTCTGGCGCAAAGTCATTTAGAGTGATGAGACCAAAATTTAGCTTTTTGGCCAGAACCAGAAACGCTACATTTGGAGAGGAATCAACAAGGCCTATGATGAAAGGTACACCATTCCTACTGTGAAACACGGAGGTGGATCGTCGATGTTTTGGGGATGTGTGAGCTACAAAGGCATAGGAAATTTGGTCAAAATTGTTGGCAAGGTGAATGCAGTATTTTATCAAAAAATACCGGAGGAACATTTGCATTCATCAGCCAGGAAGCTGTACATGGGTCGTGTTTGGACATTCCAGCATGACAATGATCCAAAACACAAGGTAGTGTCGACCTGTCATTGGCTACAGCAGAATAAAGTGAAGGTTCTGGAGTGGCCAACTCAGTCTCCTGACCTCAATATCATTGAGCCACACTGGTGAGATCTCAAACGTGCAATTCATGCAAGACAGCCCAAGAATTTACAGGAACTGGAAGCTTTTTGCCAAGAGGAATGGGCAGCTTTACCATCTAAGAAGATAAAGAGCCTGATCCACAAATACCACAAAAGACTTCAAGCTGTCATTGATGTTAAAGGGGGCAATACATGGTATTAAGAACTGGGGTATGTAAACTTTTGATCAGGGTCATTTGGGTAGTTTCTGTTGTCATTATGATTTAAAAAAGTAAACACAGTTGATTGATAATAAATAGCTCCAGCTTCAGGCTTCAAACACTAACCATGAGTGAAAGAAAAGTGTTTGGGTTATCATATATATTCTCTGAAAAATGGTCAAGAAATCATAAATTCTGCCAGGGTATGTAAACGTATGAGCACAAATGTGTTTGTGTGTGTATATATATATATATATATATATATATATACCCATAGTGAGGTTTGGAGTTGTATAGCTCAAGTGTACCGGCCGCTAGTGAGTACAGTCCACATCACATATTTCCATTTCAGGGCTTGTTGGCCAACTTTTATTAAAGAAAGTTCAAACAAGTTTCCAGAAAATCAAAATCAAAGGGTTTCCCTCACATAGGGGTTTCACCCGTAACACAAAACTAGATATCCCTTCTCTTGGCTCTTATTAGCAAAGAAATAGACAATCAGCCTCCTGACTTATACACACAGCCATGCCGCTCAGGCCTTCCACTTCAGAGCCTCGTCTGTCTCCCACAGACCATTTTCTCACCAACACTCTTTGTATAGCTAGCAGCCCATCGCTCCTCCTCCGG
The DNA here is from genome assembly GCF_042186555.1 of Aquarana catesbeiana. Taxonomy (NCBI): domain Eukaryota; kingdom Metazoa; phylum Chordata; class Amphibia; order Anura; family Ranidae; genus Aquarana; species Aquarana catesbeiana. The sequence continues at coordinate 151,961,753 of NC_133332.1, read as the reverse complement.
TCTCGTTCCGCAGCTCTACCCCTCCAGCCTGGCTTGTCTCCTGGCCCGAGAATGGTGAACGCGCCCAGCTGTTGCTGGATCCTCGTGGCTGGAGGTTTGCTTTCCCCCCAGCAAAACATCTGACCCGTTGTACCCAATCACACTCCTCCTCTCCAGGGAATAATGCTGGGGGATGTGAAGACCAAGCTACACCAGGATCTTCCCTTCTGGTACCCAGGATCATCCAACCATCGAGTGCAGCACTGAGGATGTCAAGGCTGAGGCTGCAAAGACCCAAGTTGCACAAACTACGCCCACAGACTAATTTACCTTCCAAACCTGATGATGAAGGGTTTAATGGATTAAGTCACTAGATAATGAGATTATCCTGGGGGGATCAGGACAGGCTGGGAGCAGGGGCAGACTGACTATTCAGGCATTGCTCAAGGGCCTGTGGCCAGTGGGGTCCTCATTCCTGACATCCCACACATTCAAGCTGGAGTCCCAAAGCCCAGTGATGAACAAGCACTTGGCTCCACTAATTAACCTCCCACAGCAGGGGATTACACCAGAGGGATTTGTATGGGGTGGGGGGATTTACTGGGGGTACACGTGGGGATTTACATGGGGGGCTTACAGTGTTAGACAAGTGGGATTTACAGTGTGGGATTTACATAGGGGGTTACAGTGTTACACAGGAGGAAATTTACATAGGGGGTTATATGGGGGGTTACAGTGTTACACAGGGGAAATTTACATGGGGGGATTTACATGAGAGGGGGGGTTACAGTGTTACACAGGGTGAATTTACACGGGGGGATTTACACTGGGAGAATTACACTGAAGGGAGTACACTGCAAAGAGTACACTGTGAGGATTACACTGTGGGAATTTGCACTGCGGGAGGGGGGATTACATTGGGGAGGTGTACACTTTGAGATAAGAAAATATACTGGGGGGTGGGTCACAGTAGCCTTGGGAGGGGCAGGTTACAAATATTTTTGCTAGGAGAAATGATCTGGTTGGGAAGGGGGGTTAAGAGGATATGTGCTGATGGCAATTTGTAAGGGGAGAGGATCTGTGCTAGAAGGGAAGGTTTGGTGGGAAAAGGGGGGTAGGATTTGTGCTCAGAGAAGAGATTTGAGGAAGGGGGCTTATGTTAGAGGGAGAAGAGCATTTGTGCAAGAGGTAGGGAGAAAATTTTTGCTGGATGGAGGAATTTGGGGGAGGGAGTTGTGCTGGGATGGAAAATTGGGGGGAAGGAAGATTTGTGCTCAGGGGATGAGGGAGAGCATATGTACCAGGAGGGGGTATTTGGGGGGTGGGAAAGGATTTGTGCTGGGGGGGGGCAATTTGTGCTGGGCTGACAAATGTGGTGTGTGAAGGAAGGATTTGTGCTGGGAGGGGGGTTGGGGGGAAGGAGCTTTTCTGTTCTTTGGATATTTGGAGAGGAAGAGAATTTGTTCTAGGAGGGATATTTGGAGTGGTTGTAGGGGGATTTGTATTGGGAAGGAGATTGAGGAGGAGAAGATTTGTGCTGGGGGGCAAAGATTTGTTGCTTGGAGGGGCGAGAGTGCAGAATAGTGCTGTTTTTTTGAAGAGGAAGGATTGGGGACTTTTGCTGAAAGTGTAAAGTGGGGAAGAGTATTGCTTGAGGGGAACATTTTGTACTCTCCTGCCCCCTACACTGTGTGTTACACTATTGTCACTCCTGCACTCTTTTTTGTTTACTCCCAACCTCTACCATGCATTACATACTCCTGACCCTGCTCTCTACAATGTATTACACACACCTGCACTATATACACTATACTGTACATTGCAGACTTCTCACCAAAGTGTTCATTGTTTTAACAGTTGCTGGTTGCAACCTGACTATTAAAATGAAGTTCTTCTTTAAGGTAGGCTCAGATAAAATGTTAGCTCAGTGTCTATTTTTAGTGTGCACAAAAACATATGTAATAGAACATTCTCTTTTTTTTACTGATTGTGGTGAGGTTTATATGTATGTGTCTGTGGGACTCTTGTTTCTGACACAGTAATCAAAGCACATTATTTAGGTACAGTCAAGCCTGGGTTTTGTTTAAAGTGATTGTAAAATCTATTTTTTTTTTTAAACAACAAACATGTCATACCCTCCTGCTCTGTGCAAGGGTTTGCACAGATCAGCCCCGATCCTCCTGTTCTGGGGTTCCCCGGTGGTGCTCCTGGCTCCTCCTCTTCGGCGAGTGTCCCGTTGGAGAGCCACATTCCATGGGGGCGCTCGTGTGGGTGCGCTCCCGAATCCTGCTGCTGCATCCATTGACACAGACTTGGCCGTACCCCCGACTCCCGTGTCACTGGATTTGATTGACAGCAGCGAGAGCCAATGGCTCCTGCTGCTATCAATTTATCCAATGAGGAGAGAGACAGTGACTGAAGCTGCTGGGCTTGTGCATGGTGCAGGAACGATCGGGCTCAGGTAAGGAAAAAGGGGGCCACATCCACTGCTCACCATAGCGTGTGCCACATTACTACTCTCCTTGGGATGCCCAAAGGTGCCCCAGGACTTTAACAACCCTTTAGTGTATACTACAAAAAATATTGCCATGTATCACTAAGATGGTCAGGTTTGCCTTGAAGAAAAGGTTGCAACCCCAGCCCCACGAGCAGGGCCGTTTTTGCACACCTGCAGCCCCAACTCCCCCCCCAAACAAGGGGGGGGTCATGTGTGGATAGAGCAGGTGATCAATGCAGCACATGGGGGAGATCTTTGTGGCTCTCACTGCAGCAGCTAAAAGCCAACATGTCCTGCTCTAGCTGCTGCAGTTAGAGCCACAAAGATTGGTTCTAATTATTTCCCTTTGTGTGGGTGTGGCTTGAGTGTGGGTGGGGAAACAGGGGGCCCCATGATCTCCTATTGCCCGGGGGCCCCATAAGTTGTCAGTCCGCCCCTGCCCTAGGCTGTCCAAATACTACCCTAGCCTTTCTATATAATACCCTAGCCCGCCCCTATACTGCCCTAGCCCGCCCCTTGGAATTGAACATAATGGTATGTCATATAATTTTGCATATAGACAAGGTGCTATTGCATGTAAATCTGACTTCCTGATAAATGTAAGTTTAGTTTTAATTATCATGATAAAAAATAATGGATGTGGAGGCCTTTTGGTGGGCATGATTTTTTTTTTTTTTGGGGGGGGCAGCATTTCATTCTTGGACCCAGGCAGCACAATGTCTTGGGCCAGCCCTATAAAGACCTGAGTAATATTGAGTATAGGTGAGTAAAGGTGTGCAAGCATATAGACGAGTATTGACGAGTGCATTTCTTCTTCACTGCCAGTATTTTAATATACTCACTTATACTCACGTAAACGTTAAACGAGTAAACACGTGCCTAAATTACTGCACTCAAATGTAACATTTTCTATTTTTGTTTTACTCCTCTGCACTCAACGCTGTATTACTGATCTTTACTCAGCTGTTTTCATAGACAACAATACATCTCATTTTACTCAGCTGTTTGCATAGACAACAATGCATCTCATTTCAGATCAGTAAAACTCCACATTTTTTACTCCTGTGTGCAACAGGCCTTACTCTGTGACAGAGAAGCAAAGAGCAGATCGATAGTAAGCTATGAGAGAGTTTGACTTTCAAGAACTGTGTATTGGTCTGAGGAGCAGATCTAAGGCCTAGGCTTGAGGCCTGAAACAGCCGTGTGGCAAGAGAGTAAGCCAGGAGGCTGAAGTATTTTGTTGCGCAATTTGCAATTGGTGGTGGAAATCCCTGTGTAGGTAATTCATGTCTTTTCTGAAGCTTACAATTCTTTTTGATAAAAGTGGGCCACCAAGCCAAACAGAGTTGCTGAAGTGGACTGAACTTACTGGTATGCAATACCATTGATCTAAGAAATTCCCCAATGTCACTATATATACAGTATCTCACAAAAGTGAGTATACCCCTCACATTTTTGTAAATATGTTATTATATCATGTGACAACACTGACAAAATGACACTTTGCTACAATGTAAAGTAGTGAGTGTACAGCTTCTATAACAGTGTAAATTTTCTGCCCGCTCAAAAAAACTCAATACACAGCCGTTAATGTCTAAACTGCTGGCAGCAAAAGTGAGTACACCCCTAAGTGAAAATGTCTAAATTGGGCCCAAAGTGTCAATATTTTGTATGGCCACCATTATTTTCCAGCACTGCTTTAACCCTCTTGGGCATGGAGTTCAAAAGAGTTTCACAGGTTGCCACTGGAGTCCTCTTCCACTCCTCCATGACGACATCACAGAGCTGGTGGATGTTAGAGACCTTGCGATACTCCACCTTCCATTTGAGGATGCCCCACAGATGCTCAATAGGGTTTAGTTCTGGAGACATGCTTGGCCAGTCCATCACCTTCACCCTCAGCTTCTTTAGCAAGGCAGTGGTCGTCTTGGAGGTGTGTTTGGGGTCGTTATCATGTTGGAATACTGCTCTCCTTCAGTATGTCACAGTATATGTTGGCATTCATGGTGCCTTCAATGAACTGTAGCTCCCCAGTGCTGGCGGCACTTATGCATCCCTAGACCATGACACTCCCACCACCATGCTTGACTGTAGACAAGACACACTTGTCTTTGTACACCTCACCTGGTTGCTGCCACATGCTTGACACCATCTGAATCAAATAAGTTTATCTTGGTCTCATCAGACCACAGGACATGGTTCCAGTATTCCATGTCCTTAGTCTGCTTGTCTTCAGCAAACTTTCTTGTGCATCATCTTCAGAAGAGGCTTCCTTCTGGGACAACAGCCATGCAGATCAATTTGATGCAGTGTGCGGCGTATGGTCTGAGCACTTGCAGGCTGACCCCCCCACCCCTTTAACCTCTGCAACAATGCTGGCAGCACTCATACGTCTATTTCCGCTGCATATGACACTGAACACGTGCACTCAACTCCTTTGGTCGACCATGGCGAGGCCTGTTCTGAGTGGAACCTGTCCTGTTAAACCACTATATGGTCTTTGCCACTGTGATGCAGCTCAGTTTCAGGGTCATGGCAATCTTCTTATAGCCTAGGCCATCTTTATGTAGAGCAACAATTCTTTTTTTCAGATCCTTAGAGAGTTCTTTGCCATGAAGTGCCATGTTGAAATTCCAGTGACCAGTATGAGAGTGTG